>NC_052146.1:30932603-31642728 GCF_902713615.1 Scyliorhinus canicula | reverse complement strand
AAGCTGGTAGAATATGCTGCTTCAACCCCTCCAAAAGATGAATCAATGAACATTAGCAGTGAATGTGAGAAAAAAGCTATTTTAAAGGTCATAAATTATGACCTCGCGCAGCCATCTATAGTTGCACAGTCAACTGGAAAAGTGAACATATTACTCCAGATCAAACCTGTCACAGTATTTAATGAGGAAAATTTCAAAGTCTCACCACCACAGCAGAGAGTACAACGGAATATTTTGTCAACAGACATGGGGCACATGGCTCAAGCATGGGAAATGGAGGAAGCAGCTAAGGCAGAGAGTTTGGGCTGAGAGTAAAATGAGCACAAGTCCTACATTGGCCAAGCCTATCAGGTTGGAGATCCACAGGCAGCACGGTGGCACAGTGGGTTAGCCCTGCAGCCTCACGAGGTCCCAGGTTCAATTCCGGCTCTGGGTCACTGTCCATGTGGAGTTTGCACATTCTCCCCGTGTTTCCTTGGGTTTCACCCCCACAACCCAAAGACGTGTAAGATAGGTGGATTGGCCACACTAAATTGCCCCTTAATTGGAAAAAATGAATTGGGTACACTATGTTTATATTTAAAAAAAAGAAAATAAAAGATTGGAGATCCACTGCATCCCTCAACTTGGGCACAATGGAGCATCATGCCTGTAAAGCCTCATGCTCAGCTGGGGTTTTGTTGCAGAGGGCATCTCCTTGGGCTTCAGAGAGGTTGAAGGATGTGCAGCACTATGCCACCGGTATCAGTGTAGATCACCACCACCGTCAACTTTTAAAAGGCAAAGTCAGCCACGTGGAATCATGAGCCGAATCTTCTGTTCTGGAGTTTAAGTTCAGTCACGGGTGCATAAGTGCGAGTGATTTCTGCTGTAGGAGTGGGTGGCGGTGGGGGTGGGTATCGGGGAAATGGATGGCCAATTACCATCTTGTTCTGTTCTGTTCTGCTCATTAGATATGCATCTGTGAGGAGCTCACAAATTCTCAGAGTGGGGACGGACCAGACAGGAGGTCTCCGTCCCTGCCAGTACCTCATGGTGTTGAATGTGTGGCTGCCATATCTAAACGGCAGCCAGATAGCCTGCACAATCCCTTACCCCATTTGCCCGTCCACTGCTCCAGCCTTTCCCGCTATCCCTTCCTCCCTTCCTTGGTTGTACTGCCACACACCCAGTCTCATGTGGGGCTGGTTTAGCACACTGGGCTAAATCACTGGCTTTTAAAGCAGGCCAGCAGCACGGTTCAATTCCCGTCCCAGCCTCCCTGAACAGGCGCCGGAATGTGGCGGCTAGGGGCTTTTCACAGTAACTTCATTGAAGCCTACTCGTGACAATAAGCGATTTTCATTTTCACATGTGTAGGCTGGCATTTGCAGAAGCTCCCCAGAGAGTACAATGCAGTGGCAGCTCATCATTAATCATGGGAGAAGTCTACCTCGGCAGTTGCGTACCAACATCAGGAGGAACTACATTCACCAGAGGGTGGTACTGAAAAGCATTCTGGGTAAAATCAGTGCAATCAGCAAAACTTGGAAGTGGATTGAGGAGGACCCACTGCCAAAGAGTGGAATAGCCCCCAACACTACATTGCTGCAGTGTTTCCATCCCTCCTTCCTCCTCAAACCAAAAAAAATGCGGGAGAGCGGCTGTACTTTAGGAGAGCACCAGACCTGCGAGGGTCACTCTTCTGAGTGTGGATTTAAAAAGGCAACTGATTTGTGAGTACATCCTCATGAGTGTTTTTATTTTATTGAAGTAATTTAATATTAAACCGAGGGTTAGTCATGACAGTTGGTGTTGCGCCTGCAACATGTGGTCAATCACGAATGTTGACAACATCCCTGACAATTACATCTGCGGGAAGTGTATCCAGCTGCACTTGCTGCCTGAACAAATAGATCGGAATGAGCAGCAGCTGGAGGCACTAAGAAGCGACCAAATGGGGACAGCGTCATAGATAGAAGTTATCGAGACATGGTCACACCCAACGTACAGGAAGACAGATGGGTGACCGCTATTCGGGATAGGCAGTCAATGCAGGAGTGCCCTGTGGCTGTGCCCCTCCCTATCAAGTATGTCCTTTTGGGTACTGATGAGGGGGATGGACCATCAGGTGACAGCAGCAGCATTAGCCAGAGCGGTGGCACCATGCCTGGCACCGCTGTACAGAGGAGGGGTGGGCATGGGGGTTGGGAGCAAAGAATAATCGAGAAATACTAATTGGGGATTCAATAGTCAAGGGCACAGATGGGTGCTTCTGTGGTCGCGAAAGAGACTCCAGGATGGTATGTTGCCCCCCTGGTGCCAGGGTCTTGGATGTCTCTGAGCGGGCACAGGACATTATGAAATGGGAGGGCAAACAGGCAGATGTCATTGTCCACATTGGTATAAATGACATAGGCAGGAAGAGCAGCAAGGTCCTGCAAAGACATTCCAGGGAGTTAGGTAGCAAGCTAAAAAGCAGGACCTCTAGGGTAGACATTTCAGGAATACTCCCTGTGCCATGTGCTAGTGAGGCTAGGAACAGAGAGATACTACGGTTGAACACATGGCTAAAGAGCTGGTGTCGGGGCAGGTCTTCAGATATGTGGATCATTGAGATGTCTTCCAGGAAAGTTGGGACCTTTTTCAAGCAGGACGGGTGACACCTAAACTGGAGGGGCACCGATATCCTGGCCTGGAGGATCCTGCTGCCTCACGGTGCCGAGGTCCCAAGTTCGATCCCGGCCCCGGATGACCACCTGTGTGGAGTTTGCACATTTTGTTGCTATTATGGAAACATGGTTAAAGGATGGACAGGACTGGCAGCTTAACGTTCCAGGATATTGATGTTTTGGATGAGAAAAAGTGGGTAGCAGAAAGGGTGGGGGAGTTGCATTACTGGTTCGGGAACATATCACAGTGAAGAGGGAGAATATCTTGGCGGGATCCTGCAATGAGGCATTATGGGTAGAACTCATGAATAGGAAGGCTGTAATCACAATGTTAGGGTTGGACTATAGGTTTTTGAGGCAGTGACAAAATTAATTGATGAGGGAAAGGCTCTGGATGTCGTCTACATGGACTTTAGTAAGTCATTTGATGAGGTTCCTCATGGCAGACTGGTACAAAAACAAAGTTGCATGGGATTCGGGGTGTGCTCGCTAGATGGATATAGAACTGGCTTGGCAACAGGAGACAGAGAATAACAGTGGAAGGTAGTTTTTCAGAATGGAGACCTGTAACTAGTGGTGTTCCACAGAGATCAATGCTGGGACCACTGTTGTTTGTAATATATATAAATGATCAGGGTGGAAATGCAGATGGTCTGATTAGTATGTTTGAAGATGACACTGAGATAGGTGGAGTTGCTGATCGTGAAGAGAACTGGCAGAGAATACAGCAGAAGAATATAGATTGATTGGAGAGTTGGGCAGAGAAATGGCAGATGGAGTTCAATCGGACTATTGCGAGGAGCTGCATTTTGGAAGATCAAATTCAGGTGTGAATGATACAGTCAATGGCAGAACCCTTAGGAGCATTGACATACAGAGGGATCTGGGCGTTCGGGTCCATATAATTGGCAATTCAGGTGGATAAGATGGTCAAGAAGGCATATGGCATGCCTGCCTTCATCGGCCAGAGCAATGAGCACAAGAGTTGGCAGGTCAGGTTACAGTTGTATAAAACTTTGTTGGACCACATTTGTAATATTGTGTGCAATTCTGGTTGCCACACTACCTGAAGGACCTGGATGCTTTGGAAAGAGTGCAAAGGTTTACCAGGGTGTTGCCTGGTCTGGAGAGTGTTAGTTATGAGGAGAGGTTGAATAAACTTGGATTGATTTCATTGGAAAGACGGAGGCTGAGGGGTGACCAATTGAGGTCTACAAAATTCTAAGAGGTATAGACAGGGTGAATAGTCAGAAGCTTTTTCCCAGGGTGGATGACTCAATTACAAGGGGGCACAGGTTCAAGGTGAGAGGGGGAAAGTTTAGGGGTGATGTACGGGGAAGATTTTTCACACAGAGGGTGGTGGATGCCTTGAACATGTTGCCAGTGGAGGTGGTGGAGGCAGGCACGATAGCGAGGTTAAGATGTATCTTGATAGGCACATGAACGGGTGGGGAATGGAGGGATACAGATCATTAGGGCAATAAGTAGTAGGTCCAAATAAGGAATCTGGATCGGCACAGGCTTGGTGGGCCAAAGGGCCTGTTCTCTTTGCTCTTTGTTCTCACTTGTACACAGTCGCCAAAGTGAACATTCTAATTTCTCGCTGGCGGGGAACTTTATTTGGAGGGGGAACTTACTTCTGGCGAGATGGCCTTTTAATTAGCTTGCAAGAGATGCTGATGAATGCAAAAGGGCTCCACCGGGCAACATGGTGGTGCAGTGGTTAGCACTGCGGCTTCACGGCGCTGAGGTCCCAGGATAGATCCCTGCTGTGGGTCACTGTCCACGTGGAGTTTGCATATTCTCCCCCGTGTTTGTGTGGGTTCTGCACCCACAACCCAAAAGATGGGCAGGGTAGGTTGATTGGCCACGATAAATTGCTCCTTAATTGGAAAAAAATAAATTGGGTACTCGAAATTTATATTGAAAAAGAGGGCTTCACTGACGTTGTTCGATGGGAAACTCGACCCACCTTTAAACCCCAGAAAACTTAATTCCTGAAGTTTATCCCGCAATCGGGAAATTGAATTTGACCACACAATTTGACGGGCAGCACGGTAGCATTGTGGATAGCACAATTGCTTCACAGCTCCAGGGTCCCAGGTTTGATTCCCGGCTTGGGTCACTGTCTGTGCGGAGTCTGCACGTTCTCCCCGTGTCTGCGTGGGTTTCCTCCGGGTGTTCCGGTTTCCTCCCACAGTCCAAAGATGTGCAGGTTAGGTGGATTGGCCATGCTAAATTGCCCAGTGCCCAAAATTGCCCTTAGTGTTGGGTTGGGTTACTGGGTTATGGGGATAGGGTGGAGGTGTGGACCTTAGGTAGGGTGCTCTTTCCAAGACCCGGTACAGACTTGATGGGCCGAATGGCCTCCTTCTGCACTGTAAATTCTATGACATCAGTTTAAGTTCCCCTGTCCACCAAGCTTCCCATTGCTGGCAGGACTGGAAGATTCTTCCCTTTGCATTTGTCTTTTTGTACAACTGCAGTTTTCAATAATACAAATCAATCACAGACTGCAAGATATCTTCTCGAGGATCCAATTTTAACCAGTTATGCGGTGTTAATGTGTTTTGCTGGTACACTTATCTTTCCTGTGTCAAATGCTGGTCGTACACGTTGACTATAACAAGTGATCCCTTAGGCAGATGAGCAAATGACTACATGTCCACCAGGGAATACAGATAGCCAACTCCTGAATGCCATTTGCCCACCAATCTGATTCCCGTAGAACGCAGATGCTGAGGAACTCTTGGAATTCCTCTGTCCAGCTTACTTGTAAATTGCTCCAGGGTGAGTTAAAGTTGGCCATATTGGCATCTAGTTTAAACCTCAAGCTCCAATAGCAACATTGAGAGGATTATCTGACTGTATCTTGCAGCCTCTGTTACTGAGGTCAACAGTGCCAATACCATTGATGCTGCCAGATACTTAAGTGGAGACAACCAGTATCTCTGACTAGCACTCATGGAGACAGATGGTAGTGCATATGTGTATTAGGCTGCTCCATATTAATCCGTAATACATTGCATGGCTGTGTGCAAGGAGACAAGCAGCTGTGCAAGATGGTCCTACTCTGTGCTGTCCACCCGTGTGTGAAAATGGGCGCTCTGCAGTCTGCACCAAGGGACATGCAACCCCTTAGTCTTAACCTTGCCGCAGTTGGATTCTGAACAAACACCTACATTTCTCTCTCATCCTCATCAGCACTCAGTGATTCACTCTGTGCTCTTCATCAGTCAATTTCTGAAGCATGTGGATTTGTGATGGTGTCTCACACACAGGTTTGGGGACAGACGGTGCTGTGGCAAGTAGGATTCTTCTGAAAGCTGGCTGAATTCTTCTTGCTCTCAGATAAGAGCACATGAATAAATAAGTACACCTATGCATTTTTGTATCACATTACAATTACTACACTTGTGCACTATCACTCTGTGTGCACACCATCAGTCTACATATAACAGCTTCGACCAATCGCTGTCTCACATCCTAAAGGGAGACAAGCTGATTCTCCTTGACGACTTCAATGCTAGAGTTGGGAAGGACATAAACCTATGGAAAGGTGTGTTAGGCAGGGAAGGTACGTGGAAAACAAATCCCAAAGGAGTCCTCGTAACAAAGTGTTTAGAAAATGACCTGGTCATTACTAACACCCTGTTCCGCCAGGGGAACAAGCAGAAAACCTCATGGCTACAGCCTTGCTCCAAGTACTGGCACCTACAAGACTATATCATCGTTCAAACAAGAGACTGCAAAGATGTCCACATCACCTGCACCACAGCCAGAGCTGATGACTGCTGGATTTCCACCAACTAATCCGCTCTACCATCTCATCACCTTGGCCCCAAACCAGCACAGGTAGAAAACTCTGCCGCAGGAGACTCAGTGTCGCTCAATATGAACAAGAAAGAGCTGTTCAGAAAGTGCCTCACAGCTAACCTGGAGACAACTAACAAGCCAGAGCTGCAGAATTCCCACAATGCCTAGTCTGCCTTAAAAGCCACCATAGTCAGCGGCTGCGAGGAGACGCTCGGACTCTCGACCAGGAAACGCCACGGCTGGTTCGACGAGAATGATCAGGTGACCCAGGATCTTCTTGACCACAGACGCAAGGCATTCGCAAACTGCCAACTCCACAAAATCTCGAGTGAGAGGAAACAAGCCAAAGGCAACTGAAGGTCAAGATACATCAAAGAACCTTCTGTGAATTGTAAGTAATAATAGTCGGGGATTTCAATCTCCCCAATATGAACTGGGATAGTAAAATGTGAAAGGCTTAGAGGAGGCAGAATTCTTAAAATGAATCCAGCACAGCTTTTTATGCCAATACGTAGAAATTTCTACAAGGGATTGGGCAGTGCTGGATCTAGTTCTAGGGAATGAAGCCGGGCAGGTGGATGAAGTTTCAGTGGTGGAGCATTTAGGAAACAGTAACCGTAACTCAGTAGAATTTAAGGTAGTTGTAGAATTTAAGGTAGTTGTAGAATTTAAGGTAGTTGCAGAAAGGGACAAAGATAGGCCGAAATTAATGTTCTTAACTGAGGGAGGACCAATTTTAATATAAGATAGGATCTGTCCAACGTTAACTGGGCACAGCTACTTGTAGGAAAATCTATATCGAAGCAGTTGGATTCATTCAAAAAGAAAATAGGGAGAGTACAGGACCAACATGTTCCCGTGATAGTGAAAGGTACGAGGAATAAGTCCAGAGAACCCTGGATGTCAAGGGATCTCCAGGGTTAGATAAGGAAACAATGGGAGGCTTATGGCAGATACCAAGGGATTGAAAACAGCAGAAGCCCGAGAGGAATGTGGAAAGTGAAGGGCGTTACTTACAGAAATTAGGAGAATGAAGAGGGGGCATGAAAAAGCACTGGTGGGTAAAATAAAGGAAGCAAAGGACTTTGTAAATGTGTTCACTTGGAGAATGATGATGTAAGTATAGAAATCAGGGAGGAGCATTGTGTTTCAATGAACAACTTAACATTGAGAAGGAGGAGGTATTAATAGTTTTAAAGAGTGGGTAAATCACCGGGGCCAGATGAGATATATCTCTGGTTGCTATGGGAGGTCAGGGACATGTATTTCAGCAGCTCTGACAACAAATTTCAAATCTTATCTTGCCACAGGAGAAGTGCCAAAGAACTGGAGGACAGCTAATGTGGTGCCATTGTTGAAGAAGGGAAGTAGGGATGAAGCAGGAAATTACAAGCCAGTGAGTCTAACGTCAGTGTTAGGGAAACTTCTGAGTGACGAAATTAGCCTCCACTTGGACAGGCAAGAATTAATCAAGGATAGTCAGCATGGTTTTGTCAAAGGGAGATCTCGTCTTAGAAATTTGATTGACTAGGTGTGTAGGTGAGGGTAGTGCGGTTGATGTAGTCTACATGGACTTTAGTAAAGCTTTTTACAAGGTTCCACTTGGGAGGCTGATGAAGGAGGTAAGAGCACATGGGATTCAGGGCAAATTGGCAAACTAGATCCAAAACTGGCTTAGTGGTAGGAGGCTGAGGGTGATGGTTGAAGGTTGTTTTTGTGAGTGGAAGCTTGTGGTGTTCTGTAGCTGGTCCCTTGTTATTTGTGGTATACATTAATGATCTGGATGTGAATGTAGGAGGTATGCTTTTTTAAAAAAGATACTCTATTCAAATATTTTTCCATTTTATACATAACACCAAAATAACAAATCCCCCAAACAATATCCCCAATCACAAACACCCACTGAAAGCATCAACCCCTTTAGGCCCCTCCTCCCTACTCCCTGCCCCCCACTGTCCCAACCCCTTTAGCAACTAATGGTGTCCCCGCGCATTGAAATGCAGAATAAACGGCTGCCATCTTCAGCAGAACCCCTCAATTACTCCCCTCACGGTGCACTTGACTCTCTCAAGGTACAGGAACTCCAACAAATTTCCCAACCACGTTGAGGCACTGGATGAAGAAGCTGACCTCGATTCCATCAGCACTCGTCTCCGAGCAATCAGCGAGGCGAAGGTCAGGACATAGACACCACCCGCACCCGTCTGCAGCTCTGGCAATTCTGACACCTTCACAAGGGCAGCACGGTGGCGCAGTGGTTAGCATTGTTGCCTATGGCGCTGAGTACCCGGGTTCGAATCCCGGGCCTGGGTCACTGTCTGTGTGGAGTTTACACATTCTCCCCATGTCTGCGTGGGTTTCACCCCTACAACCCAAAAGATGTGCAGGATAGGTGGATTGGCCATACTAAATTGCCCCTTAATTGGAAAAAAAATAATTGGGTACTCTAAATTTTTCTTTTTTTAAAAGCACTGCTGCCTCACGGCGCCAACGACCTGGGTTTGATCCTGGCCTCGGGTCACTGTCCCTGTGGAATTTGCACATTCTCCCCATGTCTGCATGGGTCTCACCCTCACAACCCAAAGATGTACAGTATAGGTGGATTGACCATGCTAAATTGCCCCTTAATAAAAAATGTTTTAAAAATCTGACAACCCAAATACGGCCACTAAGGGACAGGGTTCAAGTTCAATTTTCAAAATCGTTGACATGGTGCTAAAGAAGGAGACCCAGAACCCCACAGGCTTAGAACATGACCAAAACATGTGCGCACGGATGGCCAAACCCCTCCCACCATGCTCACAATTGTACTCCACTCCCATCCTGGACTAAGTCAATTAAGCCCAATGCACTACTTGCTGTATTAAGCCAAGCCTCACGCACAAGGATGTGACATTCACGCTCCGCAGGATGCCACTCACACCCCATCCTCCAACACCAGCCCCAACCTCTTCTCCAACATGGCCTTAACCCCCTCCAATGATATTGTTTCTTCAGATATAATCTTCCATAGGTACTCCACCCCTCCTCGAAACTTGTGAACGAAAGAACCCTCTCCATCAATGAAGTTGGCAGCACCACAGGGAATGTCGGAAAGGTCCGTTCCATAAAGTTGTGAACCTGCAGGTATCTGAACTAGTCAGACCGCAAAAGCCCAAATTTCTCCGACAACTCTCCCAAACTCGCAAACCATCCCTCCAAGAACAGATCCCCCATTCCTTCCAATCTCATTTCTTCCCACCCCACCGATCATGGCATCCAATCTCGCATGTTCAAACATGTTTGTGCAGATCAGAGCCAACTTTGACACTGCCCTCAATTTAAAATGTTGCCAAAATTGTCTCCAAAATTTCAGGGTGGAGACAACTACCGGATTTGCCGAACATTTTACCGGTGTGAATGTGAGCGAGACCATCGCTAGTGTCCTCAATCCAGACCCCCCTCATAATTTTGACTCCATCCGTACCCAGGTAGCCTCCGGATTCCCACTCCAACCCAACACCTTCTCTGCATTCGCTGCCAAATAATAATATATCAGGCTCAGCAAACCAAGCCCCCTGACTGTCGGTCCCTCTGAACATAAGGACTTCAAACCTCATCACTTTGCCCACCCAAATAAAGTAGGCAATCGATTTCTCGACCCCCCCACCACTCCCCCCTCAAATAAGGGCTTTGTAAGAAAAAACGGCAAACACTGGAACAGGAACAGAAACCTGGATAAAATATTCACCTACACAGACTGAATTCTGCTCGCCAAGGACAGAGGGAGACTGTCCCACCTCTGCAAATCCGACCTGACCTTTCTCATCAAGCTCATCCAGTTAAACATACAGAGCTGGTCCCAGTCCCAAGCAACCTGAACCCCAAATATCTGAAATGAGAATCCGCTAAGCGGAATGGCAACACCCCCAGATTGACTGCCCTCCCCAGGGGAGTAACCAGGAAACACTCACTTTTCTTCAGGTTCAAACTATACCCTGAAAAAGAGCCAAAACACCTCAGCAGCACCGTTACATCGCCCATGGTGGGGATCGGGTCTGTCACATATAATAGAAGATTGTTAGCGTACAGGGACAACCTACACTCCACTCCCATTACCTCTCTTATGCCCCTCTGTAGCCCTCAGGGCTATGGCCAAAGGTTCTATCACCAACAAAAGGGGTACATGGGACACCTCTGTCTCATTCCCCTGTTCAACTGAAAATGCCCGAGCTCATGTTGTTTGTGCAGACAGAGGCCTTTGGTGCTTTATGCAACAATCATACTCATGGCACACACTTGGGCCTTATCCCATACTTTTCCATTACCGCAAACAAATGCCCTCATTCTACCCTCTTAAAAACCTTCTCGGCATCCAATCCAACAATGACGCCCTGCTCCATCCCCTCCAATGGGGACAACACCACATTTAACAACTGCTGCACGTTAGATGGCAATCGCCAACCGTTAATGGAACCCATCTGATCCTCCGCAATAACCTAAGGGAGACTGCTCCGGCCTTAGTGCTAATACCTTAGCCAATGTCTGAGCATCTACATTTAATTGGGGAAATCGGGCAGTGCGACCCACACTCCACCAGGTCCTTATCCTTCTTTAAGAGAAGCAAAATTGATGCTTCCAGAATTGGACAAGCACCAGTTGATCTTTGTGGAGGGATTTGAACTGTGTTTTGAATCCAAAGTTAGACCGATCCAAGCCCAAAGTCATTGGCCCATCAGGGGTAGCAAAGGTATTGAGAGCGTTCATGAAGGGGATGGGTGGAGAGGATCCATGGCAGTTTCTGCACTCCAGGAATAGGGAATTCACCTTCTTTTCTCCAGTACCTTCCTATCCACCCTATCTATGCCCATCAAAGCTTTGACAGTGGGCTATCTGGACTCGAAACATCATCTCTTTTCTCTCCTTACAGATGCTGCCAGAGCTGCTGAGATTTTCCAGCATTTTCTCTTTTGGTTTCAGATTCCAGCAGCCGCAGTAATTTGCTTTCATTAAGGAACACAGAACGTAGGGTTAGATGAAGTAGGGTTGGAAAGAGACTCATGTGAATCGGAAACATTGCCACAGAACCAATTGGGCCAAATGGCCTGTTTCTCTGCTCTACATTCTTCCTAATTTTACATAACTGACAGCTATCCACCTTCACCAGGAACATGTTTTAGTTATGCCCTCAAACCACCTGGGCTTGGCCTGAAAGCAGGCTTTTTGAATTCAGCATTCCACACAAATGTTGTGCATTTCACAGTTGGATCAACATTTTGACATTTAAACTGTTTAAGTGGCTCGTTAGCTGCTTGAGAAGTGCGAAAGGATCATTTTTACAGATGGATTGTGATTAGCTAATATTCTTTTCATTGCCGTTAACAAAATGGCAAGTTCACAAATAAAACAATTTTAAAACCAGTGTTCCTACTATTTTATTGAAGTGTGAAATATTACGAAGGAAAACAGTCATTTGTCTCAAATAAATCGCTGGATCTTTTCTTTCATACTGTGGCCATGGTTGGACATAATGCTCCTCAGGTCCTCACTGGTACTTTGAACAACATCGCTTGACCAATACCAAAGCAAAATGTTGCAGACCACGAAGTCTGAAATAAAACAGAAAATATTGGAAAATATTAAGCATGGCACGAAGCATATGCGGAAAGAGAAACAGTTAACATTTCAGTTCAGGAAGTAGTTGAGTACAACACACAGAAAGACAAGGACCTGCTTTCTCCCCCTCTCCAGAAAAGCTGTGAGTGCTGCATTCCCAAAGCTGCAGAGAACCTGAATGAATTAATCTACAGGAAAACCATTACAGGCTGCAAGCAAAGACCAGAACACTCTCATTCTCTCTAGAAAGGAAGTGAGTGCTGTATTCCTGAAACTACAGAGGGACAGAGCTGGAGGGACTGACGTTCAAACAAGTCCAGATCAAATTCCTCTATCTGGGAATCCAAATATCTCATGACTGGTCGAAGAATACGATTGCGGAGTACTCCACTAATATTACCTTTGGAAGCACAACTTTCCCCACTATAAAGAAGTCTTCCTGTATATACTCTGTGTACCTGGGAGACGAAGGAGAACTCTTTCTCCCCTGGGTGTGCGGACCTCCATGGGTCCACTGTCCCCCATCTGTTCCATGAACACGTCCAGTTCCTACTCCATGTTTTCCCTTTTCCTCGATTTGGGGTTTGATCTTTCTGTCCGTGAGCCCTGTAAGCAGTTAAAGGCCCCATGATGAGTCGGTGTGTGTCCATGTTTGGGATTTCCGCCATTTCCTTCATCAATTCCGCGTTGTACCAGTTAGGTGCATACATCTTTACAAGGACCACTGGTGCCCATTCCAGGACGCCATTGGCCAGGTCGTACCATCCCCCCTTGGTCCGTAACCTCGTCCTCGTTGTTGTAAATGCTGTCCTCTTATTGAGCAGAATGGCTATGCCACACACAGCCTCGACCCACAGCACGAATGGTAGGTCTGTCCACCCAGTTCTTTCTTACCAGCAGTCGGTCCTTCTCCCTCAGATGGGTTTCCTGGAGGAAGACTATGTTGGCTCTCAGACTTTTCAGGTGGGTTAAGACTCTGGGTATTTTTGCTCGGCCATTAAATCCCCTGAGGTTCCAGGTGACTATTCTGGAGGGTTTCTGTAACACCCCCCCCCCCCCCCCAACTCCTGCGAGATCAAGCATCCTTACCTTGTGGATATGCCCCCTGCACTCCAGGGTTTTCCTTTGTTAGGGGGCCATCTAAGATGGCCATGGTCACTGTAATCACCATGTGGATATGCCCCTGCACTCCGGAGTTTCCCTTTGTTAGGGGGCCATCTAAGATGGCTGGCATCATTGTGTATGCCATGTGGATGTGCCCTTGCACACCAGGGTTTCCCCTTGTTCGAGCACCATCCAAGGTGGCCATGGTCACCATATTCATATGTGGATGTGCCCCTGCACTCCAGGGTTTCCCTTTTTCTGGGGGCCACCCAAAGTGGTTGTTTGCAGAGCCTTTGTTTTCCTTGCTGCCATGTGCTATTCGTCATAGCCTGCCTTTTACCCCATCCCTCGGCTTTTTCCCTGGGTCTGTCGGCCCCCCATTCCTATGGGACTCCCCCACCCCCCATGTTTCTCCCCATATTTTCCCCTCATCTAGAGTTTTCCCTCCCCCTGTCGCTGTCTTGAGATTTGCTGCGGCCCTCTTGTACTAGCTTGCCCGGCAGTGTGCTGCCAACCGCCCCCCCCCCTCGGGGTCGATCTATACCTCCCCCCAGCCGATGTGTATCTCTTCCCCCCTTTCCTTCTCCTCAGCCCCTCCTGTTTCCTATTGCTCTCACCCCCTCCTTTCTGGGAATCAATGTCAGATTTGAAGACCAGGTGGTTGAGTCCGGCGAAAAAATTCTCTCAACGTTTTTTGTTGACCGATAGAATTAAATGTCGAGTTCACTGTTGGTTTCATTGCTTTTCCAGCTCAGGCTTGTGCTCAAATTCATCTGCATTCACCGGTATGGTAAAATAGTACCCTGCCCTGGAAAGTCACCCAGAGTTTGCTGTCGACAGCATCCCTAACCGCACATTGTTCTTATAAAGGGCTGTCTTGGCTCTGTTAAATTCCACCCAGCGCTTGGCCAGGTCTGCCCCAATGGCCTGGTACACCCGGATCAAGTATCCCTCCCAATTACAGGACCATGTGTGTCTTGCTTTGTTCAGGACCCTTTCCCAGTCTTAGTACTGGGTGCAGATTTGCGATGATGGCCCGTGGCTGTTCCCCGGCCTTGGGCTTTTGCCAGAGTGACCCGTGGACGCTGCCCACCTCTGGGGTTTGGGGAAGCTTTCCCTGCCAACCAGTTTGCCCAACATCTGGGCCATATATTCTGTAGAGTTCCTGCCCTTGGTGCCCTTCGGTAGGTCCAAGATGGGAGGTTTTGGCGGCACGATCGATTTTCTTGGTCCTCGACCTTCCCCCTTCGTGTCCCACGCATTGCCACCAACCTTGCCATCTCTGTTTCCAGTGAGGTCATCCGATAGCTCTAGTTGGTTTAGGGGCTGGTTTAGCTCACTCGGCTAAATCGCTGGCTTTTAAAGCAGACCAAGCAGGCCAGCAGCACGGTTCAATTCCCGTACCAGCCCCCCCGGAGAGGCGCCGGAATGTGGCGACTAGGGGCTTTTCACAGTAACTTCATTGAAGCCTACTCGTGACAATAAGCGATTTTCATTTCATTTCATTTTTCAGTTGGTCGCGGCCTCTCCTGCTCTCTGATCATCACCTCCTGCGTCTCTGGATGCCGCTCCATCTTTGCTAGCGCTGCTTGCAGAGTTACCAGCACCTCCGCTACCATTATTTTCACTGCCGCCATCATTTCAAGATGGAAGGTGCCCTTGTGCTCTTGGAGTTCCTGTGTTTGGAATTCCCTCCATTCATTCATTGGGAGGTAGCCCTACATATGATCCGGCAGTCCATCCTGCTCGGGTGTGGCCAGGACCTCATCGCCAAGCGTGTTCAGCATCACCTCAGTCTTTCTCTCCAGGCTTTTATTGCCTCTGCCATCGCTTTGGCTCCTCAGGTTGTTGTTGCCTGGCATGTTTTGTTCATTGTGGTGATGTTGGAGGAGTGTGTGTGGGGGGGGGGGGGGGGGGGGGGGGGTGCTTTTTCCTTGGTTGAGCGGGTAATTTGGGGTTAAAAGTGCCTAATTTCCAGATTCAAGGAGGAGAGCCACCTTTCGTGTTTCCGCTCAGCACGTCCCCAGCATCAAAGGTTTTTCGACAGTCAACTTATAATCACCGCACAGGCGTTCGGTTTTGTCAGGTTTTAGTATCAGGATTACCGGTGCCTCTCAATCAGCAAACCATACTAGCCAGACGGTACCACGACCTTCCAGTCGGCTGAGTTTGTCCTCGATCTTCCCCAGCAGCGCACAGGGAACCGGGCGGGCTCAGAAGCACTTAGGCTGGGCCTCAAGGACCACATATTTTGGCCATGGCCCCCTTAATTTTACCCAGGCCTTCCTGGAAGACTTCTGGGTATATCCCCAAATCTTCGTAAAGTCCACCAGTGCCCATCCGGGAGATCTGACGCCAGTCCATTCGGAGGCATTGTAGCCAGTCACAGCCCAGCAGACTAATTCCAGGACCTTCACTATTATAAATGGCAGCCTTATGCACTGCTGCCCGTATGCTGTGCCCGCTATGGCTAGGGGTTCCTCCATATAGGCCACAGGCCTTGCCTCGCTTTCCTGCAAACTCAGCTGCTGTACTCCAGTCCTGATTTTCTCAAAGGTCTGCCTCCCTGTTAGCAAAACCCTGGGCTCCATGTCCAACTCCATGCCTACTGGTTGGCCTTTCACCTGGGAGATAATCTCTTTTTGCTTTTTTTACCTGGACTGTAATCCTGATGGGGGCAACTCGTGGCACATCAAGGCAATACAACTGCATACACTATACAACTGCACACACTACGCAACTGCACACACTATACAACTGCACACACTACGCAACTGCACACACTATACAACTGCACACACTATACAACTGCACGCACTATACAACTGCAGACACTATACAACTGCAGACACTATACAACTGCGCACACTATACAACTGCACACACTAGACAACTGCAGACACTATACAACTGCACACACTATACAACTGCACACACTGTACAACTGCACACACTGTACAACTGCACACACTGTACAACTGCACACTGAACAACTGCACACACTATACAACTGCACACACTGTACAACTGCAGACACTATACAACTGCACACACTGTACAACTGCACACACTGTACAACTGCAGACACTGTACAATTGCAGATACTATACAACTGCAGACACTATACAACTGCACACACTGTACAACTGCACACACTATACAACTGCACGCACTGTACAACTGCACACACTGTACAACTGCACACACTGTACAACTGCACACACTGTACAACTGCAGATACTGTACAATTGCACACCCTGTACAACTGCACACACTGTACAACTGCACACACTGTACAACTGCACACACTGTACAATTGCACACACTGTACAACTGCACGCACTATACAACTGCATACACTATACAACTGCACACACTATACAACTGCAGACACTGTTCGTCATCAGCTTGTTCTAATAGGGGGGCCCAGGCTCAAGGCTGACATCTCCCTCGGGAGGGCGGTGTGTTTGCTGGCTGACCTGTGGTTTCCTATCGCTGCAGTTCCACATGCCATAAGTGCTGCACCGCCTTGGATTATCCTCCATCAATTCACTGAGGTGACCTGCCTGGCCATAGCGGCCGTTGGCTAATCGGCCTGGTCCTGACGGTATTCAAGCCAGGGCAGAGTTACAGGGGTCCCAGTCTCAGGGCAATGTGCACTGGAATAGGGGGGAGTCCCACACTGTTTACCTCCATCCTTGACATCCTCTGGAGTTCCTGGACTCCCATCTCAGCGCTCTCCCGTGAGAGGGAGATCTCACTCAGAGATGTTTTATAGGTCCAGTAACGGCTCGGCCAGCAATTTCCTCTGGGCCACCATATTATTTACTCTGCATACAATGTGTTCCTGTACCATCTCGGGATGGCCCATAGTCGTGAAACTCCACCAATTTGTGCAACCGCACCAAAACCTCAGTAACAGACTCCCCTGGATTCTCTCGGGCGTATTAAGGTGATATCTCTGTACGGTAACTGATGGCTTGGGGTGGTAGTGGTTTGTCACGAGTGTCAAACGACACACTGTTGAGGAAGTGCTGCACTGTCAGAGGTGCCACCCTTCAGACAGTATGTTAAATCAAAGCCTCGTCTGTAAGTAATGGCAAAAGTCCGGTGCTAGTGTTATCCCAGCCTACACTTCTGCTTCAACCAGTATCATCAAAACTAGGCCAACCACTCATTCATTTCATTGGCATTTGTGGAACCAAGTCTATGAAATAAAACCCATATATGCCCAAATAGTACTGTAATTCACTGCAATGCGAAGTGCTCTGTGATATCCTTAGTGGCACAATAAGGTGCCGCACAAATGTAAGTTCTTTCAGTGCCATCTCTTTGTGTTCTATATATTTATTTCTGATTTATCTTTACAACTGATGCCCCAGAATATGATTCTACTTTCAACATCTGATTTAACTGTTACCCTTCCCCACTATGCGATGCTCCTTTCATTTTCAAATCCTATTAGCCATGTTTAGCTCCACTGTGTATCATTTATTGTTTCTTGATGTTAAATATCCTTTGTGATTGGTCAAGCCAATTGTTCAATCATTCCGAATTGTATCCTTTTTCCCTGAACAGCCTGTTTTCCCACATGTGAGAGTGAAGTATTTTAGCCTTATTACTTTCCGAAAGATCATTTGTAAATATTGTGAATTGCAATGCTCCCAAGACTCCAGTGGTCTCCACTGGTTATAGGCATCCAATTAGAACAATTACCATTAAGAGCTGCTCTTTGTTTCCTATTATCTAACCAATTTACAACATCCTAATTTATCTGAGGAGATTTCACTTTCAGCCACATGTCTCTTGTGAGGGATCTTATCAAATCCTTTCTGAAAGTCTGGTTATCCAGTAGACGCCTTACGACCATTATCCCCAATTTTATTACATCCTGAAAACAAATCAGTCTATTTGTTAGGTGGGACCTTTCTTGCATACACACAAAACAAGAACAGGACAGGCTGGAAACACTCGGCAATTTTGGAGAGGAAAGATATGCTAATCCTTTACAATTCTCACCCCCCCCCCCCCCCCCCCCCCCCCGCCCACCCCGCCAGCATCATGCTTTTTGTGGGACTTTCCTAAGTTCACAATAAGAACAGAAAGTATTGGAAATACGCAGGTTTGGGAGTTCTGAAGAAGATTCTTAATCAACTCAAAATTTTAACTTGCGGCTGAATTTGCTGACCCTTCTGGCGAGCGGAACCTTCCTTGTCGTGCCGATGGTATCACTCCCCACTCCCGGCGACGCGGTCGGTGAGCAGTGCAAAACGGCGTTAGCAACTGCGGGACCAGAAGAAGCCGCCGCTGTCCACAGGTGGGCCACGAGGGAGGCGAGATATCTCACCCTCGGTTTCTCCCTCCACAGATCCCACCAGACCTGTATATTTCCAGCATTTTCTGTTTTTATTTCAGATATCCAGCACCAAGTGTCTTTCTTTTATTTCAGAAACCAGTGTCCTTCAAAGTCAGGGCGTGACCCGCGGGTGGGTCGCAGGCTGGTGTCGGGAGGGCCGCGGAGCCGTTGTCCGCGGCGCTCCCAATCGCGCAAATCCCCGCGCAGCAGCCGGCTTTTCATAACACTGGCTGCAAGCGGCCGGGAACATGCCGAAAAACATTTGGCGGCATGCACGTTCTGCGAACATGTAAAAAAAAAAATCGGCCGCATTGCGTATGCGCGCAAGATGATCGGTGCGCATGCGTAGTGCGGCCGCTATTTTTAAAAATGGTTGCAGCTTTTTTACAAGTTCTGTAGTGGTTTGTATTCATTTATTTTATTCATTTAATTTTTATTTTTTTCATTTATTTTATTCATTTTTTTTTACAAGTTTGGGAGGGTTTTATTCATTTTTTTCATTTATTTTATTCATTTCATTTTTTTTACAAGTTAGAGGGTTTTATTCATTTTTTTCATTTATTTTACTCATTTTATTTTTTATTTTTTTTACCAGTTCGGGGGGGGGGGTTATTTGATCAAATTTTACAGTAAAAAAATTCAGAACTTTGGGCAGATGGAGACTCCATACTTTCCGACACAGGAAGGCTTCACCTTCATCCAACAGGTTCCATTGGAGGAGCATGTACGAGAGCCAAAGTGACCCAAAACCATTTCCTCCATTTTTGTCAGCAGCAAACAAGGTAAGAGAAAAT
This sequence comes from Scyliorhinus canicula, assembly GCF_902713615.1. Classification (NCBI taxonomy): domain Eukaryota; kingdom Metazoa; phylum Chordata; class Chondrichthyes; order Carcharhiniformes; family Scyliorhinidae; genus Scyliorhinus; species Scyliorhinus canicula. Next base: position 31,623,412 of record NC_052146.1, on the reverse strand, counting down.
GGCGGGTCGCGCAGGTCGGCCGGCGTGGGTCGCGAAGGTTGGCCGGTTGGTAAAAATGGGTCCCCGGAAAAAAAGTTTGAAGAACACTGTCATAAACCCATATTGGTTGGACATTACGAGCGGGTGTCGATGAAAATAATTCCCATTGTCTTGAGGTTATTACAAGGAATATTCGATATTGGACGGAATTCTCTGGCTGTGCGCTGGCGAAGGGATTCTCTGGTCCTTCCAGCAGTGCACCCCCACCCGTGGGTTTTCCAGCAGGGTGGGATGGCTTCAATGGGAATTCCCAATGACAGTGGAAGAAGCAGGGAATCCTGCCATCAGCGAAAAATGTGCCGCCTCCCGCTGCCGAGGAGCACGCAGCGGGGAGGCCGGAGAAGCCAGCACATTGTCTAAACCTCCACTGTTACCCTTGCTCTCCGTGAGTTGTGAAAATGTAAGCACAGCAGATAATGAGCCAAAGACCTGCCTTTGGGCATGGCACACTCAATGTGGCATCAGGATATACTCGATTCCTCCTGACCTCCATCCATCCGATGATTAAAATGAGGCCCTTGAACCAGTTTCGACTGTGGATTATTCCGATTCGAAGCACTTTTCGAATAATTTCAGGAGCTCCTCTGCATATCCTGGCCAAAATTCATCCCTCAGTCGCAACCACTAAAAACAGATTGAACTGATTCCTTGCCTTTATTGCTGCTCGTGGGACCTGGTGATACGTGAAATCTGCTGCCTTTCCCCTTCGATAAACAGCCGATGTACCTCAAAAATAGCTGACTGGGATTCGCCTGCAACTGTGGCGGGAAAAATAAGCTGTCAGTGGCAAATCGGCTGGCTGTTTTACAGCCAGCACCATCTCCCTTCCATTGGGCGAATAAAACAGGCAGCTGATCCGCCAAAGGCAGTCTTCTTCCCCTGTCGAAATTGAAAATGACCCCCCGTCGTGAAAGATTTGGAGATATTTCTGAGAGACACATAAGGCCCGCTTCATAAGCAAACCCAGCAAACTCAGGAGTGTCGCTGAAGAACCATGCGGCAGGGTTCATTCAGCCACTGAGCTACACGGGTGGTGGGGGTGCAGAATGGAGAAGGATTGCCTCATAACAAATATATACAACAAAAAGAAAGCAGAAAAGAAAACCTTATCTGCTTTGGTCTGAGGTCTCCCCTGCTTCTTCACATCCTCGTGTTCAAATCGGAGCAGCTGTGATGATTTCATTTGCATGTTAATAACCTAAAGGCCTCCACAAACCGCGGAATAAATGCTTTTTATTACACGCGTATCTGTTCCAATGCAGCTTGAATGAAAACTCTGGTAATTAATTGTTTTAAGCGATTCTATTAAAAACTGTCTGGCAGCAATCTGTGCTGAATGTTGAATATTTATAGATGCCAGAACAAGAGCAGAGGAACAGTGCAAAGCAACACCAACCAGTGCCCCACATTATTCCCTTAAAGCGGTACCGCGTTTTACCTGAGTGCTCTGTTGCCCAGGACGAAAATGTACAGCTACTTTTACCACACTGTTTTGAGGAGGTCGGCAGGCTAGGCCCCTCCAAAATTGACTTGTTTCAGGGCAACATTCTATTTCACCTCTTCATCCTCGCCATTGCCTCCTCTTGTCCCACCCACCAGCGATACAACTGCCTGTGCAATACTTCACCAGCCAGTCTTCACATGTGTGACTATGTAAGTAGTATTGGTGGTGACTCGGTTGAGAGGTAGCATCTGATATTAGGTTCCCTTAATATCTACATATGGGGCAACGCTTTGGTCCCCATAATGTCCATTTCTCAGGCCTCAAACAGGAGAAACTAAAATGACAAATTTTGTGTGGCTTTGCTGCTGAGCTCATATCGTGTCAGGTGCCCCAGATGACCACCTAAGTCAACCATTGGAGCTCTTTCATATGTAATTGAAAGGCCTCACGCTTACTCCTGGAGACTTCTCCCGTTGGCAAGTGAAGTCTAAGACAACAAAAGGGTTTTTGTATGTGGTGCAGGAGGTACAGAATTGTTCTTCCCTGCTCTACAGCACTTCAGTAGAACAGTCAACACTTACCCTTATCCCCTTCTCCATCACCACCTCCCTAGACTGAGGCTTGGAGTGAGAATCTTCTGGCGATGTGACAGTGACTCGCCCAAGAACAATGCTGATGGGACACAGGCCTCTGTCTCAGTTTTGGACAATAGCCAGCCTGCTAGCTTCTGACACACACTCCTGGCGTCGACCATTTCAGGCCTGAAAACGGGCCAAAATGAATTTTGCGGCCAAGCACTTACCAGCAGGAAGAGTTAGAAATAGGGAATGGGCGAAGAAACCATGCTGGTATTTCTCTTCCTTAACTGTAGCATTGAATTCAATTGTAACTCCTCCACTGGCTAAGCTCAGTCACTTCAGGATGGAACTGGGATCAAACCCAGTACCTTCAGCTGAAGATCTGGAGGTGGCATGATCCTGTCCATGCAGACCACAACTGTCAGCATGTTAGCATGACAGTTCACGGTGCAGTCAGACATCATCCACATATTAACAATGTATTGCTGATATTTTAGGGTTTGAGCGTGGAGGCGAAGGGTTCCAATGGGAAGTATGGGGAGGAAGAAGGGGATTTCCACAATGAAAAGTGCCATTCAATTAATGTGACAGAATCTTTAAATAAATTGAAATGAGTGCGAGTAGAGTTCCCCAGTACTGGGGGTTGATGTTGGGGATCTGGGATGATGGTAGGACCAGCTGCAGCACCTTGTTGAATATTGAATATGAAACCAACTGCAAGAAGGTACAAGGATATGTTCAGAGCCTGAGGCGGGCAAGTTGATCTCAGTTGGGGCAGCAGTCACAATCTTATGATTATTTTATGAACAGCAGTAGTCCATTCAACCTCTTGGGCCAGCTCCACTATTCAGGTAGGATCATAAGATCATAAGACATAGGAGCAGAATTAGGCCACTCGGCCCATCGAGTCTGCTCCACCATTTAATCATGGCTGATATTTTCTCATCCCCATTCTCCTGCCTTCTCCCCATAACCCCTGATCCCTTTATTAATCATGAACCTGTGGCTCAGTGGGTAGCACTGGTACTGCGGCGCTGAGGACCTGGGTTTGAATCCCGGTCCTGGGTCACTGTCTGTGTGGAGTTTGCACATTCTCCCCATGTCTGTGTGGGTTTCACCCCCACAACCCAAAGATGTGCAGGTTAGGTGATTGGCTATGCTAAATTGCCCCTTAATTGGAAAAAAATAATTGGGTACTCTAAATTTAAAAAATAAAATTAATCATGAACCTATCTATCTCTGTCTGAAATTCACTCAGTTAATTGGCCTCCACAGAATTAGCCTTCTGTGGCAAAGAGTTCCACAGATTCACTACCCTCTGGCTGAAGAAATTCCTCCTCATCTCTGTTTTAAAGGATTGTCCCTTTAGTTTGAGATCGTGTCTTCTGGTTCTAGTTTTTCCTACAAATGGAAACATCCTCTCCACGTCCACTCTATCCAGGCCTCGCAGTATCCTGTAAGTTTCAATAAGATCCCCTCTCATCCTTCTAAACTCCAACGAGTACAGACACAGAGTCCTCAAATGTTCCTCATACAATAAGTTCTTCATTCCGGGGATCATTCTTGTGAACCTCCTCTGGACACTTTACAAGGCCAGCACGTCCTTCCTTTGATACGGAGCCCAAAACTGCTCACAATACTCCAAATGGGGTCTGACCAGAGCGTTATACAGCCTCAGAAGTACATCCCTGGTCTTGTATTCTAGCCCTCTTGACATGAATGCTAACATTTGCCTTCTTAACTGCCGACTGAACCTGTACATTAATCTGAAGAGAATCATGAACAAGGACTCCCAAGTCCTTTTGTGCTTCTGATTTCCGAAGCATTTCACCATTTAGAAAATAATCTGTGCCTAAATTCCTCCTTCCAAAGTGCATAACCTCACACTTTTCCACATTGTATTTCATTTGCCACTTCATTACCCACTCTCCTAGCTTGTCCAAGTTCTTCTGCAGCCCCCTTGCTTCCTCAATACTACCTGTCCCACTACAGATCTTTGTATCATCTGCAAACTTAGCAACAGTGTCTTCAGTACCTTCTTTCAGATCATTAATGTATATTGTGAAAAGTTATGGTCCCAGCACATATCCCTAAGGCACACCACTAGTCATCCTGAAAAAGACACCTTTATCCCCACTCCCTGCCTTCTGCCAGCCAGCCAATCCTCTATCCATGTCAGGAACTTACCCTTAACACCATGGGCTTTTAATTTATTTAACAGTCTCCTGTGCGACACCTTGTCAAAGGCCTTCTGGAAATCTAAATAAATCACGATGTGGAGATGCCGGCGTTGGACTGGGGTGAGCACAGTAAGAAGTCTTACAACACCAGGTTAAAGTCCAACAGGTTTGTTTCAAACACGAGCTTTCGGAGCACGGCTCCTTCTTCAGGTGAATGGAAAGGCTTGTTCCAGAAATGTTTATATAGACACAGTCAGAGATGCCCCGGAATGCGAGCACCTGCAGGCAATCAAATCATCAAAGATGCAGAGAGAGAGGTAACTCCAGGTTAAAGAGGTGTGAATTGTCCCAAGCCAGTTCAGTCGGTAGGCCTCTGCAAGTCCAGGCTTGTTGGTGGGGGCCGAATGTAATGCGACATGAATCCCAGATCCCGGTTGAGTCCGCATTCATGCGTGCGGAACTTAGCTATAAGTTTTTGCTCAGCAATTTTGCGTTGTCGCGTCTCCTGAAGGCCTCCTTGTAGAATGCTGACTCGGAGATCAGAGGCTGAATGTCCTTGACTGCTGAAGTGTTCCCCAACTGGAAGGGAACAGTCCTGCCTGTTGATAGTCGCACGATGCCCGTTTATTCGTTGTCGCAGTGTCTGCATGGTCTCGCCAATGTACCACGCTTCGGGACATCCTTTCCTGCAGCGTATGAGGTAGACTACATTGGTCGAGTCGCGCCATTGGTGCGACTCGACCAATGTAGTCTACCTCATACGCTGCAGGAAAGGATGTCCCGAAGCGTGGTACATTGGCGAGACCATGCAGACACTGCGACAACGAATAAACGGGCATCATGCGACTATCAACAGGCAGGACTGTTCCCTTCCAGTTGGGGAACACTTCAGCAGTCAAGGACATTCAGCCTCTGATCTCCGAGTCAGCATTCTACAAGGAGGCCTTCAGGAGACGCGACAACGCAAAATTGCTGAGCAAAAACTTATAGCTAAGTTCCGCACGCATGAATGCGGACTCAACCGGGATCTGGGATTCATGTCGCATTACATTCGGCCCCCACCAACAAGCCTGGACTTGCAGAGGCCTACCGACTGAACTGGCTTGGGACAATTCACACCTCTTTAACCTGGAGTTACCTCTCTCTCTGCATCTTTGATGATTTGATTGCCTGCAGGTGCTCGCATTCCGGGGCATCTCTGACTGTGTCTATATAAACATTTCTGGAACAAGCCTTTCCATTCACCTGAAGAAGGAGCCGTGCTCCGAAAGCTCGTGTTTGAAACAAACCTGTTGGACTTTAACCTGGTGTTGTAAGACTTCTTACTGTAAATAAATCACATCCACTGGTTCGCCTTTGTCTAACTTCCTTGTTACCTCCTCAAAGAACTCTAACAGATTTGTCAGACATGACCTCCCTTTGACAAAGACATGCTGACGCAGTCTTATTTTACCATGCACTTCCAAGTACTTTGCAATCTCATCTTTAATAACAGACTCTAAAATCTTACTAATGACCGAAGTAAGGTTAACCGGCCTATAATTCCCTGTCTTCTGCCTCCCTCCCTTCTTAATCAGTGGTGTTACATTAACCACCTTTAGTCCTCTGGGACCCTTCCTGACTCCAGTGATTCCTGAAAGATCATCACTAATGCCTCCACAATTTCCTCAGCTATCTCTTTTAGGACACTGTGGTGTAGTCCATCTGGTCCAGGTGACTTATCCACCTTCAGAACTTTGAGTTTCCCCAGAACCTTCTCCTTAGTAATAGTCACTGCACTCACCTCTGCCCCCTGGTTCCCCTGGAGCTCTAGCATCCCACTGGTGTCATCCACCATGAAGACTGATGCAAAGTAATTATTCAGTTCATCTGCCATTTCTTTGTTTCCTATTATTACTTCTCCAGCCACATTTTCCAGTGGTCCAATGTCTATTTTTGCCTCTCTCTTACCTTTTATTTATTGAAAAAAATCACTTCCTATCTTCCTTTATATTACGAGCTAGCTTGCATTCATACTTCATCTTCTCCCCCCCCCCCCCCCTTATTGCTTTTTTAGTTGTCCTCTCCTCTGCTCGCTTTTAAAGGCTTCCCAATCCCCCGGTTTCCAACTAATCCTTGCCACTTTTTATGCTTTTTCTTTAGCATTTATGCTGTCCTTGACATCCCTCATCAGCCATGGATGCCTTGTCCTCCCTTTAGCATGTTTCCTCCTCCTTGGGATGAATTTCTGTTGTCCTCCCTAATAACACCCAAAATCTCCTGCCATTGCTGTTCCACTGTCTTCACTGCGAGGCTCCTTTTCCAATCAACTCTGGACAGCTCCTGCCTCATGTCTTTGTAGTTACCCTTATTTAATTGTAATACTGTTACATCTGATTGCAGCTTCTCCTTCTCAAACTGCAGGGTAAATTCTATCATACTGTGGTCACTGCTCCCTCAGGGTTCCTTCACCTTAAGTTCCCTAATCGAGTCTGCCTCATTACACATCACCAAATCCAGAATTGCCTGTTCTCTAGTAGGCTCTGTCACAAGCTGCACCAAAAAAATATCTCTGAGACATTCCACAAATTCCATTTCTTGGGATCCACTACCAACCTGATTTTCCCAGTCAACTTGCATATTGAAGTCCCCCATGATTATTGTAATATTGCCTTTTTTACATACCTTTTCTGTCTCTTGATTTATTTTCTGCCCCACATCCTGACTACTGCTAGGGGGCCTGTACATAACTCCCATCAGGGTCTTTTTACCTTTCCGATTCTTCAACTCTACCCACAGACATTCTATGCCTTCTGAATCCTATATCGCTCCTTTCTATCGATTTACCTTCATTCCTTACTAACAATGCAACCCCGTCCCCTTTGCCCATCTGCCTGTCCTTTCGATAGGACATGTATCCTTGGATAGTTAGATCCCAGTCCTGATCCTCTTGCATCCACGTCTCTGTGATGCCCACAACATCGTATCAGCCAATTTCAATCATGGCTAATCATTTAATCGTCTTTGCTCCATATCCTTTGAGATCCTCATCCAACAAAAATCTATTTATCTCTGTATTGGAAATTCCAGTTGACCCAACTTCATGGGGAAAGAAATTTCTATTACCCTTTCTCTGAAGAAGTGCTTCCTGATTTTGCCCCAGAATGGGGTTTATGCCCCTTGTTCTTCATTCCCCACAGTTTCTCTAGTGTCTTCCCTGTCAAATCCTTTTAACACCCTGAACACCTTGATCAGATCACCCCAGAATCTCCAAAACTCAAGGGATATCACAAGAGCATCCCTCACTTCCCCACCCCTCCAATGCCAATATATGCTTCCTGAGTCGTGGTGTTCAAAAGTGAGCCAGTACTGCAGTTAGGTTCTTGATGCCTCAGGCCTAGGCAAGGATCAATCAGGCAGTGCCAGTGAATTCTGCTGGAAGGTAACAGTGTGGGGACAATGGGTGTGAGGCAGGAAGAAGCTCCAAAACTGTCTGACGCAGGGAGAATGGTCAGTGGGGTAATGTATCACAGGGTTAATGGTGCTTGTGGATCAGGAAGAACCATCATCTTCTCAAGAAGGGCGGAGTGAAAATGGAAATGAAAAGTCGAAGCAATCGGAGCTGGTGGTGAACAGCACAGGAGGCAGTCAGTCTTGCAGTGCATATAAATCCAGACAGCACTATTGATTTTGTAATTTGTCCATAATATGATGTAGTTGAATGAATCCCAACCTTAAAATGATATAATTTATACAAGATATATGACCATAGTCACTCGAAGTAACATCTACAACCACATGGATTAGAAAATGTGTCTCAGAGTAGAAGAGGAGGGGCAGGGTTAAAAGTGCAAGGTGCTGCAGAAAGAGAGGCAGAGAAGGGGCAATAATATTAATCAGACTATTTCAACCTGAAAATAGTTTTTTTTAAAAATGTGCAATCATTAGATTGCAACAAAAAGGTGTCAGTGCGCTCACCATCTAAGACTGGTTTAAGAGCAGATTCATTTCACAACTGCTTCACTGCAGGGAGAGCTGAACGCTTTCAATTGTTGAAAGCTCCAGCTATGAATTCTAGTGTCTCTTTACAACACAGGCTTTGAACAGCTGGCAGCGGCTGTGTGAGGCCCTGAATATGTATATGTTTGAAACTACCTCAGGAGAAGGATCTGGTTTTACATGTGAAAGCTCCACAATGAGGAATTCCTCCATAATTGGAATCAGGGAGATAAGACATTCAAATTCTTAACTTCTTCCCTCCCCGTTCCCTCCCCATCGGCGCTTGCTCTCATTCACAGGGATGTCAAAAAAGAAAGTGGGAAGCAGTTTGCGGGGTCAAGCTTGTGTTTGCAACAGAAAGGAACACCTGGGAATGTTTAGAGGAGCCTCTCTGTAGGATAGGAAGCTGTTGGATTTTCAGTCTGCCGTTCTGTGCGAGGAGAGTTTGCCTTTTGTGCTGTAAATTTTTTTCTCTGCACTTCTCGCTCTCTTCCTCCTGGGACACAGCCTCCAACAGAGCTGTCTCATCCCTTAAAAAAACATTGTTTTGGGAAGCAGTGCAAAAGACCGAGCAGCAGAGGGCAAAGTTCGGGCTGAGCTGACAGCATCCAATAAAGCAAGCAGTCACACTTGCCCGATGCCAGGGCTGATTGCATAGCCAAAGGATTCCGATGGACGATGTGATGGGGTGTTTGCAGCCTCAGAATTGAGGGGCTCCGTTATTCTTTTGCAGTCAGATGACGATGGAGCACTGGACTATATGCAGCATCGTGGCAGCGGGAGAGGAATGGAATTGTATAACTAAACTTAGTATGCCCAGTCCGGTCCTCTTCACTCTTCCATCCATCATGCCTGTCAATAGATACACCCTGAGTGACAGCAGATGAGTCCACACCCTATCCTGAGGTGCTTTCTTATAGAATCGTAAATGATACAACACAGAAGAAGGGCATTCAGGCCATCGTGCCTGTGCTAGCTCTTTGAAAGAGCTCCAATTCGCCTAAATCCCCTGCTCTTTCCCCAATACCCTACAATTGTTCCCCTTCAAGTATCAACACAAATATCTTTTAAACAATTCTGTTGAATCTGCCTCCAACACTATTTAAGGCAGTGCATTCCAAATCATAGTGTCCCAATGCATAAAATCATTTCTTCTCGGCCCCCCACTCCCCCTGCTTCTTTTGCCAAAGCTCTCTTAAATCAGGTTGTTGCTGACCGAGCCTCCTGGCAGTAGGAACTGTTTCTTTGTATGTACTCTATCAGAGGCACTAATAATTGTGAACACTTCCATTAAATCTGCTGATTATTTCCATTTGAAGTGTGTGGACCTGGAGGCTGGGAAAAAGCTGTACTTCACTTTGTAACCTCACTGCTGGATAAATGCTAACTCAGAGTATCTCTCAGGCTCTGCAACCCAACGTACACAAAAGTAGGAAGACTTGCTTAAATGTCTCGTGAGGTTCCATGATATAAAACCTAAGGGTGTATAAAAACGAGACAAGGGACTCCAAAGCGAGGGATAGCGTGACTCTTCCCTTTGATTTTCCACCCTTCCTACACTTGTGAACTCAGCAACGTGTAACCTGACTCTGCTTCTGCCTCTGTCCTATGTCACAATGTTCAGTGGCATGGCAGTTTCTGTATCTTTTCCAAGTGTTATTGGTGAAGGGCATGGGTTATCTGTTGGGGCCAAGCTCTGGGATACCATGTGCTACTCAATTTCACACCCATTGTACACAAGTCTGAGTTTGATCCCACTTAATTCACCAGTGGTTTCCTTGTTAATAAATTAAATATTCTCACGGAACAATCACAATATATATTCACCATTCTACAGTTATCTAAACATGGTAGTGGCTTCAAAGGTAAAGGCAAGTAGAGATGTGGTCCTTGATTCCAATGATTCAGACTCCAGAGCTGCTCAGGAGCAAAGAATAATCTGGAATTATACCCTATAGTGGTGTTGTCAAGGGGGCTGGTTTGGGAAGTTGGCTGGACAATTAATGTGAGGGTCGAACAACGGCAACAGTGTGGGGTTGAAGCCACTTTCCGGCTGAGTAAGTAGTCTTGGGCGCCTGTCTCCTCGCTCCACCCTAGAGTAAAACTACAGCATGAATCGTGAATAATCAAGGATGCTACCTGAAGAAAGCATGGTGGTACCACAACTGATGGGAGGCTCACCTTTCAACCCCCAGCCCCTTTCCCCTTCAGGTAAGTCACACAAAACCATAGCAAGGCCTTTCATACTGAAGACAACTGCTCATCTCAACTGGGAGCAGATGGAAAATGTTCAAGGAAATCTCACTCAGAAACTTTTTGCTTTACAATTAAGGGCAATTTAGAGTGACCAATCCATCTCCCTGCACATCTTTTTGGGTTGTGACGGTGGGACCCACACAGACATGGGGGCAATGTACAAATTCCACACGGACAGTGACCAGGGACCAGGATCGAACTTGGGTCCTTGGCGCCATGAGGCAGCAGTGCTAACCACCACGCCACATGCTGCCCAGGTCTCACTCAGAAACGTAACCATTTGTGTATACATATCAGTCTACATCTAATGATACATGGGCAGAATTAGACACCTCCCCCCCTTCCCCATCCCCCGCGGGTAGGTTCTGAGGCATGGGAGGTGGGAGCAATATCTTCCATGCTCCCGTCCACCCAACCTCGCAGCAATTTTATGCTGGGACGGGCAGGGCCTTGGCCGAACCCGGCCTTGCCGCAATTAAGCCTTTCAATGGTCGATTAATGGTCGGGTGGGAAACCTGTATATGAAGAAAGGGCGATCTCAGGTGGGTAGTAGGGAGGGAGGGGTGCCTCGGTTAGAAGCCCCTTCTGATTGGGGGCGCTTTCCCCTTAAGGCATGGTGACCTCCAGAACTTCCTTCCCCTTCTCCGGCCTGACCCCGAGACCTTAAATGCCACTCATCGCGACCCACTGGGTCTGCCTGGACTCCCTATACTGACTGAGCTTTGACAAAGGGTCATCTGAACTCGAAATGTTAGCTCTTTTCTCTCCTTACAGATGCTGCCAGACCCGCTGAGATTTTCCAGCATTTTCTCTTTTGGCTCCCGATACTTACCTTTTTCTCCAGTTCCTGCGTTGTGAGCTCAGGAGGCTTCATGCAGTGCCTCTTCTGGCCACTGCAGCGCTGTTCCTGGAGGGACTGTAGAGCTGCTGGCCCATCTGATTCATCAGCAGCTCTCCAAGTTGAGACTTCCTCCTAAATGAGCGGCAGAAGTCCGCCTTTATGTCAATCGACACTCGTTAAACTGTAATATGGCCGTGGGGCTGTAGGAGTCGATGGGGTTCGGCTCCCACCATCCTAAAAGCTCAAGCCATGAATCTTTCCTCTAAGTGTGCAACTATATCTTTCTCACTCTTTAGTGGAGCTAAATGAATGCAAGTTGTGGTTGTTGTTATACACAGCTAATGCCAAACTGAATCTGATAAGCTAAGAACTGAGGTCTGGACACTCATGAAGCAGCATGCAGCTAGGGGGCATGGGTGAGGGGGGGCTAGGTGTGGAGTAGTCTTTGGGTCTCATTCTTTCTTTTGGGAAATTCACAAGAACATTAATCTGCTGCGGACTATTTACAGACACGTACAATACAGCAAGCAATGACAGCAGAGGCAAAATGGGCTGAATGGACTCCTTTGTGCAGCATGTCCTACTCTAACTGGCGGGCAGTTTTATATAGGGCTGGATTCTCCAGCTGCATCTTTCTTGGTGGCGCGATTCTTTACTCCCGCTGCTTGTCAATGGGATTTCCTGTGGGTGAGGGTGCACTGCCAGCAGGTACAGAAAATCCCAAAAGCTACAGAATTCCAACCATACTGTGTATGTTTCTGTAGATGGATTTGCCTCTGTGTGTGTGTGTGTGTGTGTGTGTGCAGGCGTGCATGTACAGGTGTGCGTCCGTGTGCACACCAGTGTGTGTGTCTGTTTGTGTGTGTGTCAGTGTGTGTATTTCTGTTTCCGTGTGTGCCTGTGTGTATGGGTGTGCCTCTGTGTGTGTGCTTCTGTATGTGCGCGCACATGTACACGTGTGTGCACACAGGTATGCACATGTGTGGTGTGTTGTGTTTCTGTGTGTGTCTGTCAGTGTATGTGTGTGTTCTTGCAGTGTTTGTGTGTGTGGCTGTGTTTGTGTGTGTGGCTGTGCCTTGCATGTGTGTGTGTTTGTGTGAGTGTGTGTTTCTGTGTGTGTGTGTGTGTGTGCACGTGTGCGTATTTGCATGCAGACATAATTGCTCACATACAGGTAGTTTCCCCAGAGGCAAGAATCAGATTTGTCCAGCTAGAAACCAGCAATACTGAGCTGTGATCATCTGTGACATATGGTTTGCACTCTTCTTTCACCAGCTAGGAACTGATGGTGTGCTGGTCAAGCCTGTTACCAGTCCGACTGGCCTTTCCCTTCGGGTCATTAACTAGTGTTAGAATGATGACTGAGTGATCAGAGCAGGATCTAGTGTCCCGGAGAGTGGAACCAGGACAGTGTTTAGGACTCAAATCAGGGGTGGCATGATGGTGCAGTGGTTAGCACTGCTGCATATGGAGCTGAGGGACCCGGGTTTGATCCCGGCACCAGGTCACTGTCTGTGTGGAGTTTGCACATTCTCCCCGTGTCTGCTTGATTTTCACCCCCACATCCCAAAGGTGTGCAGGTTAGGTGGATTGGCCACATTAAATTGCCCCTTAATTGGAAAAAAATAATTGGGTACTCTAAATGTATTTTTAAAAAATGACTCAAACCAAACTGAGCTTGTGTAAACTTTTCTCAACCAGGACAGTAGTGGGGTAAAATTCCAGGAATTTCAAAACCTATCGTCTCTCAACCTTGACAGTGATATAGAATCATAGAATCCCACAGCACATAAGGAGGCTATTTGGCCCATCGTTGCTATGCTATCCTGTTAGTCCCAAATCCCTGCACTTTCCGTACACCACTGTACATTTCTTTCCTCAAAATACTTACCCAGGCTTCCTGTTGCCGTCAGTTGATAGTCATTTCATGAAGTAAATGAGTAGTTAAGTTCAATGCCCTGGCAAGTCAGAAGGACTTGAGCATACACAGTATGGCTCTCACTTGGATGAGCAGAAATTAATAGGTTTCTGAGAGGAGTTTATGAGTTTCGAAGGACAGAACAACATGTAATTGTGGCTGCCTTTAGAAGGGGTTTCATCAAAATGTTGAGCTCTCTCATTCCCGATTACCTTGTAAATGTAAAAGAGTCACTAGGGGACATCAATTCCAATTTAGTAGGCCTCATATCTGAGTAAACAGCTTTAGATTTAGTTTTCCTCGGTTTTACGGACAGTTAAAGATCAGAACAGTCTTCCCCAGGAGAGCAGGACTTACTCCTGAGCTGAGGATTCTCAAATGTACCTTTTAATTCACAAAGTCGATGCTCAACAGTGGAGGTAGCTCTGACAATAAATAAATTAAGCAGTTAAGCACTAATTATGTAGTAATTGGAGTGTGTTTGATCTCCTTTTTTGGAAGGCCACAAATAAATTAAGAGTAAACACTTCTGAGCTGAGCTGAATTGATAATAAAGCAGGATTTTAGCAGTTGTAGGGCAGCCAGTGATCAAATGAAGGCCATCAATGTGACCACCCACTGCTGCCACAAAAGGGGGCCTTTATTCACCACTGGCCCCGTGACAAGAGTCGTAAATTCAAATAACAAACGGCCCCCTTTCATTACTCTGACATTGACATCAAACCTCAAAAGAGCAAGAAAATTATATTTTCTTTCATTCCCCCATTTTTGCCTTATTTTTGTCACTCGACCTCTCCCGAAGGATATTTTCAGAATAACACATATTCTTACATCTTTGCATCCTTTCTTTTTATTTTTACCCTTCAGGTTTTCTTCCCTTCTGTCTTGAAGATGCCGACTCGTTATTAAAACCTGAAGGGTTGCAGAGCAGAATGAGGCCGTTCGGCCCATGGTGGGTGACAGCCCACTGAGTGACAAACACTGGTGCGAAAATAAGCTACATGATGTCTTGCCAGTCAGATGGCATGGACCAAAAGATTGAAGAAAATCAGGGATAATGTCTTCATGTTGCACAACCCATTACAGCCCTGTGTATAGGCCAGAAATGGCAATGGCCGCAACCTCCTTGGAGTGGTAGTCACTGGTGGATTGCAACTCTGTAGAGGCTTACCTTTGCTGGGATTCCAAAGCCACCGACTCGCACGACCTTCTTGACTCAGGTTGGGTGAGACTGGAACAGTGAAGCGTGCCCACAGCTCCGGCAGTGAGATATAATAGGAGCGCCATGAATGGGGACATGCCATGAAGTAGGTGAGTTTAAATGGACCAATGAAAGGGAGAAGTAAGTTGCAAAGTGAATATGAGGTGGGGGTTCAGATATTGACTGGATGATGCCAGGGCGGGATGAGGGATGGTGGGTTGGGTCCAGGCTGGGTGGAGGGGGGAAATTGTTCTAGTCAGGGTGTTGCCTGGTTGGCTGGGGGGGGGGTGTCCTCTGGGGGGGGGGGGGGGGGGGGGGGGGGGGGGTGTCAAGGGTGAGGATAGTGTGGGGGGGGTGTCCCATGTTGGGCTTACTCTGGGTCGTTAAATAGCTACTTTGGAGCTAGAAGTACCTTTTTGTGCTTTTTTATCTGCCATCTCTTTTCGAGTAACTATGATTGTAAAACTGGCAGAACCATCCAAAGTTAGTGATTTGAATCACTGCGTTGGATGGTTTCCAGCGCAATTGTCCAGGGGAAGTTTGCACTCCTGGATAGTTGCGAGGTATACCCTGACATGGAAACTTCCAAAAGGGGTTCCACAGCGCTTCACTGGGGTACCCCCCAAATGCGACACCAGGAGCCAGGAAGTTATGGTCCAACATCTTTCTCTATTCACCCTGTCAACCTGCCTCATCATTTTAAAAACCTTGATTAAATCTTTTCTTATCCTTCGCTGCTCTTGTGGAGATAGTCCAAGTACCTTAAGTCTTGCCTCAAACAAGGGTTTTCCATTCCTTCACTTTTAATGAGGAGAAGACATCGAAGGAAGCATCCACTTATAATTCACTCAAGTGGCCACATGTGAACTCAGACAGTGAGAGTCAACAGTTTACTGACTTGTGAAGAGTATCACAGCAATTCTGTCCTGTCCTCATCCAATGTCCAATGTCCACAAGCCCTGACCTTTCAATGGGGGATCATTGGATGGCAGTAAGGTGTGAGAACGATAATTGATGCTTTATATCTTCTGAGTCCACCACTGGCGGGTGACAGCAGAACTAGGGGGCATAGCCTCAAAATAAGGGGAAGTAGATTTAGGACTGAGTTTAGGAGGAACTTCTTCACCCAAAGGGTTGTGAATCTATGGAATTCCTTGCCCAGTGAAGCAGTTGAGGCTCCTTCATTGCATGTTTTTAAGGTAAAGATAGATAGTTTTTTGAAGAATAAAGGGATTAAGGGTTATGGTGTTCGGGCCGGAAAGTGGAGCTGAGTCCACAAAAGATCAGCCATGATCTAATTGAATGGCGGAGCAGGCTCGAGGGGCCAGATGGCCTACTCCTGCTCCTAGTTCTTATGTTCTTATGAGTCAGAGATGCTTGTGGTCCTTCTGATGTTACCCCAACTGAAGTTAGCTAACAGATCTGGGATTGGATCTGAAATTTTCCTCGTCTGGGAATATTCACAAGAGAAGAAACTGCTAATCTGCCAGTTATGAACGGAGATTGTAAAAATAGATCTCATTGATTCTGCTTTCACTTGCATGAATATTCCAGATAGGGCGAAGAGATCTATATCAATGCATTCCTAAAGACCAATTCTACACATTCTCAATGTTGCAAAGTAAAACTTGTGCCGAACATGTACAAAATGCTGGCTATCATCAAGACAGACCATTGGATTGCAAACCAAATATGTTGGATCTATTGTCAAGAAATACAAGAAAAAAAACAGCTAAGTATAGTAACTGACATAATAATAGAATTTTTTTTTAAAATTTAGAGTACCCAATTATTTTTTCCAATTAAGGGGCAATTTAGCGTGGCCAATCCACCTATCCTGCACATCTTTGGGTTGTGGGGGTGAAACCCACGCAGACACGGGGAGAATGTGCAAACTCCACACGGACAGTGACCCAGGGCCAGGATTCGAACCCAGGTCCTCAGCGCCATACATAATAATAGAATTAATCACTGGAAACAAATGTGAGGAATGTCAAGGTGAAAAGGGCCTGGAAAGGAGGAGCTATCATGATGGCAGAAGGGGCAGATCCTGTCGGACTAAGTTCCTCGGCATTCTTGAGAAGGGTGTCAGGTCAAGTGTAAGTTATAAAATGCTGTGTTATAATACATCTATACCGACAGAAAGTCTTTGAAAAGGTCCCAAAGCAAGGCTTCAAGCCAAGCTCAATGAGGTAGGAATGTGAGGTGAAACCTGGAGGTGGACAAGATGAAGAGAAGATGCAGCAGGCACAGACTAGAGAAGTCCTGAGTGCCCCACTGATGAGTCCTGGATTCAGAAGCAAGATGTAAAGTGATCACATTGGCAGTCGATACCAAACTAAAGAAAAAGCAACAGAGTCCGTTAAAGCAGGCCATCAGATGCATAACAACCTGGGAAAGATTTACAAGTCGGATAAAGTATAGCAAGTGAAATATCATACAGACGCTTAAAAATATTTCATTAATATATCAGGATATTCCTCACTCATCAGCTTCACAGAGGTGCTCTGGATCTTCTTCAATCAATAGATCCATGAGAGATTGAATAAATGAAGCAGTATATTGCCATCTCAACAGGATCCTTACAGAACTCGAAATGAATAATGGTCAACAGAGTCTCCAGGAGGATGAGTCAATACTGCAGGATATACCTCACACGCTAGAGTCTGCAAATGACTCTGCATTTATATCAATATTTAAGTCCACACTCCCCTACTTTCATTGTTAACCCTGCCACTTGGACAAGCTGGAGACAGGATCACATCTGAAATAAGATCAATGACAGGGCCTTTCGGCCACTACAGTCTCACACTCGACCTCTCTCTTAACGCTTTCCCGTTGCTGCCTGCCTTCCCATAGTCAAAAGCCTCGTGAAAATCTGCTTCTTTGTCCCTATCTTCAACCAACCCCCTCTCATCTTTCTGCCCTGTTTTTCCTGCTTCGATGAGCATCATTTGTCCTGTCGAACACGTTGTGGTGTTTCACGGATGCAAAAGGCACTCAATAAATGCAGTTTCGCTGGTCAAGTAAAGTGGGAGGTTATCGCGGCTGATATGGCCTGTCACACTGTGGTCACGATGCTATTGTGCTGCAATAACAGAATGATATTTGAAAGGGGAACATGTAGTGACGGCAGTGTTAGTGCTTGAGACTGCCCCTTTAACGGTGGCTCTCCTAATCCGCAGAATCTCTCACCCAGTGACATACAGCACTTGTCAATTTCAAGTCAATTTCACAGATTCAGAATTACCCAAGCGGTGAGCAGGCTGTGATTTGAAAGTGGGGCCCATCAGTAAACAGATTACTGCAGCAATGTTGCAGGGTGGAAGGGCTGGCGCTAAATTAATGACGCCAGGTCCAAACAAGGGCAATCTGAGCGACGAACGACAATTTCGAAGAGGAAATCCAAATGAAAGGAACTGAAAGAGAGGACTTGGAAAAGATGCAGTGAGTCAGGTCGATTAGTGTTTGTAAAATGGCAGTGTTTAACACTTCAGATAAATAGTACACGTTGTTTCTCCCTCCAGAACTGTGGTTGGAAGTTAGCAAGGCTTTTCCGATTCAATCATATGGTTTTGATTGTAATGGTGCATGATGTCACTTGGTGAGCATTCTCCACCCTATTTTTCTTCTCTCGGTGACATTGAGGTACAGACATGCTAGCCACCCTTCAATACCTCACTCAAATTAGATTTGGATTTATTGTCAGGTATACCGAGGTCAATGAAAAGTATTGTTCTGCGTAGTCCAGATTGTTCCATACACGAAAACATAGGACATACGATAAATACACATTATAAATACGTAGACATAGACATCAGGTGAAGCAAATGGAGTATAGTGCTACAACAGTAGAGGAGATGCATGGAGAGATCAGTTCAGTCCATAAGATGGTCATTCAGAGTCTGGTAACAGTGGGGAAGAAGCTGTTTTTGAATCTGTTAGTGCGTGTTCTCAGACCTTTGTATCTCCTGCCTGACCGAAGAGGTTGGAAGAGAGAATAACCCGGGTGGGAGGGGTCTTTGAATATGCGCCCGCTTTCCCAAGGCAGTGGGACGTGTAGACAGAGTCAATGAATGGGAGGTGGGTTCACGTGATGGACTGGGCTGTACTCAAGACTCTCTGTAGTTCCTTATAGATCATAGAATTATAGAATTTACAGTGTAGAAGGAGGCCATTTGGCCCATCGAGTCTGCACTGGCTCCTGGAAAGAGCACCCTACCCAAGGTTAACACCTCCACCCTATCCCCATAACCCAGTAACCCCACCCAACACTAAGGGCAATTTTGGACACTAAGGACAATTTATCATGTCCAATCCACCTAACTTGCACATCTTTGGACTTGGGCTGAGCAGTTGCCACACTGTGATGCAACCAGATAGGATGCTTTCTACGCTGCATCTGGAAAAATTGGTCAGGGTCAATGGGGACATGCCGAATTTCTTTAGTTTCCTGAGGAAGTATAGGCACTGTTGCATTTTCTTGCTTGTGGCATCGATGTGGGTGGACCAGGACAGCTTGTTGGTGATGTGCACACCTAGGAATTTGAATGACCACCCAGATAAACAGCACGGTAGCACAGTTACAGTAGCACAGTGGTTAGCACAATTGCTTCACAGCTCCAGGGCCCCAGGTTCGATTCCTGGCTTGGGTCACTGTCTGTGCAGAGTCTGCACGTTCTCCCCGTGTCTGCGTGGTTTTCCTCTGGGTGCTCGGGTTTCCTCCCACAGTCCAAAGATGTGCAGGTTAGGTGGATTGGCCATGATAAATTGCCCCTTAGTGTCCAAAATTGCCCTTAGTTTTGCGTAGGGTTACTGGATTATGGGGATAGGATGGAGGTGTGGGGTTGGGTAGGGTGCTCTTTCCAAGAGCCGGTGCAGACTCGATGGGCCGAATGGCCTCCTTCTGTACTGTAAATTGTATGAAATCTATGAAATCTATTTGTGAGATGGGTTAATCGCCATTTGCCTATTTGAATGTGGCTCCAATAACACTGAAGAGGCTTGTCACTATCCAGGACAAAGCAGCCCGTTTGATCGTCACTTCATCCACCCCCTTCAATATTCACTCTCTCCGCCACTGATGTACAGTGGCATCCTGACTTGGAAATATATCACTATTGCTTCACTGTTGTAAGATTAAAGTTCTTGAACTCCACCCCCACTTTCTCTTAACACTGTGAGTGTAAACACACCACATGGCCTGCGACAATTCAAGAAGGTGCTTTAACAAGGACAATTGGGGACAGGCAATAATACTGACCTAGCCAGTGTTACCCACATCCCACAACTATATAAGTCTTAGTCAATGGGTTATAATCAAAAGCAGGAAAGCCTTGCTGGATTTTCTTTCCTTCTGTGTCCAGAGTACTCAGACCAATCATAACTCCCCCACCAATCGCCACCGCAGAGACCCACCAATTCAGTTTGTGCACTTTCGATGTACCTGAGATTTGATGGGAACCCAAAGAGCCGGTGTTGGTTGAGAAACGGGAGTGAAATGTTTGGCTGTTCTAGTCTGCAATCCAGAAATGGTATTCAAGAGGGAAGAGGAAGAAGCAAATCTGATCATGGAACAACAGTGACACTAATTTCTGTCCTCGTGTCAAAATTACCCATAACACCTGTCCATCACAACATGACAGTTTTAATGCAGGTTTATAAAATTCCAGACAAAATGTGACAACAGTTGTTTCAAAACACTTGCACTGATTTTATGTCAGGGAACCATAGAATGGTTACGGCACAACTTGTGGCCTTTCAGCCCACTGTGGTCATACTGGCTCTGCAAGAGCAATATAGCTAGGCCCCTTTGACATTTTGTAATCAGTCAAACAGCAAGGAATGATGTAAAGGCTAAATCTCACAGGCAGACAGTGCTGGCTGGGGACGCCTTTTCTCCAGTGAATCCTTCTCCTTCCCTTCTTCCTTGAATCCCAGTTTATTGACTCTTTTTTTTTGTTTTGAAAACGAAAGCTGAATTGCTTCTTGAGATCAGGTTTTGTTATGTCCGAAGACAAAAGATTCAGTCCTACCCCCCAACCTGGGGAAAAGAAAGGCAGAGAGAGCTCCCTTTAGTAAGCCCCTTCACCAGAGACATTCCAAGGGATGTTTGAAAAGAATGAAGCAAGATGGTTGCTGCCAAACAAGAAAAGAAGGGGAAAGGTCACCATTCATCCCAGCAAACGTGCCAACTTTGTGTCTATCGATGGGGAGGAAACTCTCTGCATTGTGGAGGGAGACAAAGGGGCCTTGGACTGTCAGTCATGGGGTCTAATTTGCATGACCTGTCAATCACAATTAGAAGGAATGTGTCGGTTCACGAAGGTCAAAGAGGCAGCCAATAGCCTTAAATAAATAGCCAGCAGGTTCTGGTTGAAAAGCTAGGCCTGTGGTCAATGTAAACTCCCCCCCACCCCACCCCCCCCCCCCCCCCGTCTTTGTTGCTCCCATTGCGCTCTAGATCTGTCCACTTTTTTCCCCTTGATATATCGGTCAGGTCAAACAATCCTCCCTAGCAGCCTGCTCCAGGGCCTGGACTGACAGCAATGGACTTTATTTTCCATTGCAATCATTGGGGTACCTCTTTACAGAACACTGTTCCCCTCAACTCCCCCACCCCCTACCCCCGCATTTACACATAGATCCTGTACCTCCAGAACTCAGGTTTTGCCACAGATTGAATGCGACCCCCTCAGATCTCGCGGACAAGAGTTTTTTTTTCGGGAGGGAGGGAATTCTGAAGGCTTTCTTTTGCTTTAAAATAAAAGTTGCTCCTGCTTTGTAAAACAAAACAAAGTCCCGCACTGACTGACCCAACATGGCATAGCTCAAGCCACAATGTAATCAGCCAATCGTGGATCCGTCTGTGGAAAATTTGGAAATTTTCCCCAAAATATACAAACTGTCTGGGACAAGCACATAGCTGAAGCATGTTGTAATCTCATACGCCTGCCCTTCTAATCCCTCAGGACCTTTACTGCTCTGCATTCTCTTCCCTCATTCCCTGAGCTCTGCGCTCATTTTGTTTAAAAAGCTCGGCTCCAAAGCAGCAATAGCAGAATCTCCACCCCCCGACACATGTCAACCATTACCGGCTCCTTTAAACCATAACACTGCATTCCAACAATGCCAACCTTCTGTGGAGGCTCACCTGCAGGAGCCAGCCCCCTCTTGCTCACAGTGAACACAAAACACTCCCCAGATAAAACATTTCTGCCCTATTGGAAAGCACGCCACGGTGGAAATCTAAAGCAACAAGTCCAGTTGGATCCCCAATTCCTGAGAGCTGAGAAAACCTTTTTTTTAAATGGAGAATTTCCGATCAGGAGCAGAGCAGGGCTGATCGCACGAGGTCTAATCGCAGCAAATGCCACCAATTCACTGTTTTAACAGCCATTCCGTGCGCGGAGGGCTGCTGGAGAGGGCTAGCCCGGGATTTTCATTCTGAACCTCGCACTGAGGACCGCAGGTTGGTGAAGAATGATGCCTCGGTGCTGATCTCAGGCCATGTCGCAGGGACTGCTGCTGCTGGAAATTCAGAAGGCAGCCTGACCCCCAACGTGATTACTGAGCGATGCCGAACAAACAGACGCTCGCTACTGAAACATTCCGTAACAAAAAAAGAAACCCAATTAGATTGCAGATGGCTAGTGTCTTGTTGGACCAGGCGGGCTGATCAGTGCCGGCCAAGGGCTTGGTTTTGTGGGTGGCGATAAAAAGAAGTCACACAATTTAGGATGAAGCCGTTGGGGTCAGTCAAAGAACAAAGAGCAAAGAAAAGTACAGCACAAGAACAGGCCCTTCGGCCCTCCTGCGACCATGCTGCCCGTCTAAACTAAAATCTTCTACACTTCCTGGGTCGGTATCTCTCGATTCCCATCCTCTTCATGTATTTGTCAAGATGCCCCTTAAATGTCACTATCGTCCCTGCTTCCACCACCTCCTCCGGCAGCGAGTTCCAGGCACCCACTACCCTCTGTGTAAAAAAACGTGCCTGGTACATCTCCGCTAAACCTTGCCCCTCGTACCTTAAACTTATGCCCCCTAGTAATTGACCCCTCTACCATGGGGAAAAGCCTCTGACTATCCACTCTGTCTATGCCCCTCATAATTTTGCATACAAAGCTGGATTAGTGTGTTAAAGTTTCTCATTGACCTCACCCAAGAAACCATTCTTCATGCGCCTGGACGGTGCTGCTGTGGGCTATTCAACTGTTGTGGGCATCACAATTCAAAAGACCCTGACCTCAGCCAGCCCCCCACCCCCCTCCCGTTCACTGGATAACAACCAGGAGTGGGTCGTTGTCTTTCCTCTCCCGAATCTGGGGCCTGCCCCAAATGGGGTTTGCGGTATCCCTGTTGTTGCCCCGGCAGAGAGCCGCAGATTGGCGCTGGCTACCCAGGTCAAAGCCCAGAAATTCTTGCTGAGTCACTGCGGCATCAGAGTTGGAGGGGCGGGGTGGGGTGGGGGAAGAGCCTTTGCTCACCGTGAACGAGGTCAATGGGACAGAGAAGAGGGCACTCTGTGGTTTCCAGCGCTCTCCCTGGGACCCACCTGCAGGGGAGAGGGCCCAGAACTTCAGAATGGGCCCATTGTTGCCTGATCAGGAGAGGCTTCTTTTCTCCGTCTGACTCAGTACCACCTCCTGCCATTGAATTATCCAGGAAGCATTCGAATAGAGGGCGCGGATTGGCAAAATAACCAGAAGCAACATGAATAAGACAATTTTCCACGTAATGCTTGATAAGGATTTGGAATGCGCTGCCCCCAGAGTAGATACACAATCAATAGCTTGCAAAAGGTTATTGGATAAATACTTGAAGATGAAGACAGTTGCAGGGTTATGGGGAGAATTCAGGGGAATGGAACCAACTGCAAAGGGCTGTTGCAGATTTGATGGCCTGAATGGTCTCCTCCAGCCATCTATGGCACGATGATTATGTGAAATTCAAAGCAAAGGTGCCAATAAAAGTCGTAAGGGGGGCACGGGGGTGAGGGATGGTAAAGAATGGCAAGCTCACTCTACCTCCTGCAGTGAATAGCAAGCCTTGTCATAGAACATAGAGCATAGAAAAATACAGCACAGAACAGGCCCTTCAGCCCACGATGTTGTGCCGAACTTTTGTCCCAGATTAAGAACAAATTAATCTACACCCCATCATTCTACCATAATCCATGTACCTTTCCAATAGCCGCTTGAAGGTCCCTAATGTTTCCGACTCAACTACTTCCACAGGTAGTGCATTCCATGCCCCCACTACTCTCTGGGTAAAGAAGCTACCTCTGACAGTCCCCCCTATATCGTCCACCATTCACCTTGAATTTATGTCCCCTTGTAATGGTTTGTTCCACCCGGGGAAAAAGTGTCTGACTGTCTACTCTACTCATTCAATCATTTTATTGTCACTGCTGCTTAGGGGTGCCTTCACCATGAGGTTGTCAATTCATCCTTTCTTGTTGCACAATAATAATAATAATAATAATCTTTATTAGTGTCACAAGTAGGCTTACATTAACACTGCAATGAATCTTGCAATTCAGCAGAAGAGGGAGGACTCAGTAAAGTAACCGCCCTAGTGGTAGGATGGGGCAGGGGTGACATGTCACCTTCACTCTCTCTACCTTTTAAGGTGCAGCCCGAGCTCTTTGTGAGCCAGACAGCAGTTCAGCTCTTAGACGAATAAATCTCAATGGTTGTACATGTGTTGTCCAAGCTCCATGTGGAAGTCGGGAGAGCAGGAATGGGCCCTGACAGGTCACAGAGGCCTGGAGACTCAAGCTGTGGATGTGTGCATCTGTGCTTCCAATGCCGTTAAAATTCAAATCTCACTCCCTCACACTTGGAAAGGATTCTTTAAAAGGCTTGCTGTCAGATTTCTAGCCTGTAATCTCTCCTTCTTCCATAAACAGCCTCTGACTGTATTATGCTGAAACTCAGACTCATCACCACCTCCCTTTCTAAATAACTTTTTGCCAGGTCTTGAAAACGTCATTTTCTTCCACAGACAACATGCTGTAAAAAGAAAATTCAGGCTTGGCATCATCTAGCCAACGCATATTTATGTGATTGGCTTTCACACTCTTATCAACCTATTATTCAACCAAAGCATTGTGTGCTTTGAGCCCCGGCTCATTCATCAGGGTCTTTTAGCCTCTGATAAACTATAAAAGCTACCTGCTTAATGTCAATTCCTCCCTTTCTAAATGCCCCCTTGTGATAACATGTAATTCTGGGAGGAGGGTGCATTAATGAACAGCAAGAGGTTTAATATGAGATGGTGCAGCATCTATTGCTTATTGCTGACTTGGCTGTTGTGTGCAACCCTTGCACAGTCCCTCCCCCCACACAACAGCATCCAACATAGAGTGATTTGAAGCACTTTGTTCTATTTTTGACTCTTACTGATGTTTGCATATATTTGCATATCCTGTGCGAATTGAAGCCTGAATATGCAGATGAGAGTGCGCCAGAGGTGAATTTCTGCCTTCATAAACTCGTGGCTGAGTTTACACAACAGGCAATCCCATCCCTTGCCCGCAGATGGGGCAGGAGGAAGTGGGGTGCCCACATCCTCCGTGATGGGATGTCTCCCACCCAGCCCTCCAAAGCGAAATGTAGAAGGTGTAGCAACAATGGTCAACCAACTGAAGGAAGCACCCTTCTTGTCAGCGTGTTTGTCAGTAACATCTCTCATTCCTTTAACCAGGAGAAGTTGCTGGTATAAGTGGGGCCAAAGAGAGAAATGCGGCCTCTCTGACTTATTTTTTTGCCATGAATTCTATCTCCTGCAGAGTGAAGGGTTAAGAGTTATGTTAATTAGACAATGTTGTCAATGGTGATGTGAGCATAACATTGGGGTTAGGTGAGCAAGCAGGTAGAACAGACTGTGCCCATGGAACAATGTGCTTACCGTGGTGTATTGGATTTAAACAGCTCTAAATGGATGGTTTTGAGAAAAACTAAATTCTGACTATCTTCAAGTCACTCGTAGAGTTAGCGAAACCTCATTGAGCCAGAAGACAATACAGGTGGTCAGTAAGCCAAACCATCTCCTTCAGCACCTCACTGCAACTCCCGTGTTGTGATGGAGCCTCTGAACTGCAGTTGGTTATGACAAGATACAGAGCAAGAACCCACAAAGAGAAATGGAGCCCAAGAGCAGCTGTTCTGTCAATAATGGCTTGGTTACAGGACAAATAGGGCAGGAGACACCAGAAGAACTGCCTGTTCTTCTTCAGACAAGATACATTAATGTGCTTGCATGCCACTGACAAGGCATGAGTTATGTTTAAATTTCTGGCCTGTTTTTTACAAGGTGGATAATATCTTTTGGGATTTCGCATGGACACCCAGAACTATTCTGATTCAAAGAGATTCCTTAACATCTCAGAACAGACAGGAAAGGAGAGAATCCAGCTGTTACTCTGCTAAACTGTGGTATTCACAGAAACTAGTTGTCAGACTGGCCCTTCGTGACTGAGTGGTTAGAAGGACTGCCCATGTGCTTTACTGAATGATGTACAGTGAGAGAGACAGTTACAGAGATTCAGAGTGGTGCTGATGATGAGTCTACGGACAGGGGTCGGTCCAATTCATGTATTAAGCACAGTATAAGTGCAGAATAAAGGGACAGGCATCTCCATAAGCTGGCTCCATGCCAACTCACCTTGCATTTCCTCCAAATGTCTCTCATCTTGCATTTCCTCCAAATGTCTTTGTTGTGCGTTCTGCACCTCGGACAGGCATGGGCACACCTACAGGCCCCGTGCCAGTTCCAACCCGCGCCTCGCTGCAGGTATCCTGAACAAGGCATATTCATCAGCACTAGAATTCTTTCACTGGAAGTCCACACACAGCAGCAGAAATGTTTGAAGCAGAATGCATCACAAAAAAGAACACAGTGCCGGGATGAAGAAAATTCCAAAGCGGTAAACCTGCCGCTGTGGCAATTTCACTGAACAAAAATTAAACTAGGTAACAAGTAACAAATGCCGCAGTGGAGGGTGTGCAGCTCGGTGTTGTTCAGTCACACAGCAACAGGCCAGTACCACCGTGGTAGCCACTCACAGAGGCAGGCTACACTATTGATTGCTTGTCAGTCACACAGTGGCAAGGCCACACTCTCAGAAGGTCAGTAGTCACACCATCGAATAGCTGTACAATCGCAAGCTTGCTCAGTAGCAGGCTACGCTGTTGTTAGGTGTCAGCAACACAGTGTCAGAGCTGTACTATCGTGTGGCCAGCCCATCACACAGTTATACGGTTGTATTCTTGTGGGGTCAGTCAGTCAAATAGCGACGGGTATGCACTATTGCGCAAAATATTTCCACAGCTCAGTCCTTGCAGCTGTGTGTACAGTACCGAGCCAAGAGTTTAAAAAGTAAGCATGCTGATTTAGCGAAGACCATTTCTGCAACAATTTTTAGTATCAATTAGCCAAGGTGTTGGCGGCCGGGCAAATGAAGAGTTCAGATTTAGCTGACTGAACCATGAGCTTATCAATAAGTAAGATAAGTATAACATGCGATGCAGGAGGCGGGTGGCAATGTGAACGGATTGAAGGAAAAGCGAAGAGGCAAAGTTTGGATGGAATTAAGGATTGTGCACATGCATGCAAGCACATCTATGGGAGGGAGAGGGGGTTCTTTCCAATTCTCACCACGCCCTTACTCTTCTTGGGGTATGCTTCCATAGATGGCAGCAATCTTCATCTCATTGGCCACGTGTGGGTTATCAGCAAACTATTCGTGATGGAGTCGTTATTGGAAGCTAAAACTGTTCTTACACACGTGCGCACAACTAAAAATGTACAACACAAATATATATGCACACACACACATTTACACACACCAGCAGGGTTGACCAGGACGCTCAGCAGTTGGGGGGCACATTAATTTCCTTTTCTATTTAGCCAGCCAGGAGAGACGCTGCTCTTTGAACTGACGTGCCCGCCCGGCTGTCTTCAGTCCGGATCAACCCTGAAAATGACCTCAAGGGAAGCTGTGCAGGAGTGATTTTGGTGGGGATGGATCTGGGCTGACTGAGCTTCCTGAAATATTTGACCCTCCACCTGGTACCCCAAGCTGCCTCAGTTTAACAACTGCCCTCATTGCACATCAACAAGGCCCGGAGGTTATTTGTTTTTAGAAAATGTGTATTGCAGAAGTGAAAGTGAGTTCGACCCTGGAGCAGGGCGGATCGCTCATCCTTCATATTAATTGATTCCCCCTTCTTCCCTCCCCTAACTTCAGGAACCCCCCCCCCCCCCCCCCCTCTCTGGCACGATCTCTCCTTGAGGTATAGGAGCACAGAGAACAGAATGTCCCAGGTTCAATCCCCCAGCCTGCACTCATTCAGCTGGTTTGGCAGGGGTGCCATAATTGGCCCTTGGGGCTGGCGAGGAGACAAGACAGTGAGGGGCTACCTGCTATCAATCCTTTGAACGCTTATTCGCAAGTACGCAGACAGGATAATGCTGGGCTGTGAAACTCTCCCAACGACCTCGAACACTGTCCGGGCTCAAGTGTTTGGGCAAAGCCACCTGGCTCAGAAGCTGTGGGTCAGTATCACAACAGGAACCCCAGTATCTAAGGACAAAGGAACTCAGCAGAAACTTGCATTGACACAGCACCTGCAGCACAGCAAAATGTCCGCAGGAATTTCACAGCAGCCTTTAAGCACCAACTGACACTGAGCCATTTGAGAAGATACTACGGCAGGTGGCCAAAAGCTTGGCAAAGACGTAGGTTTTAGGGAGAGTCTGACAAGAGAAGAGGGGGTGGAGCAGTTTCGGGAGGGAATTCCAGAGTGTGGGGTCCAGGCAGCTGAAGGCACAATAAAGATATGTAAAGGTGGATTTAAAAAAAAGAAATAACAGACTGCATGTTTGTGTAATAGAGGAATGTGCCTGCTCGCAGCTTGCGAGGAACTGCTCGACATTGCGGCTGAGGGCGATGCAGTGAAGGGAGCTGTAAAGCTGGCGTTAAACCCAGGCAATCCACTCGTCAATTCCAGGTCAATTTCACGTCTTGAAAATCCCAATCTTCAAGTAATCACCCAGACTGAGACGCATGCCTGTCAGTAAACAAATGACTGCAATGAAATGGAAATAACTTTTACAAGAAAAACGAGCAGGCTTCCACATTCAGCAGGGAGGCCTGTAGTGGGTGGCGGGGGGGGGGGGGGGGGGGGGGCTCCATACTGCTGTAGAGAGGGGCTGCCATAACCTCACAGTGACTGCCTCTTCTCCTGAAGGCGCTCTCCCAGTCAAATTACATCAAAATACCCCCCCCCCCCAGTCAAATTACATCCAAATACCCCCCCCCCCCCCTCACCCCTCACCCGTTCGAAGCAAACGACTCTAAATTGTAGAGGTGGCCAGAGAGAATGGAGACTATCATTTGAAACGGTTGGTGCATTTCTGTTTTAAAGTGGCACCTCCTGGGTTTGAGACCCCTTCAAGGTCACCAGCTTCCCAGTAAACAAGAGCAATCAACCTCCGACCTTCCTCAAAGACAGGATCGGTAATAACCTATTGGAAACCGCTGGCACACTCCTAGATTAAAAATATCCTGGCCTTGGCCTGGGGTCAAAAGGTGCCTTTCCGACAATAAATCAACGTGGAGCTCAGACCCGGTGCAGCAGGTGATCAGATCATTCAGGGGGGGGGGGGGGGGGTTAGGATGATAGCTTGTCAAGTGCTCACAGGGAAAAAAGGTGAGTAAGCGGGTGCTGGTAATAGTGTCACACAACAACACCAATTAACAGGATTTGGTTGTAAAGAGGACTTCCCCTGTAAACAGGAAGTAAAGGATGAGTAAAGGACATCTGTCAAAGTGCTGGGGGGGGGGGGGGGGGTGGAGGACGGTGGAGAGAGAGGGTGAGGAGTGGGGAGTTATCTATCATTGATTGCCATCTCCTGTCAACATCAGGTGATTAAAGGAAAGCAGAGCAACAGCCAAATTGTAATAACATCATAAATCAGAAAAGCAGCATCATTTCGGATTGAGCAGGGAAAATGTTTGACTGACGTTGGCTGTGCGGCTATCTCAAAGCGTGAATAATCAGGTAACCTTGGGGTTTTTTTTTATTCATGATCATCATACGCGTTCAGTTATTAAACATTTAGATGACCAATGTTCTAGGCTCCCTCCTCAATGGAGGAGCTGGAACGACACCAAGCTGCCTCCTCGGCCTCCCCCCGCTCCAAACGGCTGAAGCCGGGGGACTTCTGACAATTCAAGCTGACATTCCTCAGCACCCAGGGATGTGCCAAAATCAACTGCAGCGAGGCTTGCCTTGGCGTCTGTCCAAAACTAGGCCACAGCAGCGAGAGTGAAAACATTGACACAGCTGGGGCCCCCGAAGCCTGCTATTTTCAAAAAGATCTGTTCAGAAGTCAGCACTGTCCCCCTGCAGCGTGGTACCCGCGAGATCCCAACTCAGCAGACAACCGGGACTGCACACTGAGAGGGAGAGGGTGATCTTGTGGGGTGTGGTGAATTATAAACACTAATAATCCACACTGTATTGTACAACATGTGCCAGTACTTGTACTAGATCATGTGTAGTTGCGCGGCTCTACCCATAGGGGGAGATTGAGGACCGAGCTGCCTCCCAGCCTTCCCACCCCAAGCTAAGCTGGACCTTGAGGAGCTCTAACCAACTTTGCAGCAGGGCGTACCAAATGCTGGCAATCTCAGTGGCAGCACAATGTCCAGACCACAATGTCCTCCCAGAGGCTGTGAACTGCAGTTTCAGAATAACAGAGAAATTATCTGCCATCTAGACAAACAGGGAAAGGGGGCCCAGACCTCTGCTTCAACCTCTTGGTAACTCAATGGCTCTTCATTTGTTTCCCCAAAAATCAACAAAAAAAAGTGGACAGTGGCTACAGAAATGCAATTAAACCTGCCGCCCAAGGCGCTGGGCGCTCCATTTCCATGCTCAATACTGTTCTATGTTCTATGTAATACTGTGCGGACGATTCATCAACCAATTAGC
Source organism: Scyliorhinus canicula (assembly GCF_902713615.1). NCBI lineage: Eukaryota > Metazoa > Chordata > Chondrichthyes > Carcharhiniformes > Scyliorhinidae > Scyliorhinus > Scyliorhinus canicula. The sequence goes on along the minus strand of NC_052146.1, from coordinate 31,592,970 downwards.
AAACGCACTAACCAGCGCAAGCCAATAGCGATAACAATTCTAATATGTTTTTCGTGTTTTCTGTGTGGGAGTTTACGTCCATGTGGATATTTGTGTCTGCACCTTTACATGGGCTTGTGTGTGTATGTCTGCCTCATTTCATCAGTAGGATGGACCAATGCATGCCAGAGGCCCCAGTTTCCATCCCTGATCTGCAGAATAGTGGGGGGGGGGGGGGGGGGCGGCAAGAGGTCTTTTTGACTTCCAGTCGCTGTCTTATGACTTGTGCTGCAACGTGAACATGTGCCCCCCCCCCCCCCCCCCCCCCCCCCATGGCCGTTGCTGAAATCTGAATAGGCTGTGAACTGGGCTGGCAGTGAAGAATGGCCAAACGGTTGGGACACCAGAGGGAAGCCAGTCCTCTTGAACCACTGAGTGTGGCTCAGGGTTTGCAGGAGAGAGGAAGGAAATCAGGAGATGGAATTCCCGGCTTAGTATTTCTCTGTTTCTTTCCACCTCCAGCATTGGAGAAACTCAACAGCACACACAACGATGAACTCCTATCCCTATTACCCAGGATAGTCTCATCAATCTTAAACATGGTTGTTTAAAACTCCACGCTGTGAGTCAGAACTAGAAGCATCGTCATCTGATTTCCTCATCACTATCCAATGTGGAACTTAGAAAATGAAGAGTGGATGCTGTGTTCTGGTCATTTGTTGCCTCATGATGGGAGGAGGGCTCCTGTCATAAACTTGTCTTGTTTCCTGGGTCAAGGTTATTAAGGGCACAGATGGGTGAGGGCAGTAAATTCTGGTAGTGCTGGACAATGACTGGCACTGCTGTGTCTGTAAAGATGGAATCTATCCAAAAGTGGCTGTGAAGCCCTGAAGGTGAAGAATACTCACCGTTTTGAGCCTTGAACTCAGCCAACGCCTATATGACCAGCGCTTGAGGAATGTGCAGACGGGGGAAAGGCCTAACCTTCTTCCTCCATACCTCCATAAGGGGTTTGCATTTCTACACTAGGAGCTTCCTCCATCCTTACCCAGGTATCCCATCAGTCAACAGGGACAGAGGCAATAAGCAGGGAATTTGGACAGCACAAGGGATCACCTTGCTGGCAGTTACCTCCAGTGGGCAGTGGAGAGGCGGCCAGCAACCTACCCAAATGGGGCAGGAGGAGTAACATTTGGGGTCAGGGTGATGCAATGGTAGACCTCATCATCCAATATCCCCCACATTTTCTGTCACAATCCAGCTGAATTTTGAGGTGGGACCATCCAGGAAAATTCACCTGGTGTGTGTCTGTGCGGTATACCCATAGAGCTCAGAATTGGAAGACGGTGTTCCTGAGGCTGGTATAGTGCGAACTAGTGCAATTGTGATATTATTTGAATTGCACAGGGTGAAACCTTTTCCAATTAAGAAACTAAATCCTGCATCTATTTCTTTTCTCCTCACAAAAATAGTCTTCTTGCCATCATGTTCAACGGATTCTATTCCATAATTGTATTAATTGAGCACATTTTAAACACGGTTCAATACTCCAAGGTATTCCGTTTCCCAACTAACTCAGGCTGAAATGCTTTCACTGCTGCCTTTCCAGTCAACACCAAGCAAGGCCTGTGAGTGTTCAAGAGATTTGGTTACAAGATGCAACAGGCACTCAAAATAAATACCGAAATAGCCGAATAGCTAATGATTGCATCGGTTCCTAAAATAGAAGCGAACAAATATAGTGCCAAAGAATGGCAGCTGCATTAGATGAAGCTGAGATCACACTTCAATGTGGCTGTGGCAAGATTCCTCGCAGTTCAGGAACGCTAAGGTTTCAATGTTGAATGCCAAACATGCTTTATATGATTAGCCAAATAATCTGAAGTTCTGAAGATGAGTCACGTTCGACTCAAAACCTTAACTCTGCCCCTCTTTGCGCAGGTGCCGCTAGACTTGGTGAGTATTTCTGGCACTTTCTGTTTTTCTTTCAGATTTCAAGCATCTGCAACATTTTGCATTGATATAAGCAGCACCAATTCTTAGCTGGCATTCACGCAGTTAGCAGTATCTGGCTGTAGTAATGAAATCTGAGTAATGAAATCAGAAGGACAGATGGAGGACCAACAGCGCCACGGGTGGGTCAGTACTTGTCCTTTCAACTCCAGAAACTGCAATCAAAGTGAAAGAACCAAACCTTGACCCAGTTAAAGAGAGCATTGAAAGATCTGACATGATGACTCCAGTCTCACGCCAATGCTTCACAGTGGCAGGGTCTCAGGTTTGATTCCCCGCTGGGTCACTGTCTGTGCAGAGTCTGCACGTTCTCCCCGTGTCTGCGTGGGTTTCCTCCGGGTGCTCCGGTTTCCTCCCACAGTCCAAAGATGTGCAGGTTAGGTGGATTAGCCATGCTAAATTGCCCTTAGTGTCCAAAAGGTTAGGAGGGGTTATTGGGTTACGGGGATAGGGTGGAAGTGAGGGTCGGTGCAGACTCGATGGGCTGAATGGCCTCCTTCTGCACTGTATGTTCTATGTTCAGTGTGGTTACCCTTGTGACAGCACGGGACACACAGGCGGGATCAATTGTTTTCCCAATGTGGCTCAAAGGGTATGAGCTCCCTCGCTAACTAATGGGCTGATAACCATGATATTTAAAATGTTGGCCAGAGAGGAACCGACCGACACAGAGAGAGGACCTGGTGAGGTTCAACTGGGCCCCTTGTAAATAGCGTTCTCATAAATAAAAGTCTTTTGTTTACTCATCTGACTCCCCTCACCTTTATTAAAACCCATACTTGCCTGATGGGAAGTGGCCTAGGAAGTCATTCAGTTTTATCAAACCTCAGAGAACGACGAATAGGCAGTAAGGGCCAGCCTTGCCAGTGATGCCCACAATCAACAAATATTTTTGTTTTAAATAGGAAGTTTTGTTCTATTGGCCTTTTTCATTGATACATTTCAGTCAGCAAGGCCCAATTTGAATCCTTTTCATGAGATAATCTCTGCATCAGGAACCAAGAATTCTGATGTATCATTTTGTACAAATCCATTTCTAAATAGTCATTTGATGCTGATAAAAGGAGACATGTTAAAGCTTTTCGTCTTTCAATGATCAGGACACTTCACAAGTATAAAGGGAAACCAACAATTTATACTGTAATAGAAGAGAATGCTGATTGGTTGGCAAGTGGACTCTGTGAAGACTTTGCCATGTAGAGTGCACCAGCTACTGGAAACTGACTGCCAAGCATTGTTTGAAATTCAAACCTGGCAGCTTGACACTAATTAATCAAGACACTGCCCTGGGAAATGAATCAGCAAATGGCTATCACTTATTTTGTTTAGCTGAAATGGGTGCAATGTGTGTGCATGTTCATTCTGTCTGCAAAGAACAGGGCCGTGTATTAATATATGTAGCTTCCAGTTCACGCAAGTGCATCACACTGTGAGCCTGACTGATAATCTTAGATTGGTTGTCAGCGTAATTCTCAGCACACTGAGGATTATTTGGCAAATGCTGTCCAATTGCAGAATCATACCTAATGCTTCCCCTGTGTGTTCAGTTTTGCTTGCTCAGGCTGGATGGGCAGGTTCTGTACCTTGCCCACTGCAAACAACAGCTGGGACATGCTGTTTGATACAATACAACAATCTTTGGGATGTATAGTCTACATGCCCAGTGTCCCACTGACACTGAAATTCATATATCACATTACTCATTTGCAGATAGGCAGAATGTTTATTTGGCTTGACGGCATCATCCTAGTAGTGACAAATGCCCACTTGTGTTGCTCCTGCATAGTAGCAGTGTGAAACAGCTAGCTTCACAAAGTTTTAAAATATCTTGCCCGTCCAGGGTAATCTGAGATAGATGGGGCACGTTTCAGGGCCCGTTCATGACTTTGCATGATACACGACACAAAATGATCTGATCAGGGTAGCTATTATTCCACAGGATGCCTTTCATGTGACCATATTTAAGCATCAATCTTGTAGCGTTGGAAATGTAATAATCCCAAAGCGCATATTGACCATTGAAGATGGACTTGTGGTAAACAGTGGTAGAGAACCACCCGGCAGATTTCCCAACTAATATGTCAAGGAAAGGGAGTTCTTTTCAGTGCTCCATTTCAAAGGTGAATTTGAGCAGAGGATGGAGCTATTCAGACATGCAAGGCAATTATTACCTAAGTTGTGCCTTGAAACATACCATCCAAATATCAGAAATATGCAAGGAGACAGAGGTTAGGTGTTATTCCATCAAAGGCACGTTTCTCACAGAACCCAACAAAGACATTTGTGAGAGCTGATCTTGGAGAGGATTCCATGGCAACACCATTTATTTGGCCATACATGGTGTTATTAAAGCTGAACTCAACTGCACATGTTCCAGTATTCATGTGTTCAATGAATACTGATTTGTGCAATGGTGGTATGCCTAGATCACCATGATGTAGTGCTGCAGCACAAATATCTATGGCTTCCTTAAGTGGAACATTGGTGAATAGGCTAGCATTTGAGCAACATGGATGTGGCATTGTTTTTGATATGCAAGTCCTGTATAGCCTTCGCCAATGTGAAGGAATTCTTCACCGCATATGTGGAAAATTTGCTTAAAGCTGCTTGTAACAATTCGCCCAGCCATTTAGCCAATTCATGTTGTGCAGTATCAGTCATAGATAAATTAAAGGAATATCACTGTAGTGTGTCTTGAGCAGCCATACATATGTGGACGCAGCGAGCTATGAAAATGAACCTGTCATATAAATCACACAGCAGCTCATCACTCTTACACAAGTCCAACAACATTTTTTTAGTTTTCCAGCAAGACAGTCTGGTCATGTTGAGCAGCTGGTCCTATGGATACAAATTTGGACCCATGATTAAGAATGGCACGCATTTTGTTGGCATGGTCACGCTTGTTAAGGATGACTATTCCTGTCCCATTGTCAGAGTTATTGATGTGTATGCCTGGGTTGGGCTCAAGGCTTCACGACATTGTAAGACATTATCTTTGCATGTGAAAGTCATCCAGGTCATTTGGAATCCTATATATGCGCGTGTTAGATTGGCTACGCTTGTTTTCAAGGATTCAGCATCTTCGGTGGATGCTGGTTTCTGGCGTGATAGTTGGGAGAAGAGGAGTTCGAGCTCAGCAAATTTACTTCCTGTTTCATACAATCATAGAATCCCTACCATGCAGAAGGAGGCCATTCAGCCCATCGAGTCTGCACCGGCCCTTAGAAAGGACACCCTATTTAAGCCCATGCTTCCACCCTATCCCTGTAACCCAGTAAACCTACCTAACCTTTTGGACAATAAGGGGCAATTTAGCATGGCCAATCCTCCTAATCTGCACATCTTTGGACTGTGAGAGGAAACTGGAGCACCCAGAGGAAACCCACGCGGACAAGGGGAGAATGTGCAAGCTCTACACAGACAGTCACCTGAGGCCAGAATTGAATCCGGGAGCTGTGAGGCACCAGTGCTAACCATTGTGCCACCATGCTGCCCCGTTGATTTGGGATGAAGGTGCGCCAACATTGCAGCCACGCACAAGGAGAAACTCCTGGATTTCTGAGGATATGTGATCAGAGAGATTTGTTACCTGTTTAGTGGAGTTGGTAATTACATTGCCAAACCACTTTTGTTGAAGTATCCTTCGCCTCTTAATTAATGTTTGAAATTTGTTGATTTTAGTTGGTTTGTTACAGTAAAAGGTTTAATATAGTGAAATCCTGTCCAACAGTTTACTTTCTACCGGACCGTGGGCAATCCTTCCTTTGAAAAAAAGTTATCAGTCTCTGTGGGATTCGTTACAAATCACTTATATAAAAGTTTGTCAACCTCAACCATAAGGAATAACTGTAACCCTTAAAAATGGCTGGACAATGTATTGTGCACAATATCTCTATTCCCCAGAAAACATCTACGGGATTTATATAGACACAGATTTCTGCGGTTACTGAGCTGGAAAAAAAAAACAGAAGATGGGGCGATCTCAGCAGGTCTGACAGCAACTATGACATCACCCACCCACCCCACCCCAGTGACTCCATTCTGGAAGGTGAGATGAACAGTTTCAGTGGCATAACAGAGGTCACTATCAAGACATGTAACTGGCAGCTGCAGGCAGGTATGTCTGGTTCATTTATTATATTCCCAACCATCTTTATAATGCATTGTATCCCTTGGGGCCCGATTTTAACTCTCGTGTAAGTGAACGGGTTTTGAGTCAGTTAAAATCTCACCCAAAGTGTCACTACATTTTGCTAAGTTTAAGACCAGACTGGGGAGAAGATTTTTGTGCAGGGTAAAGTGAGTGTTCGACGATTAAGCTTTGCTCCTGGGAAAACCAATGAAACGTCAATAATATTGAGTGGCAATGGGGATTATTTTAAATCTTGGCAATGGTATATATACTGGGTAATATTGAGCCAGGTGCCCTTCCACACCTCACAGGCATCAATGGAATGGAGAATTGTTTGGGGTGAATAACTAACAGCCAAACTGATCTCTCCCATTCCACATCATTGACAGAAGCAAAATTGAAAATAGATCCTTAATTTTAAACATTGAAATTTACATTTTTGGACTTTCCAAACAGGCTACTTGAAATCCAGAACATTCAGCCTAGATTTAGCATTCAGCAACACTCAAGGACATATTTAATGGAGGTGATGTTTGGAGAGCTAGTGAGAGCCTTGTGCAACCCCTTTTCAGAAGGGCTCATCACTATCAGGGGCAATCAGGCAGTGGGCCTTCCCTGAGATCAAGTCCCCTCTGCTGAGAGCTGCAGGCCAGTTAACAGCCAGCAGTTCTTCATTGCTTGGCCCTGTCACTGTCACGTGGCAATGGCTGGTGCCGGTACAACACCCCCCTGATGCCTTGGGTTGAGGAGGAACCCAGGCACAAGAGGGAGGAAGGGGTTAGTTGCAGAGTGGAGGTTTTGGGGGAGGAAGATACAAGAGACAGCAAGGGCAGGCGAGGGGGGGGGGGGGGGGGCTTTCACAGACCTCCCAATTGCTGATGCTGAGTCTCTCAATCAGGCAATGAGTATTGTTGGATGAGGGACCCAACCCTCCCACCACTGCCTTCTCCTACTGCCTGGTGCAAGAGGCTGACCCACCCAACTGCCATTCAAGCTCTGTGTGCAGTTGGAAAATGGGGACAAAACATGTCCATCAAGTCTTCCCCATACATTTAGCAAGGCCTGGGGAACCTCTTCGACATTGGGCTCCCCACTGATTTATGCTGGGCACATAATACATAACATCTAGTTGTGCAGAGTATACAAAGTCAATGCTGGTTACTAATAGTCCACAAAATATATGAACTTTACTATACACCATGTTCAGAAATGACAGCAACAGCAGCACAGGTTCAGTTGGAGAGTGGGTAGTGAAACAAGCTGGAAGCCAAAAGAACACTCGGAGTATAGTGTTCGATTCTGGTCGCCACACTACCAGAAGGATGTGGAGGCTTTAGAGAGGGTGCAGAGGAGATTTACCAGGATGTTGCCTGGTGTGGAGGGCATCAGCTATGAGGAAAGGTTGAATAAACTCGGTTTGTTCTCACTGGATCGATGGAGGTTGAGGGGCGACCTACAAAATTATGAGGGGCATAGACAGAGCGGATAGTCAGAGGCTTTTCCCAGGGTAGAGGGATCAATTACTAGGGGGCATAGGTTTAAGGTGCGAGGGGCAAGGTTTCGAGGAGATGTACGAGGCAATTATTTTACACAGAGGGTAGTGGGTGCCTGGAACTCGCTGCCGGAGGAGGTGGTGGAAGCAGGGACGATAGTGACATTTAAGGGGCATCTTGACAAATACATGAATAGGATGGGAATAGAGGGATACGGACCCCGGAAGTGTAGAAGATTTTAGTTTAGACGGGCAACATGGTCGGCACAGGCTTGGAGGGCCGAAGGGCCTGTTCCTGTGCTGTACTTTTCTGTGTTCTTTTGTTCTGTGTTTGTATTCGGCCTAAGTGGCAGGAGCCAGCAAAGCCCAGTCACTGAGGAAAATGAGTTGGACCATCTTATCAAACATTTTGTCTGGGCATTTTCAAGGTGAGCATTTTTGGTTGTGAATCAAAAACGAAAGAAAAGAAACCTAACACCAAAGGATAGTACAGAGAAGGTGACCTTTAAGCTGTGGAACCTGGGTTCGATTCCAGTGATACTGATGGGATCAAAGTCCTCGTTGTCTGCCTGCTCTGAGGGTCCAATAAGGGTTTGAGTCATCTGAACAAAGCCTGTTGTGGACAAAGTCACACAACTGCACAACACGGCTGTAAAGGGAACACAGCAGCTGGCTGTGGGGAGAAGCAAATGTCACCCAGGACAAGTAAGAATGCTCTCCAGAGGCTGAGACACTCTGTCGGGGTTGTGGTGCAGCTCAGCTAGACTCTGCCTCACCTGAGAGTGCCTGCTGCTGACACTGGCCCAGCATAGAAAGGATTTCACATTCTGTTAGTGCAATGGGTGCCAAAGCACAACTTGTATTTTTTTTTAAAAAGCTCTTACACCATGCAGGCAAACCATTCCAGACTGAAAAAAGACATCACGGGCCTGAATAATTTCCTTCACCTCCCACACAATACTGAGTGGGGTACATTAGGTAAAGTACAGTGTCTGGGCAAGGGTTCTTCGCTCCTTTAATGCCTGCTGTCACAGCAAGACCCTTGGCAGCTCTGAAACAGTCACTTGACACTGCTCCACACCAGCAGACAATCAAGATGTTAGCGGCCTTCGGTTTGAACCTTGCAACTCCAATCTATAGTTTGTGCTCAGAGATCATTGTCTACCCTGGAAAATCAATCCTGAAAATTTCCCGCTCTCTCTTTGTGATAATTGGTCACCTCGCAGAAAGGCACATAAATTATTGCATGCAAAATTTTTTTATTTTTGTTTGATTTATGTAGAAAGGAAATTGAATGTTATTTGTCTAATGCTTTTCAATGATGGTGCTCATGGGAATTGCTGCAGAGAACTAAACAGACTTGTCAGGATGAGTGGCTGGCCTGAATTCTTACATTTTTATTTAATTGTCAATCAGGCCGCCGTTGAGACTTGTTCGGGAGGGTGGACGCAGTGGTGGGGGGGGGGGGGGGGGGGGGGGGGTGGGAGGGGGGCAGAAAATCCCCAATAAAATATCAATGGGTCAGCAGCAGAAAGTGCAAAAAAAAATGAGAGAGAGAAGGGTGAATAAGGAAAATCTTTCCATGCTGCACATTTCAGTGTTGGACCTCCTCTTGCTACAAGCTGTTTGACCGCTTTCCCCTCTGGGAGATGAATCAGACAAGCCTCGCTCGCTGCTCTCAAATCCCCGAGGCATTTCCTGTCCTCAAGTCTCCAGCCCACATCCCTCAGCCAATTAAAATACATGATCTCACCTTGGATTAATGAGAACACCTCTCCCTCTCTCGCTCTCTCTATCCTGCATGTTTCTCTCGCCCCTGCACCTCGCGCGGAAGAAGTTTCTTAGGTAAAAGGAACAAGTGTCGTCTGAGCTGATGGTCAGTTCTCAAAAGCTGACCAAATTTCCCTTGAGCCAGAGCACTGAGCAACAAGACAGAGGTCTGTCAGCATTAGAGAGCACAGTTAAGCATACAACCTGTGCCCAGCCATGCTCCCTTTTCGAGTTGGAGTTTGTTGTTACCAACATACATATTATACAAGCAGAAACACACACACACAGGAGATTCCAGATAGGCTGACTGATTTATTGTGAAGTCTAATCATTTTTCATGTTATGGTCCACGTGAAAGCCCTGAAGAATTTTGGCCTTGGATTTAAAAATAAATATTGTTACAATCGTATCGAATGACATCGTCTAATTTAAAAAAAAAACACAATGTGATTATTATTAATAATCATCCACCAACTAATCAATTCATCGTGGCCAGTGAGAAGCAACGGCAACTTTAATAAGCAGCATTAACTGAACCAGAATAATTAACTCTTTCACTTGCCTTTCTTCTTTAAGTGAACAACCAATTGTCCATTCTGCCAGTTCCCTTTCGTTTTTCAGTCTACTTATTCTCTGCCGTGAATCTAGTTACATGGCAGTTTCACACATACTGGGCGCTCTCCATTCCCTCAACTGAGCACTCTTTACATGTAAACCCATCAAATATTAGCTTAAAGATAAGTTAAGCTTAACCCTTTCCGTGATTTTTTCAGGGTCAGACGCCAGTGGTCAATACAGCCTGCTTGTGCTTTCTCTAACACAAGTGCACTTCCCCAATTTTAACTGACCAATGGCCACTACATCTGAGCTTAAGAAACTCAGCATGGTGGCACAGTGATTAGCACTGTTGCTTCACAGCTCCAGGGTCCCAGGTTCGATTCTCGGCTTGGGTCACTGTCTGTGCACGTTCTTCCTGTGTCTGCGTGGGTTTCCTCCGGGTGTTCCGGTTTCCTCCCACAAGTCCCGAAAGACGTGGTTATTAGGTGAATTGGACATTCTGAATTCTCCCACAATGTACACAAACAGGAGCCAGAATGTGGCGACAAGGGGCTTTTCACGGTAACTTCATTGAACGATGGAGGATGAAACTTGCCATTTACTTGTTTGAAGGGTTTGCGAGTGATTGGAGACCATGCTGTTCCCTTCTACACTCCAGACAGGCAGGGGGATTGAGGCCGGCGCAGGTGCCACATAAGCTGGTGATGAGTGCGCAGCCCTGCAATGCCTGGACTATTGCACACTGCTCTGCTTCCTCTATTCACGGCCCACTCTCTAATACAAGCAGAAAGGCCGACACTGACCTGCTGTAACCACATGTGGATGACTGGCACCTCCGCCCATGCAATGGCGATTCTGTAAATCCAGCTGAAGGAGTTGAGGAAAAGAAGAGATTAGTGAGAATGGATCCTTTGTTTTCCAGCTTGTGTGTTATGAATGAATGAGTGAATGAAGTGCACGGTAGCACAGTGGTTAGCACGGTGGTGTACTGCAGTGCAGGTGGAGAGATGGTGTGCGGCAGTGCAGGGGAGAGATGGTGTGTAGAGTGCAGGGGGAGAGATGGTGTGCAGCAGTGCAGGGGGAGAGATGGTGTGTGGGAGTGCAGGGGGAGAGATGGTGTGCGGCAGTGCATGGGGAGAGATGGTGTGTATAGTGCAGGGGGAGAGATGGTGTGCAGCAGTGCAGGGGAGAGATGGTGTGTGGGAGTGCAGGGGGAGAGATGGTGTGCGGCAGTGCATGGGGAGAGATGGTGTGTAGAGTGCAGGGGGAGAGATGGTGTGCAGCAGTGCAGGGGGAGAGATGGTGTGTGGGAGTGCAGGGGGAGAGATGGTGTGCGGCAGTGCATGGGGAGAGATGGTCTGCGGCAGTGCAGGTGGAGAGATGGTGTGCAGCAGTGCAGGGGGAGAGCTGGTGTGCGGCAGTGCAGGGGGAGAGATGGTGTGTAGAGTGCAGGGGGAGAGATGGTGTGCGGCAGTGCAGGGGGGAGAGATGGTGTGTGGGAGTGCAGGGTGAGAGATGGTGTGCGGCAGTGCAGGGGGAGCGATGGTGTGTAGAGTGCAGGGGGAGAGATGGTGTGTAGAGTGCAGGGGGAGAGATGGTGTGTAGAGTGCAGGGGAGAGATGGTGTGCAGAGTGCAGGGGGAGAGATGGTGTGCGGCAGTGCAGGGGGAGAGATGGTGTGTAGAGTGCAGGGGGAGAGATGGTGTGTAGAGTGCAGGGGGAGAGATGGTGTGTAGAGTGCAGGGGAGAGATGGTGTGCAGAGTGCAGGGGGAGAGATGGTGTGCGGCAGTGCAGGGGGAGAGATGGTGTGCGGCAGTGCAGGGGGAGAGATGGTGTGTGGCAGTGTAGGGGGGAGATGGTGTGCGGCAGTGCTGGGGGAGAGATGGTGTGCGGCAGTGCAGGGGGAGCGATGGTCTGCGGCAGTGCAGGGGGAGAGATGGTGTACTGCAGTGCAGGGGGAGAGATGGTGTGCGGCAGTGCCGGGGGAGAGATGGTGTGTAGTAGTGAAGGGGGAGAGATGGTGTGTAGAGTGCAGGGGGAGAGATGATGTGTGGCAGTGCAGGGGGAGAGATGGTGTGTGGCAGTGCAGGGGGAGAGATGGTGTGTGGCGGTCAGGGGGAGAGATGGTGTGTGGCGGTCAGGGGGAGAGATGGTGTGCGGTGGTGCAGGGGGAGAGATGGTGTGTGGCAGTGCAGGGGGAGAGATGGTGTGTGGCAGTGCAAGGGGAGAGATGGTGTGCGGCGGTCAGAGGGAGAGATGGTGTGTGGCGGTCAGGGGGAGAGATGGTGTGTGGCGGTCAGGGGGAGAGTTGGTGTGTGGCAGTGCACGGGGAGAGATGGTGTGTAGAGTGCAGGGGAGAGATGGTGTGTAGAGTGCAGGGGAGAGATGGTGTGCAGAGTGCAGGGGGAGAGATGGTGTGCGGCAGTGCAGGGGGAGAGATGGTGTGCGGCAGTGCAGGGGGAGAGATGGTGTGTGGCAGTGTAGGGGGGAGATGGTGTGCGGCAGTGCTGGGGGAGAGATGGTGTGCGGCAGTGCTGGGGGAGCGATGGTCTGCGGCAGTTCAGGGGGAGAGATGGTGTGCGGCAGTGCAGGGGGAGAGATGGTGTGCGGCAGTGCCGGGGGAGAGATGGTGTGTAGTAGTGAAGGGGGAGAGATGGTGTGTAGAGTGCAGGGGATAGATGGTGTGTGGCAGTGCAGGGGGAGAGATGGTGTGTGGCAGTGCAGGGGGAGAGATGGTGTGTGGCAGTGCAAGGGGAGAGGTGGTGTGTGGCGGTCAGGGGGAGAGATGGTGTGTGGCGGTCAGGGGGAGAGATGGTGTGCGGTGGTGCAGGGGGAGAGATGGTGTGTGGCAGTGCAGGGGGAGAGATGGTGTGTGGCAGTGCAAGGGGAGAGATGGTGTGCGGCGGTCAGAGGGAGAGATGGTGTGTGGAGGTCAGGGGGAGAGATGGTGTGTGGCGGTCAGGGGGAGAGTTGGTGTGTGGCAGTGCAGGGGGAGAGATGGTGTGTAGAGTGCAGGGGGAGAGATGGTGTGTAGAGTGCAGGGGGAGAGATGGTGTGCGGCAGTGCAGGGGGAGAGTTGGTGTGTGGCAGTGCAGGGGGAGAGATGGTGTGTAGAGTGCAGGGGGAGAGATGGTGTGTAGAGTGCAGGGGGAGAGATGGTGTGCGGCAGTGCCGGGGGAGAGATGGTGTGTGGCGGTCAGGGGGAGAGATGGTGTGTGGCGGTCAGGGGGAGAGTTGGTGTGTGGCAGTGCAGGGGGAGAGAGGGTGTGCAGAGTGCAGGGGGAGAGATGGTGTGCGGCAGTGGAGGGGGAGTGATGGTGTGCGGCAATGCAGGGGGAGAGATGGTGTGTGGCAGTGCAGGGGGCGAGATGGTGTGCGGCAGTGCAGGGGGAGAGATGGTGTGCGGCAGTGCAGGGGGAGCGATGGTGTGTAGAGTGCATGGGGAGAGATGGTGTGCGGCAGTGCAGGGGATGAGATTGTGTGCAGTAGTGCATGGGGAGAGATGGTGTGCGGCAGTGCAGGGGAAGAGATTGTGTGCAGTAGTGCATGGGGAGAGATGGTGTGTAGAGTGCAGGGGAGAGACGGTGTGCAGTAGTGCAGGGGGAGGGATGGTGTGCGGCAGTGCAGGGGAGAGATGGTGTGTGGCGGTCAGGGGGAGAGATGGTGTGTAGAGTGCAGGGGGAGAGATGGTGTGTGGCGGTCAGGGGGAGAGTTGGTGTGTGGGAGTGCAGGGGGAGAGAGGGTGTGCAGAGTGCAGGGGGAGAGATGGTGTGCGGCAGTGCTGGGGGAGAGATGGTGTGTGGCAGTGCAGGGGAGGGATGGTGTGTAGAGTGCAGGGGGAGAGATGGTGTGTAGAGTGCAGGGGGAGAGATGGTGTGTAGAGTGCAGTGGGAGAGATGGTGTGTGGCAGTGCAGGCAGAGAGATGGTGAGCGGCAATGCAGTGAGAGAGATGGTGTGTGGCAGTGCTGGGGGAGAGATGGTGTGCGGCAGTGCAGGGGGAGAGATGGTGTGTGGCAGTGCAGGGGGAGAGATGGTGTGTGGCAGTGCAGGGGGGAGATGGTGTGTGGCAGTGCAGGGGGAGAGATGGTGTGTGGCAGTGCAGGGGGAGAGATGGTGTGCGGCAGTGCAGGGGGAGAGATGGTGTGTGGCAGTGCAGGGGGAGAGATGGTGTGTGGCAGTGCAGTGAGAGAGATGGTGTGTGGCAGTGCTGGGGGAGAGATGGTGTGCGGCAGTGCAGGGGGAGAGATGGTGTGTGGCAGTGCAGGGGGAGGGATGGTGTGTAGAGTGCAGGGGGAGAGATGGTGTGTAGAGTGCAGGGGGAGGGATGGTGTGTAGAGTGCAGGGGGAGAGATGGTGTGCGGCAGCGCAGGGGGAGAGATGGTGTGTGGCAGTGCAGGGGGAGAGATGGTGTGTGGCAGTGCAGGCAGAGAGATGGTGAGCGGCAATGCAGTGAGAGAGATGGTGTGTGGCAGTGCTGGGGGAGAGATGGTGTGTGGCAGTGCTGGGGGAGAGATGGTGTGTGGCAGTGCTGGGGGAGAGCTGGTGTGTGGCAGTGCAGGGGGAGAGATAGTGTGTGCAGTGCAGGGGGAGAGATGGTGTGTAGAGTGCAGGGGGAGAGATGGTGTGTAGAGTGCAGTGGGAGAGATGGTGTGTGGCAGTGCAGGGGGATAGATGGTGTGTGGCAGTGCTGGGGGAGAGATGGTGTGCAGCAGTGCAGGGGGAGAGATGGTGTGTTGAGTGCAGGGGTAGAGATGGTCTGCGGCAGTGCAGGGGGAGAGATGGTGTGTAGAGTGCAGTGGGAGAGATGGCGTGCGGCAGTGCAGGGGGAGAGATGGTGTGCGGCAGTGCAGGGGGAGAGATGGTGTGTAGAGTGCAGGGGGAGAGATGGTGTGTAGAGTTCAGGGGTAGAGTTGGTCTGCGGCAGTGCAGGGGGAGAGATGGTGTGAGGCAGTGCTGGGGAGAGATGGTGTGTGGCAGTGCAGTGGGAGAGATGGTGTGTAGAGTGCAGTGGGAGAGATGCTGTGTAGAGTGCAATGGGAGAGATGGTGTGCGGCAGTGCAGGGGGAGAGATGGTGTGCGGCAGTGCAGGGGGAGAGATGGTGTGTTGAGTGCAGGGGGAGAGATTGTGTGTAATGGGTGAGATGGTGTGCAGCAGTATACAGGATAGATGGTGTTTGATATTGCAGGGACAGTGCAGGGGGGAGATGATGTGCGGCGTTGTCGGGGGAGCGATGGTGTGCGGCAGTGTCGTGGAGCAATGGTGTGCGGCAGTGTATGGGGAGAGATGGTGTGCAACAGTGAGCAGCACAGTAGCACAGTCTGAGCATTATTGCTTCAGAGCGCCAGGGACCTGGTTTCGATTCCTAGCATAGGTCATTGCCTGTGCAGAGTCTGCACGTTCTCTTTGTGTCTGAGTGGGTTTCCTCCGGGCGCTCCGGTTTCTTCCCACAAGTCCTGAAAGACGTGCTTGTTAGGTGAATGGGACATTCTGAATTCTCCCTCTGTGTACCCGAACAGTCGCCGGAGTGTGGCGACTAGGGGATTTTCACAGTAACTGCATTGCAGTGTTAATGTAAGACAACTTGTGAAATTAATAAAGATTATTATTATTCGGGAATGGATGATGTTCGGCAGTGCAGGGGAGAGATGGTGTGCTGCAGTATTGTTGTGAAATGTTGTGCGTTATTATTGGGGAATGGTCTTTTTTTCCGTCCTACTGGTGGGAATGAGTGGTGTATGGTTAGACTGTTTGATGCTGGAAAAGTACTGGCACAGAGTGCCCCCTTGCTAAATTCTGCTTTTCCTCATATGTACATTGGATCCAATGGTGTTGTGACCATATGATAACTGGAGCAGAAGTCTCTACATCAGTGTTCTTCAAACTCGGGGGCGCGACCCGCGGGTGGGTTGCGGGCGGGTTTCGGGAGGGTCGCGGAGCCGTCCTTAACTGCGCTCCTGATCGTGCAAATCCCCACGCAGCAGCCAGCTTTTAATAACGCTGGCTGCAAGCGGCCTTTAAAATGGCCGCGAACATGTAAAACAAATTCGGCCGCATTGCGCATGCGCACCGATGATCGTGCGCGCATGGGCAGTGCGGCCGCTATTCTTTTAAACGGTCGCAGCTTTTTGTTTTACAAGTTTTTATTCATTTTATTCATTTATTTTATTCATTTAATTTTTATTTTTTAAATTTATTTTATTCATTTTATTTTTTTTACATGTTCAGGGGGTGTTTTATTCATTTATTTTATTCATTTATTTTATTTTTCAATTTTTTCATAAGTTCGGGGGGGGTTTTATTTAATAAAATTTTACGGAAAAAAATGCAGAACTTTGGACAGATGGAGACTCCACAC
Organism: Scyliorhinus canicula; assembly: GCF_902713615.1. Taxonomy (NCBI): domain Eukaryota; kingdom Metazoa; phylum Chordata; class Chondrichthyes; order Carcharhiniformes; family Scyliorhinidae; genus Scyliorhinus; species Scyliorhinus canicula. The sequence continues at coordinate 31,576,666 of NC_052146.1, read as the reverse complement.
TTTCCAACACCGGAAAGCTTCACCTTCATACAACAGGTTCCATTGGAGGAGCGTGTACGAGAGCCAAAGGGACCCAAAACCATTTCCTCCATTTTTATCAGCAGCAAACAAGGGAAGAGAAAATGGTGGGTCGCGAAGTTCGGCTGGCGTGGGTCGCGAAGGTCGGCTGGCGTGGGTCGCGAAGGTCGGCTGGCATGGGTCGCGAAGGTCAGCCGGGTTGGGTCCCGAAGGTCGGCTGGCGGGGTCGCGAAGGTCGGCCGGGTTGGGTCGCGAAGGTCGGCTGGCGTGGGTCGCGAAGGTCAGCCGGGTTGGATCCCGAAGGTCGGCTGGCGGGGGCCGCGAAGGTCGGCCGGGTTGGGTCCCGAAGGTCGGCAGGGTTGGGTCCCGAAGGTCGGCTGGGTTGGGTCCCTAAGGTCGGCCGGGTTGGGTCCCGAAGGTCGGCCAGGTTGGGTCCCGAAGGTCGGCCGGTTGGTAAAAATGGGACCCCAGAAACAAAGTTTGAAGAACACTGCTCTTCAGGAGCCTGAAGAACTGAGGAACCATTCCCTGGATAGTTCTTTGTCCATCCTCCTGTTCTCTCCAGCTGATTGTGTGAAAGCACCTGATGTCCAGTCGGGCTGTTTTTGAAGTAGGTATTCTTATCTCAACCAAAAACGCAAAACATCAGTCATAGGTGGCCTTGTACTCAGTGAGACACTGGGAGCAGCAGGGCTCTTTAATGGTTTATTGCAGCATTCAGGGAGAAAGTCTAATCAGAATTCAGTCTCTGCAATTACCTGTCACTCTCATTCTTGCTGGTTAACACATTAGTTACTTTGTTATTAGCCTCGCTTCACCAGGGGCCAGTTTTCATTAAAAACCCATTTAATTTCATCAAAGCATTGAATTTTGTGAGGGCAAAGTGTTAAGATTATTTTTATATTCCAATTTGCAAGAACACGCACACATTTTTAAGTTGAAAATCCTAGTAACTGTGCAACATTTTACTCTTTTAAAAATCCTTGTTGATTTTGTTCCCCCAATTCCTTTGTACCCAATCAGAAAAATTCAGATATTTTAAAAACAATGTCTTGATTTGTATCAGTACTTGTTACAGTAGACTGGAGGCACCATGGCTATCCCCATCCTAGCTTGGTGCAACATGACGGCCATTTGCCTGATGGGCAACCCTTCTCATATCTCAAAAATATACCATAGCATGACTGCTTTGAGCGAGCTGTGAGTGAAGGAGCCCGACCATCAGAAAGTTACAATTTGAGAGCGGGAGGATTTAAAAAAAAAAGGAAAAGACAGAGTCGGAGAAGAAGTGGAAGAGCCGAAGGCAGAGTGGAAAAATTACAGAAAAGAAGAGAATGTGTGGGAGAACAGGGAAGAGAAAATGGGGGAATGGGAGATCAAGGGTACAACGGGAAAAATGAAATGGTGGATGGGAAGGAGAGAACCAGGAAGTGGAAGAAAGAGAAAAAAAAAGGGTGCGATTCACCGTCGGCTGATGTCAAAGTCGTCAGGCAGAAAATGGCCTCCGATGCCAAACTCTCGGTAGGCGGCGGTTTGATGCCAACGGTTTGATGCCAAATCGGGATCTCCCGGTACCCCAAAAATGGTGTAAATGTGTCACTCGCTGCATGACGTTTAAACACCATTGGCATATCACTAGCGTGCCTGGCCCTCTATTCTCCGGGGCCTCCACGATTCACCGCCTTCGATGGGCCGAGTTCCCAACAGCGCGGTTCACTTGTGGTCTCAGCAGTCGGGAACCCGGCTGCGGACTGTGTCCAGCGCCGCCACGGTCTGCCGGGAGCTGTGCTGCTGGCCAGGAGGGCTTCCGTGAGGGCTGGGAGGAGTGTTGGGAGGTGTCTCGAGGGGCACTATTTGGCATGATGGGTCCGCACCTGGCTCCACGTCACCTGGGACCGCTGCAGGGCAACGCCCTGCACATGCGCAGCCACAGACCCGGCCATTCTCCAGCCGTATATTTTTTTTATTTAAAAATAAATAAATTTAGAGTGCCCAATTCATTTTTTCCAATTAAGGGCCAATTTAGCATGGCCAATCCACCTAGCCTGCACATCTTTGATTTGTGGGGTCGAACCCCATGCAAACACGGGGAGAATGTGCAAACTTCACACAGACAGTGGGCAAAATTCTCCCCAACCCGGCGGGGTGGGGGGTCCCGGCATAGGGGAGTGGCGCCAACCACTCCGGTGTCGGGACTCCCCAAAGGTGCGGAATTCTCTGCACCTTTAGGGGCTAGGCCCGTGCCGAAGTGGCTCCCGCTCCGCCGACTGGCACCAACGGCCTTTGGCGCCACGCCTATCGACGTCGGGGCTGGCCGAAAGGCCTTCGCCGGTTGCCGTGCGTCCACGCATGCGCCGGAGCGTCAGCGGCCTCGGACGTCACCACCAGCGCATGCGCGGTGGAGGGGTCTCTTCCGCCTCCGCCATGGTGGAGGCCGTGGCAGCGGCGGAAGAAAAAGAGTGCCCCCACGGCACAGGCCTGCCCGACGATCGGTGGGCCCCGATCGCGGCCCAGGCCACCGTGGGGGCACCCCCCGGGGTCCGATCACCCCGCGCCCCCCACTGGACCCCGGGGCCCGCTCGCGCCGCCTGCTCCCGCCGGTACAGAGGTGGCCGGAGAATCGCCGCGGGGGGCCCGCCGACTGGCGCGGCGCGATTCCCGCCCCCGACGATTCCCGGGTGGCCGAGAATTCCGGCAACGGCAGGGGTGGGATTTACATCGGCCCCGGGCGATTCCCCGACCCAGCGGGGGGTCGGAGAATTCCGCCCAGTGACGCAGAGCCGGGATCGAACCTGGGACCTCAGCATTGTAAGGCAGCAATGCTAACCACTGTGCCACTGTTACTGCCCTTCCAGCCATTTATATCATGGGTGCAGGAGTTTTACTCAGCGTGGCTGCTAGCCCCTCACTGGTCACAGGATCGGTGAGGGTTCGGCGCCGATTTTGTCGTCGTAGAACACAACAGTTCCCATGCAGGCGTCGGCACTTAGCCTCCAAAACAGTGAATCCTGCCCAATAAGCGGAAAGAGAATGAGGAGAATAGGAAGAAAGTAGATGGGGAGAAGAGAAGTATGGAGAAAAAACAAGTTGTGCTTACGGAAAAGGTGAAGAGAAAGAGGAAAAAGAAGGCAAAGTGAAGATGGTTATAAGCAAGAAAAAGTGTAAAAGTTAGAAGTACTTCCAGCATGAGTCAAGCTCCCCCCAGACTGCTTTAACAGTCGATAGCAGGGTATTGACAGTATGATTGTAACACCACATCTCCCCCATACTGTTTCACAAACGGTCATATTGGATATTCTCAAGGAGAATTTAACCCATTGCTTCCTTTGCTTCATTTCACAGCTGTAAGGAGGTTTCATCAGTGTGAGCTCGACCTTACACCTCCCTCACAGCTTATAAAGAATGAATTCTCAACAGAAGTTTGACCTTCCCCATCCTCGCACAGCCTTCTCTCATTACACATGGCCACTCCTCTGCCTGTCACTCTTACTGCCGACAGTAGGTGTCCTCCCTGTCAACATCTCCCCACTCCGGTTCACCATTGGCTGCAGAAGGAGTTCCCTCCGAGTCAGACTGACCACCCCTCCCAATGACTGAAGTGCTCTCACTATGGGTCAGATTTGCGTCGAGTTGGGCTGACTCTGGAGGCCTTAAATAATGGAGGCATTGCCCAATTCTGAAATTCCCGCTCCCAATCCCAGCCTTGGCAAATTTTGCTGGCGCAGGGTGTGGGTAGCGAGCCCACACCCTGCACTTCAGACAGGGCCTGTTTCATTGCATGGGTCGGCATCTCATACTCCCCACAAATTTGTGGAGTCAGGCCAGTTTCTCAAGGACTCACAGTTCACAGTCCCTCAGGAGATTTGTGAAGCATAGGCTGGATTCTGGAACCTTCTGAAGGGTCATATTCAAAAGGTCCACCCTGCATGCACTGTAGAAACAATGAGCCATTTACTAACAATTGCAAGTTTTGAAATGCACTTAAAAAAAAACACCCATTCAGAAATATGCTTTGACAAAAACTCTTACAAATTTACAAAAGTATCAATCAAACAGAGCCATTATAATGTTGATCGCAGAAGTTTTATCTCACTTCATTCTTCTTAATTTTGTCCAAATTAATATATATACATTGAAAGAAACAGGTGAAAAAATAATAATTTATTTTCACCTTATAAAGATGCCAATCAATCAACAAAAACACTTCACTTCTGCCTGTGCTACTGCACCCACCCCCCCCCCCCCCCCACCCCCGCCAAGCCAATCTATTTGTGAGATTTGGACCACAGCCAAGCATTCATAATTAGGCCATCTGGAGATGTCTGGCCATCTGTTTATGTTGACATAGCTCACAAGTGGCTCATTGATTCTATTGTGCAGACTGAGTGAGTAGGCATGGGGAATGCGGGGAGTGGTATTGAATGGGCATAGCGGTGGCATGGGCATGGAGGAGGCAGGGATAGAATGGGAGTGCCATGGAGAGTGGGTGCATGGGGGTGAGGGGTTGTGAGGCCTTTGGGCCAAATGGCCCAGCAGACTTTAAAACAACTGGGACCAAGACCCAGAGAGCCAAGGCAGGCCTACTCACCAGCCTGCCTCAACACGTACTCTCCTCTGTGGCTGCAACCCAACTGCCTCCAGAGATAGTGGGCTGAACTCCATCTCACCTCATCCCAGAACAAAAATATGGCTGCCGGACGATCTTTTAAAGGAGATGATTTGCTCAGTCTGATAATTTCACAACTTGAGCTCCCTGCCTCAATGGTAAAAATACAGCCCCATGAATATGATTCTGCTGCAATACAGTGTCTATAGGGGTGGAAGGATCTGAGTTAGACACCCACTATCTCCTTCCCCATTCCACTGATGACAGATGGCAATTGTTAATGTTTGTCCTGTTCCCTCATCATGAACAAACGTTTCATTTTTCTTCCCACTGTAGCTTTGGTCAGATGCCGAATACTTGGGGATTCAAAGGTATGCAGATTCTTCCACAGAATGTGGGCTTTGCTGACTAGACCAGCATTTACAGTCCAACCCTAATTTCCCACGAGAAGGTGGTGGTGAAATGCCTTCTTGAACCGCTGCAGTCCATGTGGTGTAGGTACACCCACAGGCTGTTAGAGGAGGAGTTCTAATAACAATAATTGTTATTGTTGTCACAAGTAGACATATATTAACACTGCAATGAAGTTACTGTGAAAATCCCCTAGTCGCCACATTCCAGCGCCTGTTCGGGTACACAGAGGGAGAATTCAGAATGTCCAAATTATCTAACAGCACGTCTTTCAGGACGTGTGGGAGGAAGCAGGAGCACCCGGAGAAAACCCACGCAGGCACGGGGAGAACGTGCAGACTCCACACAGTGACCCAAGCGGGAATCGCACCCGGGACCCTGGATCTGTGAAGCAACAGTGCTCACCATTGTGCAACCGTGCCACCCTCTAGGATTTTGACCCAGCAGCAATGAAGGAATGGCGATATAGTTCCAAGTTAGGGTGGTGTGTGACTTGGGGGGGAATTTGCAGGTGGCGGTACTTCTTGTGTTTTGGAGGTGTGATACTCAGGAGCATGGAGGTTTAAAACAATGGAGCTTTATTTACTGTGAGTTATCTCTTACGTGGCAGTTCTTCTCTCTCGGTTTCCCACATTACGATATCTAGTATGTCTCTTCCGGTGAATACATTAATACAACAGAGCATCACTAGAGGTAATAAGAATTAATGCGAATATATAACAGTGTTCCCATGCAACTGCTGCCCTTGTCCATCTTGGTGGTAGAGATTACAGGTTTGGAAGGTGATGTTGAACGAGCTTTGGTGAGTTGCTATAGTGCATCTTGCAAGTGGTACACACTGCTGCCACTGTACATCAATGGTGGAGGGAATGACTGTTGAAGGTGATGGATGGGGTGTCACTGAAGTGGGCTGCATTGTCCCATGGTGTTGAGCTTCTTGAGTGTTGCTGAAGCAGCACTCATTCAGGGAATTGGAAAGTATTTCATTACACTCCTGACTTGTGCCTTGTAGATGGACTGTATTTGGGGAGTCAGGAATTGAATTTATCATCATTGAATTCCCAGCTTCTGACCTGCTCTGGTAGCCACAGTATTTGTATGACTAGTCCCGTTTTGTTTCTGGTCAATAAAAGGTAACCTCCAGGATGTAGGTAGTAGGTTATTCATCGATGATAATGCCATTGAATGTCATGGGGAGATAATTGGATTCTGACTTGTTGGAGATGGTCATCACCTGGCACTTGTGTGGCCCAATGTTACATGGCACAACTCCGTCCAAGTTTGAATATTGTCCAGATTTGCTGCATTTGGACAAGGACGGCTTCAGTATCTAAGGAGTCACGAATGGTGCTGAACATTGTGCAATCAATCATCAGTGAACATCCCCATTCTGACTTTATGTTGGAGAGAAGATCATTGATGAAACAGCTGAACAATGTTGGGCCTCTGAGCGTTACCCTGAGGAACTCTGCAGTGATGTCCTGGGACAGATAAATGACCTCAACCATCTTCCTTTGTGTTAGGTATGACTCCAACCAAAGGAGAGTTTTCTATCTCATTCCCATTGACTCCAATTTTGCTCAGGCTCCTTGATGCAATATTTAGTCACTGATATTCTGGGTTCACCCTATCATTGAGGATGGGGATATCTGTGGAGCCTCCTCCTTTCGTTAGCTGTTAAAGTGTCCACCACCATTCACGAGTGGATGTGGCAGGGCTGCAGAGCTTAGATCTGACCGATTGGTTGTCTGATTGCTTTAGCTCTGTTTATTGCATGCTTCTTCCACTGCTTACAGGTAGTCCAGTGTTGCAGCTTCACAGGTTGACACCTCGTTTTTAGGTATTCCTGGTGCTGCTCCGGGCATGCCTTCCTGCATTCTACATTTAACCGGGGTTGATTCCTAGGCTTAATGATAGTGATAGAGAGGGGAAATGTTACACTAAGATACTAAATTATCACTTCAGCTCCTCCAGTAAAATCGTGCCAATGAAATGAAAAATGGCTTATTGTCACGAGTAGGCTTCAATGAAGTTACTGTGAAAAGCCCCTGGTCACCACATTCCGGCGCCTGTCCGGGGAGGCTGGTACGGGAATCGAACCGTGCTGCTGGCCTGCCTTGGTCTGCTTTAAAAGCCAGCGATTTAGCCCAGTGAGCTAAGCCAGCCCCCAATGAGGGCGTGATTCAACCAAAATATTTTTAGATGTCTGGTTGTGGGCATGTTTAGTGGCGTGTTTCTCAGTGGCTACAGCACTGAGGAATACCCTGCTATTCAGCGGCACTTTTCTGTTTCTTTTTGGCCTCAGGGATTTCTCTCCGCCGAGGCCACACTTCGAGTCATTTCCGGCTGGAAAGCTGAAGCCTGGACCCTGGAACACCACAACAGTAGGTCGGGGGAGCATCTGCAGGTGGACTTTCAGATTCGGTGTCCTGGAGGGGTCCATTTTCCAGCCTCAAAATGCTCTTGGAGATCCTTCTTCATTCTCAGGAGGACCATCGTCTGGTCTCCATAAAGTCCAGAATCCCTACATTGCAGAAGGGTCCCATTTGGCCCATCAAGTCTGCACCGATCCTCCGAAAGAGCACCTTACCTAGGCCCATCCCCCCACTATCCCCGTAACCCCGTGCATTGATCATGACCAATCCACCTAACCTGCACTTCTTTGGACTGTGGGAGGACATCCACACAGAAACAGGGAGAACGTGCAAACCACACACAGGTGGTCACCCAGGCCAGATTCGAACCCGGGCCTCTGGCGCTGTGAGGCAGCACTGCTAACCACTGTGCTGCCCTTCTCAGAGTGCCTGAACACAGCAACGGACGACGTGCTATCCAAGCCTGCCCCGCCACTGAAAACGGCATAAAACACCCAGGTGCATAATTCGAGGTCGGAGCTGGATGATTTGGTGTGTTTTCCCGCTGGCCAATGCAGCGGGCAACACTCCACGTTCCCGCACTTCCCATGGGACTGAATCTTAAAATGGGAGAATTCGGGGCAACACGGTGGCGCAGTTGGTTAACCCTGCAGCTTCACGGCGCCAAGGTCCCAGGTTCAATCCCGGTTCTGGGTCACTGTCCGTGTGGAGTTTGCACATTCTCCCCGTGTTTGTGTGGGTTTCGCCCCACAACCCAAAGATATGCAGGGTAGGTGGATTGACCATACTAAATTGCCCCTTAATTGGAAAAAATGAATTGGGTACTCTAAATTTATTTTTAAAAAAGAAACAAAAATGGGAGAATTCCACCCCTTTCATCAGAACTGGTAATGAAGGAGCTGTGCACTGAAACCTAGTGATTCGAAACAAATCTGTTGGACTTGAACTTGGTGGTGTAAGACCTCTTACTGTGCCCACCCCAGTCCAACGTTGGCATGTCCACATCATCAAAACTGGAATTAGCCCTGTTGAATTAGCAGGGCTGACACCTGGCCAGAATTTTTTTGAATGAAAATCAAGGTGGGCCAAGGTCAAAAAGGTTAACAAGATTAATTAAATCAGGTTGTGGTAATCGGCTGACACCTGCCTTGGGTTTTAAAAGCCTGTCAATTATAGTGGTCAGGGACAACTGAGGGTAGGAAGTCGATCAATAGCTTTCAGATCAGGGAACTCCAGTGAGTCTCAATTTCAACAGTAAAGGTTCAGAGAGGGGTTGGGGGTGGGGAGGAATGTGTTAACACAAAGCTGACTGTCTTTTCATGGAATGAAGGATATTGGGATTATGTTAATCCAAGGCACCAGTAGATGTTAAAGATTTTCTGTTTGTTTTTTCCCTCTGTTACACAGACATTAATTAACTAACAGCACATTTAGCCCGAAATCAGGTGGAAGTGCGTGCGACTCGGAAATGGGAATAAATAATCACTCCATTACTGCAGCTCTTCCTCTGCAAAGAGGTTCTCTCCGATTCCAAAGAACCAAATATCCAGCTCAACAGCACAATGTGGTTTGAAAGCCTGACACTAAACAGAAAAGGAAACGGGGGAAATCATTCAGAAAATAAAAGAAGCAATTTATTTTTGTTTTGATTCTTTGGACGTGAAATTCTGGGTCTGGTGCTGCCGTGAGCACAGTGTCGATTTGTGATGTTTCAGATTCCAATTCAATGTGCTCGTTCCAATGAAAGTTATAATATTCACTAACTGTCCCACTGAATGAAGCAATCGTGATTTACAATGTACATTATGGTGGAGTAGATGGCCTACTCAGTGAATTACTGGCCTATGAGGTTGCAGCCCTGATTTGAGTTAGCTGAGCTCCCTTGCGGAGGGTTTTGTGACCTTACAACATGACGTCGGTGGTACTGCATGAGGGGAGATGGGGATAAAAATCAGAAAGGTTTCTTAATCCTGATTACCATCCAACTCAAAGGTCGGCATGTGTGAAAATGGGAGGGGAGGATCAAGCTCAGCTGTGAAATCCATGAGTGATGGGATAGATGGCACACACCTGCTGTCATACTTGTGAAGAATGAGGGCTGCCATCACGTGTGGAACTGTATCTCAGAAAGAAGGCAGTGCCTTCAGAAGTGGTGGAGACAAGTACCTGTTTGAGTGGTGGGGTGGAAGGGCAGAGCGGAGAGTGGGTGTTGTTGGAGTGGAATGCATGACAGAGCTTCTCCTGAATATGCTAAAATCTATCTTTCTAGGAGGGCTATATCTGGTGCTTAATGTAGTTGACCAGATTACATCAATCCAAACTGAATCAAATGTGCCTGCATACTTTAATTTTACAACAAACTGCCCTTGGCAGTGTTGAGTTGACAGCCTCCTGAAAAGTCCAAGTGCATGCCAAATATCGATGTCTGAACACTCAGCTGCCTAGGCCACCTGCAGTGGGATTAAATACACAAATCACAGGTTTAATTCGCATTACATTATCACACATGCAGGATGCTCTGATGGCATCAGGCACAACCTGAGTAGCTGCATAACATGTGGTTTAAGGCTATTTTCTTTTGAGTTCTTCCCATTATGGTGCTGCCTTTTAATGTGGCTTTATAATTTGGTCAGGTTGTACAATAGCCTGTGTCATTAGAGGCATGGAGGATGTGAGGGAGACTATTTTGCTTTTGAACCAATTAAACTAAGTACGTTGGATGTCAAGTTGGTATTTTACAGTGCTCGGGTAGACTGTTGTCTCCTTGCTCTGTCTCCACTTTGCACGTCTGCAAAATAACAACAAGGGTGCATTTATCTCGGCGTTAACAGCCACCGCGGATCTGGCAATGCCGCCAACCTACAGACAGGATGCTCGGTATGGGGAGAACCCGTTCTCCTACGCCACAGCTTTGTGTGTCGAGGACAGTCTGCGCAATGCCAAGCTCTGCGGAGCAACCAGGGGCGTGCCAGCTTTGACTCCCACCCAGAAGCCGTGGTCTGCCTGAATGTGACAGGGCCCCGCTACTCCGAAATGTTTGATCCGAGTTCATTCATTTCTGAGCCACTTCGAGGCTGTGTATTGATCGGCAAACCTCTCTACAATTCCTTTTGCCACAGTGGAATGAGGATGATTTCAGAACAAAATAAATCCAACTCAGTATTGTAAATAACTCGTGGGCTTAAGATTGCCTTTTGAAAATATCTTGTTTCTGCTGTTAAAACACCTTGAAAAATAGACAAACACAGGACTGTCAGCAGACGGAGGACTGAGGGAGAGAGTGAGAGGAGCCAGCAGCTCTTAGTGCTGATTAGTATTCATGTGGTATCACACTGCAAAGAGGATTAATGGAGTCTGATGCCTAATATCCTGAAGAACAATTAATTTACCCACAGTTTTGTCATGGTTGAAAGTCAAATGCTGGAACAGATCGATGCAGAGCGGTGCGAGCTGAATCACTCCAACCTTCTGCTGGGACTGAATTTTAATTTCATCATCATCATTTGGCTGCCATCCTCGGTCAGGCAATTCCTAATAGACCTAAAAGCCCCCTTACATCATATTTAGGCCCCCGTGGAAGAGCCTGCTCGATCTACACAATAAAATCCCCTAACGAGCTCATCTTTAGCCTCACCTTCTTTCTCTGTGAGCAAGCCAAAGCAAGGAAGATAACCCTTCACAAAGCAGAGGTGACCCTGAAGGTGTCTTCAAACCAGCCTCCTTTTAAAATCTCGAATCAGCTTTATCCCCTCCATCCCATGCAACCTCTCCACGTTCCCCACCTCTCTCTCCCCCCTTCACCGATTCTCATTGTTAGTTGACTGCAGGATGCAAATCAGAAGGAATTAAAACCTAATCAACATGGATGTGGAGTGAGGAGGAAGACAGGATGCTAAAGGCAATTTGATCTTGAAGTTTTCATTGTCGGCTTTTTTTTTTGTGAGACCTTATATTAAACAGAACTATAGTACAGCGTTCCAGCATTTTGTCTTTATTTTAATATTATAATACTTTGTGGGGGGGGGGGGGGCTGGCTTGGTGGGCATTTGCACCACCAAGTAATGGTAGTTATAATCTTTTTTAGTGTCACTAGTAGGCTTACGCTAATACTGCAATGAAGTTACTGTGAAAATCCTCTAGTCGCCACATTCCGGCGCCTGTTTGAGGGAGAATTCAAAATGTCCAATTCACCTAATAAGTATTGGTTTGGATTGGATTGGATTTGTTTATTGTCACGTGTACCGACGTACAGTGAAAAGTATTTTTCTGCAAGCAGCTCAACAGATCATTCAGTACATGGAAGAAAAGGGAATTAAACAAAATTCAAGAAAATACATGAGAATACATAATAGGGCAACGCAAGATATACAATGTCACTACATAAGCATTGGCATCGGATGAAGCATACAGGGTGCAGTAGCGACCAGGAAGATTACAAATTCCACCCTCTGTTTGTTCTGGCTTCCTCCGGATGGTGTCAGAGGCACTACAGATGGTTTTGATATTCCTTGGTTTTGGAGTTGAAGCACTTGATGACTATGATTACTATCCATTGACCACCTCCTCAACCGACCACCGCTCGCTCCCCCACCCCTAAACCTCCATTAGAATGTGGAAGCCGGTAGCGAGACCGAGTCCAAGTTCAGCTTTTCACAGGCTGTCATTTGCTCAATCCACTCAAAGTGTGACCACTTGAGCCTCGACACAACTATCAATGGCTGCTACCGTCAGTCAAGTGTTCCCTTCCCCTCGTGTAAATCACTGTTCCCATCCACCCTGTTTCAAGGTTGGTTTATATATCAGAGTTTATGGTAACTGCAAACCAGCAAAGCCTCTGTTGTGGAGCTTCCCACTGTATTTTCCGATTCAGCCTGGCCATCTAACTGAAATCACTCCACAGGGGCAAGTTAAACAGTAACACACGCTGACTGAGTGCTCAACAACAGCAATAACTTGCATTTATATAGTGCTTGTAATGCGGAAACAACTCCCAAAGTGCTTTACAGCACAGAACAGCAGAAGGAAATGGGATGCTGAGCCAGGGAGATAACTTTTAGTCAGGGAGGCCAAAGCAATGGATTTTGAAGGGGTTCTGAAGGGAGGAGAGAGGGCAGAGAGGGGAGTTCACAGAAGCCATTCCAAAGAATGTGACTGGCAAATCCATTAATCTTTGGATGAAGTGGTGAGCGGGAGGGGCTGAAGTGGTGGAGTGGGACGGGGGGTGCGGTGGGAAGCAGTGGGTGGGGGATGGACAAAATGGTGGCCTTTCCGAGGCAATATGGACCTGGAAGAGATCGCAGAGATGGGTTGGGCCGAGTCTGTCTGGAGATTTAAAGAGGAGGATAAGGGTTTAGAGTTTAATGCATTAGCATTCATGCGGACAGGGAAGCTCTGCCTACTGAGCTATGCGGGCACTCGAGGGCAGGGATGGTGGAAAAACAGTCTTAAGTGTGGGATAGGATAGGTACAGCATAGCTTTGGGCCCATTAAAGTTTATGGAGGACAGCAAAGAGAGAATTAATATAATTGTCTCTGGAACTGACAAAAGCATGTGTAACAATTTACCTTTGTGTCTCCACATGAGTCCCAATTTCAACAAGTTCAAGAGAGAATAACGACATGATGAATTGCCTCTTGGGCCTGGGCTAAAGAGTCAGATTAGGAGAAATTGAGATGAGGGCAACATCAACACCCTTTTAACCAGTAATGGGGGATGCTGAAAGTAGGACATCAACCCACCAGTTTAAATATGGAAGAGGTTAAGGACACGGTACTGACCCATCATCTCAGGCAGCTCTGGAGAGGCCGAGAGAGATTGGCCATGGTAAATCATCATCATAAGTGATAATGTTGCAGGAAGCATGACTGATTATGTTCGTAGTGCTTGATGCTGGGCCAGGGAGATAACTGTCAGTTGTGGAGACCAAAGCAATGGATTTTGAAGGCTTTCTGAAAGGAGATGAGATCTGAAAGCGGCCCCCGCAGCGACTCTCCACACTCGACGGGCTGAGTTTACATATGGTCCCACCCGGTGGAACCTCGGCGTCCTGGCTGTGGGGGCCGTCCTGGTGGGGGGGGGGGGCGGGAGGAGCCGACTCTGGGAGGGGGGCTTCCACAGTGGCCTGGCCCACAATCGGGGGCTACCGATCAGCGGGCCTGCGAATTCAGGGGGTTGGGGGGGGGACCTATGTTCCTCCGCGCCGGGCCCCTGTAGGGCTCCAACATGTTGTGGGGGGCCGGCATGGAGACAGCCGTGGTGTGCATGCATGGACCCGCGCTGGCCGTGGCCCACATGCATGGACCCGCTCTGGCCACGTAGGGCCGGCTTTTGGCGCCAGAGCAGCGCACAGCACTCTGGCGCCGCTCTAGCCCCCGAGGAAGGGGAGAATGATTGGGTCTGGAGACCCGTTGACGCGGGGGTCGCTCGCGCTGGTTTTGACACCAGCGTCAACACTTGGCCGGCATTTCAGAGAATCCTGGCCCCTATCCCCGCAACCCCACCTAACCTTTGGACACTAAGGGCAATTTATCACGGCCAATCCACCTAACCCGCACATCTTTGGACTGTGTGAAGAAACCAAGCACCCGGAGGAAACCCACGCAGAAGCGGGGAGAATGTGCATCTCCACACAGACAGCAACCCAAGACCGGCATCGAACCCAGGTCCCTGGCGTGGTGAGGCAGCAGCTCTAACCACTGTGCCACAGTGTCGCCGTGTGTTGCTGTTCAAAGTTCTGACTTGTTAAAATGAAATTCGTGCACATTTAACGGGGTTAATTTAGGCAGGAGGTAATGAGTGAGGGGGAAAAAACATGAAAAAATGCTTGGGACAGTCATAGGTCCACTATTATTTTCACAATCCCAAAGAAGCGATTTAAACTGAAACAGGAATAAAGAAATTGAACTATTCATGAGCCATTAAATTGTAATCAGCTGCATCAGTGCATAACAACGGTCAATTCGTGGCCCATTAATTAGCTAATCGTTACTTCACCAATTAAGGCTCGCCATTTGTGGACAGTTATTAATAGGGGCCACTTAAACTCCATCTTTCTGATGTGCTGATGGTACCAGTAGTTCAGAGCATCTTTGCCAACTTTTCACATAATCCATGGCATCAAGTATTCAATGCAGAACTGGAGGCGTTGGATACCTTCTTGAATTTCCTCTCTCCCAGTTTCTTTTCCCCATCACTCCCTGAAAGGTTGAGCCCTCGAGTCCTTGCTGAAACGATGGGCTTAACTAACATAAAAAATCTCAACCACGCATGTGCAGTTTTTTATTAATTTTACATCATTTTGAATCGTCCTTCATGACACACTTGGGGAGTCTTTGCGGCACACTGGTTGGGAACCGTTGACATAGTGTTATTGTCACTGGACTAGCGATCCATAGACCCAGGGTAATTAATGCCCTGGGGACCCCGGTTCAAATCCCACCATGGCAGATGGTGAAATTTGAATTCAATAAAAATCTGGATTTAAAAGTCTTTCGATGATCGTGAAACCATTGTCGATTGTCGTAAAACCCAATCTGGTTCACTCACGCCCTTTAGGGAAGGAAATCTGCCATCCTTACATGCTCAGGACTACATGTGACCCACAGCAATGTGGTTGATTCTTAAATGCCCTCTGAAGTGGCCTAGCTAGCCACTCAGTTCAAGGGCAATTAGGGATGGGCAATAAATGCCCACAATCCATTAATGAATAAAAATATTTTAAAATGTTAAAAAATGAACCCAGACCAAGCTTCGGGAAGGTAATGTGTACCAATTAAGCCACTGAGAGTGTGAATAATATTTATTGCACAACATTTGCTCAATTATAGCTTGAAACCCTTGTTTCAAGATGTTGCATCAAATGTCACCTTTTTTTGGCTTGTCAGGCAGAATTATATTGGATGTTCCCAGGCTGACAGATTGGAGCAATTAATTCAATTAGAGATAGCTAAACAATAGTGCTGCTGCATTCAAAAGTGCTGACCATTCTTCACTCAAATTACAATATTTAATTTTCAGAGAATTTGCCCCAACCCATTGGCTGCCTAAAAACCTTAGGACTGAAAATTTGTCCACCCCATTTTTTCTCTTGGTCGATCAAGGGGCGGGATTCTCCAATAATGGGACTATGTCGCGGGCCTGAAGAAAGTCCAGAGCGATTCACTTACCTGGAGGGAGCTAACAGGGCCCCAGAGTGTGCCTCGCAGTTCCGGCTGCCGATACAGGGCCCTGCACTTCCGGCCGGGGTCCACGCATGCGCATGCACACGGCGGCGGCCTGTGTCGCCTGCCCCGCGCCGAAAACATAGGCCCCCCCAGATCGCGTGTGCCCGCGAATCGGTGGCCCCCGATCGGTAACGCGGCTGTCCTGGAGGCCCCCACCCCCCCTGGTGACAGATCCCCCTGCCCCCCACCAGGGCGGCCGTGGACTAAGTCCGCAGCTGCCATGCCGAGTTCCTGACGGGTGGGACCATGAAAGAACCACGCCGTTGGGAACTCGGCCAGCTGCACTCGGTGAATCGCCGCAGGGACCTCTTTCAATGGTCCCAACCGGCGCCACGTCGACCGCGCATGCGCGCGATTGGCAGCGATTCTCCAGGAACCGGACAATTGCGGGAGCGGCATCAGTCCCTATCTCGGGTTTGACGCCCATTCTCCGCCCCCGGCTGGTCGCGATTTCGGCGCGGAGGCTCGGAGAATCCCGCCCAAGATTCACAACCAGTCCACATCCATTGAAGTGGAGGTAGGAAGCACGCACATTTGCTGCTGCTGCCTCATTGATCTAAATGTAGCATTGGTCTGAGCCCAGTCCATGCTGCCTGTTGCCACTGAGCTCAGCAGGGGGTTTGCTGACAGGTGTGCCGCTGGCCAAGGGGCTTCTGCCAGGGCTGGGGGGATTAGTGGGGGGTGGCCAGGAGGTGGGCTGTGGGGTTGGAGTGGACTGACACATGCCGCTGAGTGCCCACTGTGAACTTTATGCTTCGGTTCATATAGGTGTCCCCCCAGGGCACTCCCCCAGGTGCCCTCTGTCCCCAGCAGACCCATCAACTGCATGGGCTGTCCCAGCACAACCAGTGCCATCCTATTGGCTGGTTTTAGGGAGTGTGTATAGGGAGGGTAATGTGTATGTGCAGCTGTAGCTTGTCAGCCTCCTGAGTGTCGATCACAGACCCGGGCTGGATTCTCCGTTTCACCGTGCCACATTTCTGTTTCAGCACGGCGGCGAGATGCTCCGTTATGCCGGCTGCCCCCGGGCTGCCAGCAAAACGGAGCATCCCACCAGCAGGGAATCCAGCCCCCAGCGTATCCCACACCATTTTTCACTGGAATCAAGCATGTTCCATGTGGCGCCGGTGTTAGCCCCCCAACGGTAGCGGAATCGGTCCATGTGCGGCGCCGATTTTTCTGTCGCAAAAGTCCATGGATTCTCCGTTGACCTCAACACTTAGTCTCAGAAACGGAGAATCCAGCCTTTTAACTTTAGAGGTCATTGGGAGGTGAGATGTCATCATTTTGCAAGGGGTTGGGTGGAGCAGACGCCCTCAGGGAGCACCCTCAGAAGGGACGGGGATCAAGGCTAAAGATGTTAATTCCATGCTTCTGGCCCTATGACTTGGCAGCAATGCCACAAGAAACATACTGGCTTCCCAGGGCCAAGGTCAGGGAATACATTTTAATGGGACATCTCCTACACACCACACCAGCAACATCTCAGACTGCTCAATACACCAGGCATCCATCCCTCACTCATTGGCATTTCCTTTTTTTTTTATAAATTTAGAGTACCTAATCATTTTTTTTTCCAATTAAGGGGCAATTTAGGATGGCCAATCCACCTAACCTGCACATCATTTGGGTTGTGGGGGTGAAACCCATGCAGACACGGGGAGAATGTTCAAACTCCACATGGACAGTGATCCTGGGCCAGGATTTGAACCCGAGTCCTCAGCGCTGTAGGCAGCAATGCTAACCACTGTGCCACAACCCATCAGTATTTCCTGGCACTCAGGATGCATGCTCAGCAACCAGATAGTCCGTTTCTCCCTTTAAGCACCCCACAATGATGCCAGCTGCACACCTCAATGCTGCCATTTTCACATATCTCTAGCTATTCAGCGATGACAAACACATCATCGAGCACAGAGTTAAACAATCATTTATGCCCTAGTGCTCTATATTCTTTGTGTGGAATTACAGGAACAGATTCAGCAGCAGCCTCCTCTAATTCATTGAACCCATAGAATCCCAACAAGTGCACCTACCATCTGTGCAATGGCAGAGAGCATCACACAGAACTTCCACTCTTTTCAATTTCTGTTCCATCGCCATAGAGACACTGTAACTGCAGCTCCCACACCTACTGTAGCCATTGAGTGGACAGCTAAACAAATATCTGCTGTCCCTGTGAAGATGCAGCTAAACTCCTGATCATTTTCAGGAACTCAGCACACCTCCAAAAATACTCCAGAGACAAAGGTTATTAGGAATTACCTTACCGGTGTTATGGGCCAGGGTTTAGAGAATCCCAAAGTATATCATGGAGTTCACCTGACCCACAACTTTTAATAGATTGTGGGATGGGGAGCACACGGCCCACTCTACAGGTGTGGCACAGCAGAAATGGAAAATTATTTTTGAAAGCAAAACAATGTTTATTCTATGAACTCAAGTTAACCTTTTTAAAACATGCAGTGAACATCTTAGCAACTACCAATTCAAATACAACCCCAAAGAATACCTCACTAAGTAATCCTTTAAGCTTTCCTTTTAACATCCATAAGACTTAAAAAAGAACTTTTACCAGAAGCACATCAGGTTAAAGTCACTGCTGTTATTAGTTTTAAATCACCAGGATCGATTTACAGTCTTTAGATTACAGAGAGAGTCTCCAATATACCTTCTGGCTGTGACTGCTGCTATCCAGCATGAAAACGAAACTAAAACACACCCTGCAGCAAACAGCCTAAAACAAAAGTAAAAAACTGACAGACAGCCCAGCTCCGCCCACTCTCTGACATCACTGCAGTAATAAACACCCATTTCATAAAGATACTCTCCCACTACAGATATTTATATACATACCCATTTATAAACACCCATTTCTTAAAGGTACTCTCAAATGACACTGGCAGATTGGCTGCCTGGTGCTTTAACTAACGCCAGTGCTTGTAGCTGAACACTTGTTCTTTGGTTGAGTGACAAATGAATAAGAGCAATGGGCTTGCATGGCCCATGTTTTTTGGCGGAGTGCCACCTCAGCTGGTGCAGCTGGGTGATGACATGCAGGGAATACCCTTGTGAATGCCCTTCTCGGTAATGGGCACCATGTCAGAAGAAGTTCGAAGTGCAACATGCGTCAGTGAAAGGGCCTTAAGCTTCTATCGCACCAATGAAGATGGTAATACATATCCACATTTTACACGATTAGTACTTGATTGTGTTCCATCTGATTCCACCAAGCAACCATTTCACAGAAAGAGTTCTTTAGATTTGAAGAAAAGTAGTTTCTGATCTTTTCCAGTTAAACACTACAAAAATAGCCTTCATGGAATGCACAGTTTGAAGTTCTCCACACAAAACAGTATCTGGTTCAATGCGAAGATAATCATTTACAAATATGAAACCACTGACAGATCCACCCACCTCTTCAATGTTTAATATTGTTCCCCTGGTGACTTCAGATGGAAAGGATGTAGCACTGAATCATATCAGAAGTCTCAACTCCTCGATGTTGCTGAGTTATCAGATCTGATCCATGTCAGAACCTAATCAAAGTGCCACTGAAGAAGGAGCAGAGCCCCTGCTCCTGAATGCTATTCCATGACCACAGCATCACCAAATCCTCTGCCCTGCCTTCGCAGGAAGGAGCATGTGTTCAATGAAGAGTGCAGGAGGCCGTGCCAGGAACCACATCAGTCATACCTAAAAATGAGGTGTCAACCTGGTGAAGCTACCAACACAGTGCCAAACCAAACAGTTAAGCAATTCCCTGGAGGAGGAGGCTCCACAAATGTTCCCATCGTCATTGATGGGAGAGCCTAGCACACATGTGCAAAAGACAAGGCTGAAGCATTCACAATAATCTTCAGCTCAAAGTGCCAAGTGGATGATACATCTCGGTCTCCCCCAGCAGGCCCCAGCATCACAGATGCCAATCTTCAGCTAATTCAACTCACTCCATGTGATATCAAGTACTGGATACGGCAAAGGCTATGAGCCCTGATAATATTCTGGCAATAGAACCGAAGACTTGTGCTCCAGAACTTGCCGTGCCACTTGCCAAGTTATTTCAGTACAGCTACACCACTGGCAATAGGGAAAATTGTCCAGGAGTATCCTGTCCACAAAATGGGGCTGGTTTAGCTCACTGAGCTAAATCGCTGGCTTTTAAAGCAGACCAAGGCAGGCCAGCAGCACGGTTCGATTCCCGTACCAGCCTCCCCGGACAGGCGCCGGAATGTGGCGACTAGGGGCTTTTCACAGTAACTTCATTGAAGCTTACTCGTGACAATAAGCGATTTTCATTTCATTTCATTTTCATTTTCAAATGCAGGGCAAATCCAACCCGACTAAATACTGCCCATCTATCTACTCTTGATCATCAGTAAAGTGATGGAAGGGGTTATCAACAGTGCTTCCAAGTGACACTTACTTAGTAATGACCTGTTAGCTGGCACTAAGTTTGGGTTGCACAAGGGACACTCAGATCCTGACCTCATTACAGCCTTGATCCAAACATGGACAAAGAGCTGAATGCCAGAGGTGAGGTGAGAGTGACTGCCCTTGACATCAAGGCAGCATTTGCTCGAGTATGGCATCAAGGAGCCTAAGCAAAACTGGCGTCAATAGGAATGACAGAGAAAACTTTCCATTGGTGGAGTCATACCTAGAGCAAAGGAAGATGGTTGTGGGTGTTCTTTCACTCAGCTCCAGGGCATCATTGCAAGAGTTCATTGGGGTAATGTTGTAGGTCCACCCATTTTCAGCTTCATTAGTGGCATTCCCTCCAATATGAAGCCATGCACTGATGTTTCGTACCATTTGCAACTCTCAGATACTGAAACAATCTGTGTCCATAGGCAGCAAAACTTGGACAATATCCAGGCTTGGGCTGATAAGTGGCAAGCAACATTCACCAGGTGAAGACCATCTCCAATAAGAAAGAATCTCACTTTGACATTCAATGGCATTACCATCACAGACTCCCCACTATCAACATCCTGGGGGGTTCCCATTGACCAAAAACTGAACTCGATCAGCCATATAAACACGATGGCTACAAGAACAGGTCAGAGGCTGAGCATTCTGTGGAGAATAATCCACTTCCTGACTCCTCAAAGCCTATCCATCATCTATAAGACAGAAGTCAGGAGTTTGATGAACTCTCCACTTGTCTGGATAACTATAGCTCCAACAACACTCAAGTAGCTTAATACCATCCAAGAGAAAGCCGCCCATCTGATTTTCGCCCATCCACCACCTGAAAGATTCACTCCCTCCACCACCAATGAACAATGGCAGCAGCAGGTACTGTTTCTAAGCTGTAGTGCAGCAACTTACTATGGCTCCTTTGACAGCACCTTCCAAATCCACAATCTTCAGCATCTGGAAGGACAAGGGCCAGCAGATGCCTGGTAACCTTACCATCTGGAAGTTCCCCTCCAAGTCATTCACCACACTGATTTGGAAATATATCGCCGTTCCTTCGCTGTAGCTGGGTCAAAATCCTGGAACTCTCTCCCTAACAGCACTGTGGGTGTACCTACATCACATGGGCTGCAGCAGTCCAAGAAGGTGGCTCATCACTACCTTCTCTTTTAAAAAAAATAAATCTAGAGTACCCAATCCTTTTTTTTTCCAATAAAGGGGCAATTTAGCATGGCCAATTCAACTACCCTGCAAATCATTGGGTTGTGGGGGTGAGACCCACAGACAGGAGAATGTGCAAACTCCACATGGACAGACGCGGGGCTGGGATCAAACCCGGGTCCTCGGCTCCGTGAGGCAGCAGTGCTAGCCACTGTGCCACCGTGCCACTCACCACCATCTTCTCAAGGACAATTAGGGATGGGCAATAAATGCTGGCCCAGTCAGTGGCGTCTACATCCTGGGAAATAATGTTTTGTAAATGTCTGTTTATATTGGCTAAGGACATGATCAAAAGTTTTACTTGCCACGGTCAAACATTTTATCAGCATATATGCTCTAACTCATTGGTGAGAACATGATATATATTAATGATGTAGATGAGGGAACAAAATGTAATATCTCCAAATTTGCAGATGTCACCCATGTTAGGTGGGAGGGTGAGCTGTGAGGAGGATGCAGAGATACTTCAGTGTGATTTGTACAAATTGAGTGCCAAATCATAGAATTTACAGTGCAGAAGGAGGCCATTCAGCCCATCGAGTCTGCACCGGCTCTTGGAAAGAGCACCCGACCCAAGGTCCACACCTCCACACTATCCCCATAACCCAGTTATCCCACCCAACACTTAAGGGCAATTTTGGACACTAAGGACAATTTAGCATGGCCAATCCACCTAACCCTCACATCTTTGGGCTGTGGGAGGAAACCGGAGCACCTGGAGGAAACCCATGCAGACACGGGGAGAATGTGCAGACTCCGCACAGACAGTGACCCAAGCCGGGAATCGAACCTGACACCCTGGAGCTGTGAAGCAATTGTGCTAACCACTATGCTGCCACTATGGCAGGTGTGAAATGCAAGGTTATCCACTTTGGTAAGAAAACAAGAGGACAGACTATTAACTGAATGACCATAAATTAGGTCAGCAGAACATGCAACGAGACCTGGACCTCAAACACTGCCAGTGAAGGTAAGCATGCAGATTCAGCAGGTGGTAAAGAAGGCAAGAGGATTCGAGTGCGAGAGCAGTGATATCTTAGCTACAATTATATAGGCCTTGGTAAGGCCACACCTGGCGTATTAGGTGCAGTTTTTCTTGCTCTGGAGGGAGTGCAGCGAAGGTATACCAGACTGACTGCTGGGATGGTGTTACCGGTGATGGAGGAGAGATTGAATCGCTTAAGGTTGTATTGTCATGTGAGAGTACCGTTAAGAAATGGGTGTTTAAGAAATGTACCTTTAAGAAATGGGTGTTTATCAGTGATGTCCGAGTGTGGGTGGAGCTGGGCTGTCTGTCAGCTTTTTACTTTCGTTTTAGGCTTCTTGTTGCAGGGCATGTTTTAGTTTCATCTTCAGAGCTGGATAGCTGCAGTCACAGCCAGAAGGGGTATTAATCTCTCTCTGTAAGCTAAAGACTGTAAATCGATCCTTTGGTGATTTAAAACTAATAACTGCTCTCAGTAGTGACTTTAACCTGATGTTCTTCTGTTAAAAGTTCTTTTTTAAGTCTTATGGATGTTAAAAGGACAGCTTAAGGATTAGTTAGTGTTGTATTCTTTGGGGGTTGTATTTGAATTTATGGTTGCTAAGATGTTCACTGTATCTTTTAAAAAGGTTAACTTGAAAAATGAAAATCGTTTATTGTCACGAGTAGGCTTCAATGAAGTTACTGCGAAAAGCCCCTAGTCACCACATTCTGGCACCTGTCCAGGGAGGCTGGTATGGGAATCGAACCATGCTGCTGGCCTGCTTGGTCTGCTTTAAAAGCCAGCGATTTAGCCCAGTGGGCTAAATATTGTTTTGCTTTAAAAAATACTTTTCCATTTCTGCGATACCACACCTGTAGAGTGGGCCGTGGGCTCCCCATACCACAATCTATTAAAATTTGTGGGTCAGGTGAACTCCATGATACACTTTGGGGTTCTCTAAACCCTGGCCCATAACAGTATTCGCTGGAGTTCTGAAGAATGAGGAGATGATCTCAAAGAAACCTATAAAATTTGAACAGGCCTAGACAGAGTAGATGCGGGAAGGATGTTCCCGATGGTGGGTGTGTCCAGAACCAGGGGCCACAGTCAGAGGATACGGGGTAGACCATTTAGGACAAAGATGAGGAGAAATTTCTTCACCCAGAGAATGATCGGCCTGTGGAATTCGTTACCACAGAAAGTAGTTGAGGCCAAAACATTGCATGTTTTCAAGACTCAGTTAGATATAGCAGTTAGGGTGAAGGGGATCAAAGGATATGGGGAGAGGGGGGTGGGAAGCGGGATTCGGCTTTTGAGTTGGATGATCAGCCTTGATGATAATGAATAGCGGAGCAGGCTCGAAGGATCAAACGGCCTCCTGCTCCTATTTTCTATTCTTCTATGATAGTTGGGTGAATGGCACCACATCAAAAGGCAGCAATTTCAGGAGAGGGATGAGTGGTAGATTAATGTTGTTCCAATCATACTTCTGCATCACACAGTCAGAACCTTGATTCCCTTATGCTAGTGCTCTCTCTCTCTCTCCCTCTCAGCTTTTCTCACACAGCAAACGGAACATTTAATCCCGTGCAGCATCTCACGAGCGGTGCTTTCAATCCCTGACACAATGCTATTGGCCAAGACTAAGTGGAGTGAAGCGCTATTCAATAGGTCAATCCACTTCATCAAGTACCCGGACTTGACCTTTTGCAACGCACGGCAGTGCAATTTATACTGCGAGTCAGCTAGCCTGTAATGCAGTGCTTATCCAATTCTGGGCGAGGTGAAATGAGGGATGGAAAGAAATAGCAGGAAAAGTCTGATGGATTTTAGATTAGCTCATCCTTCCTGCAGAGCTTTGCCTGGCCCCCCACCCCCCCGCTCTTCACTGTCCAAGTCCTTCCAGGAGGAGGGGGTGGGGAGGGGGAGCATCAGCAGATGCCAAACTCAATTGAATTAGGAACCTGACAGTTTTACCTTTAAGTGTCTTTCTGCCAATTAATTTACCAGATAGTAAGCAAACTGAAAATTCTTCCTTCGTCCAAAGATTTGAACCATAGTTCGAGACTGAACTGACACACGAAACCCAGTATGAAAGCCCACAGTTAAATCAATTTTTTTTGATAGTGGTCGCAATTTTTCCCAGCAATGTATTTCTGTGGGATTACTCTGTCAAGCATGAAAATGTAAAATATTTGGGGTTTAAAAATGAATGTTACATTCAGCTGCTGCTCGTGTAAATGCCGCTGAGATCTGCAAGAGTTTTACTGTAAGGCACAGTTTGTGTGACAGTATAGTGCAGTCCTTTTCAAACCAGGGTGGGTGTCGGGGCCATCGATCGCAGCGTTCCCGATCGCGGGAAGAAATTCCCAACGACCGTCTAAAAATGCCGGCTGCCACTGACTTTCAGAACGCTGGCCATCCCACGCATACGCGCCCCCTCATTAAGGTGCAGGCCCAGGATCCAGCAGGGCAGAGCACCTCCTCTGATGCCAGCACGCTTACTTAGGAGCAGATTATTTAAAAAAATCAATGGAGACTTCTCTCCAGAAGCGGTGGCAGAGAGCAGGCCACGCGCAGGGTACACTGACATCACGAGTTCTGCGTGCGAGAGAGATTCCTCCATTTTGTGACTGCCAGCAGCACTGTTGTGAGCTCCAGGGCCAAGGTAAAGAACCCATTAAGAAGAAGCTGAAAGGGCAGCACGGTGGCACAGTGGGTTAGCCCTGCTGCCTCACGGCGCTGAGGTCCCAGGTTCGATCCCGGCTCTGGGTCACTGTCCGTGTGGAGTTTGCAAATTCTCCCCGTGTATGCGTGGGTTTCGCCCCCCACAACCCAAAGATGTGCAGGGTAGGTGGATTGGCCACGCTAAATTGCCCCTTAATTGGAAAAAATGAATTGGGTACTCTAAATTTATTTTAAAAAAAGAAGCTGAAATCAGGAACAAAGCAGTATAAAGGTGATTCCTTGATGTATGGGTTTATTAATTGGTACCACTGCAATCAGGATGCAAAGTTCAGGGATGCTATATGCAGGAAGTACCAGCAAATGAAAGATTAACGCCCTCAAAACTTCAAAGTCATTTGAAGACTATGCATGGTGAGTTAGAGGGCAAGCCTCTTGATATTTTTCAATGGACGCAGCGAGAACTTAAATCATCAGCTGAAGTCCTTGGCAGAAATGTAACATTGAATGACAAAGCAAGTGAGATCGTGAAGACCAAGCAGGCTCATTTGTCACATTAAAGGTAAGCGAAAATGGTGAGTCGCGAAGTTCAGGTGGTGTGGGTCGCGAAGGTCGGCCGGCGGGGGTTGCGAAGGTCAGCCAGCGTGGGTCTGGCCAGTTGGTAAAAATGGTCCTGGGTGAAAAAGTTTGAACAACGCTGGTATAGAGGAGGGAAGCTTCCTCCTAGATATTCTCAGCCCATTTGATGATTTGGACTGGGTCAAAACAGCCACCCCTGATAAACTGCTGCAAGTATTGCTACACTCCATCTTACCACATGGATCCTGATATTAAAATGTGTTTTCTGTCCAAATGAAGATATCACTCGCACCCCCGTAATGGTATTGGGTCAAAGGGCACTGTGTCAAAGGGCACTGCCAGAAATATTGCTGAGCGGTACAGCCTAGGCAGGTCTGGAGATTGTGCTCAATTCACCAATCATGAGCAGGCCATGCTACAATTGGTCTCAGCACAGTGGTCCCGGATTTGGAATTAGAAATTCAGTTCAAGGTGTTGTTTGTTGAAACACTGTGGCTATTTCGATGTTGGTTGTGAGCTGCTGTTTCCCGGTGCTCGCAGGGCCGAGAAACACATGGCTATTCAACACGACCCACGTTTTGTACAGTGGGGAGCTACGCTCATCAGAACTGCCCTTTGTAGTGAGAGATGGGGACGCTTTTTAAATGGAGTCCTGATCTCTGAGGCCCCCAAAACGATACCCAGGTGACACCAGCAGTGCCAGGGCACTATCCTGTCCAAAGGACATGTAGTCCGATTCCCTGGGAGACACCCACAAGTACCGTTCCGTCTAGTTCCCGTTTTTGGGGACCAGTGCTGAACAGCGTTCGTCCAAGGTCTCTGAGGCAAAGCAGTTGAATCCCAAAGCCTCAGGTACCTCAGGAATCTGCACATTAATATGAGACTGATTGCCTCGCTCTAATATGCAGATTTGTCCAAAAGTGATTCTGCCCATTGTGGGCGGGATTTACACTGCAACGTCTCGTGAGATTACATTGGATCTAGTGAGGCGCGGCGAGCTGGATAGATCCTGGGAGCAGGGCCACCGGGTTTCATCGGACACCTGCGCTGCGGCGAGCTTCTTTTCATGCACAGCATGTCTGTTGCATTGCTCCCTCGGACGATCTCACTTGTTTTGTCATTCAATATTACATTTCTGCTAAGGACTTCAGCTGACAATTTGAGTTCTTCCTGCATCCTTCTGAAAATATTCAAAAGGTTTATATTCAAGCTCGCCATGTCTTTGAAGTTTTGAGGATTTTAAACTTCCATTTACCAGTAACTCCCTGCATACAACACACATGGGTTTTCCATCCTGATTTTCATCGGCGCAATTGAGAAAGCCACAGCTCAATAAATCATTTTTATACTGCTTTGTTCCTGACTTCAGTTTTTTCTTTGTTGGGTGTTCACCAGAAGCCCTCGAGCTCTGCATTCAACTCATACCAGCACTGCCTGTCCTTTCCTGGACTCTCCTGTGTAGATCTCTCCAGCAGATTCAGTTGTGAGATCCTGGCCTTTTGTGTCTTAGGCTCTCTTCCTTATTACAAAATGACCCATTTCAGTTGTTCACAGAGTCCTGTTGCCATGATGCTGGCAGCTACAAAGCACAGGTGTACAGGGCATGTGACGTCAGTGTACGTACCATGTTCGTGGCTTGCTCTTTGCCACCGCTTCTGGCGGGAAGACTCCATTGTTTGTATTTAAAGGACAGTCGCGGGCAGCATTCTTAAATCCGACCACGGTCGTTGAACGCTTCTCCCCCGATCGGGAATGCAACGGCTGGATGTTCCGTGACCCCCCCACCCACAACATCCACCTGTGACCGACCCATGGGTCACGACCCTGAGTTTGAAAAACTCTGGTGTCAAACATCTGTGACACCCAGGAAGCTTAATTGCACTTGCCCTCCAGGACTATTGATCCTGCACGTGGAATTAGTGGAACTTTACACACAAGGTTTCACAATGCTAGTTTACACCATGGACCTCATTGTCTGTTGATACATGGCTGTTAGAATTCGCAGGCATCTCCCTCTCTCAACTTTGACCAATAATGAGTAGGTGCCAACTTTCATAGGGCAGATAATTTGAACCGTGACAAACAATTCGGGCAGTTGTTAGCATCTATGTTTTCCATGTGATTGACATTGTGAAGCCTGTGTTCACCATTCTTCGGCTCATTGTCTGCATCACCGTCATTTTCTGGTTTGTTAGTTACCTCATGTGTAGGTTTCTGACCTGGGATACGGGGTGGCATCTCTTATTGTTTGGAGGTACCCACTGTGTGCGATCTGTTTGGATCAGTGTACGGCTCTTTGTA
Organism: Scyliorhinus canicula; assembly: GCF_902713615.1. Classification (NCBI taxonomy): domain Eukaryota; kingdom Metazoa; phylum Chordata; class Chondrichthyes; order Carcharhiniformes; family Scyliorhinidae; genus Scyliorhinus; species Scyliorhinus canicula. Next base: position 31,548,857 of record NC_052146.1, on the reverse strand, counting down.
AATGCCTCAGCCTTTTCTCTAGTACACTGCCGACACTACTAGCCCATTCTGCCACATACCTCACAGATTGTTGGAAAGCTGGACATTACCTTGGTGCATGTAGAAGTCCATACATTTCTTATGTTAGGTTTGGGTGTTCTAGTGAGCATGTCAACAATGGGTTGTTCTTAGGATCTGTAAACTTTGTCAACCTGCAAGGATCGTTTCGTACTTACACCCACCCTTGAATATCTCTTCAAAGCTACAGATTTTGGGCTTGTCCAGCACATCATTCTGGAATGCTTCCATAGGAGTGGATGTGATCACCTGCTCAACAATCCTGTCTGCCCTAGATGAATATGGAAGTTTAACCTGACTCATAACTAGTCTTCCAATGTGGTCCATGTCTTTTGCAGATACTTTAGTTTTTCTGCTGTTCATCCTGAAATATTCAACCAGTATAACCCTTCATTTCCAACTGTTAGACAAATATTTTTGGCTTGCTTTACTGGTTCAGATGCAACATAGCTCTGTGTGCTGTTTAAACATTTTGAGCACAGTAAGAAGTCTTACAACACCAGGTTAAAGTCCAACAGGTTTGTTTCAAACACTAGCTTTCGGAGCACTGCTCCTTCCTCAGGTGAATGAGACTTCTTACTGTGCTCACCCCAGTCCGACGCCGGCATCTCCACATCATGGCTAAATATTTTGAATTTGGTTAGTCGGTCAGCTGCATCCCAATTCAGACTGGGGAATTTTGTGGACATTTTGACACACACTATCCCTTTGGCCTTCATTCTCCTATATTTCCTGGGATAAGTATAGCTGTCATCAAATTTGTGCGCTTTTCCCAAGATCCACCTGTTACAATCGCAACCTCCTCTGGTCCAATTTTTATGAGGCATCTTCTTGTTTGACTCTCCCTCACTTGCAATCAATCCGGCCCATGTCTTGGTCGCTCACCTTTCCTGACTGATCGAACTACTGCTGGGCTTCTTGATGTGCTGTCCCACTCACTGAATTGTGCTATGTGCTGTAATCTCACAAAGAGGAATTTGTCTGCTTGCCAGCTCTTTACTGCATTGCTGTGCCACTCTCTGATGTTTTGACTCTGTTGCAGTTCAACCGAAGCATCTCATGCCATATAGCATGACCCAAAACTGTTCACCACGTCATAACTGCACTGAACCTTGCTGCCAGGCTGAGCAGTATGTTGTTCAGAAGGAAGCACTGCTGCACACCGTGTTGTGTGTTTTATAAATAATATAAAGGCACCAATCACACACGGTGGACAGTGCAAATATGCGTGTTTGTTTACTAATTCTAGGCACACGTGAACATATATACATGGAAAGCGGTGTGTTCCCCTACAGTAAAAGTGAAAGTAAAACTGGGTCGCATAACACACCACCTTTCGAGGATATCATGTTGCAAATGCCTTAAAAGCATATTACGACACGTGGAAAGTGCATGTGTGTAAACATCTGGTGGGGACAGGGGCAGATTTTGCTGTAATGGCACCTATTCCTCCCGCCCCCTCAAGTCTTCCCCCAAATATCCCACCAATGTGCCTGGGCGCATAAATACAGAATTACCATTGAAGTGAGGTTCCAGCTGGTCTTTCAGGGACTGAAAAAGTATGATTCAGAGGATTACGCCTTCAAGGGAAGAGGGAAGAAAATTATGGGAGGGATGAAGGAGAGGGACCCAAGATTTCCTTGGGATCTGCCCTTAGTAAATAAAGGCGCATCTACAGTGTAAGGCCCGATGCAGAGTCCAAAAAAAGCAGGAAATTTTAATGTAAGGGCGGCACAGTAGCACAGTGGTTAGCAATGTTTCTTCACAGTGCCAGGGTCCTAGGTTCGATTCCTGGCTTGGGAATCTCCCCTGTAATTATTTCTGGAGAATAGAGTCCCAACCTATTCAGACTTCCCTGATAGAGTCCATAGAATAGAATTTACAGTGCAGAAGGAGGCCTATTGGCCCATCGAGTCTGCACCAGCTCTTGGAAAGAGCATCCTACCCAAGGTCCACACCTCCACCCTGTCCCCATAACCCAGTAACCTCACCCAACACTAAGGGCAATTTTGGACACTAAGGGCAATTTAGCATGGCCAATCCACCTAACCTGCACATCTTTGGACTGTGGGAGGAAAACTGAGCACCCGGAGGAAACCCACGCACACACGGGAAGATGTGCAGACTCCGCACAGACAGTGACCCAAGCCGGAATCGAACCTGGGACCCTGGAGCTGTGAAGCCATTGTGCTATCCACAAGGCTACCGTGCTGCCATTTTTTTCAAATTTCACCATCTGCAGTGGCAGGATTTGAACCCGGGTCCCCAAAGAAATACACCGGGTCTCTGGATTACTAACCCAGTGATAATACCATTCTGCCACTGCCTCCCCCTAAGCCTACTTGTGACACTAATAAAGTGGGCAGTACGGTAGCATGGTGGTTAGCATAAATGCTTCACAGCTCCAGGGTCCCAGGTTCGATTCCCGGCTGGGTCACTGTCTGTGTGGAGTCTGCACATCCTCCCCGTGTGTGCGTGGGTTTCCTCCAGGTGCTCCGGTTTCCTCCCACAGTCCAAAGATGTGCGGGTTAGGTGGATTGGCCATGCTAAATTGCCTGTAGTGTCCTAAAAAGTAAGGTTGGGGGGGGTGGGGTTGGGTTACGGGTATAGGGTGGATACATGGGTTTGAGTAGGGTGATCATTGCTCAGCACAACATCAAGGGCCGAAGGGCCTGTTCTGTGCTGTACTGTTCTATGTTCTAAAGATTATTATTATAAAAGTAACAACAATAATTTGTATTAATGATGGCACCGATCTATCTCAGGAGATGGTGAACTGTGTCCAGGGCGTATGTTATTTCTTTTCTAAAAAATTTAGCGTACCCCATTCATTTTTTCCAATTAAGCGTGTTCGATCCACCTACCCTGCACATCTTTGTGTTGTGTGGGGCGAAACCCACGCAAACTCCACATGGAAAGTGATCCAGAGCTGGGATCGAACCTGGGACCTCGCTGCCGTGAGACTGCAGTGCTAACCACTGTGCCACCGTGCTTCCCCCCCCCCCCCCCCCCGTATGTTATTTCTTGATTGAACATTGTCTGTTGTGACCTTAGAGGCTGATTCGTGAGTAGCAATCCCTTCCAGAGCTGGCACAGTTCAAAGAGTGTTGGACCGAGGTCAACTGATGTTCTTTATTTCCGGCAGGTTCTCTTTTTTGCCATCTGCTCATTTACTTTACCCTCTGCTCTTCCCACACCCTCCCTGACCGTTTGTTTCCAGGATCTCCGGTGAGTAACAAGGACTTCCCATGCATCGACTCTGATGGTGATCTTTGGATCACCGATGTGGTGATCTGTTGGTCTCGAGCTTAATATTACCCTTACCACAGAACATGTATTTTGCGATGTGGTTGTAATCCATTCAGTTCACATGATCTGATATTTTTATTAAACTTTTAACTAAAACATCCCAGAGGCGGGTTATCAAACCAAATTTGATGCCTGGACTGGTGAAGGAATCTCAATGTAGAGATCCAAAGCATGGCAAAGAGAGGTGTTTTAAAGAGCATCTTAATGAAGGAAAGAGAGGTCCTGAGGTAGCGAGGTTTAGGGAAGGTACTCCAGAGTTTCGGGCCCAGGCAGCTGAAGGCAGGGCCGCCAATGGTGCAAGGTTAAAATGAAAGATATGCAAGAGTACAGAATTAGAGTTGTGCAGATATTCCAAAGGGTTGGAAGGCTAGAGAAGATGACAGCCCTAAGGAGGGGTTGGCCATGGAAGGATTTGAAAACAAGGATGTGGTCTGGAATTCTCTGGCCATTTTGCCCTGTTTTCCCATTGGCAGCGTGCCCGCCCGTGCGTTTCCTGGCGGTGTGGCGTGTCTTCAACGGGAAATCCCATTGGTACACGGCGGGAAGAGAGAATCCGCTGCCAATAAACAGCGCGCCGCCGAGAAACACGCAGCTGGGGGACCGGAGAATATCACCCGTGAAGTTTAAAATCAAGACATTGCTTGACCGGTAGCCATTGGGCTGGTTTAGCTCACTCGGCTAAATCGCTGGCTTTTAAAGCAGACCAAGCAGGCCAGCAGCACGGTTCGATTCCCGTACCAGCCTCCCCGGACAAGCGCCGGAATGTGGCGACTAGGGGCCTTTCACAGTAACTTCATTGAAGCCTACTCGTGACAATAAGCGATTTTCATTTTTCATTTCATTGTAACTCAGTGAACACAGGGCTCATGGGCAACTAGGAATTGGTATGTTAGGATATGTTGTATGTTGGCATATAGGATATGAGCTTTGGATGGGTTAAGCTTATGGAGAGTGGAAATTACGAGGCCAGCCAAGAGTACACTGGGCCTATCAAATCTAAAATAACAAAGGCATGGAGGAGAGTATCAGCACCAGGTGAGCTGAGCTGTGTGGGTGATGTTAGATTTATCCTACTGCATAATTTCCTGAGCCAATTGGGCTACTCTGCAGTTACCCTCTCTAAAACAGGTGAACATTCAATTATTTTTTCAAAATTTAGAATACCCAATTCATTTTTTCCAATTAAGGGGCAATTTAGCGTGGCCAATCCACCTAGCCTGGACATCTTTGGGTTGTGGGGGCGAAACCCACGTAGACACGGGGAGAATGTGCAAACTCCACATGGACAGTGACCCAGAGCCGGGATCGAACCTGGGACCTCGGTGCCGTGAGGCCGCTGTGCTAATCCACTGCGCCACCGTGCTGCTCTGTGAACAATCAATTATAATGGCCACCCTCATCGACAAATCAAAAATGAGGTCAGGTATGCTGATTTAAAACCTGGCCTGCACATCTTTGTGGTGTGGGAGTGAGACCCACGCAGAGAATCTTCAAACTCTGCACAGACAGTGACCTGGGGCCAGGATCGAACCTGTGTCCTCAGTGCCGCCAACTCCTGGCCTTTCTCATCAGATTTTGAAATATCCAGATACTTTGGCACAATACTAAGTTCAAGACAATTCCAACACCCTTTAATGATACACTTCACGATGGATGGCATCTTTTTTTTATATAAATGTTTTTTATTGGGTTTTTGAACAAAGTATATTTGCCATTATGCACACAGGATACAATATATATTTAGAAGAAGAAAAGGGCACACACACACAAATCACAAAGGGAAAGAAAAAAATAGAAAAAGAAGAAAAGTAACAACACGAGAGAAATACAAAATCAATTATTTACACACATAAGTAGATATCTGAATGTGGGGGGTGCAAATATACATTTGGGTGCGGGAGAGACAATTACGGAGGGCAATACTCGAATGGGTCTGGTGCTGGTGTTGTCTCTTGCTTCTCCCGGTCGGATTTCGTTGCCGTTGTCATCTCGTGCTCACTTCCGCTTCATCCGGCCCTCCCGTCTTCTGCCTGTATTCTCCTTTTCCTCTGTTCCTGTGGATGCCAAATTTGTTAGCGTTTCCCTGCCTCCCCCCCCCCCCCCCCCCCCCCCAACCCTATGCAGTGGTTCGCTTCAGATTAGCCACCCTATTTCGATCCCCAGGTCCTCCTCCCATTTCATTCTCGTTGCGTGCAGTATGGTGTCGGCCCCTTCTACCAGTCGGTCATACATGTCACTACAGTTTCCTTTCCTTTCTCTAGTATGCTTAAGTCCAGTAATGTCTGTCGTGGAGGTTGTGGGTATGTCCTTGTCTCCTTTCGCAGGAATTTTTTGAGTTGCAGGTACCTAGCTCGATCCCCCGGCTCGCTGGAATTTCTCTGTCAGTTCGTTCATTGTTGTGATCCTGCCGTCGGTGTAGAGGCCCCTGACTGTCAGTATCCCTCTGTCGTATCCCCATCTTTTGAAGGTGGCGTCAGTCAGCGCTGGTGTGAACCTATGGTTGTTGCAGATGGGAGCTTTGTTCGACATTTTGGTCAGGCCAAATTGCTGCCGTAGTTGGTTCCAGGACTGGAGGGTGGCTATCACCACTGGGCACGATGGATGCCATCTTTGACATTATGGACCAAAGAGAGCAAGGCGTATTTTGGAAGTAAGAGTTTTTCACTTGCCTGCCAGTACTGCTTCTATATACCAATTAGTGACAGGTGCACTAGCCCATAACATACTGACCTTTTATGCCAACCACTGCGAACGAATCATTCCGTTTCCGAAGATTTAGATGGTGATGAATGCGCTGCCCTTTAACGTGGCTAGGCTAAACTGACGAGCTGTAAATGGTTTATGCAAAATAGAAATACTGGTGATAGAAACACTAATAACATCTCAATTCATAAAATAACCAGATTAAGGGCCTCCCAGGAGGGTGCTAAAAAAGTTTTCAAGTAAGATTAGTGATACCGATTAAATAGGCTAGCACAACATGTTACATGGGGGTTTAAGTTAATGACATAAAGAGAGTAAAATACACCCAGGCTGTAGCCTGCAATTTACCAACTCCACTTGTTTCTGCCTTCATCTCCCCCTCCCCCACTGCAAATTTTCTCCCCTTCCTTTCCTGAAGGTGATGGAATACAGTTTCACGGGGGCCTCCAATGATCCACCCAAGTAGATGTTTCCCATGAGAGCACGACCCTCAATATTGCAGCAAAACTGCAAGGCCCTTCTGACTCTGCTCTCCACATGCCCCCATAACAAACATTCTGATGAGGGGTTTCCACACAAAACGGCAATTCATCTTTCTTGCTCACATGTTGCCAGACCTACTGTGCATTTTGAGCATTTTGAGTAACACGGATTGCCAGTGCTTTGAGAATGATCTTTCCTTACAAAAGAAAAGTTACCATTTCTTTCCATGAAGAAAGTGCCCCTTTAAATTTCACTTGGCTTGTTGTTCCCTTAAGAATTAAGTTAGAAGCCAATTTTTAAGCTGAGCTGTCAGGTCTGTTTGTTGACTTACGAGTCTGACCTATTACCTAGCGTCCCAGTTCTGAATACAGAAGAGTGTGTTTCTTTTATCTGAGTATGTGTGTGAGCTTGCTTTTGTGTGTGTTTCATGTTTGTGCGCAAGAATATACATGTATGCCTGAGTATGTTCGGGAATGTCTGTGTATGTGTGCAAGTATACGTGCATGTGTATGGGCAACAACCAGGCAAATAGCCTCTGGGAGTTAGCTCTAGTTACCTGAGCTGAAGATCCAAACACTGCTTCCACTCAGATTTTCCAGTCAAAACACCACAGCTTGGACTCGGGGACTGTTTTTCTATGTTTTGCTTTGTTTTGCTTGCTGCACCAAGTGTACAGCAGACTTCTAGCGAGGAAGGCACTGAATGGCATGTTTTCAGGCTCTAATTATGGCAAACAGTTCACAACTGGAGCCAAATATCTATTGGCTTTGCCCTAGCGACCAAACATTTTGAAGACAACAAAACAACTAATCTCCACTCCATTGTTTTTCCCTATCTGATTAAATGCAGCAGGCGCCAATGATAAATCAACTCAGAATTAGGAGGTGGCCAACTCGATTTGTTCCACTTTTAAACGTCAAGTTTAATTGTCTCAAACTTGCCAGAAAACTTTCATTTCGTGATTAAAGCCAGTGAATTAAAACAAATACATAAGCATCAGGACAACATCAATTGACGCAATGGATTCAATGTTAACTGCCTTGCCGCCTGGGTGAAACCAGGTGCGGAGTATGGAGGCAGTTAAAATGGGAGGACCTACTACTCCATCTAATTCCTTTGACTTCCCAACGGTTGTGAATTTTAATCTGCGGGAAATCACACTGGTTAATTCACTTTCCAGTTGCTCAGGGCAGAATGAAGCACAGTCATCTGTAACAGCCAGTTCTCACATATTTCCCGCTGGATGAATCCTGCTCAGAGGGTAACCGGCAGGCAGAAGGTAAGTGCTGGTACTGGACTCGAAAGGCATCTCTGGGGGGTCACGCAATCAGGAAAGTGAGGGCGGCAGGGGGTGAAGTGTTCCGCAGTAATGGAAGGCCCAAGCTTTTTTTGAGCACCCAGAACCTGATTGTATCTTCGATGGCCAGTCACATTAACCCTCTTTTATGCACCTCACTTCTGGTCAGCAAGAAACAAAGGAGACGCTTGACAGCTGAAGGCAGTGCTGGAAAGAGCTGCAAGACTGACCTCAATTATTCAGGGGACTGAATGGGGAGAAAAAACTTTCAAACTTTTCAGTCTGGGAATCCTATAGAAGTGTATAAGATAGTAAATGGTCGGGAAAGATTAATCTGTACCAGCTGTTCCCGTACCAGCCTCCCCGAACAGGCGCTGGAATGTGGCGACTAGGGGCTTTACACAGTAACTTCATTGAAGCCTACTTATGACAATAAGCTATTATTATGAAGAGATTAGCGCATAGATTGAAACTTCAGTGAGTTTCCATTTGGTGAGCTGCTTCGTATATCTGCCATTCATACATTTTTGAATTGTATTGCTGTCTTAGATTCATTTGTCCAATTTTTGTTCCATACATTTGCTTGACAGTTCGACCTGTGTTTAACGTCCTGACATTCTGCTGATTTTTTGTGGGAACACTGTCACCTTGATAATTAGGATTCAAGTGTTCTGTTCATAGGTAAATAGGAATACAAGTGATCAGGAAGAACCACAATGCTCCATTGGCCTCAGAAACATACCTAGGGTATTAGTACCACTGAGACACCCTTCAAATCGGAAAGAGCTAAGATTTATCTACTAGACTAATCTACAATACGGGAGTTGAAATATCTGGCATAAGAAAGGCATTAAAGGTTAAAAGAAAATCTCCCTGAACTAGCCCCAACCCCAACCCCCATTCTGCAAAGATCAGACTGAAGTTGACAACCTGTTTCTTTCCATTTTGCTCATTTAAAAACTTGTGGCTCAAAGTTCTGCCTTTCTTTTCCACCCTTGGAAAGAACTTCCTGCCCTTATTGATCCCCCCAGCACCTTTCAATTCACTTTTCCCTAGAGTTAAGCGGAATCACTTCCAGCTGTTAAACACAAATGTCTGTGGCACAGCAAGAATGTCTGCTTTGCTTGTTTCTTGGTGTTTAGAATCACAAAAGGCAACTTTCATCCTCCCTCCACCTTCCCCCCCACACCCCCTGCGACTTCAACTTCTCTCACACCAAACCCCTTCCCCCCACCCCTGCCTCCCCACTCCTGCCTCTCCGAACCCCACAGGGCAGCCAAGGCTGAGAGGATTGGGTTACAAGTCATTCAGTGCTAAAAATGCAGCAGCCAGCAAGAAAGATAAAAAGGAAAACCCTGTTCCATTTGCTCTGGAGAAGCAGGGGCTTCGATCGTTAGGGTTAACGTGAACGGCACCACATCCAATTGCAGAGAAACCAGGAAAATCTGTTTTCAAACATGAAATAAAAACATCATGGCAGCCAGTAGACAGCTCTTTGATGGGGCCTGCTGGAACCAGGGCTATCAATTACATCACCTTCATTCCATTTGGAAATCTGCTGCAGTGAACGTGTTGGCTCCGATTTTGACTTCCAGACGGCGACCTCATCTCGCATTGAAACATTCCTGTACGGTGCAAGAATGAAATACTGCCCCATTGATTGAATCCTCCCCTGAAACAACAAGTTAACTTTCCCACCTTTAATTCTCTCACCTGGGGGGCACAGTCTATTAATAGGGTATGGTTCCATGGGCACTGATGGCTTTCTGGTAGCACTGTTGCTTCACAGCTCCAGGGTCCCAGGTTCGATTCCGGCTTAGGTCACTGTCTGTATGGAGTCTGCACATTCTCCCCGTGTCTGCGTGGGTTTACTCTGGGTACTCTGGTTTCCACAAGTTCCAAAAGATGTGGGGTGGAATTCTCCGCAGGGGGCCGAATTCGTGAAGGCCATCGTGAACTTGGCCGAGGTTCACGACGGCCTCGGAGCCCGCTCCCTGCACCTAATTCACCCCCACCCGGGGGGCTAGGAGCGGGCCTCCGTCTTTCTCGGCAGTGACCTCGTCACGCCGAGAATGTGAAGTCATCCGCGCATGCGCGGGTTGCCGGTTCCAACCCGCGCATGCGCGGATGACTTCATCGTGCAGACGGCACGAACCCACGCATGCGCGGTGGCCATCTTTCTCCTCAGCCGCCTGGCAAGACGTGGCGGCTTGATCTTGCCGGGCGGCAGAGGGGAAAGAGTGCGTCCGTTTTGGACGCTGGCCCGAGGATCGGTGGGCACTGATCGCGGGCCTGTCCCCTCCCGAGCACAGTCGTGGTGCTCCCATCCCCATCGGGCCCCTAGATGCCCCAAACGGGCATCTGGCGCCCATTTCACGAATGCAGCGACCAGGTGTGTTTGCTGCCGTGTTGAAACGGGCGTGAAGGGCCAGCCGCTCGGCCCATCGGGCTCGGAGAATCGGCGTTTGCCGTGAAAAACGGCGAGCGGCGATTTTTCCGAGCGGGTGGGGAGAATCGCAGGGGCGCGGGGGGGGGGGGGGCGTAAAAAATGTTGGGAGGCCCTCCCACGATTCTCCCACACCACATGGGAAGCGGAGAATTCCGCCCGTGCTGTTAGGTAATTTGGACATTCTGAATTCTCCCTCTGTGTACCCAAATAGGCGCCAGAATGTGGTGACTAGGGGCTTTTCACAGTGACTTCATTGCAGTGTTCATGTGAGCCTGCTTGTGACAATAAAGCTATTATTATTATTAATTTTCAATTGTAAACTTAAAGATGGAGTGATCAGAAGAAGATTTGGCTGGGGGTGATACAGTTGTCATCACAGGCACGTCTCACTAGATCGTCACATATGTACATTCTTGTTGGGAGGGTCCACTGGATTGCAGTAGGAGGAGGTTCCCTGGTTGCTATAGCTCCCTCCTCCGAAAACCAATGGCACTGAGGCCAATTGTTATGGCTGGTCTGCTGCTTCAGGTGAGATCTGAAGCTGGATTCTCCGCTGGCGGGACGCTCCGTTTTGCCAGTAGCCCGGGGGTTTCCCGACGGCGTGAGGCTACCCCATAACGGGAAACCCCATTGAACAGCTGGCCTAACGGAGCATCCTGCCGGTGAAACAGAAATGTAGCGCGGCGGGGCGGAAAATCCAGCCCCAGATGTGCCACCTAAGAGCTGAACTTTCAACTTTCTGAATTTAATTGGCTCAATATCCAGTAGCAGAACAACTTGCATTTACAGAGGAACTTTCATAATCTCCAAGACATCCCACAGTACTTTTTAGCTAATGAAGTACTATCTTTGAAGAGCAGTCACCATAGAACCATAGAATTGCTCCAGTGCAGAAGGAGGCCAATCGGTCCATCGAGCCTGCACTCTGAAAGAGCATGCAACCTAAGCCCACTATCCTATCCCCATAGCCCCACTAAACTCTACATCTCTGGATGCTAAGAGGCAATTTTTATCATGGCCAATCCTCCTTACCTGCACATCTTTGGACTGTGGGAGGAAACCGGCGCACCCAGAGGAAGCTCACGCAGACACAGGGAGAAAGGGCAAACTCTACACAGTCACCCAAGGCCGGAATTGAACCAGATCTTTGGCGCTGTGAGGTTGCAGTGCGCCAATTATAAATGCAGCATCCAATTTGCTCAAAGTAAGATCCGCCAACAGAAATGATGTTTTTAGTTGGTGGATGAAGGATAAATATTAGCCAAGACACGGGAGAATGTTCCTACTCTTCTTTCAAACCGTGCATGGGATCTTTTACGTCACCTGAGAAGTCAGACGGGGCCTTGATTTAGTGTCTCACCTGTAAGCGTCACGTCTTGACTTGCAGCACTCCCTCACCATTGCACTAGAGGGTCAGCTTAGATTTTGTGTTCAAATCTCTGGAGTAGGATTGAACCCACAATCTTCTGACTCAGTGTCAAGACTGTTACAATTGAGCCGTGACTGATACCTTTTATCCGTCTTTGTTTTTTATATTAGTGTTAAATTTTAAAAAGCTATCACTTGATACATATTTGATACAGTTTATATATCATTAATTGATTATTAAACTGCTTGAATGTAATCCTGCAGATATATCATGGACATTACACATTAACTCAATCTGTCAAGCAGTGGTACCATTGGGTGTCATGTATCATTCTCCTTTTACTCTATTTTATTATTTGTGCCGTTTGGAGCCATGTTTTATTGCTGTGCCAAGCACTTAATACTTCAGGCCACCTACTTTATAATTGCATCATTTACCTACGAAGCGCTCCAAAATTACTGACACAAGTGTGGTGAAGAAGAACCTTTATCCAACCTCACCCTGTGTCAGATACTCTATTCCATATCCTGGGGATGGGGAAATTTCATTAGCAGGACAGGCATGTAGTGCCTGCCAACATAATTTAGTGGCAAAGCAAAACAGGCCACAGTCAATCTGTCTGATTGTCCACAGACATCAGTATGAAGAAAACAATAGGAAGAAAGCCAACATTCAACTTTGTCTTTGCTTCTCCTCAGAGTAAAATAATGGGTCAGCTCCACTGTACTTTAGTAAGCATTTGGGTCCTGTTAAAGGCCTTGCCAGCTCAGTACAGGTTCCACTGAGACCTGTCAAGGCCATAGTGGAAAGAAGCCTCAGGAAAGGCCACAGACTTCCCAGACAATGACTCTGCCTCAACAGTATGATGGGGGGGGGGGGGGGGGGGGGACACCTCTAAACAATGTATAGCTGCATGATGTGTAAAGCAGGCCAGTTAGGCACTATCAAGGCAGACCCAATTGGGATCTACTGTGTGGTATATATATATATATATATATATAGTAGTTACTGTAAATAAACTGAAGTTTCTTCGGACTACTCAATGTGGACTCCTTCATGGCCTCGAGAACGGAATACTTTCCTTCAGGACACAGTGTCACTCCTGACCCAGTGTTACCAGTTGTAACATAATTGTGGGGGGGAAGGCTAAGAGAAGAAAGATATTTTTCCTCTTATTTTCAGCACACTGATGAATTCTCCATCTTTCTCCCACTCTCTCTGTTAGGTATGGCCAGGTGTGATTGAAAACACTTTTTATTCACCACACAAGTGACATCAACAGGAACCGGACAACACTACAGTTAGCTGGTGAATAAGTGGATTGTTTGAAAATATGTTTCCCCATCAAACCAAATGTCTTCGAAAATAAATAATCTGTAATAAAATTGTTTCATTGCTTCCTACATCAGCAAAGGTGCAAAGTGTTCCAACAAAAATTTATACAAATCAAAAATCATGATCACGCTTTGTTTTACCCTCTGTCGTCTAAATTTCTGAACTTTTACACAGAATTCTTCTTACTGCAATCATCTTATAGTTTTCCAGGAATTAAGTGAATCATTTACTGATTTTTTTTTGTCTTTGTTGCCACATCCAATGACTTGGAAAAAGTTACAAAATAAATGTCAAAACAATAAAATGTATAAAAATTTCAAGCACAATATTTCACTTATCACACATGATCAGCTGCAATGTAAAACTTCAATGCTGCTGCATCAATCACTCCTCGATGAATTGCTTAATAATCAGATATAGTGCAAAATAGAAAGAAAACCTTGCACAGGATATCCCAAAGTGCTTTATAACCAATGCAGTCTTTGAATGCAGTGTTGGAAATGTGGCAGCTAAATTTCACATAGCAAATCAAGGATGTGACGAAAAACTTGTTTGGGATTGGGACTCACTGCCAGAAAGGGTGGTAGAGCCGGGAACCCTCACAATATTTAAGAAGTATTTAGATGAGTACTTGAAATGCCACAGCATACAAAGCGACAGACCAAATGCTGGAAAATGGGATTAGAGTAAATAAGTGCTTGATCCGGCACTGACGTGATCGGCCTCTTTTCGTGCTGTAAAAACTCTAATCGAACCACCTCGTCGCACCCGACTTGGTGACGCAACGAGGCCGTGGCCTCTTGTGAGAATTACGATGCTCAGGACGAGATCTCGTGAGACATCGCACTGTCGATCTCGTCCTCATTGGGCGGGATATCCAGATTTGCATATTTAAATGAGCATTTGGCTTCACTTAAATATTTCTGCGCTGGGGTATCCGAAGACGCAGGATCGAACACGTGCACCTGGGATACCTCACCGTGGTTCCATTTAGCACTAGTTTGCACAAATGTGGACCAGGCATAATGCCACTTTGGGTCCCACTTTGCGTGTTCTCAGACTTCTGTATCTCCTGCCCAATGAAAGAAGTTGGAAGAGTGAGTAAGCCGGGTGGGAGGGGTCTTTGATTATGCTGCCCGCTTTCCCAAGGCAGCGGGAGGTTTAGCTGACATGAAGCATTTCCTCTGACATGAAGCATTTCAGGCAGTGTAGCACTCCCTCTGTATTGCATTGCCATGCCAGCATTCATGCGCTGAATGAAGCTCAGGAGCTTGAACCCACGACCTTCTGACCCAGAGATGAGAATACTGCCATTTGAGCCGCAGTTGACGCACATAGTTCACAAAGTGCCTTCAATTCGATTCCAAATTCAAAAAGGGCGGCAATGGCAATGTGCCGATTTCCCAATTCATAGCCAATTCATGCTGAGTTATAGATTGTTTTGGATCTATTATCACTACACGTTGGATTTACAGAATTGAATTTATAATGTCTTACTGCTACAAGAAATCAAGGAAGGTTTATTTAAAATCTTATTGGTTTGGGTCCAGAGCACAGAATAAAAAGCCCTAGTTCACTGGCTGGAGCCTCAAAAACCCTCCCCTCCAAACAACTACCATTTTATTTTCTTAAAATGTGTCCTGCATCTTGGGAACTCAGGGGCTGAATGGCATCTTTGGTTCCACCATTGCAGGGCAGAGGAGGGAACTTGTGCAGGGAATCATCCCATCATCTCTCCATCTTTGAGGTCACTTTTGAGATTTTCTGTCAAGCATATAACCGGCCCGCCCAAAGACGGGAAGTGAGGGGGCTGCATCGGAATAAAGTAAAAATGGCAAGAAAATGTATTGTATAGCCCCATTACTTTCAGTTGCACATCACTGGCCACTCAGCACACTGGTGCATTCCTAATGATCACTGTTGCAGTAGACCATGAGGGCAGGGATTGTTAAACTTGAAAATACTGCTGTGACAATTGCAGACTGATTGACTTGGTCCAAAAAGAAAATTCAAAAAGGAGCAATTTTTATTAAATTTTGCGTCCTCAATTAATATTGATAGCCAATGTACAGTGCGGCAATCTGCTACTGCAATCTCTGGGTGCCTCACTCTGTCATGACAAAGAGTCTGAGCCCAGGAAATTGGCAGTGATCAGGAAGAAGGCGTGGAGTGGGCAGGAGTCTCTGTCAATATTGTTATAAAGAGGAAGATTCTGCCCCCAAGTCTTGCATGTTACCATTGTTTGTCCTTTGTCCTGAGAATGTTTGACATCGCAACAACCAGAGAGCACATTGGAGTTCTGTCCAGGGAATAAAGGAACACCTGGGAAACAGTGGCTATAGAGTAAGGAGGGAAAAAAATCCACAAAAAGCATTTATTCAGGGTTTGTGATGCGTGTCCCCTTTAATATAAAACATAGGGAGGTCCTTTCCAGATGTTTTCAAAAATACAGAAGCGCATCATATTTATGGTTCTCTCCCTGCCTCTGCGTGGGTCCCACCCCCACAACCCAAAAGACATGTAGGCTAGGTGGATTGGCCACGCTAAATTGCCCCTTAATTGAAAAAAAAAATAATTGGGTACTCTAAATTCATAGAAAAAAATTATGGTTCTCTTTAATAATCCCTTATTGTCACAAGTAGGTTTCAATGAAGTTACTGTGAAAAGCCCCTAGTAGCCACATTCCGGCCCCTGTTCGGGGAGGCCGGTACAGTAATTGAACCCTTATAAACACATTAAAATGGGCATTCCAGTGTGTATGATAAATTCAGCAAGGACCGCTCCCCCCCACCCCTGAAACCCCATTAAAAGAAGTGACAGTGCAGTTCAGCATGTGGATGCTTCATCTCAGGTGATCAGTTGATTTAAGGCCCTTCCTGCTGTCTCTTTTCTAGATTGGATGTTGGAAACTGGGTTCTAATTCCTTTCGATAATCATGGACAGGCAGTGTACACAGCTGCCACTCTGAAGCTGCAGTTGCCTGTGGCCAACTGTCTAGACAGACAACCATTCACAGAGTCCAACAGTTCAGACTCCCAGCTGTATAAGGTGCCCATAGGTTTAGACTGCAGATGCCAACCAGTCCAATCTGCCAGATACTCTTTGTGCCCATACAGGGAGTTGTCCACACTGCCAATCCATGCCAGTGCTTTCAGCCCAGAGCAGCAACCATTTGCGGTGCACATCAGTTTGGGCTGGCAAGAAGCCACTGCCCATCAACAAAGAGTGGCGGCTGCTGGCAGCTCTTTACGTCCAAACTGGCATTCATTTCCAAGCTGGCAGTCATTCAATGCCTATTAGGGAAGGCTGCCACGGGCTCACAGTGAATGCCAAACGTAAATGTCATTGGCTACTAACAATGTCCAGTAGGGGAGGGGAGGCACGTTGTTGGCATGGCCGTTCTTTCACATTGGCAGCCATAGCCAAAGTCAGGTTCGGAGGCTGTTCTCAGTCTTGTTCAGTCCAGTCTGGTGACCATGGACAGTGCAGATCAGTCCTGGCTGGCAAAGTCTCATTGCACATCAGTCCAGGCTGCCTGTTATTTGCAGTGTTTGTTGGTCTAGGCTGGCAAAGGCCCAGAGTAGCCATCAATATTAGCTAGTCACAATTGGCACTGCCTGTCAGCATAAGCTGGTGAGATTCACAGTGCGCTTCACGGAAGACTGGCAGCTACTGGGAGGTTCTCATCAGTGCAGGTGGATAAATGTTGTCAGTTCACATCTAACCAGACCTGTTATGACCTCAACCTTTGAGTACCCTGATGGACACAAGGGGTCCATGAGATTTTAGCAAAGACTTCAGTTGATAAAATCACAGCAACTGGGTTAGCTTTCAGTTTAATTCTTTCCTCTTCATCAGAGAATTTTGCAGCAATCCCAGGCAACAAGGTAGGTAGAGGTTTGACAGGGCAGGTGTGGCATTTCAAAGGTTGGGAGATATACTCAGTCAAAAAGATTCATTTTGCTGTCCAGTAGATTCAGAGGATCTGATTTGAGCACCCAGAATATAGCATTCACCAGGGTGGCACTGTGGTTAGCCCTTCTGCATCACAGCACCAGGGACCCGGGTTCAATCCCAGCCTCAGGTGACTGTCTGTGTGGAGTCTGCACGTTCTCCTCGTGTCTGTGTGGGTTTCTTCCGGGTGCTCCGGTTTCCTCCCTCAGTCCAAACATGAGCAGGTTAGGTGGATTGGCCATGCTAAATTACCCCCCTAGTGTCCAAAAGATTAAGTGGGGTTATGGTGATGGGGGGGGGGGGGGGTACTTGGCCCTTGGGTGGGTGTTCTTTCAAAGGATCGGTACAGACTGGATGGGCAGAATGACCTCCTTCTGTACTGTAGGGATTCTATGATTCTACGAAATCAGTGCAAGGTCAAAGGCTAAAAATACTAATATTTTGATATATGAAACTCGGGTCTCTGCGATTCTCCGCCTCCGATGGGCTGAGTTTCCGACGGCGTGGTTCACTTGTGCTTTTAAAAATTGTGAAACCGACGTCATGGCTGCTGAGACAGACAGAGGGGGCACGAAAATTGTCCAACATTGCCAAAGTTTACTGACAGTTGTGCCGCTGGCTGGGGGGCTTCTGTCAGGGCCGGAGGGAGTAGCGGGGAATGGCCAGGAGGAGGATTGTGGGCAAGGGGCAGCCGGACAGGAAACACCCATTGCCACAACCGGCAAGGCAGCTGTTGCTGACAGCCACTGTGAACTTAGGGCCACAGGTCGTATGGGTGCCCCCCCCCCCCCCCCCCTCAGGCACCACCCCTCTGACACCAGCCAACCCATTAGCTTATGCGCGCGCTCCAGCACAACCAGTGCCATCTTGTTAGCTGGGATGAGTGTGTGGGGGATTGTAATGTGTGCATATGTGGCTGCAGCTTGTCAGCCTCACCAGTGTCAATCACTGACCCAGTGAATCCCACACCATTTTCCATTGGAATCCATTGTGTTCCATGTAGTGCCGGTGCTCGCCACTCCACAGTTACTGAATTGATCTAAGTCTGGTGCCAGTTTTGCTGTCGTGAAAGTCCATGAATTCTGCGTCGGCGTCAGGAATGGAGAATCCACCCAGTGAACACAAAAGGAGGAGGGGCAGAGCTGAAGGAGCTCCCATTTAAAACAGCCCAGAACAGATTCCATTAACTGGGGATCCAAATAGGCAGAGACTGGACACAGATCCAAAAGTGGAACCTGACCAGCTGGTGGAGGAAGTAAAAAAGGACCTACAGAGGTGGGGCTCACTCCCACTCTTCCTGGCAGGGAGAGTGCAGATGATCAAGATGAATGTACTGCCAAGGTTCCTCTTCCTGTTTAGATCCATCCCGATCTTCATCCTCAAGGCCTTTGACTGAAACCCCCCGCTTGTGTGGGGGGGTAATAACCCGAGAATTCCTAAACCGACACTGCAAAGAGAAAAAGTCAAAGGGGGCCTGGTTCTACCGAACCTACAATACTACCACTGGGCAGCAATGGCAGAAAAAGTGAGGGGTGGGGACAAGAACCCGACATAGATTGGGTACAAATGGAGGAGGCATCCTGTAAAGGAACGACCCTTTGGGCCCTAGCCACAGAACCACTCCCATCCTCCTCAACAAGATACACAGCGAGCCCAGTGGTAGCGGCCACGCAGAGAACATGGACCCAGTTGAGACAGAACTTCGGGATAACCAAAATGTCCCCCATGGCCCCCATCTGCAACAATCACAGATTCCCCGCAGCCATGCTAGATACCACCTTCAAAAGATGGAGGTGGGGCTGGGGCACACTGACGGTCGGGGACTTTTACTTTTATAGGGCGCAGACTGGCAACACTGGACGAATTGACGAGGAAGTGGAAACCAGCAAAAGGACATGAATTGAGACAGCTCCAAATAAAACACTTCCTCCGCAAAGAGACAGTAGGGTACCCCGGGGTCCCAGAAAACACACTACTAGAGGACGTGATAGGCACAAGCAGCAAGAAGGGGGGGGGGTTATGTGGGAAAATATACGGACAGCTACTGGACAGAGCCCGAACACCAATGGACGAACCCGGACAAAAATGGGAGAACAAACTGGGGACAGAGGTAGGATGGGACTCTGGAGCGAAGCACTGAGCAGGGCGAACTTTACCTCCTCCTGCGCAAGACTAAGACTAATGCAGCTCAAAGTGGTGCACAGAGCGCACCTGACCAGAACCTGAATGAGTAGGTTCTTCCCGGAGGTGGAGGACAAATGTGAATGGTGCCAGAGGGGCCCGGCCAACCACACACACATCTTTTGGGCTTGCCCCAAGCTTACTGGGTTCTGGACTGCCTTCTCCGAGACAATGTCCAAGGTTGTGGGGGCGAGGGTGAAGCCATGCCCAATAGTGGCTATCTTCGGGGTATCAGAGCAGCCAGAGTTACACATGGGGAACGGGGCCAACGCCCTTGCTTTTGCTTCCCTAATCGCACGCCGGAGAATCCTGCTCGGCTAGCGATCAGCAGCACCACCCACAGCTGCAGACTGGCTCGCTGACTTCTCGGAATTTCTCTACCTGGAGAACATAGAACATTATATAGAACATTAGAACATAGAACATTACAGCGCAGTACAGGCCCTTCGGCCCTCGATATTGCACCGTCCTGTGAAACCTCTCTAAAGTCCCTTTACACTATTCCCTTATCGTCCATATGTCTATCCAATGACCATTTGAATGCGTTTAGTGTTGGCGAGTCCACTACTGTTGCAGGCAGGGCATTCCATGCCCTTACTACTCTCTGAGTAAAGAACCTACCTCTGACATCTGTCCTATATCTATCTACCCTCAATTTAAAGCAATGCCCCCTCGTGCTGGACATCACCATCCGAGGAAAAAGGCTCGCAATGTCCACCCTATCTAATCCTCTGATCATCTTGTATGCCTCAATTAAATCACCTCTTAACCTTCTTCTCTCTAACGAAAACAGCCTCAAGTCCTTCAGCCTTTCCTCATAAGATCTTCCCTCCATACCAGGCAACATCCTTGTAAATCTCCTCTGTACCCTTTCCAATGCTTCCACATCCTTCCTATAATGTGGCGACCAGAACTGCAGGCAATACTCCAAATGCAGCCGCACCAGATTTTTGTACAACTGCAACATGACCTCATGGCTCCGAAACTCAATTCCTCTACCAATAAAAGCTAATACACCGTACGCCTTCTTAACAATCCTCTCAACCTGGGTGGCAACTTTCAGGGATCTATGGACATGGACACCGAGATCTCTGCTCGTCCACACTACCAAGAATCTTACCATTAGCCCAGTACTCTGTCTTCCTGTTATTCCTTCCAAAATGAATCACCTCACACTTTTCTGCATTAAACTCCATTTGCCACCTGTCAGCCCAGCTCTGCCTCTTATCTATGTCCCTCTGTAACTTGTAACATTCTCCTGCACTGTCCACAACTCCACCGACTTTAGTGTCATCTGCAAATTTACTCGCCCATCATTTTACGCCCTCCTCCAGGTCATTTATAAAAATGACAAACAGCAGCGGCCCCAAAACAGATCCATGTGGTACACCACTAGTAACTAGACACCAGTCAGAACATTTCCCATCAACCACCACTCTTTGTCTTCTATAAATCACCCTGAATCCCATGCCTCTGTATTTTCTGCAATAGCTTACCCTGGGGAACCTTATCAAACGCTTTACTGAAATCCATATACACCACATCAACTGCTTTACCCTCATCCACCTGTTTGGTCACCTTCTCGAAGAACTCAATGAGGTTTGTGTGGCACAACCTACCCTTCACAAAACCATGTTGACTATCTCCAATCAAATTATTCCTTTCCAGATGATTATACATCCTATCTCTTATAAACCTTTCCAAGACTTTTCCCACAACAGAAGTAAGGCTCACTGGTCTATAGTTACCAGGGTTGTCTCTACTCCCCTTCTTGAACAAGGGGACAGCATTTGCTGGAAGATTAAGTACGCCGTCCGAGGGTCAGAGGAAGGCTTCCTGGATACTTGGGCCCAGTTTGTCGGTCTGTTCCAAAACCTGTTTGAGGTCAGCAACGAGGGGTAAGCTGAGAAAAATAAAGATGAGGAACTAAAGGACTGTGCAACCCGGGGGTGGGGGGAAGGAAGGTGGGAAAACCACAAGAGAAGAGGAAGGGTGTTGAAGCCAATGGGAGGGGGGGGGGGGGGGCGCGGGGGGCGGTCCCGTGTAAGGGGGGGAATCATATACCGATCCAGAGGGCAACAAAATGTACATAGAGTTAGTTAAATGAAGGCCAAATCAAACCTCTCTGTAAAATAAATGAAATTAGCGCGGGCAAGTAAAATGTAATGTTTATACACAACAACTGTTTATAAATATGAGAAAAGCCAATAAAAAGATTTTTTTAAAAAAGTGAAACGGAGAATCCCATTTGACGACCATGAAACCATTGTCGATTGTGGTTTTAAAAAACATCTGGTTCACTAGCAGGAGAGGGAATCTGCCACCCTTACCTGGTCTGGCATGCAGGTGACTCCAGACCCACAACAATGTGGTTGACTCTTAACTCCCCTCTCAAGGGCAATTAGGGATGGGCAAAAAATGCTGGCCCAGCCAGCAATGCCCTTGAATGAATACATTTTTAAAAAGCGGTCTCAGTGTCATTGTTGCGGCATCCACACCCTTTCCAGGAGAGAGTGCTACACAGTTATATCACACTTTGTGAAGAAGACATGCTTCCTGATTTTTCTCCTGAAATAGTCTGGATCTAATCTTGAGGTTATTTATTGTTCTGTGACTCCCCATCAGAGGCTGTAGTTTCTCTATCTCTACCCTAATAAATGCTTTCTAACAATTTAAACACCTCTTTCAGATCACTCCTCTCGTATACTCGAAGGAGTACAAGACAGTTTATGCAACTTGTCCTCATAATGTTACCTCCAGACTGGTACATCCCTGATCGGTACATTTGCTTCTTTATCAACCTGCTCGCTGTAATAGCCATCAGAGGAAAGAGATTTTCATGCTGCTTGGCCACTCTGTTCAGTGCTTTGTGATGGGTTTATTGCCTCCAATAGACATCAATCAGCCTCTACACGAGGAATGCACAGATACAGCAGGAAGGTGAGATAAGATGCCAATGGGAAGAGCTGCAAATTTAATTATAGGGATGTCGCAATTCAATGTTTGATGGCACTGTAATTGCTTAAGTACGGTACAAAGTGCAGTCACACTTTGATAATCACCCCACTGGAAATTACTGCTAATTTTCTCGTATTACTGAGAATGTTAGTCTCTGTCAAAGTGGGATCACTTTTGGTGTACTTGGGTCACAGTTTGACTGACCATCTTTCAGCCTGGCCATAGATATATATTGTAGATCAGATTGGAGCTAATGTAAGTTCACATCTGGACTGCTGTTGAAGATCACTGTAAGACTTTAGTATAGCCATGTCAATCACCAACAAAGTGATGGAAGGGGACAGAGATAGTGCTTTCAACTAGCACTTGCTCAGCAATAACCTGCTCACTGACACTCAGCTTGGGTTCCGCCAGGGCCACTTAGCTTCCTGACCTCATTACAGCCTTAGTTCAAACATGGACAAAAGAGTTGAACTCAAGAGGTGAGGTGGGAGTGACTGCCCTTGACATCAAGATGTCATTTGACCGAGTATGGCATAAAGTACCCCCAGAAAAACTGGGGTTAATGGGAATCAGGGGGAAACTCTCCACTGTTTGGAGTCATACCTAACACTAAGGAAGATGGTTGGGGTTGTTGGGGGTCAATCATCTCAATGCTAGATCATCACTGCAAGAGTTTCCCAAGGTAGTGTTGTGGGCGCAACTATCTTCAGCTGCTTCATCGATTAACTTCCATTCTGAGTTGGGGATCACTATCAAGAATCATCAGCATCAGTTAAAGCTAACTAGCACTATTTAAAGGGGAGGTGCAATACAGCTGGAGTAATTGCTGGCAATCCTTCAAGAGCTGAAGCTGATCGGGAGAAGATAGAAGAGTGGCACAATATGTGAAAGAATGCGGCCTCTGAGGTTCTACAATGCCTTGCTGGAGGTGAAGTAGGACCAATGTCCTGTATCCATAGGAGACCAGGAGGCCCTTCAGACTCAAGGTCAAAAGGCAGCGAGAGGGTATAGCCACCACAATCAATAATAGGAGGCAAGTGTTGAGGGTCTGGGTGTGGAAGAAATTCAATGACCTGACACGTGTGGTTAAGGTCAGTGAATGCATCTTCACCTGTCATATCCTACCGACTGTATCACCAGCTTCAACCATTTCTCAATTCACTACATCCCCATCACTCATCTATGAACGATTTCTATCAATCAGGGCTCACACTTGACATCCACATGTTCCAAATATATCCGCTGGACCCTCAGACAAGGCACTACCTCACACCCACACCACACAGCGTAAACACTTTGATAACTACTCAACTATGATGGCCACATCAGGCAAATGGATTACATGACACTCACTGACAAACTTCCCTCTCTCTCTCTTTCAGGACAAGTTGGTTTACGACAGAAGGGAGCAGGAGCTAACCAGAAAGGGACAGGTGCATATCTCCTCCGTCCCTGTAACCCCCCCCCCCCCCCCCCCCCAAACACATGGAGGAGTCGGTTCTGATAATTGTTGGAACTCCCATTACAGTCACCGTAGCCAATGAGGGGCTGGAAACATCAAAATTGTATATTCTTGTTTAATCTTCATTCTTACATCCCATCATCTACAGGTTACTCCACACGCTGTTTCAATTTCAAGCTGCATATGTTCTTCGTGAGCATCTCTTACTTTCCCTTCAGCCTCGCAGTGCAATCTTACCCCTGTGTCTTTCTCCTTTCCGATAGCTAAGTAGTGAAACCTGATCAGGCGACACAGAAACGGAAAGAATACAGTGATGATGAAGACACAGCACCGTCATTTAATTTCACACACAGTCACCAGCTCAGATACTGAACCTGTGCATAATTTAGAGGATAACCTCTGGGCCGATACTCCATGCAATGAGACCAAGCGCAAAGCCGCCTGCAGCCAAGGCAGGAGGAAAGGATTACATGCTGGAGGGGGAAGGTCGCACACAGGTACAACTGCAGAGAATGCACATGAGCTGTTCAATGGGCAGGATTGAGAAGAATTCAATGTTTGATTACATTGGGAAACCTGCAAGAGAGTCTGCGGTCAATGTACAGGAGCGTGGGTGAGTTACGCACCAACTTTGCACAATGCTTTGCACGGAGCTAGGAGCCCATTCTTTTCAGTGCGGCAGTTGTGGTCAACTCTATTTCTGCAGTGCTGGACACAACCGTGGTGCAGCTGCTGATGGCCTCCGCTTCCAGTGCAGTGCAAGCAGCTTCAAGCAGAATTCAGCTAAATGGGCCCATGCAGATTGAGACCTCTGTCAACATGGCTGCAGAGCTCAATTCTCAAAGGGGCTTGCCCAGGAAGCTGTTCTGTTCTGCATACCCTGTGTATTCAAGGCCTCCGTATCTACTGGTTTGTGTTGAAGCTTTGGAGTCAGTCCCTGCTGACCATTAAAACAACTCAAGAAAGCACCAAACTCCTTATGGAACTGTAGCAGCAGCTGGAGGAAATAAACCAGCAACTAACCGGCAAGTAGTTGATGGTCCTTTAAAATATCCCTGCTGGTGGGGGCGTTGTTGTGGGGTGGTGAGGGTTCTTCTTGATACTGAATGAGCTTTCAGCCACGCAAGGTTCAGAGAGGGTGGTAGCTGGAATGTTGAGCTTTAAAATGGCTCCGCTGGCAACACTATCTGCTGAATGATATCATAATGACACCCACATCAAGCAGGACATATGTAACCTGGCCAATTACCCATCCCATCAGCCTCCTCCTCCATTATCAGCAAAGTAATCAAAGGTGTCATCAACAGTTCTATGGAGTGGCAATTAAATAATGATAACCTGCTCATTGACGCTTTGTTTTGACTCCACCAGAGCCACCCAGCTCCTGAATTCATTACAGCCTTGATGCAAACATGGACAAAAGAGTGAACTCAAGAGGGGAGGTGAGAGTGACTGCCCGTGACATCAAGGCAGCATTTGACCAATGCTATCAAGGAGCCCTAGCGAAATTGGAGTCAGTGGAAATCAGTTGGATCCTCGACTTCCTCACCAACAGACCACAATCTGTCAGGCTAGGCAACAACACCTCCTCCACAATGGTCCTCAACACCGGGGCCCCACAAGGATGTGTGCTCAGTCCTCAACTGTATTCCCTATACACACATGACTGTGTGGCAAGATTTAACTCCAACTCAACCTACAAGTTTGTGGATGATACGACTGTGGTGGGCCAAATCAGGCTACAGGAGGGAGATAAATCACTTGGTTGCATGGTGTATCGAAAACAACCTCTCTCTAAATGTTGGAAAGACCAAGGAATTGATCATCGACTTTTCCCCTTGACACTCAAACCTACATGATGCACTGCAGCAACTCATCAAGGCGCTCTTGACAGAAATTTCTAAACCTGTGACTTCTACCACCTCAAATGACAAGGGCAACAAACACATGGGAATATAACACTTGCAAGTTCCCCTGCAAGTCACACACCATCCTGACTTGGAAATATATCCCCTGTCCTTCAATGTCGCTGGATTGAAATCCTGGAACTCCTTCAATAAACCATGAGCTCCCTGTGCCGTGTATCATGTGGACTGCAGCTGGTCCAAGAAGTTAGCTCACCACTACCTTCTCTAAAACAATTATGAATGGGTAATACTTGCTGGCCTGGCCAACAATTCCCATTTCTATGAGAAAATGAAAAAAGGTTGGTCTTTCTGTCGGCAATCTGGTTTTCGAAGTCATAAGTGGTCCTCAAGTGGAATGTTAGCAGATTTGTAGTACTCAAGGGCAGGAATGGCAATGATTAAGAATTAAACTTTTTTTCAACTATGGATCAAGTCACAGCAGCAAACATGGCCAAGTTTACATATAACACCATTCAGGTGCCAACATGAGATCGCTCTGGCTTGCTCTGATGATATTTAAACTTGGCCCTTTGTCCTGGTATCGCATGTGTTAGAAATAACATAGCTCTCTAAGTGCATCACCTCAGCAATGGACACAGTTATTGGCATTGATTCAAACTCCAGCACAAAGTAGGAGTGAAGCAAACCGACAGCTTTCCCATGCTGCAGAAAAGGTGGATCTGCAATGATATGCAAATACACATTTGGCACAATGGGGGAGCCATCGCACTGCTTCAGCAGCCTGTTTTCCTATGATTGGTGAATGGGTGAAATGAAAGTCAAAGAGCAAATGTTCCTCACAAATTTAAAGTTAAATTCTCAAATAATGGCGTTAGAAAAAGCACGGGCTCTGAAAAAGCTCAAACTGAATCGGGGAAATATTCAGCGTTGTTGGCTTTGGTGGTGGTATTATTCGCAGTGGGAGGGCGGTTTGAGGCTTGAGGCTGCTTACATGTTCTGCGACAGAGGCTGCTAAATTGGAGGCTGACGACTTCGAGGAGTACAGGGTACTCACCTGAAACAGACAGTCAGCACCTTGCTAATGCAAATCGGTAACTTAAATGCCAGTTGATGGATCCTGATTGAAATCGGTCTGCAAATGGGCTAGGTGTACGTCCTGCTTGCTTTTCTCCATGGTTCTGGGCCTTAACCAATGTTCCTGAAGGGAATCTTTAAAGGCCTCACAAAAAGGTCAGCTGGAATGCTTCATCTAGCACCAAATAAAATGCTGCAGGGACCTGTCGATCTGTTTCCACCCTGCTCCATTTCACCACCTGGCACATGATTACCCAGTCACACCAGGAATATCTCACTGGCAGGGTCTGATGAAGAGCTCAAGGCCTGACAACACCCCATCCCACCCACAAGAAACAAAAATGTAATTTTTTTCATGGGCGCGATTCAGCGGCCTCGCCGCGCCTGACCTGGTGTCGGCATGAGGACAGTGAATCTCACGAGAGACCTCTCACTGGGTGTGATCCAGATCTGCATATTTAAATCCGCCATTAGGTCCATTTAAATATGTGTCCCCCGCATTCTCCCAGGGCTGGGGACCTCACAGTCGTGTCAGGGGACCTCGCCATGGCACTGTTTAGTTATGGTTTAAACAAATGTGAACCAGTCATAATGGCACCTGAGAGTGGTGTTCCCAGGCCATTAGAGCCTCTCAGGTGGTCGGGGATAGTGCAGGGCAGCTCCCTGGCACTCGCTCTGGCACACAGGCATCTTGGCACCGCCAGCTTGGCACACCGGCAGTGTCACCTAGGCACCATGGCAATGTCACCTCTTGGCACTACCTGGGATCGGGCCTGGGGGGCCTTACCAGGTGGAGGGGTTCCTGGGGGCCTCTCTGAGGTTGGGGGGAGGGGGAGTTCAGAATGGGGGTGGGGGTGTGGGGCGGGAGCTGAAAGGGGGGAAGTGTGACAAAATGCCACCCCAATCTGCGAGGTGCTTCTAATGCTGCGCTCTCCAGCAGGAAATACTTCAAGTGCGACCTCAGGGGAGAGAAACACCACCAGGGCAAAAAAAACCCAGCAAAATGCCATTGAATGACAGGATGGTTCTCAGTGCTGTAGCCATGGAGAAACACCCGCTAAACGTGCACAAAGCCAGACATAGGGGCAGCATGGTGGCGTAGTGGTTAGCATAGCTGCCTCATGGTGGGGAGGTCCAGTTCGATTCCGTCGCTGGGTGACTGTCTGTGTGGAGTTTTTTTACATAAAATTTACAGTGCAGAAGGAGGCCATTCGGCCCAGCGAGTCTGCACCGGCTCTTGGAAAGAGCACCCTACCCCCTACCCAAGGTCAACACCTCCACCCTATCCCCATAACTCAGTAACCCCACTCAACACTAAGGGCAATTTTGGACACTAAGGGCAATTTATCATGGCCAATCCACCTAATCCGCACATCATTGGACTGTGGGAGGAAACCGGAGCACTCGGAGGAAACCCACGCACACACGGGGAGGTTGTGCAGACTCTGCACAGACAGTGACCCAAGCCGGAATCGAACCTGGGACCCTGGAGCTGTGAAGCGATTGTGCTATCCACAATGCTACCGTGTACGTGCTCTCCGTGTTTGTGTGGGTTTTGCCCCCACAACCCAAAGATGTGCAGGCTATGTGGGTTGGCCATGCTAAATTGCCCCTTAATTGGAAAAAACGAATTGGGTACTCTAAATTTATTTTTAAAAACAGGCAAAGATTTTTTTTCCGTCGAATCATGCGCCATAATTTGTTCAAAAACATTTACATTGTACAACTTCAATAGTAGATACAAGCATAGAGGTTTTTCAATATATAACTGAACTAAACTCAGAACCGGACACAGCACCGTCCTCTGGTACCTCTCACCAGTGATCATTCATTTGGAAATTGGACGATCAATCCTCACCTATTTGGCCACACATACAATTGGAAATTTTGCGCCTTTAACTTTTTTATTTCCCCTTTCGGTCTTTCATTGTATTAGATTTACCCAACCTGCACGTTTAATAAACATACAGCTTGTTCTGAGCCATTTTATCATCAGGGGTTGCCTCTTTAAAACATTGGCGATGAGTTTTAGCTGGTATTCTGGGGTTAAAAGGAATAAGACAGGGCATCCCGAGAGGGTGACACACTCTTTGGTCTAATAGCAGTTTGTTACTGAATTAAATGAGCTCTATCAATGGCATCATCTCGTATGCCAGTTAAAGACATGTAATTCTGCACTTCAGAAATAACTGAACATTCACTTTCCAGGGAGTGTAGCTAATCACTTAGAAACAGGATAATTCAATTTTTTTTGGTTGAACATACTGCAAAGAAGTTTGAAAAGTAACAGGGTGCAAGGAGCTGTTGTGTGAAATTGATTTTTAATATCTGTAAAATTTAGCCTGTGGCTGGGCTGGGTGAAGATTCTAAGCATGCCCATTGCTGGCATTCAACGATATGTGCGTGTGTAAACATCGTGGAATTGCTGCAGTAGAGAGGCAACAAACTCAGTTTCTGGTTGCAGTTTGAGGCTTTCATGGCTGCAGTTGAAGGTGTCTGCCTATGCGACAGGGGTTTGACTGGTAAGGTCAGTTTGGCAAGCCCTGGCTGGACTTGTACCGTCTTAGTATTGTATGAGGGATGGGATTATATCTGGTTCCTGATCTCAATTTTTTTGTGATGACGGCTTCCTACACAATCGTTCTGGGGCTGGGGGTGGGGGGTGGGGGGAATGGAGAGCCAATGCATTGACTGCCTCTGGAAGCCCTATTCAATAAAGGACACCAGCCAAAGGAAGTTTGGGAGTCTGGGCAGTTGACAGCCCCATCAGGACAGTTGGGCAATGCCGATGGAGGAGGGAGATTGCAAGGATACCTCAAGATGGAGATACCCTCATAACATTTTTAAAAACCATAAAGATACACTGTGGCCGTAGCTGCCAGGCCCTCACCGCAGAGGGGGTCACCTCCACAGGATGCCCCCCGGCTGGTATTCTAAACCTCTGGCATCCACGACTCCAGAGTAGTGGGCTGGTGGACTGATGGAAATAAAATGGCCATGATCCATTCGGCCTGCCGCCAGGAGGCCACCTCCAGCACCTGTTGCCACCAGTTGCAAGTAAGATCCAGGCGAAATCACCATTTTGCCCCTCAGTGGGCATTTAATTGCTTATAATCTCAATGCTATTGACAAACCATGGCCTTTCCCTTGATGACTCCTTTAAGGTGTCCAATCAGGTATTAGTTTTACGTTAAGTCCTCAAAGAATATCTAAAATAAGTGTTGAATGAGTGTTGCTCTGGAGGAGAAATGGAAGGCCAGATGGACCAGCACCAGCTGCTGTAGGAAGGAGTTATAGGAGGGTGAAGAGGCCGATGTCGACTGACAAACACATGATCCGCGACCAGATCGTTTTCGGGGTCCACTCCGATCCCCTTCACCAGCAGCTCCTTAAAGTTAAGCAGCTCACCCTTACCATCGCCATCGAGACCTGCATCCTACATGAGCACGATAATAACCAGTACTCCCATATCAAGGCGGCAGAGACGGCGTGGTAAGGCCCCCACGATGCGGAGCGGGTGCAGGCCGTAAAACAGCTCCAGGGCCTGAGCCATTTTGCGCACTTTTCCCGGGCTCCTGCGCATGCGCGCCACGACCAAGGGGACGGTGAGGCCGACGACCGAACTGCGCAGTTGCGCACATCGTTCAACCGCACCGCGCATGCACGGTGGCGCACGGAGCGTCCTGACGTTGGCGCCATGATGTGCAACAACTGTGGCCCATTTAAAGCGGCAATGTCCCGCGAAATCTCGACGCTATCTCCAGTGTGGCAAGCTTGGCCACTACGCAGCCCTGTGTGGATCTGCTCAACTGCCCAACACACAGTGATCCCAGCCACAGCGCAGGAACGTCCGGTCAGTAGAGCAACCCGTTGTAGACTCCAACTCCAACATGGTTCCAGATCCCGACACCGAGAACCTCACATCCCCATTCCGGGTGGGCATCATCACCAAGCATACGATACTTTCAGCCAAAAAGTTGAAACAACTCCCAGTGATGAGCGTTGATCTGGACAACGAGTGGTGTGCCACCCTTACGGTCAACAAGGCTCGCATACACTTCAGGCTGGACACCGGTCCACCGACTCAATAGAGCCAAATGCTCATTCGGTCAACCAGAATTCGTTGCCCGCCACAGCGACTGAACTTATAGACTGAATGTTGCATTACCTTGTGATTTGTTTACACATTTGTATATATTGTTTCTTCCTAATTTGTTATCTGCCCTCTATCTGCACTAGACACCTTCCCATGTAAATACGTTCACATACTTTGGTTATAGTCAGGCTCCTACACACACACTCACTATTCATTGACCTATACACATTTTTTAAAAGTAAAAAAAAAGGGGGAGATGTCATAATATACACACAATTATATGCTGGTGCACAGCCAGGCAGTGATTGACACACAGGATGACCAATGAATACACAGCACACAGCAGCCAATCACCAGACAGGACACGGCCACTATAAAGCCAGAGGGCACTAGTTTTCCCGCTCTCTTGGGATCCAGCCTCTGAGACAGTCAGAGCCCGTGAGCAACAACTAGGACATCCACCATGTGGCAGTAAGATAGTCTGGTCAGGTTAGCCTCAGGTCACCAGTCAAGTCAGCATAGTGTCAACCCACTGTTAACGTATGTATAATAGTTAACAGTTCAATAAAATTGAATTGCATTTCTTCAAGTGTTGAAAGCCTGTCTCTCTCACTGCTGCAGTAAACACAGTCCTCGCAGACCCAGCTTACCCAACACATCAGTGCCAGTCCAATTTCCTTTAAAAATCATTGGTCATCTCGGCTTCCACTACTCTCATGGGCACCAAGTTCCAGGTCACTACTACTCACTGTGTAAAAATCTTCTTCCTCATGTTTCTCTGCATTTCTCACACAAAACTATAAATCTGTGACCCCTCATCCCTGTACTGTGAGTTAGTGGAAATACTTTTCAAAGAACAATGCAGCACAGGCCCTTCGGCCCTGCAAGCCTGTACTGGTCATGATACCAACTTTTGCCAAAACTCTCAGCACTTCATTGTGCCATATCCCTCTATACCCATCCTACCCATGTGTTTGTCAAGATGCCTTTTGAATCTGCTTCCACAACCTCCCCTGGCAATGTGTTCCAGGCACTCACCACCATCTGTGTAAAAAAACCTACCTTGCACATCTCCTTTAAACTTTGCCTCAAGGACCTTAAACCTATCCGTCCTTGTGACTGACCCCTCCACCCTGGGAAAGAGTGCCTGCCCATCCACTCTATCCATGCCCTTCATAATCTTATACATTTTCCTTGTCTACTTTACCTTAACCAGTCATAATCTAGTCTACCTCTATCAAATCTCCCCCTCGATCTCCTCTCCTCCTCGAAGAGCAACCCCTTCAACTGAGTATTGTAGTTAAAATAATCTCTTCCCCACAACAATTCTGTTTATTCTCCTCTGCACTCTAAGGACCTTCACATCCTATCTAAGGTATTGCAACCAAAATTGGAGGCATTACTCAAGATGAGGCATAACTAGAGGTTTGTAAATGTTCAGCCTAACTTCTCTGTTTTTTGTGCCCATCACCTCTATTTATGAAGCTCATGATGCCATAAGCTTTGCTAAAAACTCTCTCAATATGTCCTGTCACCTTCAAAGGTCTATGCACAAGGATCTCCCAGGTCTTTTGTCCCAGCACATCTTTTGAACTGTGTCTATACAGCCTGTTCCTAACGCGTCTTCCAAAATGCATCGCCTCACACTTCTCTGTAATAAATTCCAGCTGTCCATTTGTATCATCCTCACTATTTACCCCTGTTCCACGGTAGCTATCATCAGCAAATTTTGACATTTTACTTTGCATTCCAATATCAACGTCACTTACATGTATCAAAAAATCAGTGATCCTAGAACTGACCCTTGGGGAAGACTGTCTTCCATTTTCCAATCTTAAAAATAACCATTTCCATGCCTCACTTTTTTCTGTCTTTAAGCCAATTTTTAAAAATTCTATGCTGACACTGAACTTTTCTATTCCTTAAGCTGCAACTTTGTTCACCAGCCTTTTACCTGGTACTCTGGTGCCTATTTTCCATATTGACAACTTCCATTGCATTTTCTTCATCAATCTTACTCATTAGTGAAGCACGATCTGCCTTTCTCGCTCCCTTTCTTGAATAAGGGTGTCACATTTGCCACTCTCCATTCCTCTTGCACCTGTCCTCTATCTAAGGAAGATTGAAAGATTATAACAAGCCCTTCTGCTGTGGCCACCTCTACTTCCCATTAGCAACCTGGGATGCAATCCATCTGGACCAGATGAAGTATCCACTCTAAGCATAGCCAACCTTTTCAGTACATCCGACCTCTCAATTTTCACTTTATCCTTTACATCTATTGTCTTTGTTTCTACTGATACTTTGTTGGTTTCTTTCACTGATACAAAGTACTCATTAAGTATTCTAGGGTTGCCCTGTAGCATTCAGCATAGATTGCCTCCTTGACCCGAATATGAACCAGTGTACTTCCTCGTGCTCATTTACTACTTACATAATCCATAGAATTCCTACAGTGCAGATGAAGGTCATTTGGCCCATCGGGTCTGCACCGACCCTCTGAAAGAGCACTCTAAGCCCATTCACCTGCCGTATTCCCATAACCCCGGGAATTGATCATGGCCAAACCAACTAACCTGCGCATCTTTGGGCAGTGGGAGGAAACCTGAGCATCTGGAGGAAACCCACGCAGACACGGGGAGAAAGTGCAAGCTCCACACACAGTCACCCAAGGCCAGAATCAAACCTGGGTCACTGGCCCAAAATTAGGACCAAAATTGTCCAATACCACCAGAAAATAACAGCACTCAAAACTGGTATGTGAATTAAGGACTCTGTCTATTGCATACCTCACTCCTAGGAGGGTCCAAAAGTGGTTCATTGTAATTGTACAGTTGCTGTGATATATACACACCAGGTTTGATGACTGTTCCTTTCTGAGTTCAACCAGGCCAGCGACAACTGGCCTCAGAATCTTGTGCCGGGAAGGGGGAGTAAAAATCAGCCACCAATCACCCAATGAGCTCTGGTTGTTTGTGGATGTCATGTGAATTGGGCTGAGTTGAGACTCCTGCTCAGTCAAGCAGCATATTGATACTAACAGTCTAGATTTATATGAAGGAAGCCCAATTGGACAGATGGAAGCCATACCCCAGGAAAGGTCAATAGGGCCACTTTTCCTGACTGCCTTTCTCTGTCTCAAACTGGGAAACTCAGTAAAGGCTGCCCGTCAGACTTTTGACACATCTCTGCATTCATGTATAACCAAACTCTGAGATCTCCGTTGACAAATTTTTCATTGAGCAATTGAGACATTTCCACAAATAAATGTTATTTTTATAATATGCCCCCCAGTCCACTAGGCCCACCACTGCCAGCGCACCCCCCCCCCCCCCCCCCCCCCCCCCACTACTCTGGCACTGCCTCGCCTTCACAACGAATGTGTTTTCATTTCGAGAAAAGCTTTCAAACCAGAGGCACAACATAGACAAGTTAAAATTCTGTGTGCAGCTTCAACCCAACTGATATCAATTCTGCTCAGACTGACTCTCACTTAAAGTCATTGGCATTTGCAAGGAGATTAAAATAGAACTGTTTTCATTGTGAAAGCAATCCAGATGCAATAACAAACCCAACAGTTGTCTCACTGTTCTCTCGATCAAGTCAAACTTTCAGCACTTCGTCAAGGAGGTTTGTCCAATCCACCAAGAGGGTGGGCTGGGGTGGAGGCACAATTGGCGTCAGACACATTGGCAAATAAAAATCTACTCACAGTTGTGTTGTAAATATGTTGTAATGTATATCTATTATATAATATACCAGAAGAGCTGTCAAGGAGAGCAGCAGACTATTAATAGAAACTGAGTAATTCCAATAAATAAAATCCCTGCTGCAGCTTTACCTGCTGCCTCACCGACAGAAATCAATGTCTCTTGAATCATCAAACATGGTTCATACAGCAAAAGTGGAGGCCATTCGGCCCATTGCACTAATGGTCCTTCTTTATATCAGTTTTGTGGCCAAGTGGACACTGAGATGGTCAATAACAGAGGTAAGATAGGGGGCAGGGTTCTCTGTTTCTTTTTAAAATAAATTTAGATTACCCAATTCATTTTTTTCCAATTAAGGGGCAATTTAGCGTGGCAAAATCCACCTACCTTGCACATTTCTGGGTTGTGGGGGCGAACCCCACGCAAACAGGGGGAGAATGTGCAAACTCCACACGGACAGTGATCCAGAGTCGCGATCGAACCTGGGACCTTGGCTAACCCACTGCGCCACCATGCTGCCCCTTCTGTTTTTGAGACGAAGGGCTGGATTCTCCATTCCTCCGTCTAAGTGCTGACGCCAACAGAGTACCCATGGAGTTCCATGACGGAAAAGGCAGTGCCACACCCGCACTGATTCCGCTACCAGTGAGGGGCAAGCACCGGCGCCATGCGAAATACCCCTGGAACATGTGAAAAAAGGTGGGTGAGTCCGTGCTGGACACATGCAGGGCTGACAATTTGCATTCGGGCATACACTATACATCTGTCACAAGCGCACCAACCATGCCCGAATAGATGCCACCGGTTGTGCTGTACTGCATACCTATCCATCCCGACCCAACCGCCCAACTCCTGGCCACCCTCCACTACTCTCCCCAGCCCTGGCTGAAGCCCCCGCCGGTGGGCACGGCTGTCGGTGAAGTATGGGGTTGCTGGACACTGTCCGCATTCCCTCTCTCTCTCTCCGCAGCCGCAATGCTCGGCACATGTGGCCTGTGCTGTCGGGAACTCAGCACATTGGAGATGGGGCATCGCGACTGGGCACCATAATGATATCCAAATGCGGTTGTGACTGTGCCTGGCGGGCGTCTCAGTGATGCCGATTTGGAGAGGGCGGAGCATTGTGACCCAGTGTCAAACTGGCACCTGCCACAATTTTACCATTGGGTGCCATTCTATGGCCGATCGCCGTTTCCCATTTTGGCGTCGGCAACGGAGAATCATACCCTAAGTGTTGAGACCAAGGCAAAATTCGTGGACTTTCATGACAGGAAAACTGGCACCACACCCGGACTGATTCTGCAGCTGCTATGGAGCTAGCACCGGCGCCATGTGGAACACAATCGATTCCAATGAGAAACAGTTCCAAATTCACAAGTTTCTTGATTCATATTCAAAGGCTGACAAGCTGCAGCCGCATATACACACTTCACTCCCAACACACACCATCCCAGCCAACAAGATGGCAGCAAGGAGAGCAGCTACGAGGTTTACCGATGCCAAGCTCGAGACCCTCTTGGACACGGTGGAGGAGCGACTGGCGACCTTGTACCCCAGCCCAGGAAGGAGGCTGCCAGCTGCCGCCATTCGCTGTTCCTGGGCTCAGGTGGCAGAAGCCGTGAGCGCCGTGGGCAACACCATCTGGACCGACCAGCAGTGTCGTAAAAAACTGCATGACCTCCTTAGGGCGGCCAGGGTGAGTAGGCAGCACTGTGCCCCTGGCAGTAACTCGGGTCCCACACACCCGTAACCATACCCCCCCATCCCCCCTCACCAGGAGGATGTCGGACCCCCACCCTGCCCCACATGCCAGTACCCATACTGGATGCCCTGGCCGGGTGCCCTGGCCACTAGGCTCCCAGCTACCCACCCCATGGACGACATGCGTCAGTGCCCCCGCAAAAAGGTATGGCAGCAGGGTAGCATGGTGGTTAGCATAAATGCTTCACAGCTCCAGGGTCCCAGGTTCGATTCCCGGCTGGGTCACTGTCTGTGTGGAGTCTGCACGTCCTCCCACTGTGTGCGTGGGTTTCCTCCGGGTGCTCCGGTTTCCTCCCACAGTCCAAAGATGTGCGGGTTAGGTGGATTGGCCATGCTAAATTGCCCGTAGTGTCCTAATAAAAAGTAAGGTTAAGGGGGGTGTTGTTGGGTTACGGGTATAGGGTGGATACATAGGTTTGAGTTGGGTGATCATGGCTCGGCACAACATTGAGGGCCGAAGGGCCTGTTCTGTGCTGTACTGTTCTATGTTCTAACCTGGAGGCAATTAGAGCATCCCTGTGCATTGGCCCTGGCGCACATGTTGTGTGGCCTCCCATGCCTGCCTGGGCCCCATGTCCTGCCCATCCTTGTCCTGCCCCACATCCTCCTTGTTGGACGAGGCCTGGCGTTCCGCCTCCTCCAACACATCGTCCTTCTGCTGTGCGATGTTGTGGGGGACGTGGCAGGCTACCACCTCACACTGAAGGATCTTTCTCAGCGTTTATACTGGAGGACCCCTCCAGAATGAGTAGGCACCTAAACTGCATCTTAAGGAAGTCGAAGCACTGCTCAATCACACCCCTGGTCGCTGCATGGGTTTCGTTGTATTGGGCCTCCGCTTTGTCTATGACCTCCGGATAGGTGTCATCAGCCACGACCATAGTGGATAGCCCCTGTCACCCAGGAGCCAACCCCACAGCCGGGGGGACATCTTGAACATGTCATGAATTGTTGAGTGTGCCAAGATGAAAGCGTCATGCACACTGCCCGGGTATTGGGCACAGACGTGCATGATGCGCAGCTGATGGTCACATATCAGCTGCACGTTCATTGAGTGGAACCCATTTTGGTTTGTGTAGTGTGACCTGTCATCTGCAGGTGCCCATAAGGGGTCATTCTGTTGATCACCCCTGAACCCGGGGAATCCAGGCGATGGCGCTGAATCCCGCTATCCAAGCATCCTGGTGAACTCAGTCCGCATTGAAATAGATTCAAATGAGGCGCCTGGGCATATAGGGCCTCCATGACTGCATGGATGCACCTGTGCACCGGGGTCTGTGAGATCCTGGACAGGACCACACTCGCCGCCTGGAAGGACCCCGGTTCGTAAACTCCAGGGCGACCGTTACCTTGATGGCCACTGGGAGCAGGTGTCCTCCCCCATAGTCCGTGATGGTGGCCCAGGTTGGCACTGTAGGCTCTGCACCTCCATATCCCTCTGTACTCCCCCCTCCCATCCCCGCTCCCCTGGATCATTGTTGTTCACGGTGGGGGCCTCTGGCCCTGGCGCCCGTCCCTGATGCCAGGGGTACCGTTGGCTGGCACTACCACCGCAGGGGTATGCCCTCAGCCTCTGTAAGGGCTACTGTGGGTGTTGCCCTGGGTGGGTCCCCTTCGGCTGGCGGCTGGGTGAGGGTAGGTATAGAGGGAAGAGGGTGTGGTGGAGGGTGGGGTGTGGGAGTGGGGTCACCCATACATGGAGCCAGGGTGGGTGGTAAGTGGGTGGTTAGTGGGGTGCGGAGCAAGATGGCTGCCTTGCAGGCCGCAGTAATGGTGGTCCTGTGGGGGGGGGGTCACCATGGCCACTCGGCTTGTTCCCCCATCCCCTCCCTCGACTCAGCCAGCCCACACTCGCTCTTCTCCATGTCCTACCTCCTCTCTCTCTCCCTGAGCAGCCACCACGCGGTTTCATGAATTTATTTATATATATTTTTTAAATGTTTTAGAGTACCAAATTAATTTTTTCCAATTAAGGGGCAATTTAGCATGGGCAATCCACCTAGCCTGCATATCGTTTGGTTTATGGGGGCGAAACCCTCGCAGACACGGGGGGAATGTGCAAACCTCACACAGACGGTGACCCAGAGCCGGGATCGAACCTGGGACCTCGGCACCGTGAGGCAGCAGGGATAACCCACTGCGCCACCATGCTGCCTAGGTTTTATGAATTTAAAAGCATAAGTGAACCGTGCTGTCGGGATCTCTATCGAAGGCGGAGAATAGCGGAGGCCCCGGATAATACTGGGTCGGACTCGCTAATGATATGCAAACGGTATTTACTGTACCTGTGTTCCAGAATGCATTGACGCCGCTGTCAAGGTGATGGAGAATCGTGATTTTGCGTCAAATCAGTGCCTACCGCACTTTTGGTGTCGGAACCTATTCTTCGCCCAATTGCCTTTCCCGATTTCGGCATCGGCTAAGGGAGAATCCCGCCCAAGGTGTTGTTAAATGGAGAATTGTATTTGCAGCCACTGAGACACAGTTGAATGCGTCAATGAGGGACATCCTACTCAGGAAATAGATCCTGGCTTCCTCCTACTCCCCCCTCTCCCTCCTCAGCTGCTCACCATGGGCAGGTTTATCCGCTGCCTGGCGCCGATATCATAATCGGCAATCGGGCGGGAAAACCCTTTTTCAACTGAATCGGGTGCGGCGTCAGTTTTCAGATGCTCCGCCCCCTCCAAAACGGCACCATCGGGGAATACGCCGCAAGCCGTTGGAACAGCCTCACGACGTTACCTGAAGGCCCTCTCCCGATGCTCCGTCCCCGATGGGCCGAATTCATGATGGCATGGTTCACCTGTGCTCCCAGTTTCCGTGAACTTGGCGAGGCGGCTGCGGGCTGTGTCCAGCGCCACCACAGTCGAGGTTGGGAGGGGGGTGGGGAGTGGAGACGAGCAGTGCCACTGGCTGTGGGGGGGGGGGGGGGGGGCTTCAGCAAGGGCTGAGGGGACTGGTTTGGGGGATGGTCTGGGGGTGGTGAGGGGGTGTCCAGGAGTGCCATATCTGGTAGGTCTGGTCCGCGCGCGGCCAGCACCATGTTGTACAGCATGACCGCTGCAGGTCAGCACCATGTTGTACAGCATGACCGCTGCAGGTCAGCATCATGTTGTACAGCATGACCGCTGCAGGTCAGCACCATGTTGTACAGCATGACCGCTGCAGGTCAGCACCATGCACGGCCACGGACCCGGCAATTCTCCGGCTGTTTATTTTGTAAAGGCCGTGTGTTTTACGTGGCACAGCTGCTAGCCCCTCACCAGCCGGTGGGTCGGTGTTGGGGCCTCGCCGATTTTTTCATCATCGAACTAGACACTTCCTCCGCACATAACCTCAAAATCAGAGAATCCAGCCCCACATACCTGGTTACAAGGCATGTGAGGATCCATATAGTCCCTAGAGTGTAAAATGGGGCCTTTCGGATAATCAAGTCTGCACCAACCCTCTGAAAGAGAACACTACCTAGGCTCATACCCCCACCCGAACTACCCGAACAACCCTGCAACCCCTCCTAACTTCTTTGGACACTGAGGGGCAATTTTAGCATGGCCGATCCACCTAATCTGCACATCTTTAGACTGTGGGAGGAAACCAGAGCACCCAGAGGAAACCCGCACAGACTCGGGGGGAACATGCAAACCCCACACTTAGAGTCACCTAAGGCCTGAATCAAACACAGGTCCCTGGTGCTGTGAGACATCTGTGCTAACCACCATATGGGCATACAGTCATCTTTGATGGATTCAGCCCTGCTTCGGCATGGTGACGCTCTTCATCATAGCTGCTCCAATGATTGTGTCCACCATCTTCTCCATCAAGATAAGGACAGACAGCCATGCCTGTGTGAGTGTGTGTGCTACGATGTGTTTCAATGATGCAACTGTCATGGCTGAATATCTAGAATATGTGCCGGCTGTGAGTGTGAGGCTTACGGCAGTGCTAATTGTGTGAGAGTGAGGTGAATGTATGAATGCTAAGTGTGAATGGTGGTCGGTAGAGATTGTTGGCATATTAGTGAAAGGCGGGAATGACAACGTGAGTACTGTGTGAGGCTGCAGTGGTTCAGTTGGAAGGACATGGGGCGGGATTCTCTGATTTTGAGGCTATGTCCCCACGTCGGCGTGGGAACTGTGATGTTTTATGACAGAAATAATGGCATAAAACAGTGAGTTCCCAATGGATGAGACCACACGGACCGACGCTGTCGGGAACTCGGCCGGTCGTGGTTAGAGCATCGGGTGGGCGGGCCTCAGGCAATGTCCTGAGGCCGTCGATACGTCATGAGTACTCTCCAATACGCTCCGAGTACGCTGCTGTGGAGAGGGCGGAGCATCGCGAAAGCTGCGCTGCCCTTGATTTGGTCGGGAACTGTGAATCTCCGGCCGATCGCCGAACGTGATTTTGGTGTCGGCGACCGGAGAATCCAGCCAATGGTGTTTGAAGATAAATTTACTGACTTTGATCACTCATGCAATGTCAATAAACTTCCTGCAGCATTTCATCTAGGTTCTCAGGGCTGCACCATTGTCATTGCCATCGCTGACTATCTTCCCCCATTGCCATTGCAGGATCTGTCTGGAGAGCTTCCTGATTCACTATGAATAGATAGCCTCTCTCCCCCTGTCCACTTCCTGCACTAAGGTCCCAATGTTCCATTGGGGAGCCTTGGAGTATGCTCTCTCTTTTGTTGTGCTATTGTTCAGTGTTCTTCCTGCCCAGATGTTCCTTCCCAGTCACTTCGAGTACCTGCTACAGCCAGAATGCATGTCCCTTTAAGAGATACAATTTGGCTTGACGTAGTACAGTTTTAAATGGCCCTAGCCTCACTTGTACTTGGGCCTTCTGTTGAGGCAAGCAGTGAATCAACAGTATGCTTAAAATCAGCTGCAGTCATGGTAATTCAGCAAACAGCATGAAGTATGGGTGCTGCCTGCATCAGAAGGGTTTCTGATTACCATCGCGAATCTCATCGATTTTCAGGGTCATCTGATTTTGCCCATATAGTCCACAGATCACGCCTCCACCTAATCTAATCATGAATGCAATCCTCCTCATCCAGTCAATGACCCCAGACCCACCAAGTCGAATTATTGATCCCAGCCCCACCTCGCAAAGTCAGTGTCTCCAATCCCATCTTTCCGACTCAATGATCCCAAACCCCTTGAGTTTAAGCAAAGGTCCCAGCTCCATCTATTAAATGCTGTAATCCATCTCCACATACTATAATCACCAACCCCAGCTCCACCTACTCTCTTCATTAATGCTGCCTCCTAACCTTGATGCTCAAATTTCAATACAGCAATAGCAAGCAAAAGTAATACCTCAGGGGGCTTCCTAAAATTAATACTGTAAACATTTGTGAAAGAACAATAGAGATGAGAACTGGATTCAGTTACCCTCGGAATGTAGGTAACATTAGATTAGATGGTCTTCACTCCCAACTGGAATTTAACCCATGGGGCATTTAATGGCTGGGCTTTGTTGCCAGATTTAGTAAACTATTTACAGTTAAAAGTTCAATAGATTTGTTTCTACCCAAAAGTAAT
The DNA here is from genome assembly GCF_902713615.1 of Scyliorhinus canicula. NCBI lineage: Eukaryota > Metazoa > Chordata > Chondrichthyes > Carcharhiniformes > Scyliorhinidae > Scyliorhinus > Scyliorhinus canicula. The sequence continues at coordinate 31,507,239 of NC_052146.1, read as the reverse complement.
GATCAACAGATTAAGCTTTGGAGACTAATAAACTCAGAGAACATTTCCTGATCAGAGTAATTCAGCAAGTACTGAAGCCATGCAGCTTTAAGAATAGGCACAGTAATGTAATACCTTATTGTTTATAAACGAAAAGAATTCCATTTGTGGCTTTGTTACAGTGAATTGGCACAGGGTTTAGCCCCCAGCCGGTTGCCATGGCAGCTTTATGTATAGCACATTTTTTTCTAGGAATCAGTGCATGACCTATGTTAATTGTGGACACTGAATTGGACCTTCATTCCATTTGTTGCCTGCTTTCAGGCAGTTTTTGTGCAATAAGAGCACAATGGGGTGGAAGGCCAACCACCTCCAAAGCTCCTGACTTCTCTTAAAATATTTAGCCCTGAACTAACACTTAAAACAGATGATCTGATAATTATTACCATTACTATTGTGGGAGCTTGCTGTGAGCACACTGTGCGGAATTCTCTGAAAACGGGGCTATGTCCCCACGCCCGCGAGAAAACAGGCTCGAATCACTCTGGGTTTTCCTCCGGCTGCCGGTACGGGGCCCTGCACTTCCGACCGCAGGTCCGCTGGGGGGCTTCTGCTGGGGGGAGTAGTGGGGGTTGGCCGGGAGGTAGGCTGTGGGGTCGGGGTGGACGGGTACGCGGTCCAGCACAGCCGGCGCCACCTTTTCGAGCGCGAACGGCGCGTGTGTGGAGGGTGTAAGTGTGCGCGCGGCTGCAGCTTGTCAGCTCTGCGGGTGTCCAGCACGGACCCGTTGATTATGCCACCATTTTCTACGTGTTCGGCGGGTGTTTCAGGCGGCACCGGTGCTCGCCCTTCAGCGGTAGCGAAATCGGTGCTGGTGTGGCGCCGATTCTTCCGTCGTTGAGCTCCACAGATCCTCTGTTGGCATCAGCACAGAATTTGCGCATGCGCACTGATGAGTGGGCACGCATGCACAGTGCATTCGCACTTTTTATATGTTAAAAGCTGCGGCTGTTGCGGGCGAACTTGCGCAATCGGGAGTGCCGCAACGGACCCTCCCGACACCCACCTGTGGGCCGCAACCCTGATTTTGAAAATGCTTGTGATAAATTACAAAAATGTCCGATCACTTGAAGAATAAAGACATTTATGAAAGTGCCAACAAAGCTGCTTCATAGACATTGTCATCATAAAGCCAGATCTTTATTTTATTTGCAGAAGCAAAGAAAGTCCCACAGAAATCATGCAGTGATGAGTTGTTGGCTCATGGTGCCCCTTCTGGCTCAGGGGGGAACTGCAACACCCAGTTCAGTGCTCAGCTGTGGAGACAAGGAGGGTCTGGAGTTCAATCCTTCGATGGCAATGATCGACCTGATCTTAGCCAGGGCAGCAGTGTTATGTTTGGTCCTAGGGATTAGAAGGGGAAATATCAGTCAGGCACTTGCTCCTGTGGTGCCCACTCAGTAAAAGCGCAGGAAAGGACAAGTGTAAGATTAGGCTGTCCAATTTTTATTTTGAAATCCACCGGAGCCCATAGGCTGACACATCTGTGGGCTGGCGTGCATTACAACGATGGGCTGCAGCAATTTGGCAACAGATGCCAATGCCAAAAACAACAACCCACAGCATCACTTGACAGCCTCATGTGTGACACTTGTGGTAGAATCTGCCTTTTAAGGGCAGGACATCATAGCCATCAGCAAAGGTCACCATACGAAGACACCCCATCCAAATGTTTGTTGCATGTCCACCATCTCTCTTAGATGGAAGGATGGCAAGACACTGGAACTCGCTTATCTGAGTTTCTCAATATCCACCAGAACATCTTTGTCAATCTCCACTTGTCGCTGGCCCTCTGTCCAGCCCCACTGCTCCAAGCCCCTCCCCCACCAGTATAAATCTCATCCTATTTCCAGTAGCTTTGACAAAGCGTCGTCCAAACTCGAAACGTAAGCTCCGTCCTCTCTCCACAGATGTTGTCAGGCCTGCTGAGGTTGTTCAGCATTTTCCCTTTTTGTTCCACCAAAAACTTTTCCTGGGACAATGCCTTCCACTGAAATGGTGAAGGTTGACTAGCAATCCCCTCCTGCCTGACAAATGAACTTTACAACCCAAGAAAGGTTAAATTCACACCACTGCACTTGCCTTCATTTACATGGGAGAGTATTGGTGTGCCGCATCTGGGAGACCAGAATATGGGGACTTTTCATTATCCTCCACTTTCCATTATCAGCGGAGAAAGGGGTGTGAAATACCAGCTCGGGTATTGTTCCTGCTCACTGATCTGTTGCCCTTTGCAGTGTGTACGTATATCAAAATCAGCCGAGTGCAGTTTTGGAATTGAATGTGTCCCCCACAGTCACTCACAACTGAGTCTCATGTACGGAGACCATCCACTTGGTGAGCCAAGGAGATCCACCATGACTATAGGAATCAGGTACAATGGTTGAGAGTCAGAAAAGAAATTCCACTGGAAATCAATTTTGTTTCCAAAGAAGAGAATAGTTATTCCATACGCAAAGGGACGCACAAAAAAAAAACCTCCTGAAATTAGAAACCAAATCATTTAAACTGTGGGCAAAGTTGTTAAACAGTACTTGATTAATGTAATAATTGAATTAGAGAACTATAAAGCATGTCAAAATCATTAATCAGTGGTTTCCGTCAACTCTGCATGGGAGTAAAGTACAGAATCATGGGAAACAGAGAGCACTCTGTTTAGGAAACTAATTTTGTCGTCGAACAGGTATCGGGTAGCCTGGGCCCCTCCACAAGAAAAGTCAGACTTTGAAAAGGAATGTTTCTGGCCAGTTGGAAAACCCTTTAAGTGTTGTGATTGGCAAGCTGTGCACCAGACCGTGGGACTTATAAACAAACATTTCAGCAGGGTCTGTGAACACCAGCATCGTTTCAGCAGCCCTAGTGCTGTCCACGCTCTGCTCCTACTCTCACTCTCTCTCTCCTGGGCCCACACCAGCCTGGGCTTGCTCCAACTTACATTACATAAACTCCTGACATGACATTGTATTACAACACTGTACGTGTGTGCCCTCTCACATTACACTAGCACTTTACTGCAAACAAGCCTGGGCACCCTGCATCTGTCAGGTCATTGCATTTCTTAAAATGGCAATACCTGCCGTGCACCAAAGGGTTCTCTGGTCATTTCTGGGGCAAGGGAACGATGTTAACTCCCAGCAGCTGGTGGAAATGGGATGGCAGCAACGATTAAAGCAAGGTGGTCAACCTACTGACCGATCCCCTTTTTTTCCACCATTTTAACTCCTGTCTTTTGCTGGATGATCCAGGAATATGTCTCATTCATCTCTCCAAGTCAGAGTCCTGCGACAGAAAGAAGAACTCAATGACATTTTATAAGTCTACTTGGTCAAGAGGAAGAGGCCCCAATAAGGCACATCCAGGAGGTTTTTTTTTAGTGAGGCCAGGAGCTAAGGGCAACAATACACCCCTGGCCTCGTCAAGATCAATAAATGTTATTCAGTGCACCCCCCCCCCCCCCCCCCCCTCCCCCACATTGTAATCTTACCCCTTTCTCTTGATCTACTACTCATGTCTTTTTGCCAGCTGGATCAATATCTGGAGTGCACAATACTGTGTGGGCCTGGAGCTAGTGAGCTGCAACTGAATTATCAGGGATGTAAGGTGTGTAGCTCAACTGTGGCAGGTTAAAGAGGCCCCTTCTTCAAAGTGGTTTGGCCCTCCAACTGGGTGGAAGGGCCTTCCAGCCTAAGCACTCGGTCACCCAGCCACCCTATGGCTCAGATCACTTTTTAACTAACTTTCACTTTTCTCTCCTGTTACCCAAAAACACTGCCCCTTTTTTGCCTGCAGCTTCATGAGTGCTCTTTTTTTTAAATTTTCTTTTAACTTTCACTTTTTAAAATAAATTTAAAGTACCTAATTCTTTTTTTCCCAATTAAGGGGCAATTTAGCGTGGCCAAGTCACCTACGCTGCACATCTTTGGGTTGTGGGGGTGAGACCCATTCAGACATAGGGAGAATGTGCAAACTCCACACGGGCAGTGACCCAGGGCCGGGATCGAACACGGGTCCTTGGCGCCGTGAGGTAACAGTGCTAACCACTGCGCCACCGTGCCTCCCCCATCATGAGTGCCCTTGTGTTTTACCCAAGCCCCATTTGCCACAAGAACCTCACAAAACCATCAAGGTCCCAGCATCAGTCATAAATGCACGTCAGCAACACAAATAGGTGCCTGGCAGGAGTTCGCGTTCAGTTTCATGGATGGCAGCAAACAAAATGGCTGCCAACAGGGCTGGCACTGGTTCAGGCCCATTTCCTCCATGGAAATCCTTGAGGAAGCAGAGGTCGATTTCCTTTTCCTCCATCATTCTTCACTTGAAACATCCTTCCCTCGTGCTGTCCCCAGGAGTGCCACTGGAGACTACTTAAATTGAGTTGGCGGAATCCCAACATTGCAGGGCATAGATGGGGCTTTCAATCAACCATGGTTAAGATTTTGGATATTCAAATTAGCTGCCCAATCCTGCTCCCACTCTGTCAGCAGGACATAATTGGGGGACCAATCTGCTATTGCTACAACGTTTCAGATTCAGGTCAATGGTAAATCCCCAGGAAGCTAATATTAGGAGATTGAGCGCTGGTAATGCCATTGAATGTCAAGGGAGAAAGTTAGATTCTATCTTGTTGGAGGTGGTCATTTTCTATTTTTTTTCCAACTAAGGGGCAATTTAGCATGGCCAATCCACCTAACCTGCACGTCTTTGGGCTGTGGGGGTGAAACCGATGCAGACACGGGGAGAATGTGCAAAATCTACACGGACACTGACCTAGGGCTGGGATTCAAACCCAGGTCCGCAGCGCCATAGTCCAAGTGCTAAACAAAGGAGCGTACTTGCAGACACGGAGATGGGTTGAAGTGTGTATACTTCAACGCAAGAAGCATCAGGAATAAGGTGGGTGAACTTAAGGCATGGATCGGTACTCGGGACTACGATGTGGTGGCCATCACAGAAACCTGGATAGAAGAGGGGCAGAAATGGTTGTTGGAGGTTCCTGGTTATAGATGTTTCAATAAGGTTAGGGAGGGTGGTAAAAGAGGTGGGGGGGGGGGGGGGGGGGTTGCATTGTTAATTAGAGATAGTATAACAGCTGCAGAAAGGCAGTTCGAGGGGGATCTGCCACTGAGGTAGTATGGGTTGAAGTCAGAAATAGGAAAGGAGCAGTCACCTTGTTTGGAGTTTTCAATAGGCCCCCCAATAGCAGCAGAAATGTGGAGGAACAGATTGGGAAACAGATTTTGGAAAGGTGCAGAAGTCACAAGGTAGTAGTCATGGGTGACTTCAACTTCCCAAATATTGAGTGGAAACTCTTTAGATCAAATAGTTTGGATGGGGTAGTGTTTGTGCAGTGTGTCCAGGAAGCTTTTGAAATGAAAATGAAAATGGAATGAAAATCGCTTATTGTCACGAGTAGGCTTCAATGAAGTTACTGTGAAAAACCCCTAGTCGCCACATTCCGGCGTCTGTTCGGGGAGGCTGTCATGGGAATCGAACTGTGCTGCTGGCCTGCCTTGGTCTGTTTTCAAAGCCAGCGATTTAGCCCAGTGTGCTAAACAGCCCCTAACACAGTATGTAGATTGTCTGACGAGAGGGGAGGCCATATTGGATTTGGTACTTGGTAATGAACCAGGGCAAGTGATAGATTTGTTAGTGGGGAGCGTTTTGGAGATAGTGACCACAATTCTGTGACTTTCACTTTAATAATGGAGAGGGGTAGGTGTGTGCAACAGGGCAAAGTTTACAATTGGGGGAAGGGTAAGTACGATGCTGTCAGACAAGAACTGAAGTGCATAAGTTGGGAGCATAGGCTGTCAGGGAAGGACACAATTGAAATGTGGAACTTGTTCAAGGAACAGATACTACGTGTCCTTGATATGTATGTCCCTGTCAGGCAGGGAAGAGAAGGTCGAGTGAGGGAAACATGGTTGACAAGAGAGGTTGAATGTCTTGTTAAGAGGAAGAAGGAGACTTATGTAAGGCTGAGGAAACAAGGTTCAGACAGGGTGCTTGAGGGATACAAGATAGCCAAGAGGGAACTAAATAAAGGGATTAGGAAAGCTAAGAGAGGGCATGAAAAATCTTTGGCGGGTAGAATCAAGGAACACCCCAAGGCCTTTTACACATATGTGAGAAATATGAGAATGACTAGAGCGAAGGTGGGTCCGATCAAGGACAGTAGCAGGAGATTGTGTATTGAGTCAGAAGAGATAGGAGAGGTCTTGAACAGGTACTTTTCTTCAGTATTTACGAATGAGAGAGGCCATATTGTTGAAGAGGACAGTGTGAAACAGACTGGTAAGCTCGAGGAGATACTTGTTAGGAAGGAAGGTGTATTGGGCATTTTGAAAAACTTAAGGATAGACAAGGATATATCCAAGGATTCTATGGGAAGCAAGAGATTAAATTGCAGAGCCGTTGGCAATGATCTTTTCGTCCTCACTGTCAACAGGGGTGGTACCAGGGGATTGGAGAGTGGCGAATGTCGTGCCCCTGTTCAAAAAAGGGAATAGGGATAACCCTGGGAATTACAGGCCAGTTAGTCTTACTTCGGTGGTCGGCAAAGTAATGGAAAGGGTACTGAAGGATAGGATTTCTGAGAATCTGGAAAGACACTGCTTGATTAGGGATAGTCAGGACGTATTTGTGAGGGGTAGGTCTTGCCTCACAAGTCTTATTGAATTCTTTGAGGAGATGACCAAGCATGTGGATGAAGGTAAAACAGTGGATGTGGTGTACATGGATTTTAGTAAGGCATTTGATAAGGTTTCCCATGGTAGGCTTATGCAGAAAGTAAGGAGGCATGGGATAGTGGGAAATTTGGCCAGTTGGATAACAAACTGGCTAACCGATAGAAGTCAGAGAGTGGTGGTGGATGGCAAATATTCAGCCTGGAGCCCATTTACCAGTGGCGTACCACAGGGATCAGTTCTGGGTCCTCTGCTATTTGTGATTTTCATTAATGACTTGGATGAGGGAGTTGAAGGGTGGGTCAGTAAATTTGCAGACGATGCGAAGATTGGTGGAATTGTGGATGGTGAGGAGGGCTGTTGTCGGCTGCAAAGAGACATAGATAGAATGCAGAGTTGGGCTGAGAAGTGGCAGATGGAGTTTGACCCTGACAAGTGTGAGGTTGTCCATTTTGGAAGGACAAATATGAATGCGGAATACAGGGTTAACGGTAGGGTCCTTGGCAATGTGGAGGAGCAGAGAGATCTTGGGGTCTATGTTCATAGATCTTTGAAAGTTGCCACTCAAGTGGATAGAGCTGTGAAGAAGGCCTTGGTGTGCGAGCATTCATTTGCAGAGGGATTGAATTTAAGAGCCGTGAGGTGATGATGCAGCTGTACAAAACCTTGGTAAGGCCACATTTGGAGTATTGTGTGCAGTTCTGGTTGCCTCATTTTAGGAAGGATGTGGAAGCTTTGGAAAAGGTGCAAAGGAGATTTACCAGGATGTTGCCTGGAATGGAGAGTAGGTCATACGAGGAAAGGTTGAGGGTGCTTGGCCTTTTCTCATCAGAACGGAAAAGGATGAGGGGTGACTTGATAGAGGTTTATAAGATGATTAGGGGAATAGATAGAGTAGACAGTCAGAGACTTTTTCCCTGGGTGGAACAAACCATTACAAGGGGACATAAATTTAAGGTGAATGGTGGAAGATATAGGGGGATGTCAGAGGTAGGTTCTTTACCCAGAGAGTAGTGGGGGCATGGAATGCACTGCCTGTGGAAATAGTTGAGTCGGAAACATTAGGGACCTTCAAGCGGTTATTGGATAGGTACATGAATGATGGGGTGTAGATTAATTTGTTCTTAATCTAGGACAAAAGTTCGGCACAACATCGTGGGCCGAAGGGCCTATTCTGTGCTGTATTTTTCTATGTTCTATGCAAACACTGCGCCACTGTGCCTCCCATTGGAGATGCTCATTGACTGGCACTTGGTTCACTAGCTCTGTGGAGTCTGCACCTTCTCCCCGTGTCTGTGTGGGCTTCCTCCGGGTGCACCGGTTTCTCCCCACAATCCAAAGATGTGCAGGTTGGGTGGATTGGCCATGCTAAATTGCCCTTAGTGTCCAAAAAAGGTTCGATGGGGTTACTGGGGTACGGGGATAGTGGGGAGGTATGGGCTTGGGTAGGGTGCTCTTTCTAAGGGCTGGTGCAGACTCAATGGGCTGAAAGGCCTCCTTCTGAACTGTAAATTCTATGATGATGGAGCAGTAACTTGCCAGATTGTTTTTTTGCCCTGCTTTTTGCGGACAGGACATACTTTGACAATTGTCAGTTAGATCAGTGTTCTTCAAACTCGGGGGCGTGACCCGCGGGTGGGTCGCAGGCGGGTGTTGGGACGGTCGTGGAGCCGTCCTTCGTGGCGCTCCGATCGCGCAAATCCCCGCGCAGCAGCCGGCTTTTAATAACGCCGGCTGAAAGCGGCCTTTAAAATGGCCACAAACATGTAAAACAAATTCGGTCGCAGTGCGCATCGGCGTGCATGCGCAAAACCATGCGCATGTGCGCCGATGATCGGGCGCTCATGCGCAGTGCTGCCGCTATTTTTTTAAACGGTCGCACCTTTTTATTCAAGTTCGGGGGGGGGGGGGTTATTAATTTTATTCATTTATTTTATTCATTTAATTTTTATTTTTATCATTTATTTTATTCATTTTTTTTACAAGTTCGGTGGGGGTTTTATTTTACAGGAAAGAAATGCAGAACTTTGGACAGATGGAGACTCCACACTTTCCGACACAGAAAGGCCTCACCTTCATCCAACAGGTTCCATTGGAGGAGCGTGTACGAGGGCCAAAAGGGACCCAAAGCCATTTCCTCCATTTTTATCAGCAGCAAACAAGGTAAGAGAAAATGGTGGGCCGCTCAGGTCGGCCGGCGTGGGCCGCGAAGGTTGGCTGGCGTGGGCTGCGAAGGTAGGCTGCGTTGGGTCCCGAAGGTCGGCCGGGTTGGGTCCCGAAGGTTGTACGGTTGGTAAAAATGGGTCCCCGGAAAAAAAGAACACTGAGTTAGATGCTAGTCGTGTGTATGGGAGGAGCTTGGCGAGAGAAGCAAATAGTTCTGGAATACAGGTCTCAATGCTGCAGCACTGGGGTGAGGGACCTGAGCATTTGGAGTATCGAGCGCCATCAGCTGTTTCTTGATCTCGTGTAGCGTGAATTGAATTGGCTGAAGGCTGGCTTCTGTGGTGCTGGGAACAGACAGAGGAAGCCGAGATGGATCAATCACTCAGTATCTCTGGATTGGATTGGATTTGTTTATTGTCACGTGTACCGAGGTGCAGTGAAAAGTATTTTTCTGCGAGCAACCCAACAGATCATTAAGTACATGAGAAGAAAAGGGAATAAAAGAAAATACATAATAGGGCAACACAAGATATACCATGTAACTATGTAAGCACCGGCATCGGATGAAGCATACAGGGTGTAGTGTTAATGAGGTCAGTCCATAAGAGGGTTATTTAGGCGTCTGGTGACAGTGGGGAAGAAGCTGTTTTTGAGTCTGTTCGTGGTTGCAAATGATTCACCCTTGTCTTTCAAACTGAAGTACTGGGCTCTGCCATCGTTGAACATGAGGATGTTCATTGACACTACACCTCCTCCTATTTGTTGTTTCATTTTCTGCCATCATTCTCGATTGGCTGTGGGAGGACTGCAGAATTTTGACCTGATTTTCTCATTGTGGGACTGATGTTTTTCTGAGTCAGCGGAGAGGTATGAATGGTGTGGGTGGACGTTGGACACATTTCTCAAGCACTGATCGCCAGGATGGCCCACCACCTGTCCCGGTACTGAGGCCAAACAGACCAAAGGATCCCAGCTGTTCCTTCTTGCTGTATTTGCTGAGCTCAGTTGCCGAAATAGTTTGCAGATACAAACTACTTAGGTATTCATTGTGGTTGGGACTATGTTCTCCCATATTTCGAGGGGAGCTTGTGGGCGATGCAGCCTCAGAGTTTCAGTTGGAGAGATTTGAGTGAGATACGTCAGTGAGTCAGCCACACAGGGAGATGATAATGTTGCGACTCCACAAGATGGCTTGTAAGTTTTGGTTGCTTTAATCCCTGCCCCCACGCCCCTCCACTCTCACATTCACCAGCACTCCTCAACCACTTTTATAGACACCAGCAACGCCAACTCCCCTCCCCCACCACCAGTCCCACAGTCCAAGTGTAACGTATTTTATTTCATAAAAATTGATCATCCTGCTCACTGCCTTGAATCGCACACAGGAATTGACTAAAGGAATGAGGCACAAGTGCTTGGTGGATGCCAATGGAACCCACACCAAGTCAACCTGTTTGTTCCTTCAGATATTTTGGGAGAAAAACTGAAGGAAAGTAAAAGACAGTCCAAAGTCACTGATGGTAGATTCAGTAACTGATGACTGCAGATCCCAAAAATCATGATTTATAGCAGTACCTGAGGATGTTTTCACTGAGTGAGCTGGTCCAGCGAAGAAGCTTTCATCTTCGCTCTTTGTGGTTTCCTGCTTAGATTTTTCTACAAAACCTTCACTAACCTCTCAACCGGTCTATAAAAATCACTGATGCCTTATACAACATGACCGCCTCCACCGCATTAAAGTCGGTTTCTGGGCTTCTGTGTACCAAATACATGTAGCTTGCTGGCTAGTCCAAAGGCGCAATCTACTGGCCATGTTGCGCCCGAATGGGAGACGATAGATGCCTGGAGAGACCTCCCACCACAGGCTTCTCGACAGCCAGTACGCCTCAAGTGATCTACCCCGGTCTCGTGAGGCGTCATGGTCAGGATTCCAACCACAATGAATACCTAAGTAGTTTTAAAAACCCCTTAGGCATGCTGACCCGGGATCTATCGGACTCCCGGCATCTACCAGCTTTCCTAGAGAATCCCCAGCCAGCTGCTCTTCAGTACTGGTTCACACAAACATGGACCAGGCAGCACGACACCCAGGGGGCCGGGGGGGGGGGGGGGGGTCTCCTGGGCCATCGAAAGCCCCTGGGTGGCCAGGAACAGGTGAGGTTGGCCCCCTGGTCATCCTTCTTGAATGTGGGAACCCTGGCACTGCCAGGCTAGCATCTTGGTGCTGCCAAGGTGCCTGGGTGGTACTGCAAGACTGGCAAGAGCACTGCCAAGGTGCCAGGGTGGCAGTGCCAGGGTGCCCAGTGACTAAGATGGCACAGCCAAGGGTCAGGGCCTGGGGTGGGCACTGCCCATGGAAGGAGGGTGGGGGTATGCAGGGAGGGTATGAAGGGGCATCTTGAAGGTTGAGAATGTGAAGGAGGGGTGTAAAAGGGGGTTTGGAAGGCCTAAAAAGGGGGAGTCCTCAGTGACCCCATAGCGGGTATCATCACTTGGAGGGGTGTGGGGTAATGCCCATGTGTAAGGGATATGGAGTTGCCCATGGATGGGAGTGTGGGGGACGTACAAGCTCACTTAGAGATTGGGGCATACTTTCAAAATGGTAGCCCAACCTCTGAGGAGGCTGTCTGACCAGTGACTTCATTCCCCAGTGATGGAAATAATTCTAAATGTGGGCTTGACCGGGGAGAAACACCCCAGGGCCCAAAAAAGTGACTGTGTGGTTAGATAGTGGTGGGGATAGGTGTTGGCCAGCAAAATAAGACCAATGGCAAATTTTATAAAGGGTATTCTTTGGATAAGGAAAATCCCAAAGCCTTTTATTCGTATGTAACGAGCAAGAGGGTAACTAGAGAAAGGATTGGCCCCCTCAAAGACAAAAGAGGGAATTTATGCGTGGAGTCAGAGGAAATGAGTGAGATTCTTAATGAGTACTTTGCATCGGTATACACCAAGGAAAGGGACATGATGGATGTTGAGGCTAGGGATGGATGTTTAAATACTCCACGTCATGTCGGCATAAGGAAGGGGGAGGTTTTGGGTATTCTAAAAGGTATTAAGGTGGACAAGTCCCCAGGAATGGATGGGATCTATCCCAGGTTACTTAGGGAAGCGAGGGACGAAATAGCTGGGGCATTAACAGATATCTTTGCAGCATCCTTGAGTACGGGTGAGGTCCCGGAGGACTGGAGAATTGCTAATGTTGTCCCTTTGTTTAAGAAGGGTAGCAGGGATAATCCAGGGAATTATAGACCTGTGAGCTTGACGTCAGTGGTAGGCAAACTGTTGGAGAAGATACTAAGGGATAGGATCCATTCACATTTGGAAGAAAATAGACTTATCAGTGATAGGCAGCATGGTTTTGTTCAGGGAAGGTCATGTCTTACAAACCTAATAGAATTCTTTGAGGAAGTGACAAAGTTAATTGATGAGGGAAGGGCTGTAGATGTCATACACATGGACTTCAGTAAAGCATTTGATAAAGTTTCCCATGGCAGGTTGATGGAAAAAGTGAAGTCGTATGGAGTTCAGGGTGTACTAGCTAGATGGATAAAGAACTGGCTGGGCAACAGGAGACAGAGAGTAGTGGTGGAAGGGAGTGTCTGAAAATGGAGAAAGGTGACTAGTGGTGTTCCACAGGGATCCGTGCTCGGACCACTGTTGTTTGTGATATACATAAATGATCTGGACGAAGGTGTAGGTGGTCTGATTAGCAAGTTTGCAGATGATACTAAGATTGGTGGAACTGCAGATAGCGAGGCGGACTGTCAGAGAATACAGCAAAATATAGATAGATTGGAGAGTTGGGCAGAGAAATGGCAGATGGAGTTCAATCCAGGCAAATGCGAGGTGATGCATTTTGGAAGATCTAACTCAAGAGCAGACTATATGGTCAATGGAAGAGTCCTGGGGAAAACTGATGGACCAAGAGATCTGGGAGTTCAGGTCCATTGTACCCTGAAGGTGGCAACGCAGGTCGATAGAGTGGTCAAGAAGGCATACAGCAAGCATGCCTTCATCGGACGGGATATTGAGTACAAGAGAGTCGGCAGGTCATGTTACAGTTGTATCGGACTTTGGTTAGGCCACATTTGGAATACTGCGTGCAGTTCTGGTCGCCACATTACCAGAAGGATGTGGATGCTTTAGAGAGGGTGCAGAAGAGGTTCACCAGGTTGTTGCCTGGTATGGAGGGTGCTAGCTATGAAGAAAGGTTGAGTAGATTAGGATTGTTTTCATTGGAAAGACGGAGGTTGAGGGGAGACCTGATTGAGGCCTACAAAATTATGAGAGGTATGGACAGGGTGGATAGCAACAAGCTTTTTCCAAGAGTGGGGGTGTCAATTACAAGGGGTCACGATTTCAAGGTGAGAGGGGGAAAATTTAAGGGAGATGTGCATGGGAAGTTTTTTACGCAGAGGGTGGTGGGTGCCTGGAATGCTTTGCCAGCGGAGGTGGTAGAGGCCGGCACGATAGCATCATTTAAGATGCATCTGGACATATATATGAACGGGTGGGGAACAGAGAGAAATAGACCTTGGAAAATAGACAACAGGTTTAGATAAAGGATCTGGATCGGCGCAGGCTGGGAGGGCCGAAGGGCCTGTTCCTGTGCTGTAATTTTCTTTGTTCTTTGTTCTTTGTTCTTGGTCATCATTAGTTACATTAGAATCAGGTGCTCCTGATGTTAATCCTTTACTCTACATAGACAGTGCAATCGAGTTGGGGCAGCACGGTGGAGCAGTGGTTAGCACTACTGCCTCAAGGCACCGAGGACCCGGGTTCGATCCCAGCCCCGGGTCACTGTCCATGTGGAGTTTGCACATTCTCCCCGTGTCTGAGTGGATCTCACCCCCTCAACCCAAAGATTTGTAGGGTAGGTGGATTGGCCACGCTAAATTGTCCCTTAATCGGAAAAGAGTACTTGAGTACGGTAAATTTAAAAAAAGACAATGCAATCGAATGACTACTGATTGATCTAAAGTAGGATGTTTCAGCTGGAGCATGTTCCAATATTGATGCTTATGCTTAAAGCATAATGGCACATACATTCATCCATGTGTAATGCACATTCGTATGTTGTCACAGCAGTTGGCGAGATGACCCAGATGTGCCTGCATTCAAGACTAAGTGGATCATATCCAGTTACTGAGGTACGTGATTTGTCTGAAGTCCTGTACCAAAGGAACAACTTTGGTTTATGTATTACTTTTAATCTAAGAAAATATACCAAGGTAACTCACAAATCAGTGTTAGGGAACAGATGCCAGGTAAAAAAGGAGAGATTAGGTGGTTGACCAAAAGACGTAAAAGAGATTGGGCTTGAGAAGGTTTTTAAAGGTGGGGAGAGGTGAAGATGTTAAGGTGGTGAGATACCGAGAATGAGGCATAAAACTGAATTTTCTATCATAGCAGTGGGGAAAAAGAGGAATGTCACACAGACAAGTGGATCAAAGGACTAGAGCATTTTCAAGGAAATAAACAGCTGAAACAGTTTGCAGAGGTCAGATTGGACAAAGCCATGGAGAGATTTATAGACTAGGATTTTTAATGTGAAACATTGTAGGGTTAGTTTGGATCAGCAAGAATTCCAATCCGGGGCAAGGGAGATTTCAGCTGGGGGAGAATACTTCCCCATGAGGTTTATGGGTGAGGTTTATGAAAAATAAAGGATGGGAGACTGGGAAACTGAAGCCTCATCCAAACCTGCCCACATCACATCAAAGCAAAGGTGTTCTGACAGATGCCAACTCGGAATCAGGCAGGACTCACACCAGTTTCATGAGAAGGGTGAACATCATATTCAGAAATGCCATTTGTGCAGAGGCACAGTGCGTGATTCTCCGAAACGGAGAGAAACAGCCGACGCCGGAGTGAAACCCGGAGTGTTTCACTCCGGCGTCAGAGGCTGCTCCTCGCCACCTATTCTCCCCCTCCCCCGGGGGGCTAGGAGCGGCGGTGTGCGAATCTCGGGCGCCGGGCCTTGACTTTTGCGTCAAAGCGGCGCGCCGAGATTGACGCGGCCGGCGACGCCTAAGTGATGTCAGCCGCACATGAGCAGGTTGGCCGGCTCCAACCCGCGCATGCGTAGTTGCCGTCTTCCCCTCCGCTGCCCCGCAAGACATGGCGGCTTGATCTTGCGGGGCGACGGAGGGAAAAGAGTGCATCTCCTAGAGATGCCGGCCCGACGATCGGTGGGCACCAATCGCGGGGCAGACATCTGATGAGCATGCCCGTGGTGCTCGATCCTCTCTCCGCCCCCCACAGGCCCCACACTTAACTGTCGCGCGATGTTCACGCCGGCAGCGACCAGGTGTGGTTGCCGCCGACGTGAACCGATTGGGGTCGTCAGGCCGCTCAGCCCATCCGGGCCAGAGAATCACCGGTCACCGTGAAAAATGGCGAGCGGCGATTCTCTGAGCGGCGTGTCGCAAAACGCAACACGCCATTTTGGGGGGGTGGGAGAATCGCGGGGGGTGCCAGGGCGGCGTGGCGCGATTCGCCCGGCCCTCCCGCAATTCTCCCCCCCAGCGTGGGGAGCGGAGAATCCCGGCCACAGTCTCAGGATAAAGGGCCGATCATTCAGGCTGAGATGAGGAGAAATTTCTTCACTCAAAGGATTGTGAATCTTTGGAATTCTCTACCCCAGAGAGTTGGGGATGCTCCATCATTGAACACATTTAAGGCTGGATAAAGAGTCTCTTAGGGGATCGATGAATATGGGGAACGGGTGGGAATGTCCAGTTGAGGCAGAAGACTAGACTTGGTCGTATTGAATGGCATAGCAAGCTTGGCAGGCCATTTGCTTCTTCTCCCTGTTTCCTCTCTCTCTTTCTTTCTCTCTCTCTCTCTCTTTCTCTTTCTCTCTTGTTCTTGTATGTGCGCTTCACTTTGGAGATATATTTGAACACCTGTCACAGAGGCCAAAAAAAAAAGGTAACCGTACACGCTTCCTCACTCGTTCCCCTCTTTCCTTTGATGTTTTAAGGAAAGATTCTGGATTCTATCTAAATAAAAACAAAAGGGTCAACTTCAAAAACAAACATTCCCCTTAATCTCAGATGAGCAACAACATCGATTCAGCACTGGCTGACTTAGTGGTTGGCTACAGCCTCCCTGGACAATACAGGCTGTGAACCATGGCAACCCACCTCCCCCCCACCACCACCCGCCTCCCAAAAAAACCCACACACTCTGACAAATCTGCAGTGCATTCAGAGAGGCTTTGTGGAGATTGTCTGTGAGCCAAGTTAATCCATAAAGCTAATTCAATCCAAACATCACTGACCTCTCTCATCAAGGAAATCAATAGAATCAAAATTTGCATAATTTATTAACTGTCTAAGAGCTGTAATAAATTATTCATGTGAGTCTGCATACTCTGTTTCAAAAAGAAATTAAAACTCTTGTGAGGAAAATATTGCAATAACATTTAAGTGAAATGTAACAGCATTTTGTCTTCACACTCCTGGCATTCCAGTAGAAACAAATGACTGCGAATTCTTTCGGCACAGAATATTTAGGAAATGGGTTTTTCCTCACGAATAAAATTGGCAAAAACTCACCAAAGTACAGGAACAAACTGGAAGATTGTCCTTGAGGGGCAATCTCCAAAGAAAGTTTAAAAAGAGATCATACAAAATTAAAAGTTTGTTTATGCATCCCACAGCAGATCCACTTGGCCAATTTCTATTCCCATTGGTTCCTGCGTACAAACCTGCGCTAATAGCTACCATCAATACACAGTGCTGCCAGTTGGACAGCCACTCAATTGCCTGTCATGGTGGAATGGCTGTGGACCCCATACAAAACACACGGGATCAGCCAGAATATATAGACTGTGAGCTCCAAATGCAAGCGGGCCGAACCTTGGAAAAATAAGGCTCCAAAACATTCGGATCAGAGTAGAAACAGGTTCAAATGTTCTGGCTTCAAGGGATTGCAATTGCCCTTCACAGGAGTGAGACCTTCAAAGCTTTTGACTTTCTTTTCATGTTTTCGCTGAGAAACTTGTATCTGTGGCCATAATCTCCATTTATCAGGCTGGGACATGCCAAAATGATCACAAGCCTGTAATTACACTCAGTACGGGAAATGTGTTTGGGAAGGGGAATAAATCGATTGAAGCTACTTTTCCACCTTCTTCTCAAAAGGCATAAAACATGTTTCCATTATGCCTCTGGACATGTTTCCTATGCCCATTGTAGTCAACTCCAAGTCCTGGAGTCGTATTAACTTCCGGAATTTGTTGCCAATGTTGGTGAGCACATAGCCTTAGATAAGGAAAGGACCATCCTGTTCATTAAGCACCATTCGTGGACTATATATATATCTAACTACTCTATTGAGGACCATACCCCACCCAATTAATCTCCTGATGGAAACATGTCCAGAGACCGACTAGAAACATATTTTATACCTTTTGAGAAGAAGGTGGAAAAGTAGCTATAATCGGTTTATTCCCCTTCCCAAACACATGTTCCGTAATGAGTGATGAAGGCTCTCCAAAGATTGAAGTTTAGCTTTTCCCATGATTATTCAGCTCTCGATAGTCTTTACCACCTTAGGATTTTTGAGGAAATACATTAGCTTCTGTGATCTAAAAAAATAAACACGCATGTCTGGCACAACCAATCAGATTGGGGAAACAGTAATCAATGCAGAGCTGATTTGGGATTGTGCCTGCTGTCTAATCTCAGGGTGTGTGAGGTAGAATTGTCATGCAGGACAAGGCAAAGAAAATTGGAGGAATAGTCATCACAATTTAACATAAGATGTAGGAGCAGAAGTAGGCCGTTCAGCCCATCAAGTATGCTCTGCCATCGGAGATCGTGACTGTTCTGATATGATAATCCTCACCTCCACTTTCCCGCCTTACCGTATAATTGTTCATTCCCTCACTGATAAAAAAATCAGTCTTTTTTGTCGAGTATCTCCTTCCTGGCAGCTCTCAAGTCCTTTCTCAAATACCACTGACAGATTCACTTGCTTCCTTATGGGTTCCTTCTCTCTTCCCGTACCAGCCTCCCCGGACAGGCGCCGGAATGTGGTGACTAGGGGCTTTTCACAGTAACTTAATTGAAGCCTACTCGTGACAATAAGCGATTTTCATTTTATTTTTCATTTCATTTCTGCAGGTTTCCAATTGGATGGGAGTGGTATAGTTTGCAGTCTGAGAATGTATTAACAGAGTGCATTTTTGGCTTCACACAACAGAGAGTGGATGCAATAGGGAACAGAAAAAATGAGCAAAAAATACAGGGAAGTCAAAAACCCTCCAAAAAATAAATTCAACAAATTTAGTTGACAGCTGGGAGTCATGTGCTGAACTATGAACAGATAGTTTCACCACCCCAGCGCCTCATGTCAGCTGAACCTCTCACACCATTGAGAATGTCCTTCAAGCCACGGTTGTTTGTTTATATTTACAGGCTGTACTGAGAGCATGGCTTAACATGGCACAGGATTCAGAAGGCTGCACGACTGTGTGTGGGACACAAAAACACAAAATTAAATGCTGTTCAGTTCCTAGCCTGAGTTGCATGTATTCAATTTAATTAGCAGAACTGGAGCCACCAAGAGACATTCCTCATCTTCACTAACTAGCCACACTGGGGCCATTTCAGGCAAAGCTGCGGTTAATTCTGACACCGGCCATCTGTAAAAATCACTTTCCCAAGCCATAAGGCTGCTTAATTTGTGTTTTAAGTGGTACAGTATTAAAGAATTTAAATAGAGTGCTCAGGGTTAAACGCTGACCATTCTTACATGAACTTGCTGAGCATTTGACAAGTCAAATCTCTCCATCCTCGATTGCACAACAGCTCAATATTACTGCACTGCATGTTAATGGAATCAAACTGTAACCAGGAGAATATGCACTTCCAACCTCGTTAAGCAGAGCATCAATATTCTGATACTTCAGCAATTGCTCCCTTTCTGAAGCATCCTGGTGCATTTTAGATTCATACAACCCGCATGAGTCAGGATATCTAGTGCAGATTCTAGACAAACTATACCAATGGGTCAGTTTGGCTCAGTTGGTCATAGATTTGCCTCTTGAGCAGAAGGTTGCAGCTTCCACTTGCCCCAGAAATGTTGCTCCAGAGAGGGAGGGCTGCAACATTAAAATCTCCTTTCTTGAAGCTACGAGGTTCATTCACCTCACTGCTTTGTCTGGGATCAGACCTTTAACAGTACTCTGCACAAGAAAAGCAATTCATTGTTTGCGAAGGACATATGCTCAACTTAAATGTTATTGGAAGGATTGTTTTTTTTGTTACTTTTTCTGAGTTACAAAGCCAGGGCTCAGAGTGCGGGTCAGGGGCAAACCCCTAATCCAGCTTCTTGCCTGCCCCAAAAACCAATTCAAATTGAATCCAATTCATGGTCCCCACAAGAGAGACATACCAGATCTGAGCCAAAAGGCTACTACACTTGATCTTAGCCAAAAGGCTGAGAAGCGATATTGGAAGAATTGTTAAGCAGCAAGATGAATATAGTACAGAACTTTGAAATATATGCACTTGTTAACTCTGGTAAAAGGTGGGAAATGGTGTTCCACAACCATTTATATCAACAATTTGCTGGTTTAGCACACTGGGCTAAATCGCTGGCTTTTAAAGCAGACCAAGGCAGGCCAGCAGCACAGTTCAATTCCCGTACCAGCCTCCTGGAATGTGGCGACTAGGGGCTTTTCACAGTAACTTCATTTGAAGCTTACTCGTGACAATAAGCGATTTTCATTTTCATTTTTCATTTCAATTTGTACTTGGGAATCAGAAAACAATCAGAAAACTTCTGGATGACACCAATTGGTGTACCATAGTTAAAACAGAGGAGGACGGCAACAAAGTATAGGAGGACATTAATAGTTGCAGAATGGGCATTTTTAGTAAATGCAACAATTAGGACCACCAGTTGGCGAAAGAATAATAAAGGATTTCTTAACAAGCGAACTATATACAGAACACAGTAATCAATGTCTTCATCCTCCGCACTTGGATCACAACTGGCTGCAAAAGCCTGCGCTCTGCACCGGGATCCCTGCCCTCGTTCCCCATTGACTGAAGGGGTCATATGATCCTTCCAATGTCCGCCAGTTCATTTTTTCTAATTAAGGGGCAATTTAGTGTGGCCAATCCACCTACCTTGCACATCTTTTGTGTTGTGGGGCGCGAAACCCAAGCAAATACGGGGAGAATGTGCAAACTCCACACGGACAATGACCCAGAGCCGGGATCGAACCTGGGACCTCAGCGCCGTGAGGAAGAATGCTAACCTCTGCACCACCGTGCTGCTCTATATTGAACAATTTGTAACACAGTTCATCAGAAACTCAGTCTGTCAGAGGACTTTGAGATTTGACAAAGGGTCATCGAAACATTAGCTCTTTTCTCTCCTTACAGATGCTGCCAGACCTTCTGAGATTTTCCTGCATTTTCTCTTTCTCTAGGAGTGAAACTGGCTAGGTTTCCACTGTAGAGGTATCTTTGGTTGGATTCGCTTCTCTGGAACTCTCTGTTGGTAGCTGGACATCACTTTCAATTGTTTCCTCAGTTCCACTGGGAGCAATAATTTGGCCTACTGTCATGTGAGAGTACCTTTAAGAAATAGGTGTTTAAGAAATGTACCTTGAAGAAATGGGTATTATCAGTGATGTCAGAGTGTGGGTGGAGCTGGGCTCTCTGTCAGCTTTTTACTTTCATTTTAGGCTGTTTGCTGCAGGGAGCATTTTAGTTTTGTTTTCAGTGTTGGAGCTGAAGCCAGACCAAGTAGGTGTACTGCTGTTTTCTCTGTCATCAAAAGACTATCTCTTGATCATTTGGTGAATTCAGAATTATAAATGTTCTCAGTAGTGAATGTAAACCTAATGTGCTTCCGTTGAAATGTGTTTCTTCTGTCTTCTGGGTGTTGTTTGGGAAGTTATTATGGATTACTTAGTGTTGTATTCTTTGGGGGTTGTATTTGAATTGATGGCTGCTAAGATGTTCACTGTATGTTTCAAAAAGGTTAACTTGAGTTCATAGAATAAACATTGTTTTGCTTTGAAAATTACTTTTCCATTTCTGCTGTACCACAACCTGTAGAGTGGGCCTTGTGCTCCCCATACCGCAATCTATTAAAAGTTGTGGGACAGGTGAACTCCATGATGTACTTTGGGGTTCTCTAAACCTTGGCCCATGACACTACGACTGGCTGATATTCCACTTCACTCGGACAAATAATAACATTGTTTGCTGGCACAATTGAATCAGGTAGTAGCATTGACCTCTGGGAAAGCATTCATCTCTGCAACGTATCTATGTGTTTCTTTAAAAACTTGTCCTGCACTTTTACTTCATAGCATAGTGACCCTATCATGGCCACTGTAGTTCCAGGACCCAACTTGGTCCACTCCCAAAATTCTTCCCAAAAACTAAATTGTCTATTTCAAATGCTCTATCCACGTGTGCCAAATCATGGTTCATTTTCTAACAACTCTGCCTTGTCTCCATCCCTCCTTGCCAAACGTGGAGTGATCAGACTCAACCTGGCTCTCAGGCGACGATCCATCAGCAACTCAGCTGGAGCAATGCCAGTTGGTTCTGTAGGCTAACAGGAACTGTGCTATATTGGTTCCTAGTGACGCAGAGCATTGCTTGTTCAGACTAGCCTTGAATGGCTGAACTGCACTGTGACAAAATGGCCACCAGCCTGAAAAACTGGGCCAGATACAGAATTGGACAATCAGGTCTGATGGGAATTAGAACAGACCCTAATAAACTAATCAGAGGCGAACGAGGGCAAGTCTGAACTTGTCCTGGAAGTTGGGGCAGGAGGTGCTCAACCTTGACCAAATGAAGGCGGTATTTTGTGTATTGACTAGTATCGGCCAGACTCAACAGTGCTTGAACACCATACTTTGTGCATCCTGTACACCTGAGATCCTGAGAATGAACCCCACAGAGGGCTGTTGGCATCTTCCACATATGTAATCGACAATTCCATTGGGTGCTGCGACCCCCCCCCCCCCCCCCCCCCCCCCCCCCCCCCCCCCCCCCCCCCCCCGCCTCCCCCCCCCCTCCCCCCCCCCCCCCCCCCCCCCCCCCCCCCCCCCCCCCCACTGTAACCTCATTGATTGGAAGCCAGAGAACGTTCCAGAAGGGCATGAAAGAGAGAAGGGAGAAGGTATAAGTAGAGACAGCTGGAAACCAGCTTCAGCAAAAATTCCACCCGAGTGAAGACTCCATCCCGAGTCAAGACCCCAGCCTGACTGAAGACTCCACTCCAGCAAAGAGAAGACACGGCAATGACAGGAGATGACGAGCGAGACCAACCTCCGCGAAGAAGGCCCTGAGTTCAGAAGCAAGGTCATCGGCAGAGCTCAGCGAAGCGTCATACCTGGTGGAGTAGCCTGACCAAGCTCACCTGCACAGGTGGAATCTGAGTCTCAGATAGACAATACAGTATTGATAAGTTTGTTTAAGGATTCAGGGTTGTTTTGTGAATAGTGTTTGGATCATAAGATTCAGCAACAAAATCGAGTTGAACTACAAATCCATCTTGTCCTTTGCTCGTCTCATGAGCAAGCGCACCTGGATAAACAAGTTTTAAGATAAACTGGTCAATGTGCCTAATATTTTCAGATAACAGAGCAATCGGCCAACCCATTTGATGAAGGGTGATATTGTGCGGCCCAAATATGTTTTATTCCATTCAAGATCATGAACTGCTGTTCCATTGACCAAGAGCAGCACTTCATTTGTGGGTGGAAAAACATTGGTGCAGTTTCTCAACTGTGGCAAATAAATTGTTGACCTCATTTCAAATACATCCATTTTGAATATGCCTCCACCAGCAAAAGGAGCATGAATGTTCCACCATAATCCACATGAACTCTTACCCAAGGTTAACCAGGTCATTCTCAGGGGTGCAAGGGAACTGCGGTTGGCAACTTCTGGTATAACTGCCAAAGGTCACAACGCTTTCTATATCTGCATCGATGCTTAACCACCGCATGTAGCATCTTGTTGACACTTTCATCCTGGAAACGCCTGAATCGTTAATTCTTCAAGTAACGATTTTCTTCCTGGTATGGGGGACAAACAATCTAGTTCCCCAAAGATGATACCATTCTCACAACAAAGTTTGAGCTGATAAGGCTTCATTTGCTCTGAAGCTTTCTCATTCTGCCATCCATGCAGTATCAGAGGCGGGAAAACCTGCACGAACCACTCCGGCGTCAACAGGCCCCGAAAGTGTGGATTTCTCTGCACTTCCAGGGGTTAGGTGGACGGCAGATGGGTTGGTGGCATGGGACTGCGCGAGTTAGCGCATGCGCTGAAGGGCTGGCGTGATCTTGCGCAGAACCGCCGCCATGGTTCCGCGCATGCGCAGACCGGCCGGCGATTCAGGCGCATGTGCAGGGGGTTGTCCTCTCCACACCGGCTCTGGCGGATCCCTACAGGGGCCAGCGTGGAATGAAGGAGTGCCCCCATGGCACAGGTCTGCCCGCAGATTGGTGGGCCCTGATCGGCGGCCAGGCCACCGTGGCCGGATCCCCCCGCGCCCCACCGAGGACTGCACCAGCCAACTTACCTGCCAGGTCCCATTGGGGCCCTGAGAATTGCCGGGGGGGGGCGCTGCCAACGGCCCCCAACCAGCGTTGCATGATCCCCGCCCCCTGCCCGAAAACCGGCGCCGGAGAATACGGCAGCCGACGTAGGTGCGGCGGGGCGGGATTCGCGTCGCCCACCTGGGATTCTCTAACACGGTGGGGGGTCGGAGAATCCCCCCCCCCCCCAAGATGTTTAACAATGGGCCTCTATTAGTCTAGTATCCAGTACTTAATTTGGTGCGCTGTTACAGGTGAGGAGTTCAAAAACGTTAAGGTCTCTTGCAGAACTGAAGGGGATAGAGTGCTTTCAGGTAATGGAAGTCTACATAAGGTATCTGCATTTGCTATGTAAGCCCTTGGGCTGATGTTCAAAGGTATATTCATCGGCCAATAAGCATGCAACACTGTATACTAGCAGGAGCAATTGGTGGAATCATTCTGCCTTTTTAGAAAAGTTCAAAAAGTGGCTAATCTTCTTTGATGACAGTGAAATGCCTTCTTTATATGTAAAAATAAAACTTCTTGATGCCACTGATAATAGACAGGCCTTCTTTTTTGATTTGGGAGTATCCTCTTTCTGCGTCTGTTAGGATTCTTGATACATTCCCAATGGGTCTCTTGGATCCATCCTCCATTGTTTGGGGCAACACAGCTCCCACCCCATATCGTGATGCATCACATTTAAGAGCTACCTTCTTAGAGGGGTCAAAATGTACCAAAAAGCATGAAGACAGAAGTGCACGCTTAACTTGGTTCAAAACCTCTTCCCGTGGTGTTCTCTGAGACCATACCTGGCACTTCTTTAACAGCACATGCAATGTCGATAGATTTGGGTGGAATCGCCCATCGGAGTTGACCATTCCCAGAAAGGATATGAGTTCTGAGGTATTCTTAGGAGCCTGTGCCTCTTTAATTGCTTTCCCTTTGTCATCTACAGGGTGTAACCCCTGAGCATCCACCGGTAACCAAGATAAACCACCTTGTTTGCTTGGAAGGTGCACTCCTCTCTTTTTACCATACCCCCGCCTCTTGAAATCTCTTCAAAACCTCATCTAAATTGGCCAGATGTACCTCTTTAGTGGATCCAAATGTCATCCAAATAAACAACAACCCTGGGCAAACCCTACAGCAAACTTTTCACAGTCTGCTGGAAGATGGCACAAGCCGATGAAACTCCCAACGGTAGATGTGTGTATTGGTATAAATCCTTGTGTGACAGATGGTGACATATCCTCTTGATACATGACCAGTTCTAACTGTTGGGTAGAGTGGCTCATGTACAACTTGGTATTTCAAACCCCAGCCAATTTGGTGTAAAGATCCTCTATTTTGGGGGTGGGGTACCTATCTAGTTATACGACCTGAGTTACCATCAGTTTGTAATTTCCACAGATGCGGATGGCCTTGTTTAGTTTGACTACTGGCACGATGGGTGCTGCCCACTCCGCAAAATGTATGGGCCAACTGATGCCCAAATATTCCAGTCATTTTAACTCAGTTTCTACCTTCTCTACTAATGTGCAGGCCATGGATCTTGTTCTAAAAAATCTTGAAGCGACCTCCAGATCGCCATGGATTTTTGTTTGCAATCCTTTGATCTTTCCCAATTCCTCCTGGATTTTTTTGTTTTATTTATGACTTCATGAAGGGCCCCTCCTTGAATTTAAAATTTTCCTGCCAATTCAACTTGATCTCTTGGATTCAGTCATGCCCATTAAACTCGGTCCTTGACCCAACAACACTCTCAGCAGTCTTCTGTCTATACCTCACTAGATTCATGGTCACCGCAACTACTTTTATGGCTTTTCCAGTCTATGTAGCCAGCCTAGCTGCAGTACTCTCCAACCCCAGAGGTTGAACCGCTTCTTGGAGATATTGGTAGGTGTGTTCGCTCATCATAGTAGCTGATGCCCCCTTATCTACTTCCATCTAAAGTGGCTTGCCACTCACCAACATCACCACTGTGATGGGGGCTACCTTGCTTGCTCTCACATTATTCATGAACAAAACGTTCCACTCACCAGTTGGACAATTCTCCATGCTATGCACTGGGGCTGGATTATTTACTCTGCTGGTATTGGGAAGGCTCTGCTTGTTTTTACACCTGTGCCTCAAATGTCCTTTTCTTCCACATGCAAAGCACTCTGCTTCTCTAAATCTACATGTTACTGGGAGCGAATTCCCATGCACCAATAGCAGTGCCAGGGATGGTGTTGGAGAACACAGGAAGAAGTTAAGACAGAAGTGCACTTCTGGCTTCATGTTTTTTGGTACATTTCAACCCACCTAAGAAGGTATTATTCCTCGGCTGTTGTTTAGATCTTCCATACCTTGTGGCTCCTCTGGTTTCTGTGTTATTTTCTCTACTTAAAGCAGTGCCTTCCTGCTGTCACGGCTGATCCCAACGTTCTGCCCTAACTGGTGGACCTCATCGCTTTGTGCACTTTGCAATTCCAGGGTATCCTTCTCAGTACTCTCTATTACTGGCATCATTTCCAGTGCCTTCTTAAAATTTAACTCTGATTCGGCTAACAATTTTGTTTGTATAGCTGCATGGGTTACACCGCATGCCAATCAGTCCCTTAACATGTCATTCAATGCTGGCTCAAAATCGCAATGCTCTGCTATTTGTCTTAATCTTGTGACAAAGGCTGCAATGATCTCCTCTGGGCTTCTCCCCATGGAGTTAAATTTGTACCTTTGTAATATTATTGAGGGCTTAGGGTGGTAATACCTCTTTGCTATCTCGATGAGCCCTGCAAATGTCTTCGTGTCGGGAGCATCCGGGGACATTAAACTCCGGTTAAAGTTATATGCCTGGGTTCCACATGCAGTCAGCAAAATAACTTTGCTTCATTAGCATAGAAAAAATATTGCAAATACTCCACATGCTGTACTCAATTTTCTATAGCAGTGTTGAAAGGTTTTAATTTCCTGAAAAGAGGCATGGCTACTTTTTCAGGCTAGACTCCTTTGAACTTGACTTTTATAGTCAAGTTTGCCTTCAAAGTTATTTTTTTCTGGTGCATTCTGAGTCGCTGTTGTTTTTTCTCATCGCCAATGTAGTAAATGCAATGATTGGAGACCAGCAGTTGGCTAACGAACAATGAAGGGTTTATTAGTGAGCAATCCATATACAGAGCACAATAATTGATGTCTTCGTTCCCAAAACTAGGATCACATCTGGCTGAAAAGCCTGTGTTCTGCACCGAGATCCCTGCACACGGTTCCCATTGGCCAATTGTGTCACATGACCCTTCCGGTCTGAGAGGGTGACTACTACAGACATACAATAAGCAAATGAACTTCAATATTGAAAAATGTGAAGTGTTAGATTTTGAAATGAAGGAAGGGAGCCCCATACTTCTGGATGATAAGTGGATAGAGGAACACAGTGATCTCGTGTTACTGATTCATAAATTGGTAAAAGTGACACACAAGTTAAAAACACCATTAAAAAAGCAAACAAAGCACTCAGGTTAATTTCTAAAGGGATAGAATTGAAAATCAAAGGGGTTAATTTGAAGTTATGCAGAAATTTGTTCACCCTGCATGTGAAGTACTGTGAACACCTCTCGTCCCCAGACTATAAAAGAAGATATAGAGGCACTGGGCAAAGAGCAAAAAACATTTACTCTGACATCAGAACGAAGAGTTTAGGACTATCAGGTAAGGTTGAACAGGCTGGAGCCTTTTTCACTGGAAAAGAGAAGACAAAGCAGTTCTCTTACTGAGGTCTGTAAATTTATGAAAGGGTTTGTTATAGTGGACAGGGAGGCCGTGATTTTCCACTTCGGTCCTAAGCCCTGTAGCTGGAGTTGGAAGCGAGAGTTTTACACTGCAGACTCCAGCAGGAAATCACATTGAGGGCAGCACGGTGGCACAGTGGGTTACACACACTGGCGCCGAGGTCCCAGGTTCGATCCCGGCTCTGGGTCACTATCCGTGTGGAGTTCGCACATTCTCCCTGTGTTTGCGTGGGTTTTGCCCCCCCACAATCCAAAAGATGTGCAGGGTAGGTGGATTGGCTACGCAAAATTGCCCCTTAATTGGAAAAAATGAATTGGGTACTCTAAATTTTAGGGAAAAAAAGGAAATCACATGCAATGTGGGCTCATTAATTATGTAGCTCGGGGTTTCACATTGTTTTACACTGTGGGACAGTAGGGATGTTCCATGCCCTGCTATCATATCTGAGTGCCATATATAAAAGGCACCCAGATAGCTGTGGGGGGAGGGGGGGGGGGGGGGGGGGGAGGCGATGGGGAGATAGGAGGGAGGGTGGTGTTGTGTGGTTTGGTGGTGGTTCCATTTACGAGGGAGACCAGAACTCAGGGCCATAAATAAGACTACCTTGAATAAACCCAAAAGGGAATTCATGAGAAACGTATTCATCCAGAGAAGGGTTTGGGAACTTGCAATATAACTCAGTTACCATCATTAGGTTGGACAGGTTTGAATTGGCTCTCTGGAATTCATATAGATATTTCAGGGCTGCACCAAGATATCAGACACCTGACTTCTTATCCTGTGCATTACGTGCCAGAATTACACAGGATTGCACATTTGATCGAGATAAGAAAAGTTGTTTAGTCAGCCTCAGCTCCTATATCCAAAATAAAAGTCTGAGATTTCCTGTCTCATTATCTGTCTCTCTAATGGCTCTTTAAGTTTTTGCCTCCCGAATTCAGAAGCCAATTTAGAGCTTTAATTACTCGGCATAAAAATGGATATAGATAGGTTAGGAGAGTGGGCCAAAATGTGTCAGATGGAGTTTACCGTGGATAAGTGTGAGGTCATGCATTTTGGTCGGAAAAATGGGAAGGCAACTTATTATCTAAATGGGGAGAAACTTTGGGGTGCTCCGATGCAGAGGGATCTGGGTGTCCTTGTGCATAAGTCACAGAAAACGAGCATGTATCGTGAATATATTCAATAGACAGCTAGATATAGCACTTGGGGAGAATGGGATCAAAGGTTATGGGGAGGAAGCAGGATTAGGGTATTGAGTTGGATGATCAGCCATGATCGTGATGAATGGTGGAGCAGGCTCGAAGGGCCAAAAGGCCTCCTCCTGCTTCTATCTTCTGTGCACCTATGTGTGTTGGAATGACAGGCAATAAAAAAAGCGAATGAAATGTTGGCATTCATAGCTAACGGAATAGAGCATAAAGGTAAGGAAGTGTTGTTGCAACTGGACAAGGCATTGGTAAGACCACGCCTGGAGTATTGTGCACAGTTTTGGTCCCCTTATTTGAGGAAAGATGCAGTGTCATTGGAGGCTCACTAGATTGATTCCAGATGTTGCTCGTATGAAGAGAGATTGAGCAGTTTAGGCCTATACTCGCGAGAGTTTAAAAGAATGAGGGGCTATCAAATTGAGGTATATGAGATAATAAAATGCATAGATAAAGTAGACGTGCAGCAGATGCTTCCTCTTGTGGGGCATTCTAGAATGAAAGGTCATAGATAAGAGGTAGCAAATTTAAAACAGAGATGAGGAGAAACAACTTCTCCCAAAGGATCGTGAATCTGTGGAATTCACTACCCCAGAGTGCGATGGATGCTGGAACAGTGAGTAAATTTAAGGAGGAGTTAGACAGATTTTTAATTGGTAATGGGTTGAAGTGTTATGGAGAACCGGCAGGATCGTATTGAATGGTGGCACAGGCTCGAGAGGTTAAATTGCCTTCTCCTGCTTCTAGTTCTGATGTTCTAAGAAAGAACATATTTTGTCTATTTCCACCTTCCAGCTCTTGCTCTGGAACCCTGTAAGGTAACAGCACTTCAAGCACAAAGGTGTCCTTGATTAATAAGGGGGGTGTTTTGATTAATAAGGGGATCAGGGGTTATGAGACGAAGGCAGGAGAATGGGGATGAGGAGCACATCAGTCAGATCGAATGGCAGAGCAAACTTGATGGGCGAAATGGCCTAATTCTGCTCCTATACCTTATGGTCCGACGGTGTGATGAATTTACTTCCTGGCCTCATCCAAAACTTTTATTTCTGCAGTGGCTTCCTTATTCTGGTACCCTTTAAAGTAATGCTCCAAAATTACTTCACCTTCAGTTTTAATATTTTGTCTAATTCAATCAGGTCTACTCTCGGTTTTCTCCTTCCAAAAATAAACAACACCAGTGTTACCGCAGAACGCAGCTTCTAGTGTCTCATGAAACTTTTCTTTGCTGTCTCCAAGTCTTGACAGTTTCCATTATATCCTGGCAACCAAAGCTAATGGTCAAAAATAAAATGGCAACTTGCATTTATATAGCACCTTTACTGTAGATAAACATTTCAAGTGTTTCACAGGGCCATGATCAGAGAAGAAAGGGACACTGAGCACAGAAGAGGTGACTGAAAGGCAAGGTATCTATAAGTTTGGTCAAAACGGGGTTTTCAAGAAGTTCTTTAAAAAAGGAGAGGGAAGCAGGAAGGCAAAAGTGTTTACCAGGGGTATTTTACAGCATGAGGCCTAAATGGCTGAAGGTGTAGCTGTCAATAGTGGGGTGAATGGATGGCGAAACTACCAGAGTCAGAGCTTGAGAGCTGTAGAACTGGAGAAGGTTACAGCGATAGGGAAGGACAGAACCATGAAGGAATTTAACACTGAGGTGAAGATTTCAAATTGGAGGTATGAGGCCATCAAGGATAGGAGTTATAATCGACAGTAAACCCTTAGTGCATGACAGGATACAGGCAGTAGTGCTATTGTGGAGCTGGCGTTTGCAGAGCTTTGGGGCGGAACGATATCACAGGTGGTTAGCACTGTTGCTTCACAGTGCCAGGATCCCAGATTTAATTCCCGGCTCATAAAATCAAATGAGAACGAGCAAGATTAATTGAGATGAAAATTGTAATCATCAAGGATGAGGATTCATTCAGTGTAGATGCTGAAGAAGGAAATGAGGGGGATATCTTGGGCTGAAATTCTGGGTGTACTTTCGGTGGGGTGGGAACAAATATTTTGGAAGAGAGGCGACAAGATGCAGCTCTATAAAGGAGAAGATAGTACCAGAGTGGTAGAGCGAGATGTGATTATCTGTACTGTATTTGATCTGCCACTCCTTTTTCCTTGTCTGCTTCATCCAGATCAACAATCCTTCCCAGTTTTGCGTTATCTGTCAATTAGCAGTCTGGGTAAAGTCTCCAAGAGTCTGCATGTGACAAGAAGAGTGATGTTACAAAGGAAATGCCATGAACAAATGTAACAGGGAGAAAGAATAATAATGGAAAGTAATGTAAATTGTGAGGTAGATTTTCCCTCATGCTTAATCATGTGGAAATCTAAAGTCTCCATGTTTCTCCAGTTATTTCTCATGTAAAGAAATCTCACTCACACAGAGACAATTATTTGCGCCAACCTTTGCCCCTCAGATGAATTCCTCCCATACCTCTCAATTCCTCCCATACCTCTCAGTGCGTTGAAAGAGTCAGAGTCAGGTCAACCCCTGGGGCAGCCATGTCATTTTCTGAAGAAAGCAACCGATTTTTCTAGTTTGTAGTTTTGCACAGCACCGCTCCTCTTAGTCATTTGAGAAGCATGGTTCAATCTTGTGCTAAAATTAGTCAATGTCCAACTGATTATGAGATTTGTTTTCAAAATAGGAAAGACACATGTTCTGAGGCAATAGATGGACACCTCACCCTGCATACTGGGGCAAGGGGAAAGCAAATCCTAACTTTTTAAAGAAAAATGTATTTGGCCCCGAGGCAAGTTAAAAATAAGCATTAATTAAAGTGGCTATTATGAACTATTGCCCACTGAGGAGGGTTCCGGTTACTCATTTTATAATTGTATTGTGTCGCTAATTATTCAGCAACTTGAGGATTATGGGCTGTAAAAGTAAAGAATTATTTTTATTCACTGCCAATGTATCAACGTGTTTATTCAACAGAGTAAGGGTTGCTGACTGTAACTATTCAGTAGGGTAAGGACTGCTCTCAGTAGAGAGTTATTTATTAGCAGGGTAAAGAATGCTCAATGTGTAACTGTACACAGTTATTTATTCTGCAGGGTAAGGGTTACTCACAGTGTAACTGTACAGAGTTGGTGTTTATTCAGCAAGGTAAGGGTTAATCACAGGGTAACCATACAGAGTTGGTGTTTATTCAGCAAGGTAAGGGTTAATCACAGGGTAACTGTACTGAGTTGGTGTTTATTCTGCAAGGTAAGGGTTACTCACAGTAACTGTAGAGAGTTGGTGTTTATTCAGCAGGGTAAGGGTTACTCACAGAGTAACTGTACAGAGTTGGTGTTTATTCAGCAGGGTCAGGGTTACTCACAGGGTAACTGTACTGAGTTGGTGTTTATTCAGCAGGGTAAGGGTTACTCACTGTGTAACTGTACAGAGTTGGTGTTTATTCAGCAGGGTAAGGGTTACTCACAGAGTAACTGTACAGAGTTGGTGTTTATTCAGCAGGGTCAGGGTTACTCACAGGGTAACTGTACTGAGTTGGTGTTTATTCAGCAGGTAAGGGTTACTCACTGTGTAACTGTACAGAGTTGGTGTTTATTCAGCAGGGTAAGGGTTACTCACAGAGTAACTGTACAGAGTTGGTGTTTATTCTACAAGGTAAGGGTTACTCACAGAGTAACTGTACAGAGTTGGTGTTTATTCAGCAGGGTAAGGGTTACTCACTGTGTAACTGTACAGAGTTGGTGTTTATTTAGCAGGGTAAGGGTTACTCACTGTGTAACTGTAGAGAGTTGGTGTTTATTTAGCAGGGTAAGGGTTACTCACTGTGTAACTGTACAGAGTTGGTGTTTATTTAGCAGGGTAAGGGTTACTCACTGTGTAACTATAGAGAGTTGGTGTTTATTCAGCAGGGTAAGGGTTAATCACAGGGTAACTGTACAGAGTTGGTGTTTATTCAGCAAGGTAAGGGTTAATCACAGGGTAACTGTACAGAGTTGGTGTTTATTCAGCAGGGTAAGAGTTACTTACAGGGTAATTGCGCGGAGTTGGTGTTTATTCAGCAGGGTCAGGATTGCTCACAGGGTAACTGTACAGAGTTGGTGTTTATTCAGCAAGGTAAGGGTTAATCACAGGGTAACTGTACAGAGTTGGTGTTTATTCAGCAGGGTGAGGGTTACTTACAGAGTAACTGTACAGAGTTGGTGTTTATTCAGCAGGGTAAGGGTTACTCACAGGGTAACTGTACAGAGTTGGTGTTTATTCAGCAGGGTAAGGGTTAATCACAGGGTAACTGTACAGAGTTGGTGTTTATTCAGCAGGGTAAGGGTTACTTACAGAGTAACTGTACAGAGTTGGTGTTTATTCAGCAGGGTAAGGGTTACTCACAGAGTAACTGTACAAAGTTGGTGTTTATTCAGCAGGTCAAATTGGCAGGCAGTAACTAGTGGGGTACCACAGGGATCGGTGCTGGGACCCCAGCTATTCACAATATATATTAATGATTTGGATGAGGGAACAAAATGTAATATCTCAAAATTTGCAGATGATACCAAGTTGGGTGGGAGGGTGAACTGCGACAAGGGTGCAGGGATCCTACAGCATGATCTGGACAGGTTGGGCGAGTGGGCAAATCAATGGCAGATGCAGTATAATTTGGATAAGTGTGAGGTTATTCACTTTGGAAGCAATAACAGGAAGGCAGATTCCTGAATGATTGTTAATTGGGAGAGGGGAGTGTGCAGCGGGGTAAGGATTACTCACAGGGTAACTGTACAGAGTTGATGTTTAGTCAGCAGGGTAAGGATTACTCACAGGGTATCTGTACAGAGTTGATGTTTAGTCAGCTGGGTAAGGATTACTCACAGGGTATCTGTACAGAGCTGGTGTTTATTTAACAGGGTAAGGGGAGGGCGGAATGGTGCGCAGTGGTTAGCACTGTGACTACGACGCTGAGGACCCGGAATCGAATGCTGGCCCTGGGTCACTGTCCGTGTGGAGTTTGCACATTCTCCCCATGTCTACGTGGGTTTCACCCCTACAACCCAAAGAAGTGCAGGTTAGGTGGATTGGCCACGCTAAATTGCCCCTTAATTGGGAAAGAAAATCATTGGGTTCTCTAAATTTAAAAAAAAGAGGATAAGGGTTATGCACTCTCAAATTTTACGGAGTTGTGGTTTCTTATATCTGGTAATTCTTGGTCATTTCCATGAGGTGATTAGTTGCATTCTGTACCATTAACCAGTATTTGAGCCTTGAGTGCTGTTGAAGTGTCTTCACCATCATGGGAATTCTAAGATTTCCTGAGGCCATGGTACAGGCTAATTGGAACTCCTTGACAATCACACAGGGAATATTGATATCCTACCTGAATCTAGTCTCGGCTACCTGCTCGTGCTAACACACCCAGACTGCAATAGCTGGGCAGACACACATAATCAAGGAACTTTACA
Organism: Scyliorhinus canicula; assembly: GCF_902713615.1. Taxonomy (NCBI): domain Eukaryota; kingdom Metazoa; phylum Chordata; class Chondrichthyes; order Carcharhiniformes; family Scyliorhinidae; genus Scyliorhinus; species Scyliorhinus canicula. The sequence goes on along the minus strand of NC_052146.1, from coordinate 31,473,382 downwards.
AACTAGATGCAAGTAATTTATAAATCTATAAAAGCCCCATAATGAGTGCTCTTCCTTGGGTAATGTTGCTGAGTTTAGGTCCCTGACCATGATCCAGGGGCTCCTGCGAGAAGATTCATGTGTTTGGATGTTGAGGTGAGGCCACAATCACATTCCTTGTCATGGATCATTGCAGTAGGAGGCAGAAGCAATCTGTTTTCCCTTTGTCTTTGGGCCCCAATAGACGTTGTGGGCTTTGAGGCTTAATGTTAGTTTTGCTCGGTACTGTAGTAATAGAACATAGAACATAGAACAGTACAGCACAGAACAGGCCCTTCGGCCCTCAATGTTGTGCCGAGCCATGATCACCCTACTCAAACCCACGTATCCACCCTATACCCGTAACCCAACAACCCCCCCCTTAACCTTACTTTTATTAGGACACTACGGGCAATTTAGCATGGCCAATCCACCTAACCCGCACATCTTTGGACTGTGGGAGGAAACCGGAGCACCCGGAGGAAACCCACGCACACAGGGGGAGGACGTGCAGACTCCACACAGACAGTGACCCAGCCGGGAATCGAACCTGGGACCCTGGAGCTGTGAAGCATTTATGCTAACCACCATGCTACCCTGCTGCCCCAAATGTTCTGAGTTTGAAGGCTGAGGGCTTAGGTACCATTCCAGGACTTGAGCACATAATCTAGGCTGGCACTTGAGTGGACCACTGAGAGAGCAGTGAATCATCAGAGGTGCCATCATTTAAACAAGGTTAAAACAAGGCTTGTCAGCCTGGCTCAGATTGATACAACAGCAGAAATCATAGAAGCCCTACAGTGCAGAAGGAGTCCATTCAGCCCATCAAGTCTGCACTATCCCTCCGAAAGAGCACTTAACCCAGGTCCATTCCCTTGCCTGTAACCCCACCGAAGCTGCACATTCCAGGACACTAAGGGATAGTTTAGCCAATCCATCCGACCTGCAAATCTTTGGACTGTGGGAGGAAACCGGAGCACCGAGAAGAAACCCACGCAATCACGGATAGAGCATGCAAACTCCACACAGAATCACCCAAGGCTGGAATTGAACGCAGGTCCCTGATGCTGTGAGGCAGCAGTGCTAGCCAATGTGCTGCTGATTTAATCCATGACACAATTCAAAAAGAAGCAGGAGGATTCTCCCAGTGAGCAGACCAGCGTTCAAACCATAACCAACATCACCAATATAGATTGTTAACTGGTCCTTTCTCTCTCTGCTGCTTGTCAAACTTTCCAGAGTGTAAATTAGCTGCTGTGTTTGCCTACATAAAAACAGTGACCACACTCCAAATGCATTCAACAGGCCATCCCGAGGATAAGAAAGGTGCTGTACAAAACCTTCCTTATTGTTTGTGCAGTTTGGTTAATAGTGAGCTGATCATTAGCCAGAGGAGAAAACTGGCTGAACCTCCAAGTAACTTACCAAAACGTTTGCTTTCCGTGAATACCTTTGCTCCTTGCCTGCTCCACCTTGTCTCCTTGCCCCACAGACTCCCCTTGTTGCTGCTTAAATCAGGATTATCATGAATATTATCAGAAAAAAACAACATTCTCGCCAGTTTAATCACACAGAAACATAGAAAATAGAAGTAGGAGGAAACCATTCAGCCCTTCGAGCCTGCTCCACCATTCATTATGATCAGGACTGATCATCAAGTTCAATACCCTGATCCCGCTTTTCCTCCATATCCCTTGATCCCTTTGGCCCCAAGAGCTATGTCTAATTCCTTCTTGAAATTACACAATGTTTTGGCCTCAACTACTTTCTGTGGCTGCAAATTGCACAGATTTACCACCTTCTGAATGCAGAATTTCTCCTCACTTCAGTACTAAAAGGTTTCCCCCTTAACCTCAAACTATGACCACCCCACCATTGGGAACATTCTTTCTGAATCTACAGTGCCTAATCCTGTTAGAATTTTGTAGGTTTCTGTGAGATCCCCGCTCATTCTTCTGAACTCCAGTGAATATTTTCCAAACCGGTTTAGACTCTCTTCATTTGGCAGTCCCACCATCCCAGGAATCAGCCTGGTAAACCTTTGCTGCACTCTCTCCGTAGCAAGAACATCCTTCCTCAGATAAGGACACCAAAACTGCACACAATACTCCAGGTGTGGCCTCACCAATGCCCTATACAATTACAGTAATTACAATTTACGCAAAGATTGGTGAGGCCGTGGAATGCCCTACCTGCAACAGTAGTGAACTCGCCAACATTGAGGGCATTTAAAAATTTATTGGATAAGCATATGGATGATAAGGGCATAGTGTAGGTTAGATGGCCTTTAGTTTTTTTTTCCATGTCGGTGCAACATCGAGGGCCGAAGGGCCTGTACTGCGCTGTATCGTTCTATGTTCTATGTTCTATCTCTATTCCTATACTCAAACCCTCTCGCGATGAAGGTCAATATACCATTTGCCTTCTTTACTGCCTGCTGTACCTGTGTGCTTACATCCAGCGACTGATGCACGAGGCCACCAAGGTCTCAGAGTATCCATCTCTCTCAATTTACACCCATTGAAATAATAATCTGCCTTCCTATTTTTGCTACCAAAGCGGATAACCTCACATTTATCTACATTATACAGCATCCCCTATGCACGTGCCCACTCACTAAGCCTGTTTAAATCCTTCTGAAGCCCCTCTGCATCTTCCTCACAGCTCACCCTCCCAACTAACTTTGTATCATCGGCAAATTTGGAGATTATATTTAGTTCCCTCGTACAAATCATTAATATATAATGTGAACAGTTGGGGTCCTACCACATATCCCTATGGTACACAACTAGTCACTGCCTGCTGATCATAAAAAGATCCATGCATTCCAACTGTTTGCTTCCTCTCTGCTAACCAGGGGCGGGATTCTCTGACCCCCGCCGGGCCGGAGAATCGCCGGGGGCCGGCGTGAATCCCGCCCCCGCCAGCTCCCGAAGTCTCCGGCACCAGAGATTCAGCGGGGGTGGGAATAGCGCTGCGCCTGTCGGCGCCCCCCCCCCCCCCCCCCCCCCCCCCCGGCGATTCTCCGGCCCGTGATGGGCCAAAGTCCCACCGCTGTCATGCTGGTCCCGCTGGCGGGAATCAAACCACCTAACTTACCGGCGGGACCAGGCGGCACGAGCGGGCTCCGGGATCCTGGGGGGCGATCTGGCCCCGGGGGGTGTCCCCCCGGTGGCCTGGCCCACGATTGGGGCCCACCGATCGGCGGGCGGGCCTGTGCCGTGGTGGCACTCTTTTCCTTCCGCAGTCGCCAAAGTCTTCACGATGGCAGACGCGGAAGTGACCCCCTCCCCTGCGCATGCATGGGGATGATGTCACAGCAGGCAGAGGTGTCAAACGGCACCACGCAGCCACAGCTAATGGACTCCCCCATACTTTACAGGATGTTTTGAAAGCTCTCCAATGACTCTATGAATTTACAGTGCACAAAAGCCTCCGGCGCATGCACGGACTTCTGCCAGCCGGCGAAGTCCCATCGGCACCGGCTGCCGTGGCGCCAAAGGCCTTTCCCGCCGGCCGGCGGTGCGCCAACCACTCCGGTGCAGGCCTAGCCCCTCAAGGTTAGGGCTTGGCCCCTAAAGGTGCGGAGAAATCCGCACCTTTGGGGCGGCACGACGCTGGAGTGGTTCACGCCACTCCATCCAGCCGGAACCCCCCACCCCGCCGTGTAGGGGAGAATACCGGCCCAGCTTTCTATCAATACACTACCCGCAAACCCATGCACTTTAACTTTACATATTAATATATTATGTGACACCTTGTCAAAAGCCTTCTGAAAGTCTAAATAAACTACATCCACCGGTTCTCTCTGGTCAACTCTACTAGTTACATCTTCAAAAAATTTCAGTCGATTTGTCAAGCATGATTTTCCTTTCGTAAATCCATGCTGACTTTGTCTGATTGTTTTGCTGCTTTCCAAATGTTGTCCTATGAAATCCTTGGTGATGGACTCCAGCAACCTTCCCACTACTGACTTTAGGCTCACTGGTCTATAGTTCCCTGTTTTCTCTCCCCCTCCCTTTTTGAATGGCGGGGTTGCATTCGCTATCCTAAAATCTGTAGGAACCATTAGATTTAACTCCAGTTTATATTTCAGCAAAGTTGATGATTTGGGAACAGAGATACCTATTAAGTGGCTGTAGCCACATTGCTCCCCAGCAAATAAATCTTGACATCATTCTGTTATGGTGGCGTTACAATGTTCAATGGTCTTCTAAACATTCTGCTCTCTTTCCTAATCTTTAAGTAAAAATAACAATAATTTGCGCTTAAATAGTGCCTTTAGCACAGAAAGTTGTTCTAAGCTGTTTGATAGAACGGTGATCAGGCACAAAGGGACGCCAAACCAAAGGCCATATTAAGATAGGGAATCCGGCCTGACATGCAGATCCTCCTTCCTGCATCCTGAGCACATTGAAAATCAGACTTATTATTTCCTACCCAAACTCAAATAGTTCCAAAGGCCTCAAAGGAGTTTGCAGGCCCGAAAGCACTTCACGACAGCCATGCAACAGGATGCTTTCCAGAAGGTTCCACAGCATGGTGAATCTGGACAAGATGTCCAAATGGACATTGGAGTGCAAGGTTTGCCCAGGATCACTTTCCTGCGAAAACTCTTCATCATTAAGGGAACCTATGTTGCAAGTGGCCTTGGGGATAATATGTGTTCCAGGGTGGACTGCTCTTCAGCAGAGGTGTCAAACGGCACCACGCAGGCACAGCTAATGGGCCCCCCCATACTTTACAGGATATTTTGAAAGCTCTCCAATGGCTCTATGAAATTACAGTGCACAGAAAGCAGCTGATACGTTCAGCTCCTGAGTGGCACGATTGCTGGAATTTAGCAGTTTGATAGTTGTTCTTCAGCTGGCTGTTTAACCACCTATTTTGTCATTCTCTGCCGCTCGCTGCCACCCACACTTTTTCCTTCTCGGTCAATTGATGGGTCTAAATTTAAGTTGGAATCCCCTTGGTGGATTCTCTAGTACTCTGAAGTAGTAAATTCAGCATCCTCCTGGCCCATAGCTTGCACTTTTCAGAGACGCCTATGGAAACACAAGAACAACAAATATTACGATGCTTCCCAATAGTAAAAAAAAAGAATTGGACCAGTATTCCTATTTCCTCATTTTTACTGTATTTTCCTTCTGGATTTCAGCAACACCTTCCTTGTAATATATATTCTTTGACAAATGCACCATTTTGGTGCTTTGCAGCAAACATAAGTTTTTGATTTTAAAAATTCTTTCACAGGATGTATGTGTTGCTGGAAAGGCCAGTCTTTCTTTCCCATCCCTAATTGTTCTTTGATGTAAGCAGCTTGCCAGACCATTTTACAATCCAATTCGGAGTCAATCACATTGCTATGGATCTAGAGTCACATGGAGGCCAGACCAAGTTAGGAATGCAGATTTCCATTCTCTAAAGTGCATTGATGAATGCAGATGAGTCTTTAACGACAGTTGATTATAGTTTCATGGTCACCATTACAGAGATCGGCTTCCAATTCCAGATTTTATTAATTAAATTTAAACTCCACCAGCTGCAGTGATGGGATTTAAACCTTGTCCCCAGAGCACTCCCTGGGCCACGGGAGTGTTAGTCCAATGTCATTACCAGTACACTACTGTCTCCCCCTGAATGTGAAAGGAAACATGTCAGTCATGTCAATAGGCTAGAGATGCCAAATGCTGCCATGACCGCCACCAATCAATCCCATCAATTCCAACCCAATGATTTGCGGGGTAGTTTCTTCAAGATGGGTTAAGGTTCTAAATGGAGGATCAGTAAGGATTCTCACTCTTTCCTGAAAGTGTGGAACCTTTGAGAATTTACTGGTTGGCAAAATACTAAAGTTCACCAATCCTGACTCTGAAAGCAAATGGCCACCATCTACCGAAAGTATGAGCCAGGGAGCATGCAGCTCGAAAGTTGTAGGTGGGCTTCCATGTCTCTGAAACTGACCAAGCCATTAAAAGTCAACCTTTGAAACCTTGAATGTGTGCAATGCATAAAAATGAATGACTTGGCGGCTGTGTGAAAAAATCTAAAGTGTTGCCAATCCATCAAATTTCGAGTCTGTTCCACCATTCAATGAGATTGTGACTGAGCGGATCTGATCAACCTCAACTCCACTTTCCAACTAATCCCGATAACTCTTGATTCCTTTACTGCTCAAAATGTATCCACTACGAAGGTGCAATTGATTGAGGCAAAAAAAGGTACCTAATTGGGCTCTACATGACCTGAGGGGAAGCATCTTATTGATTTTACATTCCTGAAATGGGAAATGTGCCCTCACCTCAATGAGAATTAAATTGTCCAAAGGGGATTTTTAAAATAGTTTACACGTTGCTACTAACGGCACATTTCCAGCTGCCATGCCTTTCCAGGATTGAAAGAAGGGCATTACCTTATATGTATGCTGAGTGCTGCTGTGATCAATGAGCTGGAAAAATGAAGTAAGGCTCTAACCGGAGTAAGGATCTTCCGATACTCTCAGGTAACTTGCTTGATTACAATTATTGAAACCATATTCTGCACAAAGGGTAAAATCTTGGCAAGTCTGCTTACAGTGCGACATTTCACAAGCTCCGTTATTTTTGTTGGAAAGGCGTAGTTTGGGTCCTCGCAGGGTTAAGGACACACTGCCGTATTCATGTTTTTACAATAACTAAGAACAGGAGCAAGGGCCCTTTAAACAAGCTGGTGATGTAATTCTCATACCAGCCTGCGTTGGGAAATTTCAAACAGCTCAGCCTTATTAGCTCAAACCACTTTTATTTACTTAAATATTACCCACCTAGAACAAGAAAAACAAGCTCGGAGTACTGGAATGTGAACTGCCCACCGTTGCCAAAGTAAACCATGATAACAAAATAGTTGCAATAATTTTACAGCATGATAACTACAAGCAAGAACTTCTGGATTATAAAGTTTGCATTGGAGCCAGCATTTGTCAAACATTTGTATAGTGGCACCCAATGCAAATAAGAAACTCCATATAAATAAGGAAGGAATGACCAATTAATTCCTTAAAGTTCTGCTGCAATGTATCTCAAGCCCCTGAATGGCTGTATGAGGCTATCTCTGGTTTCCCAACAGAAACATTATTACAACAGGAAGGGCTTTATGTTAGTGGGGGAGATTTCAACAATGAGAGAGATTTTAGGCTGGCAGCACAGTGGCAGGATCTTCTGGAAAAATATGAGCACATCTCACATTCCTCCTGTGTGGAGTGGACCAATTTTATTTCCATAGCAGCACCTAAGTTCCAAGTAAATCTTCCAGTTATGGTCAGTAGAGTCACAGAAGTCTCCATATTCCTACACTCTGGTTTTGTGAGACACACTTGCCAGCTTCATAGCAATAACAAAACAGTCAGCACTTCATCAACCTTTATTTTTGCGGTAAAAGGAAGTCCATACCAAAGGGCGGAAGTTACCACATGGCAGCGTTACAGACAACCTGGAGTTCTTACCCTACCTGACGACCAAACGTTGGAGAGTCCAATGGATCAAATGATGAAAGTTAAGCAGGTGCCGAGAGCTGACGTTTCCAGGCGATGAACCATCATTGCCTCTATTTCTATGAAAAGTTAACAGGCAACAACACATATTAGCAGAATGCCATGTGTTGGCTAATGTAATATTTTCAATAAACGCTGCAAAGCATGTATGAATGAGGAGGAGCTAGTGCAGGAACAGTTAAGGAACATGAAGGTATTGGCCAGAATGGGCAGTCGAGCATTCTTAAGGAACCCTGACATGTGTATGATCCTCCCTACTCAATGTTCGCTTATTCACTGCTTATGGAAAATCCAGTGTCCACGGGGCAAAATACATGAAAATCTGAAGAAGCAGAAAGAACGATAGAGATGAGATCGAGGGAAAGCTATTGTACAGTTCAGCGAGCTATATAAAATATTGTGTGAGTTTAACCATCTTAAAATGAACTACTGTAATGAAACTATTTGTGGTTAAGGTGGAAATGCATTCTCCTTATGCAAACAAACATGCTTCCTGTATCAGTATCCTTCTAGTCCAACAAAGGAAGAAGCATTAATTAATACCTATGGAAGTGTGGCTGAGTAGTCTGAAGCACTGGATTTTGATACCAGTCTCTGTCAAGGCAGGGACTTCAGTTCCACTGCTGCCAAAGTTTAAGGTGATTCCATCTAGCCCGACGCTTTGGGGAGATGGTGGGTTCGAGGTAATGTGACTGGATCAGTAATCCAGAGGCTCAATATGTTCTCCATGTCCATGGGGTCAAATTCCCACAGCAGGAAGTGACAGCTCCTCTCCGTCATTGCAAGCATAAAACTACCATCGATTGTTGTAAAAACCGATCTGCTTCATTGATGTACTTCAGAGAAGGGAATTTTCTATCCTTACCTGGTCTAATGTCGATGTGATTCCAGATTACAATAATGTTATTGGCACTTAACTGGGCTGAATTCTCCGCCATGTGCCATTGGTAGCAGAGTTCCTGCTGAGGTGGGGAATCCCGGAGCAAACGGGATCGGCGCTATCCGGTTCCAATGCTCCAGCCTTCCACTAGCATCAGGATCATGGTTTGCACCCGTGTGCCAGCAGGAGGATAGAAATGGGGCTTAATGACCCATTTACATTCACTTAGCGGGTCAGGCACCATGTTCTCCGGCCCGTGTAATTCCCGGGTCCTCCGAGTGAGAATTACTAAGGGTACAGACAAGCGTAGCCCTGAAGTGGTGGATCTCGCACTGGGCCATGGGGGAAACTCCTTAAGGAGTTGACCCCAAAATACACCCGAATGCCATGCTACCCCCCCCACAATGCAAAACCAGTCCACCCCACCAGACCCCCCACCACCCCCCAGAGACCCCCTAAACAATGGGACAGGCCAGGGACCCCCTAAATAAAGAGACCCCCAGAGATCCCTAAATAAAGAGAACCCCATAAATAAGGAGACTCCCACAGATCCCCCAGAAAAGTGACCCCTGTCAGGAAGCCACCCCCAGAAAATAGACTTGATTTGGAGGCCAAAGAGGCAGTCCAGAAAGAGGCAGTGAAAAAAATTCCTATTTTAACATTCACCTGGGCAATACACCTTTGGGCTCAGACATTGGAAGCACAACGTGTCAATTCCTGGAAAGAGAAACCAGTCAGCTGTGTTTAAACCTCTCAGATCCTTGAGCTGCAAGTCATTCATGTAATTCCTTTATTAGGCTGTGATTGACAGTTCCACTCACACACAGCTGTCAGCTTTGCTCCATTGATCTTCCTTCAGGGTTGAGTAACTCTGAAATGGCCCAACCGCAATGCTTTAGAAACATCAATCTTTGATGGACAGGTCCTGGCTCACTTCAAACAGAATTAAGTGCTTTCCAATCATCTCCCTTCAGGCTTGAGTGATTCTGAAGTGGTCAGCTAGAAATTGACACTTACCTCTCTTTGATGTGGTCAATGCTTACAAACATTGGAGCTTCACTACTTAGGCCATGGAACCATGAAGGGAGATGAATCACTCAAAGCTGTGGATAGTTTGTAGAAGCTGTCAATCACAGGCTGCAGCAAGCTATGAATTGGCACAGTGGCGCAGTGGTTAGCACTGTTGCCTCACGGCGCCAAGAAACAGTGTCCGATCCCAGCCCCAGGTCACTGTCCATGTGGAGTTTGCACATTCTCCATGTCTGCGTGGGTCGCAACCCCACAACCCAAAGAGATGAACAGGGTGGGTGGATTGATCACGCTAAATTGCCCTTTAATTGGAAAAAAAAGAATTGGGTACTCTAAATTTATTCTAAAATATATTTTTTTTAAATAGAAAGCTATGAATGGCTTGCAGCTAATAGATCTGTGGGAACCAGATGCAAGTCAGAGGAATGGAATGGACACTTGGAGCTGCAAGGTCAGTGTTACAGTTGTAATTCTTCTCTGTGCCCCTGTCTGGACTGCTCTCTAGCTTACAGACAGGGATCTCTATTCTGGGGGGAAGTCGGTATGGGAGTGGGGGTCACGGTGGAGGGCTCTCAACTGCATAGGTTCCTCTGGGGATCCCCTTTTTACAGGGGTCTCTGGGGGAGTCTCCTTATTACAGGGGTCCCTGTGGGTGGGTCTCCCTACTCCAGAGGTCCCTCCGGGGGTGAGGGGGGGGTCTCCCTACTCCAGGGGTCTCTCTGGGTGGGGATGGTGTAGCAGGACCTTGCTATTGGGCCAGAGGTGAACATGGCAGCAGGATTGCTAGAGGTGAACATGGCAGCAGGATTCCCTTTGAATCCCAAATCAAAAATTTGCATTATGTGGAACACTAAATTGGTTACTGGTTTGCACTCTCAGGGGACTCATAAACTGGTTGGAATTCAGCTTTGGCGGGAGAACATAGGATTCAACTAATTGGGAACAAAGTTCATAGCGAGCGCAATTAGCACTTCTTTCTCGGCACTCGCAGTGCCGAGGACACATGGCTATATAACGCAAGCCACATTGTATAAGCCGTCTCAGTGGGGAACGTGTGTCTTCGGCTGCACATAGCCCTTTTTCGACACTGGGGAACTCTGCTCGTCAGCACTCTCCAGTGTAGCGAGAGATTGGGACGCCATTTTTAAATGCCTTCCTGCTCTCTGAGACCCCCAAACCAACTCCCAACCTCCCACCCCCCGCCAATCCAAACGCACTATGGGATGGTCCCCAGCAACCTGCACTGTAAATTCTATAAATTCTATGATCTATGAAACCCCACAGCTCTCTCCAAACCCCACACAGGGCACCCCGGCATGATCATGTGTGCACAAAAAATGCCAGCTTGGCAGTGCAAACCTGGCCCCCTGACAGTGCCCCTGGCAGCACCACTTGGGCACCTTGGCACTGCCAGGGTGCCAGGTTGGGACTGTCAGGGTAGCCAGGTGGTACCAGCAGTGCCAGGGCACCACCTTACCCAAAGGGCATGCAGATGGGGGTCTTCAATCCCCTGGGAGATCCACACAAGTGTTGTTCTATCTGTTCCCCATTTGTGAAGATGCAAACTGAGCATAGCTTGCCTAAGGTCCCCGAGGCCAACGGAGATGAATCCCAAAGTCGCAGGTACCTCGGGAGTCTGCACATTAGAATGAGATTAGCTGTCTCGCTCTAATATGCAGATTTGCCAAAAGGTGTTGTGGGAGGGATTTACATCGCAACATCTTGCGAGATGGCATTGTGAGCTGGGTAGATCCCGGGAGCGGGTTCTCTCGTTTTTTATCAGTCACGCTGTGCCGTGGCGAGCTGCTTTTCGGGCACTGCATGGCCATTGGGTCGCACCCATTGTCTCCCAAATGGAGAATCTGCTGATAGTCTCCCAAACGGAGAATTTTACCCTCTGTTTGGTGGACTGTGTGCAGAACAATACTTTTCACTGCACATCGGTAAATGTGACAATCAAGCTAAATCTAAAATTAGGGATCACAACAAATTCTGACCTTGCCCGTGATGCCCATGTCCATGAAAGAATAAGGAAGTACAGTTCTGGGTAATGAAATGGTTCAAATAATTGACATAAGGGTAAATGGTTAAGCTCCATAACAAAATAGGAGAGGATACTGTAGAATCAAAGATAATACTGCTGAATTTGAAAAATAAGACAAAGTTCAATGAGATAAGAAAAAATGTGGTGCAAACTGTATGTGGACCAGCAGGAGGAAATCTTCAACTATGAAGTGGATTGCATTCAAAATAAATATAATTCCAAAAAGGTAACATGGTGTACTGCAAAATGTATTGAATTCATGGTTCAACAGATCCAATAAAAATAAATTGAAGTGCACGGTGGAACAAGGTATAATAATATTGAAGAAAAACACGAGGGCTACTGGCAGAAGAGAATTTGGATAGTCCTGATAAGATACATCATAGGCTGCTGAAGTAAATCAGAGAGGAAAGGGCAGGAATTCTGACAACCATCAGGCACAGCTGCTCAGAGTTTGGAATTGTGCTATTGGTGTCAGAGATAGACAGTGTAACACTCCAATTCAAGAAGGGCAAGACGGACACGCCACTAAATTTAACATCATGTGCAGGTAAAAATTTGGGACACATTATTTGAGATCAAATTAGTGGGATTTACAGATCCCTGAGATCATCAGAAATAGCCAACATGGATAATCATAAAGAGCCAACACGGAAAAGAAGAAGGAAAGTCACATTTGAAGATGTAACAGGAATCCACAAACACACATACACACAAATATGCAGATATATATTGAACTAGGTTATAGGGAGAGAGATATTGATAATTCTTGATGATGAAAGTATGGAGCTTGACGAACAACAGGAGGCACAGTGGAAGATTTCAGGAGGACACAGGCAAGTTGGCAGAATGGGAAATGAAGCAGTAGATGTCGCTTAATGTGGAAAAGTGAAATAAGGATAGGATGGTGGTGGGTGGGACCCGACCGAAGCACCCGGAGGAAACCCACACAGACACGGGGAGAACATATAGACTCCGCACAGACCAAGCCGGGAATCGAACCCGGGACCTTGGAGCTGTGGAACAACAGTGCTAACCACTGTGCTGCCATGCTGCCCTTGTTCATCTTCCATCTATGAGCCTGACACAAAGGAATTATTTTACTGATGCATTCCTATTAAACTTTTGACCTTCGATGTTTAGTATTCTTGGATGTCGCTTTCCCCTGTTCCTTCACCACTTTTCTTACTTTTACCTTCCTCTTTGCTACCATCTGTGATGCACTCATTTCTCTTAACACCTCTGTCTCTTTCTAATCACCTCTATGCCTGTATTGTACCTTCCTCTTAGCATTTTGTCCCTCTAGCCCTTACCCTTCTTTTTTTGTTACCTTTTGTTCCTCTCATGCATGTAAACCTCAACTGCAAACAGTCTTGTGTTCCATGGCAGTTACGAAGTCAGAGTCTAAGCCATCAATATAAGGTTTTACCTCACACATATGGATTTCTCTGCAAAGAAATGCCGACCTTTTTTGAACTCGCTGTTTCCTGTCCCATCTCTTTGAGTAACTTTCACCTTTCCATTAATTTATCCTTGTCTTTTCACCCTGGAGTCATGCCTCCCTTTTTTCTCATTTTGATTCACATTCTCCCCTTCCTGTTCATTTGTCTCGTTTTGTCTGCTTTTTCTGTAGTCTCCCACAAAGCCAGGAGGAAGATTAACTCTTTCGTCAACCCCTGAATGGATTCATCTTACAACAACAGAGGTAGAATTAGTAAGGCTAGAGTGAGGCTGCAGTTGCTGAAAATATAAAATATAAATTGAACATTTGTCACCAGATTAGCAGATGGAAGCACTTTCCACACAATCATAGTAAAAGTTCTGTTTGCATATCATTGTCCACGTCCTGTGTTGAGGTCGATAATGACCCTCTTATAGAGAAGGAGCACGGCATTAATGAACAGATTCTGCAGATGTTCTGTTATCGCCATAGAATTCGCCAAGTCAAACTCCAAGATTGCGATTTATCTCTGATTTCCATGACAGGAATTTGATCGTCCCTTCCGCAGGTGGGATTATATGGCCCTGCCGAAATCAATGGACTTCTTAACGTCTCGTCGCATTTTCAGGTCCCACCCCTGCCACAATGGGGCTGTAAACTTTGCCCATATGTGGGTTATTTATCTTAATGTATTCATGCAAGTCCAGATAAAAGCTCTCGTTGGAAGGGATCATGATCCTAAGAAAATAATTCTTGTCAGTGCCACTGACTTTAATACTAGGTTCACGTGAGTGCATTTTTGTCTTATGCCAGCTGACCTGAAGCTCTTGGTCGACAAATCTGTAGGACTTCCGTGAGGGTGTCCGCAGCTTGAGCCATTACCACTGTATTGTGAGTCAAATCTAGATATGCACACATTCAACTATCACTCACCTGGTTCCACATCCGCGTTATACAATTGTTGAATTCATGATTTAAGATTAAGGGTGGAGGTGAGAACACAGCCCTGCCATACTCCATTATTAAACTCAAAAGCCTTAGAAAGCTCTCTGTCAGTGTGACCTAGCTACTTGTGTTAACATAAAGCTGTCTGATTAATGATGTCATTTTGGGATAGATCTATGGAAATTATAACAGGAACCAGAGGCATTCTATATTCAGTGAGTCAAAGTTTTTCGCTCTACCTATAGTAGCTCACTGTAGTCACCTTACCTGGAACTGCAAAGTGAACAAAATCCTTTCAAAATAGAGGAGAGAACAAATTACCCTCATTACCCACAAAGCAGTTACATTATTTCCCTATGAACCGCAGTGTCATGGTACGAGGAGTACTTCTACTTATCAAGGCTTGTGTTTTAATAAGCCTAACACTTTGCTGCTATAATCCTCAGCCAGAAATGCTGAGTGGATGATCCATCTTGGTCACCTCGAGAGGTCCCCAGCATCACCGATGCCAGTCTTCAGCCCCTTCGATTCACTCCACATGATATCAAAAAACGGCCAAAGGAATTGGATACTGCAAAGGCTATGGGCCCTGACAATATTCCAACAATAGTACTGAGGACATGAGCTCCAGAACTTGCGACGCCCATAGCCAAGCTGTTCCAGTACAACTACAACACTGGTGTTTACCCAGCAATGTGGAAAATTGCCCTGGTATGTCCTGTACATAAGAAACAGGACAAATCCAACACAGCCAATTACCACCCTATCAGTCTAATCTCAATCATCAGTGAAGTGATGGAAGGATTCATCAACAGTGCTATCAAGCAGCACTTACTTTAGTAATATCCCCCTCATTGACACTCAGTTAGGGTTCCGCCAGGGTCATTCAACTCCTGTCCACATTACAGCCTTGGTTCAAACATGGGCAAAAAAGCTGAACTCCAGAGGTGAGGCGAGAGTGACTGTCCTTGACAGCAAGGCAGCATTTAATGAAGTGTGGCATCAAGGAGCCCCAGCAAAACTGGAGTCAATGAGAATAAGGGGAAAACTCTGAACTGGTTTGAGTCATACCGAGTACAAAGGAAGATGGTTGTGGTGGCTGGAGGTCAGTCACCATCTCAGTCTCAGGACATCACTACAGGAGTTCCTCAGGGTAGTGTCTTCGGCCCAACCATCGTCAGCTTCTTCATCAATGACCTTCCTTCCATCATAAGGTCAGATGTGGGGATCTTCACTGATGAAATGTTCAGCACCTTTGCGACTCAGACCACTGAAGCATTCTACATACAAATGCAGCAAGACTTTCCAGGCTTGGGCTGACAAGTGTCAAGTGACATTTGTACCACACAAGTGCCAGGCAAAGACCATATCCAACAAGAGAGAATCAAACCATCGACCCTTGACATTCAATGGCATCATCATCGCTGAATCCAGGGCCGGCTCAAGGCACCGGCAACTCAGGCAGTCGCCCGGGGCGCCATGTGCTAGGGGGCGCCAGAGACTCGGGTCCCGTGCATGCGCAGTTGGGCAGGTGCCAACCAGCGCATGCGCGGTGGCCGCCCTCCCCCAGGGCGGCCCCCCCGCTCGGTCCGCTCCCCCCCTCGTGTCCGCTCCCCCCGCCCCCCCTCGTGTCCGCCCCCCGCCCCCCCCTCGGGTCCCCGCCCCCCGGCCCCCCCCCCGCCCCCCAGCCCCGCCCCCCGCCCCTCGGCCCCGCCCCGCCCCCCCTTGGCCCCGCCCCCCCCAAGGGCGCCGAAGTTCAGCTTGCCCGGGGCGCCAGCAACCCTAGGGCCGGCGCTGGCTGAATCCCCCACAATCAACATTCTGGGGGTTACCATTGATCAGAAACTGAACTGGACTAGCCATATAAAGGCTGAGGCTACAAGAGCAGGCCAGAGGCTAGGAATCCTGCGACAAATAACTCACTCCTGACCTCCAAAGCCTGTCAACCACCTACAAGGAACAAGTCAGGAGTGTGATGGAATACTCCCCGCCTGCCTGGACAAGTGCAGCTCCAACAACACTCAAGAAGCTTAACTCCATCCAGGACAAAGCATTCCGCTTGATTGGCACCCCTTCCACATTCATTCACTCCCTCCACTACCGATGCACAGTAGCAGCAGTGTGTACCATCTAGAAGATACATTGCAGGAACTCATCTAGGCTCCTGAAGCAGCACTTTCCAAACCCATGACCACTCCCACCTAGAAGGTCAAGGGCAGAAAATACCTTGGAAAACCATCACCTGGAAGTCCCCGTCCAAGTTACTCACCACTCTGACTTGGAAATACATCGCCGTTCATTCACTGTCAATGATGTCAAAATCCTGGAACTCTCTCCTGAACAGCACTGTGGGCAGCACGGTAGCATAGTGGTTAGCATAGTTGCTTCACAGCTCCAGGGTCCCAGGTTCGATTCCTGGCTTGGGTCACTGCCTCTGCAGAGTCTGCACGTTCACCCCGTGTCTGTGTGGGTTTGCTCCGGGTGCTCCGGTACCCTCCCACAGTCCAACGATGTGAAGGTTAGGTGAATTGGCCATGGTAAATTGCCTCAGTGTCCAAAAAGGTTGGGTGGGATTACTGGGTTACCGGGATAGGTTGGAAGTGTGGACTTAAGTGGGTTGCTCTTTCCAAGGACTGGTGCAGATCCGATGGGCCCAATGGCCTCCTTTTGCACTGTAAATTCTATGAATCTATGAACTGTGGGTGTATGTACACAACGTGGACTGCAGTGGTTCAAGAAGGCAACTCACTATCACCTTCTCAAAGGCAATTAGGGATGGGTAATAAAAGCTGGCCTCGGCAGCGAAGCCCAAAACCCGTAAAAATGAATTTTTAAAAAACCTACATTCAATAGATAGTTCAAAATCAACATCCAAGAAGCTCAAAGCCAAAGATTGTCTGTTGGCTTGTCTCCACCCAATTCTTAGCCATCATGTATTTTGCACATTTTTATTTTGCCACCTGTTTCAAAAATACTATTTTTATGCTGCAATGACCGCCACAGTTTGCTTCAGTATTTCTTTGTTGTATTTATAGACGTCAAACAGGTGGAATTGGATCCAGACAGAGGTGTTAGGTGTTGTTGAAAAGTCCAACATACTTGGCACAACAATAACGAGTATTTATAGAGCATCTTTCATGATCTTACTGCAAGGTGTTTCACTAGAGCACTATTTTTTATATTTGCAGTGCAGAAGGAGGCCATTTGGCCCATCGAGTCTGCACCGCCCCTTGGAAAGAGCACCCTACTTAAGCCCACGCCTCCACCCTATCCCTGTAACCCAATAACCCCACCTAACCGTTTGACATTAAGGGGCAATTTAGTATGGCCAACCCACCTAACCTGCACGTCTTTGGACGGTGGGAAGAAACTGGAGCACGTGGAGGAAAGCCACGTAGACATGGGGAGGAAGTGTAAACTCCACACAGACAGTCATCTGAGGCCGGAATTGAACCCGGGTCATTGGAGCTGTGAGGCAGTAGTGCTAACCACTGTGCCACCGTCCCAAAACAAATTTGGCACCAAGGCACAGAGGGAAAAATTAGAGCAGGCAAATAAAGGCTTTCTGAAAGGGGTAGGTATAAGGAGCATCTTAAAGGAGAAAAGAGAGGAAGAGAGACAATGAAATTTGGAAAGGGAATTTCAGAGCAAAGGACCTTTGAAGCTGAAGGCATGACCACCAGTGGTGGAGCAATTAAAAATCAGGATGCCCCAAAGGCCAGTATTGAGGGAGCACAGACATCTTGGAGGCTAGCTTGAGTCAAGGAGGCGACAGAGCTCAGATGCTCTCCAGGATTTGGGAGATACAAAACTGCCTTGAGAGGGAAAGCCTTCAACATTCTTTCGGGTAATCTCAAACTGAGACATGTTCCTCCTTTGTCTTTAATGTTTTCTCCCCTTCTCCCTTCCGAAGGATGTTGGCACTTTCCTGGCTGATAGTTTTACCACTGACCAATACAATGTCAAAGTATTTTTGTGCATGAACCCAGACAGTGTCTGTTAATTGGCTGTTGTACCGCACAGGTATAAGAGAATCTACTGACTGCGTCTGCACTGATGACAGCCAGACACATGTATTTTGCAACAGAAGAAATGGAGAGATCAGGATTGGCACCCTCGTTGGAGCTACTCAGAGGAGCAATTGGGAAATTGGGCACAAATTGCGCTTGAAATTGCACTGGTTTGGTTTGAGTTCAATTTTCCGCCAAAATTAATTTGCATAATCACAAACATAAGATCCTGAAGCCAACATCATAGAACGCAATCGTTCATTTTATTTTGCACTGAACAAATTTGTTGATATATTTTAAATCGGTAACCTGATACAGGTTTATTAATAGATTTGATAATGGGTTTACCACAAAAGATAAGCATTTCTAATCTGAGTATCTCGGCAACCAGCTGTGAATAGCCTCATTTTAAATCACTGAAACTGGCTCAGAAGGAATTAGGCTGAACCATTTATTAGTTTCATTGGTCAGCTTTTTATTTTGTTATTAATCATTTTTTAGTAAGTAAATCCTTTTAAAACATGCCTATTAATGCCTGTGAGGCTAAGAAAATTAGTTCAATTTGAAGAGCCTCCTGGACAGCTGCAGAGAGGCACGATTAGTGGAAACTAGCCATGTTCATTGTCTGCCGTATGGACAGATTTGTCTGCAGGACTGCATTTGGGCAATACTATCTTTAAACCAGTGTTAAAGGTCGCGAAAACTCAGTTTATCTTTGACATAACTTATACTTAAGCTTCCGCTAACTATCCGTTGTTAAGACAAGTGCAGCACTCGCAAAAATTCTGGTCTGTTGTGTGAATTATAATGTTCACATTGTAGTGTCCAACTAAGATTAGCTAACATAACACAGACCAGGGATCAACTGTAAGCTCTTCCTTGCTAAGTGCTGCAGTAGACAATTCTGAGGCACAAGGAGAGTTTGGAGCACTGAGATTATAATGCTGTGCAATGTTAACAAAACATTCCTTTTATTTTGACTGTGATTCAGTAGCTGCTATTGTGCACATGGATCTGCCTGAGTGGAGGGGGAGGGCAGAATATGCAGAGAAATGTGTTATTGAAGTGTTTATGGAGCAAGACAGGAGGGTCTGTGTTTTAATACCACTTTATTGTATAATCTGAAACATATTTATGTCACAACTCCTGGCCTAGTCTGGTCTGGATTCACTTTCCGTGAGGGAATTACCACAAGGCTTCAACCAGGTGAAATAAATACGCCAGCACTGCCTGGATGGCATTACAGACTGTTTTCTTTGCTGCTCAAAGTCAGCATGAAACCCAAGTAAAAACGGAAACAGTATGCTGCTGAAGAATGTGGCCTACATTGAGCAGCCAGTGCCTGCTAGGCACAGCAGTCTGGCCAGCCATTAGTGAACTCGGCACTGGCACTCAGTTCACTTCCCATAGAAGGACTGACAAGAGAAAGGAGAACCACTGCAGTATTTCACAACACTATCAATATTTAGAAAACATCGAATCGAATCTCAGCTGATGAGACCTCAAGTGTAAGAGAAAAACACGCTTGTACTGCATCGCCAAAACACCTCAGTGCTCTTTGTGTACAATGCGCTACTCTGAAATGCAAACACAGCACCCACTTAACTTCCAGCAAGATCTCATAAACAGAATCATCAGTTAATTTGTTTTTGCTGGTGTTAGTTTAGATAGGAATGTTGATCAAAACATCAGGATATTTTCAGTGAGTTCCTTCGAAAAGAGTCACCATGGGCTGGATTCTCCGATTTTGAGACTGCTGACATGGCGTGGGAACAGTGGCGTTTTTCGCCCGAAAAAACAGCGGCAAAACCTCCAACGATCCTCGGTCTGGTGGGGGGCTAACAGGCACACAACGTAAAGCCCCCGGCTCTAGCTGCGGATACGTTCGAATGATTGCCGGGTCTGTGGCCACGCATGCGTACGGCGGCGTCCTCGCGCGGACCCAGCCTGCTAAATAGTGCCACGCTTTGGCCAGGCTCACCACCACTGGACTACCCCCCTCCATGCCCCCAGCCACCACCAAAGCCCTCACTGCCCGACGATTGGCCGCCTCCCCGCCGACTGTGGTGGTGGTGGACTCAGTTCCCAGCAGCCACGCCGGGTTCCCGAAAGAAAATACCATGAGTGACCCACGCCGTCGAGAACTTGGCCCATCGGGGGCGGAGCATTGGGGGAGGGCCTCAGATAACGTCCTGAGGCCGTCCATATGGCGCGCAGCATACTCTTAGAGTACGCTGTTTTGGAGGGGGCAGAGTATTGCAAAAACAGCGCCGCTCCCGATTGCAGCACCATCAGGGATTTTCTGGCTGATCGGCGAATGCAGTTTCGGCATCGGAGACCGGACAATCCCGCCCCATATCATTCATACTCTCTGGAACCACCAGGAGATGTGGACAGGGCTTCAGTTTAATAAAGACTGCACTGTGACAATACAACATTCTTCAGTACTGCCCTGAAGAGTCAGCC
This sequence comes from Scyliorhinus canicula, assembly GCF_902713615.1. Lineage (NCBI taxonomy): Eukaryota > Metazoa > Chordata > Chondrichthyes > Carcharhiniformes > Scyliorhinidae > Scyliorhinus > Scyliorhinus canicula. The sequence goes on along the minus strand of NC_052146.1, from coordinate 31,453,021 downwards.
TTGATTGTGGATTTAAGTGCTGGAGTCAAACTTGAATGCTGAGCCAAGCTCACACTGATCCTGTGCTCATTTGCTGCCAAAACCCTCATCCATGCCTTTAGTACCTCTAGACTTGACTTTTCCAGTGCATTCATGGCCATCCTCCCACACCCAAAAATTTGAAGTCATCGGAAACTTTTCTGCCCATATCCCAACTTGTGCCAAGTCCTGTTCCGCCATCAGCCCTGCGCTCCCTGTGATCTCGGAAGGAAATAGCACAGTTCAGCTTCAATTCTAAAATTCTCATCCTTGTCTTCAAATCCCTGCCTTTCTCTGCAAGCTCCTCCAATCCTTCGACCCTTTCAGGGAGCTGTAGTCCTTCAATGCAAGACCCTTCAGCATTTCTGATTTTAATTGCACCACCATTAGTGGCAGTGCCTTCAGCTTCTGGCCTCTAAAGAATTCTCTCCCCACCTCCCTTTCTTTCTATGCGACACTTTGGAAAACATTTTCTTTGACCAGACGTTTAATCGATTTCCCTCACAAATATTTCCTTGTGTGGCTCAGTGTCCATTCCAGCCAGTGAAGTGCCATGGGACAGTTTACTGCATTAAATGTGTCATATAAATGCATAATATTGTTGCCGTTGTGTTTTAGAAAGAGACTATTTTTGGACACATCTTGATTATGTTCAAGATGCTATTCTAGCAAGTGTAGGTTTCCCTGGAGGAGAGACTGGTAGATCATAGATCAGAGAATTTACAGTGCAGGAGGAGGCCATCTGGCCCATCGAATCTGCAGAGTCCCTTGGAAAGTGCACCCTACCTAAGCCCAGACCTCCACCCTATCCTCACACCTCCACCCTATCCCTGGTACTGGAGTTTATAAGAAAAAAGTATTGTGCAATGACCCCTCTTTTAAAAGTTAGCGTTCTTTATAAAAAGCAATTGATGACCCCAAATTAAGCATCACTTTGATCTTTCAAAATCCCTGACTTTTGATCAATTCTGTCCATACTTTACCGCATAAATCTGCTTCAAAGATATTTTTGGTTGCTTTAGAAAAGTGCCACCACAGGTGTAATGTGCAAAATAACTAACCTCCACCTATGCTATTAGTTTCCGTGGTCCAAGAAATCTATCCAATTTCTTGGAAAGATTTAGCCCAGATAGAGATTTGCCATTATTTCTCTATCTGCAGTGGCCTTTTGTCTGCTGTAGAGGAACCAGCCCTGATAAAGGTTGGCAGGTGTAGCTTTGTCAATCGCCACAGAGTTCCTGTGTATTCAGCAGGTCACAGATTATACACTATGTAATCATACAAAGTAAATATTAGCAATATTCCTCAGATCTCACAAAAATTGTGTATCCATTCTCCTCCCTAGATACTCACTCAGGCAGCTTTTGGTAGTGTGGAACTTTAGTGTCCTATTGAACTCTGAGCTGAGCTGCAAATTCCATCGTCTATTCAGCATAGGATTCCTTACTTGTACCTCCGTAAGATCACCTATATAAACCACTGCCCTTACCTCACCTTCCCTGCTGAAACCCTTATTCATACCATTTCTTGGCTTCCAATCCCAGCTTCTTCATTGATCCCTTGAATTTTTCCTGACATAACCTGCAAATCATAACTCAAATAAACCCATTCTCAGGTACTGCCATGGCCTCAAAGGAAAAGTGAAGGGTGTCATTGGTTCATTCTGCTATTGGCTATTTATTGCATACATAAAGCAATGGCATGGTGGCTAGCATTGCTGCCTCGCAGCACCAGGGACCTGGGTTCGATTCCAGCCTTGGAGTTTTCACTTTCTCCCTGTGTCTGTATGGTTTTCCATCGGGTGCTCCAGTTTCCTATCACAGTCCAATGATGTGGAGGTTAGGTGGATTGACAATGATAAAATTGCCCCTTGGCGTCCAATGGTCTGTAGATTAGGTGGGATTCTGGGGATAGGGTGGGGGAGTGGGCCTGGGTGGAGTGCTCTGTCTGAGGGTCTGTGCTGACTTGTTGGGCCAAATGCCCTCCTTCTGCACTGTAGGGATTCTATGATTAACTCTTAAATGGCGTGACTGATGGTTGGCCACCAAATTGGGCTCCTATTTGGCATTTCACTATTTCCAAGCAGCCTTAATAGATTTTCTAAATAAAGTCGAGTCAAAGTGTTTTCGGGAAACACTAAGAAATCTTTGATGATAGTGAGATGTTTTGTCTGGTTGATGTGTTGTTGAAATACTGGGTTGTTCTGAGTATACTTGGCCATCTGTCTGGCAATACTCTTTTATTTTTATGCACTAGTCATCCTGCTGTTGTGCTTACTTAATCTCTCGTATTCTCTTCTCAGTGGCTGTTAAGTATTTAGTATGAATGAAGTATATGCTTCTACTTCCTAGATAAAGTTTAACTCTTCCAGCTGGACTCCTTCCACTGATATTTATGATAATGCAACAACTATCAACTTGTACTTCCCCAACGTACTGAGTAACTGAATCGTATCTCCCGAGTGTCCAGCTAAAATGTCGAATTCCAGGTGACATTTTTGCTATTTTTTTTAGGTTATGAAGAGGAATGGAAGGTTTAGTGAGATAGGAGCAGGTGTAAGCCACTCGGCCCCTCATTTCTGTGGCACCATTCAATTAGATCATGTTTGATATTCCACTTCAATGCCTCTCTCTCGCACAGTCCCCATAACCCTTGATATCTTTAATATCCAGAATCAACCAATCTCTGTCATGAATCTACTCAATGTTGGTGATTGGTTTTAATTTTAAACATTAATGCCATGACATTATCAAAGAACTTCTCATAGGTCCATGTGACTGCTCATGTTTCTTTCTCAATGGTTCCATATCACACTCCTGTGTCCATGAGAGATCTCGAAGTGGAAGAACTGGGGCGGGATTCTTCCCTACCCGGTGGGGCGGGGGGTCCCGGCATATTGGAGTGGCATCAACCACTCCGGCGTCGGGCCTCCCCAAAGGTGCGGAATTCTCCACACCTTTAGGGGCCAAGCCCTCACATTGAGGGGCCAGTCCCACGCCGGAGTGGTTCCCGCTCCGCCGGCTGGCGTGAACGGCCTTTGGCGCCACGCCAGCCGGGGCCGAAAGGACTTCGCCAGCCAGCGTAAGTCCACGCATGCGCCGGATCTTCAGTGGCTGCTGACGTCATCCCGGCGCATGCGCAGGGGAGGGAGTCTCTTCCGCGTCCGCCATGGTGAAGACCATGGTGAAGGCAGAAGAAAAAGACTGCCCCCACGGCACAGGCCCGCCCACCAATCGGTGAGCCCCGGTCGCGGGCCAGGCCATCGTGGGGGCACCCCCCGGGGTCAGATCACCCCGCGCCCCCCCACCCCACCTCCAGGACCCCAGCGCCCGCCCGCACCGTCAATCCCGCAGGTACCAGAGGTGGTTCAATCCATGCCGGCAGGGGAGGATTGTCAGCGACGGGACGTCGGCCCATCGTGGGCCGGAGAATTGCCGCGGGGGGCCCGCTAACCGACGGGCGCGATTCCCGCCCCCGCCGATTCTTGGGTGGCAGAGAATTCGATACACAGCGGGGGCGGGATTGATGCTGGCCCCGGGCGTTTCTCCGACCCGGCGGGGGGTTGGAGAATCCCGCCCCTGATCTTTGTGTGTCGTTTTTGAATTTAAAACAAGCCTTCAGATGATGAATTTGCTGCTACAATTGTTGGCAACTCTGAATCATAGTGTGCTAGAACATCTGTTGTAATTAGAAGATTATTGGTCTTGTCAAAAGCATTTTGCTGGTCCACATTCTGACAACCCTGTTGTCCTTAAATCAACAACTGTCATAAATGCTTGCTGATTTCTGGCCGGTTTGGTCAGAACTTGCCCACTCGGTTGACCATCCCAAGGAATCTTTGTAAACCTGTGATGCTTTTAGGCTGTGGGAACTCTCTAATGATCTTTATTTTCTGCAGATCAGCCATAATTCCCAAAGCTTGCACAATGTGGCCTAAGAATATTATCATAGGCTTTGCAAATTCACATTTGTCATTTAATGTCAAACCTACTTCTTGTAGGATTTTGAGGACTGCACTCACTCGACAGTCAAGTTCTCCCCTCAATGAACCATGCATGGGAATGTCACCGATGTAGCTTACTACTTCTTGCATGCCTTCCACGGTCTGCGACACTTTGGAATATCTGAGGTGCAGATGCAATTCCGAATGGTAACCTGTTTAAACAGTAACTGCCAAATGCAATAATAAAAGTAGTGAGCAATCTGGATTCTTTAGCCAAAGGCAACTGCGAAAAAAATGCTGCCCGCGTCCAATTTTGTGGAAAGGGTCCTTTCTGCTAATTTGCTGAGGCTTCCATCCACATGCCATCAGAAGGACCCTGTGCTTTGCTGACTTGTTTGCTTGAGTCACGTCCACACAGATTTGATTTGAACTGTTAGAGTTTGGTACTGTGACCGTTCCAGAATACCACATGGTCGGCATAGTTAGTGGAGAGATGACGTCTTGTGACATATGTTCAATTTCACTCTTGACTTAGTCTAGGGGTGGGTGAGGGGCCCTCCTCACTGCAAAGAGGCATATAGGCCTAGTATCTGCTATTAGGGTTATGTGATATTCTATTTTCAGCTGCCTGAGCTTGGAAATAGGGATCGAAATTCATTCCTGAATACATTACTGGACTGCTTGTCAGCAATTTCATCAACCTTGTAAATGAACCTCAGCTGCAAGCATAATTTTCTGCTCAGTAATGATGACTGCTGATTCTTTCGCACATATAGTGGCCCATCATTTCTTTACTTTTGTATCTTAATCTTGCCAAGTCTTGGCCCATTACTTTTAGTGTAGCCCATCCTGGATCCTGCAACTGGATGGGAATTGCCAAAAATGTGATATTTCTAAGCCATTTAACTTGAAATGAAAATCACTTATTGTCACGAGTAGGCTTCAATGAAGTTACTGTGAAAAGCCCCTAGTTGCCACATTCCAGCGCCTGTCCGGGGAGGCTGGTACGGGAATCGAACCGTGCTACTGGCCTGCTTGGTCTGCTTTAAAAGCCAGTGATTTAGCCCAGTGAGCTAAACCAGCCCCTGGTCAAATAATACTGATCAGATAATACTGATGTGGAGATGTCGGCAGTGGACTGGGGTGGGCACAGAAAGAAGTCTTACAACACCAGGTTAAAGTCAAACAGGTTTATTTCAAATCACTAGCTATCGGAACGCAGCTCCTTCCTCAGGTGAATGAAGAGGTGGATTCCACAAACACATATACAGACAAATTCAATTATGCAGGATGATACTTTGAATGCGAGTCTTTGCAGGTAATTAAGTCTTTACAGGTCCAGATGGTGCGACTGGAGAGGGGTGTAACCCCAGGTTAAAGAGGTGTGAATTGGCTCAAGCCAGGACAGTTGGTGGGATTTCGTAAGCCCAGGCCAGATTGTGGCGGGGGGGGGGGGGGGGGGGGGGGGGGGTGGTGACTATAATGCTATATGAATCCAACGTTCCAGTTGAGGCCGTACTTATGCATGCAGAACTTGGCTATCAGTTTCTGCTCGGTGATTCTGCGTTGTCGCGCTTTCTGAAGGCTGCCTTGGAGAATGCCTCCTCGAAGACCAGAGGCTGAATGCCCTTGACTGCTGAAGTGTTCCCCGACTGGAACGGAACATTCCTGCCTGGCGATTGTCGCGCGATGTCCGTTTATCCGTTGTCGCTGCATCTGCATGGTCTCGCCAATGTACCACACCTCGGGACATCCTTTCCTGCAGCGTATGAGGTAGACAAAGTTGGCTGGGTTGCACGAGTATGTACCGCGTACCTGGTGGGTGTTCTCATGTGTAATGGTGGGTAACACCATTACACGTGGGAGCACGACCCACCAGGTACTGAATACTAAATACCTGTCTCAGTATCCAGCTTGAATTCTATGAGGTAAACTTCAGCACGCATCCCCCACAATGCACCATTCTTCCTACCTTTCTTCCTACCCTTTTCGAAGAATTCTGAGGTTTGCAATCCTCGCGCGCATTTTTTCTGGGTCTTTACACTCTCTCTGCTGCCACTGTGGGTGCTATCGTACGGCCTCATCACGCCTGACTTGGACGCGGCGAGGCAGTTAAATTTCACGGGAGACCTCTCGTGAGATTTGCGCTGTTCGGGATGTCTCATGAGATCTAATGAGATCTCGCGAGATGTCGCAATGTGGATCTTGCCCTCACTGGGCGGGATCCAGATTTGCAGTTAGCCTCACTTAATAATGCCTGCGCAGGAGTCTCCCAAGGGCCGGGATCGAAAGCACGCACCTGGGATACTTCGCCATGGCGCAGCTTAGCACCGGTCCACACAAACACAGACCAAGCGTAATAGCACCAGGGTGGGGGGGGTGGTCTCTCGGAGGCCCCTGGGTAGTCGGGCTCTGGACAGGGTGGTATCCTGGCACTTCCACAACCACATGGGCACCTTGGCACTGCCAGACTGGCACCTTGGCACTTACACCCGGGTGCCAGTCAGGCAGTGCCTAGGACCCCGGGTGACAGTTTGCCGTTACAGGGAATGGGATCTGGCGGCCCTGCCCTTATGAGGGGGGCTCGAGGATCCACTAATAAGTAATAACTGGTGGGGCCGCGGTGGGGAGGGGAGGGGGGTGAGAGATTGGGGCAACATTTTAAAATGCCGCCTTGATCTCTTCCTGTATTGAAGAGCTCACAAGAAATTCAGGTAAATGTGGCCTCGGCGGGTCCGCATCGAGGCCAGAAAAAAAAGCAGAGTCGAGTCTGACAGCGGAGTCATTCTCGGTGCTGCAGGCCCAATGTTTTGCATGGTACACATAAACAGCTGACACAAGCCACCAGCTGCCATCTTGTTTTGTCTTGAATTCTGGGTCTAAGTATGGTTTCTTTAGGGTTTGCCTGAACCCCAAAGAATTCTACTGTGGTTTGTTATTTGTAACAACCATTCTTGTTTATTTATGGATCTGTGTACATCTCAAGACTCTGTACGAGGTTGTACTTCTGCTTCCCACCGTGCCTGTTACATAATCATATAACATTGCATCATAGTTACATCAGTATCATGTGCTCCTGCTATTAACACTTTACTCGTCTCTCATTAAATCCTTTTACCCATTACTTCATCCCGCCCAGTTGCGCTGGCTTCCGTATCAGCCTCCCCGAACAGGCGCCGGAATGTGGCGACTAGAGGCTTTTCACAGTAACTTCATTTGAAGCCTACTTGTGACAATAAGCGATTTTCATTTAATTTCATTTTCATTTCATTGACAAATCCCTCCATGGCATTTATGCAGGCCACCTCCACAGTCTTCCCCAGCCTTATATCCTGACCCATGACATTTAACTGCCCTCCTATCCATCCCATCACTAACTCTAGTGCTTCGAACAAGACCTCAGCATTTTGTCAATTTCCACCACTTGGGACAGCAAGTCAGGGAGTCCAGGACTGCATAAATCCAACATGGCCCCTCCATGAAAAGACAGCTGAGAAAAATCTAGTTTTTACTTTATAGATTTCTTTGCAAGACACGTAGATATAATGCTGCCTCACTCATATATTCAATGGTTTGGCCAAAAGTTGCTAACCATTTTTGGAAGTGTTGACCAGCGTGGCTCAGTGCTAGCTCTCCTGCCTCTGAGTCAAAAGATTGAAGTGGTTCAAATCTTGCTCTAAAACATATGGACGTATGCAAGGTTAACACTTCATTTATAAGGTGTCCTGTTTTTTGAAGAGGTTATTGTTGTGATAATCCATTAAGAAAGAATAAGCTCAAGCGCAAGCTCAGAATTGCGTTCCGTTTAGCTAGCAACATGTTGTGCAAAGGAGTTGCAGTTGCACTTATCTATTAACAATAGCTGTTAAATCTGTATCATAAATCTTTCTGCTGAATGATTCTGTCCCAAATCTTCAAATAAACCAAAGCTATGTTTAAGTTACCAGTCCTGTGTGAGATTGGTAAGTTTATATTAAGCAAACTTAGCTGCATAACAAAAGGATAACTGTTGTATTTCTAAGATACAATTTATAAGAATCTCTCTGATATTTTCCTGGAAACATTAAATACTTGATCGTACATTTTGAAGATGAGCATGGGTTTCTCCAGATATCCCGGACAATATTCATCCTGCATCCAACAATGTTCACATCAGGGCAGCACGATGGTGCAGTGGTTAACACTGCTGCCACACGGCGCCGAGGTCCCAGGTTCAATCCCGGCTCTGGGTCACTGTCCGTGTGGAGTTTGCACATTCTCCCCGTGTTTGCAAGGGTTTCACCCCCGCAACCCAAAAATGTGCAGGGTAGGTAGATTGGCCACGCTAAGTTGATTGGAAAAAAAATGAATTGGCACTCTAAATTAAAAAAAAAATAACTTTCAGCTCATTGTTGTTTTTAGGACTCAGTACGCATAGTTTGCTGTAATTTTGTACAATAAACATCGACAATTTTTCTTAAATCCTTCGCAGTTGTGAAGTGTTTTGGAATATGTGAAACGTGCTATGTAAATACAATTTTTCTCCTTTATCGTCCTTTAATTGGTGAAATTCGATCTGTCTGAAACCCTGGAACAACTGGGAATCAGAGGAACAAGAGGCTTGTGGGATTAAACAGCATTAGAGGCAATTACATCACACATTACAGAAATGAAGTCAAAGTTACCACTTACACCAGCAGAAGTTGTTAGCAACACAGCTAATCAAATAATATAATTTATTTTTTATTTAACCGTGTGTAAAAGGAGTTATTCTAAAATCAAGAAAGAATTGCTTTGTGTATCAAGTAAAACTGTAAACACATTTCTACTGATCCAAGCAAACAGTAGAAATCTTCGCCTCTTCAACAGATTATTGTTCATTGGCACATTCCACTATTGAAGCTGGTCGGGACATATCTGAGAAGCATTCATCCCAGAGATTAAAGTGAGCCAGCGCACCATTCCAACTTGAATACTCGAATGCGACTTGTAAGTAGCATTTCATTACAGGGAATAGCCAGAACCAAAGAGGAAGGAGCAACATGTCCGAATACAGGTGGGAAGAGAAGCCCAAGAATCCGCTGGGATCAGTGGAAATAGTTGTCCGTCTGTGGAGCACAGGAAATTAAGAGTGGGAAAGTCAGCAGAGGAAAATAAATACAACACAATGAGATAAATGTAATGGCTAAAAGAGATTGTGGGGAGAAGCACCAGAATACGTGCAGTGCAGAGGCATAGAAAGTGAATGCGACAAAAGCAGAACTGGGACAGGAACACAGCAGGAAATAATGCTTGAGAGAACTCCACGTGAAGGAAATAAAGTACAGATTCCCGAGTCCCAGAGACCTTCAACGCTGAGTGCAGCAGTGATGCAGGAAGCCACAGAGGTGAGGAACAATCCTTGCAGAGAGCCCCGAATGTCCGGTTATAGAAAAAATGAATTGAGGCTCAGGAAGCCAGACAGAACAGCCCTTCAGATCCAGAAAACTGTTGCAAAGACAAAAAGGAGAATTGGTTTAGAAAGAGGAGAAAGAAGAGCAAGCAAAAAGGCTAGAAAAGGTGGAGGAATCATGATATAATAAATAGATATTGATCGATTAATTGAACGGATTAAACTTTGATAAATGGATTTCAGTGTCGGAAAATGGAGGTCATCCATTTTGGACCCCCCAAAAAGATAGAACAGTACTTTCTAAATGGTGAACACCTGGAAACAGTGGAGGCCCAAAGAGACGCAAGAAACCAGATATTTAAATCATTAAGGTGCCATGAACAGGTGCAGAAAATAACCAAAACATTTCACGGCCCCAGGGTCACAGTACGAGTGGAATTTGCACATTTTCCCCGTGTCTGCATGGGCCTCACCTCCACAACCCAAAGATGTGCAGGGTAGGTGGATTGGCCAGGCTAAATTGCCCCTTAATTGAAACATTTAAAAAAGAGCACGAGGGGGTAGAAGTTAAGCTAGTTATATTAAGTCCGAGGCAGATGACACCTGGAGTACTATGAGCAGTTCTGGGTATTTGATCCTAGGAAGAATGTATTGCCCATGGATGCATCACTGCAGATGTTTACCAGACGGATACCTGGGCTCCAAAGTTTAAAAAACAAGGCGAGATTACACAAATTGGGATTGTATTCTGGAATTTATAAAGGTGAGGGGTGAATTGATCAATGGTTTTAAAATATTAAGGGGAAAAAATAAATTAGATCTAGAGAAACTATTCCCACTGGTTGGAGAATCAGGGATTAGGAGACTGTTGTGGCTTTTATAATGACATAAAGGCACCAATCACTTATAATGGATTGGGTAAACAAGTGTTCATTTCTTAAGTCAAACATATGCGATTAACCATACAAAAGTATAAAGCTTAAAGACACATCAGCAGCAGCGATGTCTGTGTACGCTCTGCTTAAAAGCAAAAGTGAGGAAGTGACAAAGTTAATTGATGAGGGAAGGGCTGTAGATGTCATATACATGGACTTTAGTAAGGCGTTTGATAAGGTTTCCCATGGCAGGTCGATGGAAAAAGTGAAGTCGTATGGGGTTCAGGGTGTACTAGCAAGATGGATAAAGAACTGACTGGGTAACAGGAGACAGGCAGTAGTGGTGGAAGGGAGTGTCTCAAAATGGAGAAGGGTGACTAGTGGTGTTCCACAGGGATCCGTGCTCGGACCACTGTTGTTTGTGATCTACATAAATAACCTGGAGGAAGGTATAGATGGTCTGATTAGCAAGTTTGCAGATGATACTAAGATTGGTGGAGTTGCAGATAGCGAGGAGGACTGTCAGAGAATACAGCAAAATATAGATAGATTGGAGAGTTGGGCAGAGAAATGGCAGATGGAGTTCAATCCAGGCAAATGCGAGGTGATGCATTTTGGAAGATCAAATTCAAGAGCGGACTATATGGTCAATGGAAGGGTCCTGGGGAAAATTGATGTACAGAGAGATCTGGGAGTTCAGGTCCATCGTACCCTGAAGGTGGCAACGCAGGTTGATAGAGTGGTCAAGAAGGCATACAGCATGCTTGCCTTCATCGGATGTGGTATTGAGTACAAGAGTCGGCAGGTCATGTTACAGTTGTATAGGACTTTGGTTAGGCCACATTTGGAATACTGTGTGCAGTTCTGGTCGCCACATTACCAGAAGGATGTGGATGCTTTGGAGAGGGTGCAGAGGAGGTTCACCAGGATGTTGCCTGGTATGGAGGGTGCTAGCTATGAAGAAAGGCTGAGTAGATTAGGATTGTTTTCATTGGAAAGATGGAGTTTGAGGGGAGACCTGATTGAGGCCTACAAAATTATGAGAGGTATGGACAGGGTGGATAGCAACAAGCTTTTTCCAAGAGTGGGGGTGTCAGTTACAAGGGGTCACGATTTCAAGGTGAGAGGGGGAAAGTTTAAGGGAGATGTGCGTGGAAAGTTTTTTACGCAGAGGGTGGTGGGTGCCTGGAACGCTTTACCAGCGGAGGTGGTTGAGGTGGGCACGATAGCATAATTTAAGAGGCATCTAGACAGGTATATGAACGGGCGGGAACAGAGGGAAGTAGACCTTGGAAAATAGGAGACAGGTTTAGATAAAGGATCTGGATCGGCGCAGGCTGGGAGGGCCGAAGGGCCTGTTCCTGTGCTGTAATTTTCTTTGTTCTTTGTTCTAAAACTGGATCACATGTCACACTTCCTTCTAATGATACCATGCTGCAATCCCTTAACAACATATTACAACAGAGGCATCATCTACAAATTAGATCCAAACATTTCAGGAGTGACATTAGGAAACATTTCTTCGCACAAGGATGAGTTAAGTTTGGAACACTTTTGCATAAAGTGCATTTGATTCTAGCTCAAGTATTAATTTTAGTTCAGCCTGATAGATTTTTGTGAGCCAATGTTAATAAGGGATATGGAGCAAAGCCAGGTATATGGAGTTGGATCTCAGATCAATCATGATCTCATCCAATGGCTTGACAGATGGAAGGGATTGAATTGCCTACTCCTGCTCCTATGTTTTTGTAGAAGAAAAAAAATCAACTGTGGAGGGAACACAAACAGGAGTGATGAGAAGAGAAAGTTACGTGTGGACAAAGCTGGAGTTTGGGTGAGTTTGGCATGTGTGGAGGCTGGGGTTGTGAGTGAGGTCAATGTGAATGAGGCTAAGGTAAGTGAGGTCATGCTGAGCAAGGCTGGGGTGAGTGAGGCCGAGATGAATGAGGCCGGGGCAGGCGAGGCCAAGGCGAGTGATGCCAGGGTAGTGAGGCCGGGGTGAGAGAGGCTGGTGAGCTGATAAACCTCCCTATCATCATTCTGTGAATTGCTGCGCTTGTGTCAATGTTCAAGTGATGTGCTTAGAATCTACTTCAAAAGTTGATTCAATTGTTTGAAAAGAATCAAAGAAAGGCAAGAAGGTTCATTCTAATGATAGAGCTCTAAATCAATGAAAATGTTGTAACTTTTACATTGCTAAAAGCTGAGAGAGGAATCATCCATGCCATTGAAGTACTAGGAGGTAGAAATGATGGAATATTTGTAGGAAGTATAAAGAATATATAATTTATAATAATAATCTTTATTGTTGTCACAAATAGGCTGATATTAACACTGCAGTGAAGTTACTGTGAAAACAAATCCCATAGTCGCCACACTCCGGCGCCTGTTCGGGTACAGAGGGAGAATTCAGAATGTCCAATTCACCTAACAGCACGTCATTCTGGACTTGTGTGAGGAAAGCAGAGCATCCGGAGGAAACCCATGCAGACATGGGGAGAACGTGCAAACTACACTCAGACAGTGACACAAGCTGGGAATTGAACATGGGATCCTGGTCTGCGAAGCAACAGTGCTAACCCGTGTGCTACTGTGAATATCTTCCCTGAGTAACAGCACAGTTGGAGTATTATGTTTAGTTTGGGGTTTACACTTGGAAGAATCTTCAGGCAACGGAGAAAGTATGGTGTAGATTCACTCGGATGTTACCGGATATAAGGAATTAGATGCCAGACCACACAAGAAAGACTTGTGAAATTGAGGTTGTTTTCATTCGGAAAGTGAAGATTACCGGGTGATTTGATGGGATTGTTTAGAATTGCGAAGAGACAGGACAGAGTGCCTCGAAACTGACTATGATTGAGCAGTTTAAAATAAGAGGTCTGAAATAGAGAATTAAATGGAAGAAATTTAGGACATGGAGCAGGATTATGAGGCAGTGGAATGCATTGCCAGAGTTAATGATTGAAGAAACCCTCAAGATAGGTCATTGAAAGAAAGAAACGTGAATTGATTTGTGGACAAGACTGTCTTATGGGGCGAGGATTAATGTTTATTTGGAAGATAGGCACCAACCCAAGGTTATTGAACCAAATGTTTTGTTTCTGTGTTGCTGTAATGACCTCCAATTAGCATTATTGGTTGACCAATTGGAGTATGAACTCCCTCAATGATAGCTCATTGAGGGGGCCCATATAAGCACCTGTGTAGGCTTTGTGAGCAGTCTTAAGTTGACTGGAATGCTAGCAGCACTGTTTGGAGCTGCTCTTGTATCTAGTTATTGGAAATAAGTGTTGGTGTGGTGACGGGACTCCTGCCTCCTGTGGATTATTACAGTTGATAATTTCAGTTTAGCTCTATTTAAGTAGTGTGGTGAATCACAGTCTGTGTTATTCACACTGTTATTATATATGACATACTGTGTCTGTGTAAGCTCGGTATACGAGCAGTTGCACGGCTCTGCCCCTAGGGGGAGATAAGGAGCTTGTACTGGGCTCCACCCTTGGCTCCGCCCATGGCTCCGCCCATGGATCCTCCCACTAACCGGAAGTATAAAGCCTGGCAGTCTGAGCCTGCTTGCCAGTTCATCTCATCGCAGGCAGGCTCCATTGTAAGATCATTAAAACCACTGGTCACGTCCAACTACGTGTCGTGTGAATTGATGGTCACATCAATTTAATGATCTTAGGAAACAAGAAGAAATCGATAAGAAGAAATCAAAGAAACAGCTCCAGAAACAACTATGGAATCAGCCCTCAAACCTGACCGACTAGAACTCGACCCGCAGGCTGCAGAGGCAAGAGAAATCTACCTGGCTGAATCAAGCACTCCAGAAACTACAGAGGAGCAGAAACTCAGTCTACTGCACGCAAGGGTGAGCCACCGTATATCTTCTCAACTAAATAGTACCAACTCGTATACGGGGGCCCTAGCCATGCAGGATCGAATGTACGTGAGGCCCATCAATGAGGTCTATGCGCGACATAGTTTTACAACCCGCCGCCAGCGCCCCGCGGAGTCGTTAGAAGATTTTAGCTCGGGACTGTAATTATCAGGCGGTATCAGCCGAACAACACATGGAACTTGCCATTAGGGATGTGTACGTGGCAGGCCTCAGATCGAATTATGTGCGCCAGCGGTTGTTAGAAAAAGGGGCCCAGGACTTAGAGGACACGGTAGAACTAGCTACCACTATGGAGGTCTCATTCTGCAGCCTCACCTCGTTCCCCGCGGACCAAGCAACCCCATCCTGGGCCCCTGACCAGCGACTGTCCCAGGCCTGTGTCACGCGGCCACCCAGCCATCATGCAGCCCCAGTGTGCCACTTTTGCGGGCAGCCCCAGCACCCACGGCAGTACTGCCCGGCCCGTAATGCGACCTGCAGCAGTTGCGGTCGCAAGGGACACTACGCCCGGGTCTGCCTGGTGAAACGGGCCTCCTCTACTAACTCCCCCGCAGCCCAGAGCACCCGTTTCCAGAATCCACAGGCCCGCAGGCCCCGAAATGCTGCGGCCTGTACTCCGACTCCGCCCCCAAATGGCACGTGCGACTCATGGGGGCCGCCATCTTGGGCGCCATCTTCCTCGCCGCCCGCCACGTGCGATCCACAGGGGCTGCCATCTTCTTCCAACTCAGAAATTCGACTAGAAGATTACGGGCAGTCATCACGGGGCCACTCCAGCACAGCTGATCGAGCCGCCGACTACCTGCAACTCAGTGCAGTGACACTGGACCAGTCACGTCCAAAGCACCTCCGCAACTCCATGATGACAGTTGAAATCAACGGGTACAGGACACCGTGCCTCTTCGACTCCGGGAGCACCGAGAGCATCATACACCCAGAACTGGTAAGATGCTGTTCACTCCCTATTTTCCATGCACGGCAAACGATCTCCCTCGCTTCGGGCTCCCACTGTTCACCTCGAAGAGTCACGACGGTGCGCCTAATGATCCAGGGCACCAGCTACTCAAACTTCCAGCTGTACGTGCTCCCTGAACTCTGCGCCCCACTCCTACTGGGACTCGATTTCCAGTGCAACCTCAAAAGCCTCACACTCAGCTTCGGCGGGCCCTTGCCCCCACTCACTATTTGCAGCCTCGCCACCCTAAAAATCGACCCCCCTCCACTCTTTGCCAATCTCACGCCGGACTGCAAACCCGTAGCCACTCGCAGCAGGCGATACAGCCTGCAGGACAGGGTATGTATCAGAACCGAGGTCCATAGGCTCCTACGTGAGGGGATCATAGAGGCCAGTAATAGCCCCTGGAGAGCTCAGGTGGTGGTCGTCAAGACCGGGGAAAAATTGCGAATGGTAGTGGACTATAGCCAGACCATTAATCGGTTCACGCTCCTTGATGCGTATCCCCTCCCCAGAATTGCAGACATGGTGAATCAGATCGCCCACTATAAAGTTTTTTTCCACGGTGGATCTGAAGTCTGCATACCATCAGCTCCCAATCCACCCGGAGGACCGCCACTTCACGGTGTTTGAGGCCGACAGCCACCTCTTCCACTTCCTCCGGGTTCCCTTTGGCGTCACTAATGGGATCTCGGTGTTCCAACGAGCAATGGACCGAATGGTGGACCAGTACGGACTGCGGGCCACGTTTCCGTACTTGGATAACGTCACCATCTGCGGCTATAACCAGCAGGACCACGACGCTAACCTCGATCGATTTCTCCAGACTGCCCAGAAACTCAACCTCACATATAACACAGAGAAATGCGTTTTCCGCACGACCAGGCTAGCCATCCTCGGCTATGTCGTGAAGAACAGAGTCCTGGGCCCCAACCCAGACCGTATGCGCCCCCTCTTAGAACTTCTTCTCCCTCATTGTCCCAGGGCCCTCAAAAGGTGCCTGGGATTCTTCTCGTATTATGCCCAGTGGGTCCCTCAATATGCGGACAAAGCCCGCCCACTATTTAAGGCCACACTCATCCCTCTATCGGATGAGGCTCGTCAGGCCTTCACTCGTATCAAGGAGGACATCGCCAAAGCGGCCATTTGGGCGGTTGATGCAGCCACACTAAATCAGGCTGGGAGACCAGTCGTCTTTTTCTCCCGAACCCTCTCCGCTTCGGAACTTCGACACTCCTCGGTCGAAAAGGAAGCACAAGCCATCGTGGAAGCGATACGTCACTGGAGGCACTACCTCGCAGGTAGGAGGTTCACCCTCATCACCAACCAAAGATCGGTTACCTTTATGTTCAACATCTCTCAAAGGGGCAAGATCAAAAATGATAAGATCTTACGATGGAGGATCGAACTCTCCACCTACAAGTACGATATTATGTACCGACCGGGGAAGCTCAATGAGCCCGCAGATGCCCTGTCCCGCAGCACGTGCGCCAGCGTGCAAGACGACCACCTGAAAGCTATTCACGATGACCTCTGCCACCCGGGGGTCACCCGGCTCGCCCACTACGTCAAAGCCCAAAATCTACTTTTCTCCACAGAGGAGGTGAAAGCCATCACCAGGGATTGCCCGATCTGTGCGGAGTGCATACCGCACTTTTATAGACCAGACAGGGCCCACCTGGTCAAGGCTTCTCGGCCCTTTGGATGCCTCGCTATCGATTTCAAAGGGCCACTCCCCTCGGCCAATAGGAATGTGTACTTCCTGAACGTCATCGACGCGTTCTCTCGTTTTCCCTTTGTTATCCCGTGCCCCGATATGACCTCCCACACAGTCATTAGGGCCCTGCATCGTATCTTCACCCTGTTTGGTTTCCCCAGCTACGTACACAGCGACAGGGGTTCGTCCTTTATGAGCGACGAGCTGCATCAGTACCTGCTCGAAAAGGGCATTGCGTCGAGCAGGACTACCAGCTACAACCCCAGGGGGAACAGGCAGGTGGAGAGGGAGAACGCGACGGTCTGGAAGACCGTCCTACTGACCCTCCGGTCCAGGAAGCTCCCGACCTCCCATTGGCAGGAAGTCCTCCCCGACGCGCTCCATGCTATTAGGTCCCTCCTATCTACGGCCACCAACCAGACCCCTCACGAGCGGGTATTTGTTTTTTCCAGGGGCACTACCAGCTCCCAGCATGGTTAAAGACACCAGGCCCGGTGCTCCTCTGGAAGCACGTCTGGACTCACAAGACTGACCCACTCGTAGAGAGAGTGCTCCTGCTCCATTCAAACCCACACTACGCATTTATAGAGTACCCTGACGGCTGTCAGGACACTGTTTCCCTCCGGGACCTGGCACCTGCAGGATCCAACTCCGACACCACCGCCGCTGAGATGCCCCCGCGCCTGCAGTTCCGCTGCCTGTGCTCCGCACCCCCCCCGCCATTGGGTTTCCGGCGCTCCCCGTCACCAGTCGAACCAGTTGGATACGAAGCTCTGGCTGAATCACCCCCGGAGTCCGCCATTGTTCCCTGGCCGACCGCCACCGCCCAGCCACCAGAAGAGGCTGCAACCCTGGTGCTTTGTCGATCCCAGAGGACGACTCGGCCGCCAGATCGACTTAACCTGTAATTTAAAACCTGTAACTTGTAACTTGTAATTCGCAATTGGGAATTGGTAGACACATCACCCCCGCTGGACTCAATTTTTGCAGGGGGTGAATGTGGTGAATCACAGTCCGTGTTATTCACACTGTTATTATATATGATGTACTGTGTCTGTGTAAGTTCGGTATACGAGCAGTTGCGCGGCTCTGCCAATAAAGGGAGATGAGGAATTTGTACTGGGCTCCGCCCATGGCTCCTCCCACTGACCGGAAGTATAAAGCCTGGCAGTCTGAGCCTGCCTGCCAGTTCATCTCGTCACAGGCAGGCTCCGTTGTAAGATCATTAAAACCACTGTTCACTTCCAACTACGTGTCGTGTGAATTGATGGTCACATCAAGTAGGATATTTGATATAACTTGTGAGCATAGAATTGATGAGTATCAAGTAAGAGTTAGAGATTTGAACCTATATATTGCCTATTGCATTCAGTCACAAATGGGGAGAAATATCTGATAAATACATTTAGTATTTGTGCATTAATGTACTCCTTCAACGTAGAAGAAGCATTCATTGAATATCAAACAATGCAAACTAAACTCTGAGCATAATGAATCGTGAGTCAATCAGCATTTCAAAAAGGAGCTGGATAAACATTTGGCTGGTAATTAGACTGGAGCTTGAGGATTAGGGAAACTACAGTGATCAGATAACCCTTGGCCCACCTGCTGGAGCCAGGATGTAATGTGTCTGCGAGGATGGAGGAATATCCAACAATCTTGCTTGATTTCCTTTGCGATTCATATAGAATGTACCTTCTAAACGGTTTCATAGAGACTGGAAAAGAAGTTGGAAGAGAAAAGTTGAATCGTGTGCAGTGTTTCAGATTAAACCATGATTACAGCGTGGGAGATGAGGGTACACTTTCGTGTCACAAGTAGGCTTATACACATTGGTTAAGCGTAATTTTCAGCATTGGGTTCAGAAACATTTTTCACAAAAAGGGTAGGTATTGATTTTGTTTGATAGCGTAAAATAGTTAAAGCCAGTGTGTATCCTGTTCTACCTCTTTCCTGATTTATTGTTATCAAGGGGTGACAGTAGCATTCTGCTAGTGTCACTGGACTAGCAATTCTGATTCCAAGCTAATGCTCTGGGGGCACGGGTTCAAATCCCACCGTAGCAGCTGGTGGAGTTTATATTCAATTAATAAATCTGTAATTGAACACTAGTCTTGGTAATAGTGACCATGAACCTATCACTGATGGGCTTTTTAAACAAAAAATGACAATCAGATTCACTAAAATCCTTCTGAGAAAGGTAATCTACTCTCCATAACTGGTCCAGCCAGGTATGTGTGACTCCAGATCCACAACAATGTGGTTGACTCTTGACCCCCTGTGAAATGGCCTGGAAGCTAATTAGTTGAAGGAGAATTAGGAATGGGCTACAAGTGCAGACTTTGCCTGAGACACCCAGATCCCTTGAAAGAATAAAGAAAGAAGATTGGCCTGTAGGTTCATTATCGCCTGTTTTGCAGTCACACAAAATCTATGATCTATCCTAGAAACACTGAAGGCAGCTGAATGATATGGGAAGGGGGAAGAATCCATGGAAGGACGAGCCAAGTGTGTAATATCAGTGCTTGCCTTTGTGACCTTGGTGGTTAGGCATGTGGTTAGATTGCACCCATCTTTGTGGGCTGAATGACCTTCTTTCAGCTCATGCTTTTAAAAATACTTTTACAGCAATGAACAGCCAACGAACGTGCTCAATCTGTAAACCCGAGGGGTCAAAGAGCAACAGGTACGGGCTTTTTCCGTTTATGCTGTCATTTACTCTTGGCAAAACACATGAAGCTGCTACAACACACAAACGATCAGGACAGCCAAGCTCCAATTGATACTTGCACAGATAAGGGTGCCTGGAGAAAGAGGTAAACAAAACACTCAAACTGCAATGAACATTGCCATTGTGGACGATTGATTGGATGGTGCAGTGATTCCGACATTTGTCTCTCACCTCTGGGACCAGCTCAGACCAATAGAATGCATGAGCACCCCCTCTGTCTGCTTACTGCAACGAGCCTATGTTAAATACATTTGGACATATTCCAGCTCCTTGCGGCATGTGTCCATGGGAAATCTATCCCTAATACAGTCAAATTTGGTAATCTCACTCAGGGGGACAGCCGGTATGGCTGGTGTGGTAAATTGAATAAATGTTGCAACTGTGTAACACAGGACATTTATCTTGTATTTAGGCTGACACTCATTAATACGGCAGGGGGCAGGGAGCTTTGCCTCTAACTTATACTGTGCTTTACCTGGGACAGTGCTTAGGGTGGCACGGTGGCACAGTGGTTAGCACTGCGGCCTCACAATGCAAGGGACCCGGGTTTGATTCTGGCCTTGGGTGACTGTGGAGTTTGCACGTTCTCCTGTGTCTGCGTGGGTTTCCTCCGGGTGCTCCGGTTTCCTCCTACAGACAGTCCAAAGATCCGCAGGGTAGATGGATTGGTCATGCTAAATTGTTCCTTCGTGTCCAGGAATTTGCAGGATACGGGGCAGAGGACTGGGCCTAAATAAGGTGATATTTCAGAGGGTTGTTGCAGACTTCTGCACTTTAGGGATTCTATGGTTCTGTGGTACTCTATCTAACCTGCACTGTGCATATACTAAGAATTCAGTGCCGTACACCAAGTCCCATTCAGCCCCATATTGCTGAAAACACTCAGCAGCAGCTCAGGCACCATCTTGCGAGTGAGAAAATGAGTTTACATTACCAGTCATCCCAACTCTGATGAAAGCTTGTCGACCTGAACCATGATCCCTGCCTCTCTCTCCATAGATGCTGCTTCAACTGCTCAATATTTTCAACATTTTTGGTTGTAATTTCCGATTTCCAGCAACCGCTGTTCTCTGCTTTTGTGTACTGCTTTGTAAAATTCATGGCACCTTCTCAAAGTCTGACCCTGATCAGTTTATCACTGAGGAATATATCTCCATTCTGTAAACTAACTGTCAAATCACATCTGATACATCCACAGGATGATCCAGAGTATTAAGTGCATAAGCTATGAGTTACTTTTTACAATGGGCAAAAAATCTGCATGTTGTTTCCAGAGTTCAGTTGTTCACACTAAGTGTAATTTATCCTAGTGGTAAAACAATTAAGGGATGTCAGCTGTCAGTGTACCTAAGAATGTGCAAAGGGAAAATTGGCTGTCCTAAGCTACATGAGATAATCAGGATTTGAGGGACTCACTATATCAGAGGCTGGTAGATCCTCAGCAGTATGTAGCAAGACTCTCACTCCAGGAGCTGAGGTGCTACCAGGAGTTGCTGGTCTCACTCTCCAATGGGGGCAAGGAAACTCACTCTCAAGCAGGAGGAGGGGCAGGACAGCCTCGGCCAAGAATCAGTGGGTGGCATTGATGCTCCATCAGGGGATTAAAGGATTTGGCCGCTAAAAGGAGATGGAGGAGCTCGATAGAGCAGCAAATGAGAATCTCTCCCTCCGCCTAATGTGAAACACAGTCCAGCAGGTGATAGAGAAGTCTCCATCTACCGAGAAGTCGGAAATTCTTTTACCGGCGTAAGAACAGAGCTCACCTCGGAGGCTGGAATTTCACCGAGTAGCAGATGGTTAATAACGTACCCTTCAGTAGGAGACAGGAAAGCCTAACTCTACCAGGTCGTGTGGCTACTGTTGACATCCCAATGATCAATATGAATGGCAGACCCTTTTTTACATTCACAACTTTTCCCCATCCATCTCTTCACTACTTCTCAAGTTACCTCGATTCTCCCACTGCTCCTCACAATCTTGTCAGGAGTGAGTATTAAGGGCTTTGGCTCCTCACCGACATCTCTTGGTAAGAAAGAAGGAGACTGCAGTGTTCTGCAGAACGGTGGACTTACTCTGGCTAAAAGCAAGGTATACTTGGAGCGGAGTTGACTGCACTCCTGTGTGCAATAATATCCAGTAGAGTTTAATGCAGCATTTCAAAACGCTGTTGGACAGACACAGTCTGCAGAATAGACACAGAGTATGTTTTGAATCAGTCTAGAATTCCGTGGTTAATAGGTTATAGATTTAAGAGGAATCAACTGTATTACAGACCACATGTGTAAAAATTGGATATAATGACTCAGTTACAGCCTTTCATATAATAGACATTATCGGAACTGCAGGGGATGATTAACCCTTTAAACGCACATCTGGGAGTTTTCAGAGGAAAGTCAACATTAAACTAGGATTAAGGTTAATCTTTGGTTTCCCACTGGGATGCCTTAATAAAAGGGGAATAGGAGGCAAAGTACATTATCACACTGTGTTTGTTCATCTTCAAGGGTCTCAGTTTCAAACTCAGCCAAGAAAGGGAGATAGAAAATGTAGAGAGGAATGTGTGCCAGAAAGGGAATTGTTCAGGAGATATGCCAAAATAACGCAAGCAGAGATAGAGAGAGAGAGAGAGAGAGAGAAATGTGCGTAGAGGCAGATGTGTGCAGACAGAGAAAGGGAGAGTAGTGCCGGGAGAGGCGAAGAAGCAGAAAGATGTAGCAAAGGACAAATATGTGAGTGGAGAGAAAGAAAATGAGGAAGGAAGGAAGGAAGGACGAAGAGATGGACAGACCCACATGTGCACAGAGAAGGTATATTAAGTAGATGTACACAGAGAGATACATAAAGTAGATATTGTGATAGATTAAATTACTTGGTCAAAGAGGAAGAAACAGGTGAAGAGAGAGGTGCCACAATCAAAACAGTGGAGAAAAACAAAGTAAAACAGAATTAAATCTTTGATTCCACTTAAAGCTGTCATGAAACACTGGGTCCTGGCAGTTTCTGTCCGATTATGGACCACTCTATGCCTGATGATTTATCAGGATTGTGAGAATCCAGAAATTCCCATCAGCGTTTCTAACTGAAAAGGACATTATGCAACAAAAGTATCTGAGTTGCTTGCACATGACTACAGTGGGTCAGAAGAGGGAGCAGTGTAAATGGGTGCAAGAATCAAATCCATGAATAGTTAAAAAGGAAATATCAGATCAAAATATGCTAATCCAGTGTTTCACAAACCTTTTTTTCCGGGACCCATTTTTACCAACTGGCAATCCTTTGGGACCCACATTGGCCGACCTTCGGGACCCACATTGGCCGACCTTCGGAACCTACATCGGCTGACCTTCGCGACCCACGCCATCCGCTTACCTTTAATGCGCTAGGTGAGCCTGCTTGGTCCTCACGATCTCACTTGCTTTATCATTCAATGTTACATTTCTGTATGGGTTGTTCATACAGAGGTCTTGGAGCTCACACCAGCGCAGCTTTGTCCTGCAATGAACTCTCCTGAGAAGCACTCGGCCACACACCCGACATCCACCCTCAAGTTTTACCATGGCTTGTTTTATTTGATTTGATTTGATTTATTATTGTCACATGTATTAGTATACAGTGAAAAGTATTGTTTCTTGCATGCTGTACAAACAATGCATACCGTACATAGGGAAGGAAGGAGAGACTGCAGAATATAATGTTACATTATCGCAAGGTGTAGAGAAAAGATCAACTTAATACGAGGTAGGTCCATTCAAAAGTCTGATGGCAGTAGGGAAGAAGCTGTTCTTGAGTCGGTTGTTACGTGACCTCAAACTTTGGTATGCTTTTCCTGATGGAAGAAGGTGGAAGAGAGTATGTCCGGGAGGGTGGGGTCCTTAATTATGCTGGCTGCCTTTCTGAGGCAATGAGAATTATAGATAGAGTCAATGGATGAGAGGCTGGTTTGCGTGATGGCCTGGGCTATATTCACAAACTTTTGTAGTTTTCTGCGGTCTTGGGCGGAGCAGGCTCCATACCAAGCTGTGATACAACCAGAAAGAATGCTTTCTATGGTGCATCTGTAGACGTTGGTGACATGCCAAATTTCCTTAGTCTTCTGAGAAAGTAGAGTCGTTGGTGGGCTTTCTTAACTATAGTGTCGGCATGGGGGTAACAGGACAGGCTGTTGGTGATCTGTACACCTAGAATTTTGAAGCTCTCGACCCTTTCTACTTAGTTCCCATTGATGTAGTCAGGGGTATGTTCTCCACTACGCTTCCTGAAGTCAATGATAATCTCCTTCGTTTTGTTGACATTGAGGGAGAGATTATTGTCGTCGCACCAGTTCACCAGATTCTCTGCCTCATTCCTATACTCTGTCTCGTCATTGTTTGAAACCCGACCCATTATGGTGGTGTCATCAGCAAATTTGAAAATCGAGTTGGAGGGGAATTTGGCCACACAGTCATAGGTGTATAAGGAGTAAAGTAGGGGGCTGAGGACACAGCCTTGTGGAGGATGATTGTGCAGGAGGTGTTGTTGCCTATCTTTACTGATTGGGGCCTGTGGGTTAGAAAGTTCAAGATCCAGTCGGAGAGGGAGGAGCCGAGGCCAAGGAGTTTGGAGATGATACCATTGGAGATTTTACCCCAATAGTCCAGCTCTGCAAAGTTGCAGCTTCATTTCAGGTACGCTCAACATTGCCAGAGAAGCTGGGATTGGAGTTCCAGCGTGATGAAGTGGCAGTCAATGGTGATTGTGGCCAGGGCCGGTTTTAAGCCTATTTGACCAATTTCATCAAATTGGGCCCCGCACCTTAAGGGGGCCCCACGCCAGCGGCGACAGAGTTACCGTTTGAAGCCTTTTCTGTATTCTAAGAGGAACTATAGGGTAGATTTTACTTTTGGGGAACGCACCGCATTACTGTCGACAAATCCTTCAGCCCTGCGCCGCCAAATCCTTCCGCCCGGGTAAGTAAGTTTCAAAATTTTAGTATATCAAGCATTTAATGTTTTTTTTTGGTTAAAGACGAGCATACTACACGAAATATAAACATACATAAATTTTTACTTTTGTAGAGTAGGGGCCCCGCCATCACTTTTCTAATTGGGCCCGCAATTCCTAGCACCGGCCCTGATTGTGGCTCCTCGGAAGATTCAGGCTAATGCATAGCAACATTTCATCAGAAATGGAAAAATATGGAGATGTAATAGGTTTTAAACAAATATAGAGTTGAAGTGAAAAGGCTTGGGAGAAACAGCTGCTGATTCCCCCAGTTTTTCCCATTTACAACTCCTCCAGACCCATCTTTTGTTTCTTATTCCATTACCATTTCCTTTTGTCTTGCATTTCATTATTTAATCTCTCCTACTTATCACCTTTCACAGATGTTCCCATCTCCCAGCACATTTCCTTTTCTGTAATTCCTTAAAACATTATGGGCACGACCTAACGGAAAGATTTCCAATTGTCAGTGTGGCGGGTTTTGATGGGAGTTCCCCTGGCTCTGTCGGCGAGATCCCCACCACTATCTCACCACACTTAGTCACTTTTTTGGGCCCTGGGGAGTTTCTTACCAGTTTAGTGCACACGTAGGGCATGATCGAATCAAATGGGAACTATGTCCCAAAGCGGGTGCGTTAAGCCGCGTGTTTCATGGTGCTATAATGGCAAGAAACACAATGCTATCCAATGCGACTGATTAAATGCGGGACCTCAACTGGAACAGGCGGCCAAGGTCGCACTTCGTCCGGTTTCCTGCACTGAGAAGTTGCATTTGGTGAAACTCCTCAGTGCAGCAAGAAATTGGGATGCCATTTTTAATTGGCATCCTGCAGACAAAGCCCCTGAACCCCCCCCAAAGTCCCAACTCACCTAGACCGTAGTTCCTCACCCCCACCTGATGTTCTAAGGTGGCACCCCAGGGCATTGCCAACTGGCAGTGCCCCTGCCAGCTTGCAGTGCCACCTGGGAATCTTGGCACTGCCAGAGTGACAGGCTGGCATCAACAGTGGCAGGGTGTCATCCTGCCCAGAGGGCAAACACCTGGAGGCTTCCAATCCCTTGGGAGACCCCCACAAGTGCAATTCTATCTAGTCTCCATTCTGGAGACCACTACTGAACAGCACTTGCACGAGCTCTCCAAGGCAAAGGGGATAGATCCCAATGCCATGGTTACCTCAGGAAACTGCATATTAAAGTGAGACTATCTGTCTTGCTCTGATATGCAGATTTGCCAAGACGTGAATCCCGCCCCCATTTTGTGTAGACCAGTACTGAACAGCGCCTGGCTGAGGCCTCCCTGGGGTGGCCTGTTGATCCCTGGAGGCCGATAGATCACGGGGAAGTACGCTTAAATAGGTTTATAACCGGGCCCCGCCCATTGTGGGCGGGATTCTTGTCATGCCTCGAGGGAGATCCCGCGAGGCATCGTGGCTGCTGGGAAGCCCACAGGAGGCCTCGCCTGCCATCTACCGGCCACTTCGCGCTCCCAGTCAGGTACAATATGGCCGGTAGATCGCCCCCGTCATATCTCAGACGTTTTCACCTGTGTCAGCGGTGGTTCACTTGCAGTCACACTTAACATTCAGTCAGAGATTGTGGGCTCAAGTCCCACCCCAGAGTGCTTGAGTGGCAAGGTCAAAGTGGCAGCGTGGGCATCACATCTGTGTTAAATTCATTTCTGACCGGCATCATTACATGCTTGTGTTCTTGCCAGAATTGCATCTGGTGTGACCAGCATAAGATGCATGCCACTTAGAACTTGAAATAGGACTGGCAGGACCATAAATGCAAGTGCTAAGCAATTGAATTGTGTGGCCGTTATGCTTATAATTCAGTGAGGTTTGCAAGGAGAGGGCCCTGTCCAGACCAACCTGATGAAGAAAGTGAGCCAAAATAATAACCTTGGATGTGTCACGGTGAAAAGGCAAGTGGACGATCAACAGCTGGAACAGTTGCTGCGGCAAATGCCAGATATTCCAGACTCTTGAAAAAGCAGGTGCAAAGAGGACAATTGCTGGACCTGCTATCCGGGAAGGATGAAATCAAATGAGGCTGAAGCGAGCTCTTCATTGAAGCTTATCTTGGATACTTTTGCTAAATCTTGGCATGGAAGGGGGAGGCGTGTTGTTACACAGACTGCAGGCGAATCGTAGTACAGCAACAATGGCAGCTGCAGAGCTCACGCTATTCAACTGGCTACAAAACAGCAGATTAGATGGAAGTCTTTTTCTGAAATGTTCAAGTAGAAATCGTAATCTGTATCTGAGCAGCGAACACAACACCTCCAGCCAGTGCCTTGTAGAGAGCTATGCCAATCACCTGTTGATTCCAATTGCAAAAATGTAAAAGTGTCACTCACCCTGGATGGTAATAAACACTTTCCCCATGTCTGCATCATTCACAGCATTTAAATCTGTTCATGGACTTCTGTAAATCAACTGAAAAAGCTCAAAGGATTCGCTAAACATCAAAATGCATCTAAAGTACTTCCATGTGTTATTTTAATACATATAACATGTCACTGGCTTTCATACTGCAAGCCCTGGGTCTGTCCCTTTTTTTTCTTGATGCTCCTTTCAAGTTGATGTTCCCACCTCGAAGTCCTGACTGAAAATTAGAAATAATCACCAACAGACCCCTTCCTCTCTCTCTCTCTCTCTCTCTTTCTCTCTCATCTCCTTCATGAAACATCTGGTTTACACATCGTATCAGCAGCTTCTGGCCCTTGTCACAACATGGTTTGCAAGAGCGGCCAACAATTATTCTGGCAGGCTCGCTTGGAACCAGCCCCAGCAGGCCGGTCATAACAGAAAGCAAACTGGCCGGGAGCAGCAAGCCTCAAACCCCCCCCCCCCCCCCCCCCCCCCCCCCCTCCTCACCACCTGGTTCTTAGAGGGCGGCTGTGCCCCAGGCTCACTTGAAAAGGTTAGACCTCATTCTTTTAATTTTGCGATAAAACAAACAGATGGGCAGGATAACTATTTAGGCCTCTCCGCTATGCCAAGAGTCGGGTCATTCAATCTGCTTTCCCCAGGAATACAATCTGCGAGGAACAAATTAAATTCAGGTGAGCTGCAGCAGAGGCAGGAATTGAGGTAATGGCTGAAGGGCAGGGGAGTTACTGCTTTAACCAGTTGGATGCCCGTCTTTCCCACTCCAAAGCTTTGTGCATGAACCGGAGCAGCCAGGATGGTCTCAGAGTCAATGTCCAACCTAACTAGTTTGAACCAGTGCAGCAGTCGGGCGAATACAGTTAAGGTGGCGGCTGAAAGCGAGCAGGGAAAAATCAGACAGTTATTCTGCTCGTTGATCTCATCCTCTGCTGGGAAGTAGATGTCAGCGTGGAATTAATGAGGATCAAAATGGAACTCGGCCCTAGCACTCAATATTTCAGCTCATTTAAGAAGAATAGACTTATCAACAAGGGATCAGAGAGCACTCATAATCTGTAGAACTGTATCGCAGCAAGGGGAGGGAGTGAGATATCTGAAAAAGTTGGCATTTGAATTTCTATACACACCACAATTAATTGTTCTGAAACGGAAGGATAAGGGATTTCTACAGATTTAATGAAGAGATGTTTAACATGTGTAACAACTTTGATTTGGAGACAGCATCATCCAAAGCACACAGGGGTAAAATCCAGAGATGTGGAGTATAGAATCTGACGTAGGTGGAAGAGTGACTGAGATCTGATCCTAATACAGTAAGCACAGAGAACAGCTTGGACGGAGCACCATTCCGAAATTCAGACACCACTCCACCGCCCACCCCCAACCACAGGGGCACTATAAATACTCAGACACACTTCATCCATTCTTTCCCATAATGTGGAACATGTTGGCAGAATCACCATTATAATAACAATCTTTATTGTAAGAAGTCTTACAACATCAGGTTAAAGTCCAACAGGTTTGTTTCAGACACGAGCTTTCAGAGCGCAGCTCCTTCCTCAGGTGAAGGAAGGAGGAAGGAGCAGCGCTCCGAAAGCTCGTGTCTGAAACAAACCTGTTGGACTTTAACCTGGTGTTGTCAGACTTCTTACTGTGCTCAACCCAGTCCAACGCCGACATCTCCACATCAATCTTTACTGTCACAAGTAGGCTTAAATTAACACTGCAATAACATTACTGCGAAAATTCCCAAGTCGCCACTTTCCGGCGCCTGTTCGGGTACAAAGAGGGAGAATTCAGAATGTCCAATTCACCTAACAGCACATCTTTGGGACTTGTGGGAGGAAACCGCAGCGTCCAGAGGAAACCCACGCAGTCACGGGGAGAATGTGCAGACTCTGCACAGACAGTGGCCCAAGCCATGTATCGAACCTGGGACCCTGCCATGTGAAGCAGCAGTGCTAACCACTGTGCTACCATGCTGCCGTACCTTGAGAACGTGATTAAATTAACAGTATGATACAAGCACATTGGTATGGGCCGACCGTCACTTATAAATCAGGGAGAATAAGGCTGGCAGGATATGCATTAAGCAATAAAGTACAGTATCTCCCCACAACCCCCAGGTTGCCATCATTCACAAGGATGGGCTTGAGAACGAGGTAAAAGCATTCTTATAATCAAAACAATTTTTTTTAGGGGAGGGGTGAAGAATAAGGGAAGAGAAATGAATTCCCCCTCACAAAGCAGGGAATGTACGCAAATTAGAAATGCACGAGAAACTAATTCTTCAAAATTAACAGGTAATTTCACATAATTGCAGCTCCGAAAGACCTGTGACTGTCTGTGTGAGCAAGGTTGAATCCTAGGACAGCGGCAATGACTATTCTCAGTGCTCAAGATGCTTCCCTTTTATAAGAGGCAGACAAAGGTGTGCACAATTTTGCAATGAGCAAGTATGAATTCCATTAGCAGTAGGAAACAATAAACACCCTCTCGGAAATCTGTATAAGTGACTGGACCACATTCCAAGGAGCAAAACAGCTGTGGCACCAAATGAGCATTCCACAATGTTTATAGATCCAGCTGTGGAGTGTGTCATTGTTGGCGTGATGCAGATGAAGAAGACCCAAATTTAGCCACAAACTCCTGAGCGTATTAAGAATTCTGGTAGGATCACTGAAAAGATCTCTGGGGAGTTTATCCAGACAGATAAACTTCGATCTGATGTTAAATAGATTTTAAAAAATAAATAAATTTAGATTACCCAATTATTTTTTCCAATTAAGGGGCAATTTAGTGTGGCCAATCCACCTACTCTGCACATCTTTTGGGTTGTGGGGGGTGTGACCCACGCAGACACGGGGAGAATGTGCAAACTCCACACGGACGCAGCGCCTTGAGGCAGCTGTGCTAACCACTGTGCCGCTGTGCTGCCCTTTAAATAGATTATTAAGAGATAGAATATGAGGCAATTTGGAAATTATGGGGATTTTTGTTATTGTTAAAGGGAGTCTGGTTATATCTTCCACAGTTCATGCTGTGGGCACTATGCGTAATATCCTCATAGCTTTCAGAGAATGGTGCCAGAAAAATGCAACCAAAAAGATTCTTGCCGCTCAGAGAAAAGGTATGGAGGTGCCCACGTTCTGGATTCTTATAAAACACAACAAACGATTTATTCAGGATCAAGATGGTGATCTGCTGGGGCACGTCCGGTTGCGAGGATGTGCTGAGCAGATGCAGGAAAAGCGGCTGTCCTCGGGGAAATCAGAAAATCGGCACTTTTAGCACGATAAACTAACCTTGTTGAAACCTTCTGTCCCCCCTTCAAGACCACCACACCTACCAAGAAATGTCTGTATATAAGTCGAGGACCAGAAAAGACAGAATCAGTAAAAGCTGAGAGAGGGAAAACAGGACATCAGCGAGCACGCGGGATGAGTTGGAGCTGGCCAAATCCGAGCAGGCTGGGTCCCCGGGACTCACGCCCGGCTACCCACAGATAAGCGAGTAGATGGACTTCCTACCTCAAGAGCTACTAAAGCACAGGGACGTCATCCAGCGCAAAGTGATGAAGGCAGCAGTCACGGACACCCTGAATCCCTTCAAGGTGGTGCTAGAAAAGACATAGCAGCAATTGGAGCCACAAGAGAAGACAATCAGAGAACTGGAGAATACGGCGACTGACTAGAGTGACTGAATTGCCTCCTTGGAGACAGAAATGGCAAGGTTGGTGGCGAAGCAAGGGGCACTGAAGGGGAAGGTCGAGAACCAAGAGAACAAGTCTCGCCACCAAAAACTTCACATCGTGGGCTGCCGGAGGGTATCAAGGGAAGGAAGTCTACGGAATATGTGGCCCAGATGCTGGGTAAGCAGGTCTGGAGAGATAGCTTTCCCAAACCCCCTGAGAAAGACAAAGCCCCCAGGTCACTCGTGCCAAAGCCAATGCAGGAGAAAGCAGGAGAATGACTCAGTGCCATCAAAACAAAACTTCACCGGTACCAGGGTTGGGATGGGCTGAATGGCCTCCTTCTGCACTGTAGATTCTATGATTCTATGGGCAAGGCACACACGGTCCTGCCAGTGGGAATGCCACCCGATCCGAATGTACCAGGATATTGGAGAAGACCTGGCCAAGAGCTGTGCTGAATTTAACGCAGCCAAGCCGGCCCTTTACAAGAGTGGAATGCTGTACCTGGCCCAACCTCAGGGTGAGCACGGTTACCATGGCCATCTTGGATGGCCCCCAAACAAAGAGAAATCCCGGAATGCAGGGGTGCATCCACAAGGTGAGTATAGTTGACCCAGCAAGAACATGAACATGAAAATGACCCCATCCGGGGAGAGAACACCAGAAATGATCATCTCCCTAGACGCAGAAAAGGCCTTCGACAGAGTCGAGTGGAAGTACCTCATAAAGATACTGGAACGGTTTAGGTTCGGGCCAGGGGTCACCTCCTGGGTGAAACTGCTGACCAGGGCAAACTTCACCTCCACGCGTGCTGGGATGAGCCTAACACAGTCAAAGGTGGTGCACGGAGCGCACCTAACCAGAACCTAAATGAGCAGGTTCTCTCTGGAGGTGGAGGACGCATACGGATGGTGCCAGGGAGGCCTGGTCAACCTCATCCACATGTTCTGATCCTGCCCCAGATAGGACATCCTTCTTTGAGGCCATGTCCAGAGTTGTTGGGGTGAGGGTGGATCCATGTCCAAAAGCGGTGGTCTTCCAGGTATCAGATCAGCCAGAGCCCTTCATGGGGAGGGGCGGCGATGCCCTAGCCTTTACCTCCCTGATCATCTGCCAGAGAATCCTGCTCAGCTGGTGATTGGCAGCACTACCGAAAGGCTGCAGACTAGCTGTCCAACCTGGCAGAATTTCTCAGGCTGGTGAAAATAAAGTTCACCATCCATGGCTTCAGTAAGAAGTCTTAAAACAACAGGTTAAAGTCCAACAGGTTTGTTTCGAATCACCATCTTTCAGAGCACCGCTCCTTCCTCAGGTGAGTCACATTGAATTCATCACTGTCTCTGGTCTGCATTACAAAGTATTGCTCTCTAAATCTTCTAAAATCTTCTTGGGGGCGGCACGGTGGTTAATATTGCTTCCTCACGGCGCTGAGGACCCGGGTTCCAACCTGGCTCCAGGTTACTGTCCATGTGGAGTTTGCACATTCTCACCGTGTCTGCATGGGTCTCACCCCCACAACCCAAAGATGAGCAGGTAGGTGGATTGGCCAGGCTAAATTGACCCTTAATTGGAAACAAAACGTAGAACCTCGAGAGGTTTCTGCAAACTCACTTATTGCAGCAAGTAACTGACCTCACCAAACTCTTTCATCATCTGTCTGTACGGTGTATAATATTGGACCTGTCTTCGCTAGGATCATAGCTCCATACACCTTTCTCGTTGATGGTGTAATTCATTGCTTACATTCTTTCTCTCTCTGGTTGAATACTCGATTTCTAGGGATTTTCTCCCTCCAAACAATTTGTGCTTGTTATTGTTATTTGACAGGTTGAGTTAACAAATCAAACCTGTTTATTGTTTCCTCTTGAACAACGGAATTGTAGGTAAACTTTGCCTGGTAGCATGTAGTGTTCAGATAGGATATTAGAAATTTGTTCACTCTTCTTGATAATAGTCCCTAGTCCCACGATAATTTTATAGAATGCTTTAATGAATGTACAAAACGTTCAGCCAATCCATTCATTGCTGGGTGATGTGGAGTTGACTTGGTATGGTCTATACCGTTCCCCTTCAATTAATCCTCAAACTCCTTCGAAGTGGAAGTACCTCATAAAGGTACTGGAATGGATTGGGTTCGGGCCAGGGTTCACCTCCTGGGTGAAACTGCTGACCAGGGCAAACTTCACCTCCAAGCGTGCTGGGATGAGCCTAACACAGCCAAAGGTGGTGCACGGAGCGCACCTCACCAGAACCTGAATGAGCAGGTTCTCTCCGGAGGTGGAGGACACATAAGAATGGTGCCAGGGAGGCCTGGTCAACCTCATCCGCATGTTCTGGTCCTGCCCCAGACTGGATCGTTATCACTGACAATCTGCTCCAGTGTTCCAAATCTTGCGAATAGTTTGTCTAGTTTTTCAATGGTCTGTTCAATCACTGTTAACTTCATTATCATGACTTCTGGCCGTTCTGAGTGTGCGTCCACAATCACTAAGAACAGGTGACCCTCCAGTCGACCAGCCTCATTTAAAATTTTTTTTAAAATAAATTTAAAGTACCCAACTATTTTTTTCCAATTGAGGGGCAATTTAGCAAGGCCAATCCACCTACAATGCACATCTTTGGGTTGTGGGGGCGAAACCCACGCAAACACGGGGAGAATGTGCAAACTCCACACGGATAATGACCCAGGACCGGGATCGAACCTGGGACCTCGGCGCCGTGAGACAGCAGTGTGGACCAGCATCATTGATGTGCATTCTCTTTTGCAATGGCTTAGTCAGATTACACAGATGTAATGGTTGTAATGGTGGAATGTTCCTTAGTTTTGCACAAGATTGGCATTGCTCAACTTTCTCTTCAATATGAGCAGCTAATCCTGGCCACCAAAATAACTATGCCAATTCCTTGACCCTTACCTCACCAGGATGTCTCATACCGTTGGCTAAGGACTCTGCTGCATAAGCACAGAGGAATAATCACACAGATTCCCCACAACAGAACTCAATCTGTACTGTCAACTCAAGTCTTTGTGTGATGTAGGGCCTGAGGTCTGAATTTTTCCTATGAACGTCTCACAGCGTTCCTCTTTGGACCAGGCCCATCACCTTCCCCATCACTGGATCAGTTCTTGTATTTCTTTTAACTTGAGATGAAGTCACAAGCAAGCAAGAAATACAAATTATTGACAACATTTTCTTGCAGGTCAGGCTTGACTTGTAACAGCAAACGTCATAAAGCATCAACATTTGCATGCTGCTCAGACTTGTGATATTGGATCTCGTAAATCTGTACCGACAATATCAATGACCATCTTTGCAATCAACTAGCTGCCAAAGAAGATAGAGGGCGAGATTCTCCCAAAACGGGAGAAATCGTAAAGCTGCCGTAAAACCCGGGCGGGTTTTACGGCAGCGCGCCCCTTCCCGACCGGGGACCGATTCTGGTCCCCGGTCGGGGCTAGCAGCCCGACGCCGTAGGCTCCGGCAAGACGGGCTTAACGAAAATCGTTAAGCCCGCTTGCTGGAGTTAGCGCCGGCTGACACGTCATATGACGTCAGCCGCGCATGCGCAGTTTGGAAGACTCCAACCCGCGCATGCACGGGTGACGTCATCGCGTTTTTGCGCGAAACCCGCGCATGCGCGGGCCGGGTTGCCCCTCAGCCGCCCCGCGAATGGATACTGCGGGGCGGCGGAAGGACAAGTAGTGCGCGGGCATCGGGCCCGCTGCCCGCGATCGGTGCCCACCGATCGCAGGCCCATGGCACCCTTGGCACGGCCGTGGTACTGCCGTGCCAATCGGTGCCATGGTTATAAAAAGCGAGTTTGTGACGCCGTTTTTACGAACGGCAAGACCAGGTGTGTTTGCCGTTTGTAAAAACGGCGGAAAGGGCTGGGACTTCGGCCCATCTAACAGCTGAGAATCGCTGCCGGCCGTAAAAAAACGGCGGCAGCGATTTGGGTTGGGACTTCGGCGGGGGGGGGGGGGGGGGGAGAATAGCGGGAGGGCGGCAAAAATGTTGGGAAGGCCCTCCCGCTATTCTCCCACCCGTCGTGGGGGTCGGAGAATTTCGCCCACAGTTTTACACGGCCCAAAGATTGTAGTCAAGGGTCGATGATCTGTCAAAAGGGTAAAATGACGCCCATAAAAGTAATGGTGGAACCTTCTTACACCGAAAATGATGCTCAAAACGTAATCTGAACGTAATTTCTTTATGCGCTAGTAAGAGTGGGTGAAGCAAATGCTATCGGCCGTACCTCTTTCTGAAGGCAAAATGTGCGAGTCAACTGCACCAACCCCAGAGGGTGAGGCATTGCAAAGCTAATTGCAACTTAATTTTTGGATTCAAAGAACCAACAGCTCCGACTTCAGTGAAGCTTCATTGTATGCGTTTTCACATTCTTCTGACCCGTGTTATGCCTGTTTGACACATAGCAACGTATGTAAAGGCTTCAATCGTGCTGCTAAATTGGGGCATGAATTTATCATAATAATTAATCAATCCTGAAATGACCATAATTGTGTCACATTTTGAGGACATGACACTTCTAAGCTTGACATTGGCTCTTTGTGTAAACCATCTTTGCTGATGATATGAACAAGGAAATTTATGGAGGACTTGAAAAGGTCACACTTTTCCTTCTAAATACTCAGGTTGTGGATCTGTTTCCGCTTCCCGGTAGTTTCCAAATTTGCCAAGTGTTCCTGTTCATTTGAACTGGTGGTGAGTATGTCACCTAAATAATATTTAACCCACTTAGAATTTGATCCATGGATCTTTGAAGACGGGCAGGCACAGATGTTATTCCAAAAGGAATCCTTCTGTGACCAAACAGATCTTTGTGCATCATGATGGTAAGTAATGTTCTACTTCAATTCTAATCCTAATGGTGTATGGTACGGTTCTAGCTAGGAGACATTTGGGTGTGCTTTCTGGCTTGATTTTTATGTGTATCTCAACTCCAGGCATTGAGCCTAGCCAATCTTCAAACACCTTCTCGTACTTCTTCAAAAGTTGTTGCAAGTTGATCTGTGAATCCACTAATTGATTGATTGTTTCCCAGTTAAGCTTACTCTTAGCCAACCATGCTCTGCCAAATAGAGCAAGAGAGTTTCCATGGACAATGTGAAGAGGTAACTCCACCATCTGCCCATTTGCTTCTACTTTCACGATAATGCATCCTTTTAATGGTGCAGCCTCTTCAGTGTATGTCCTTAGGATCGTATTTGACAGTTTTAAAGACAGATGCCTCAGCTTTTGATGATAAATTGTCTTAGATATTAGCAATGCTGCTGTACCCGCATCCACTTCCATTTTAATTTCATGACCTTCAAGTTTTGGAGATGCCAAAAAACACTGCTGATTGCCCTGCATTGACAAGTTACCTAGCTTAAGCACTTGCAGTAGCTTAGTTTCGCTGTCTTTTGCGTGATCATGAGCTTCTTCCACCAATTTGTAGACATGTCTAGATTGTTTCCGTGTATTATTCTTCTTCCACTTTTTTGGTGCAGAAAACGTTTTCTGCGACCCTTGGCAATATGGGCCGTGATTCTCCCCTACCCGGCTGGGCGGGGGGTCCCGGCGTACCGGAGGGGTGAGAACCACTCCGGCGTCGGGCCTCCCCAAAGGTGCGGAATTCTCTGCACCTTTAGGGGCTAGGCCCGCGCCGGAGTGCCTCCCGCTCTGCCGACCAATGCGAACGACCTTTGACACCCCGCCGACCGATGCGAACGGCTGGCCAAAAAGCCTTCGCCAGTCGGCGTGAGTCCACGCATGCGCCGGAGCGTCAGCGTCCGCTGACGTCACCCCGGCACATGCACGGTGGAGGGGGTCTCTTCCGCCTCCGCCATGGTGGAGGCCGTGGCAGCGGCGGAAGAAAAAGAGTGCCCCCACGCACAGGCCCGCCCGCCGATCGGTGGGCCCCGATCGCGGGCCGGGCCACCGTGGGGGCACCCCCCTGGGTCAGATCGCCCCGCACCCCCCACAGGACCCCGGGGCCTGCTCGCGCTGCCTACACCAGAGGTGGTTTAAACCACGTCGGCGGGAGAGGCCTGACAGCGGCGGGACTTCGGGCCATCGCGGGCCGGAGAATCGCCGCGGTGGGCCCGCCGACCGGCGCAGCGCGATTCCCGCCCCCGCCGATTCCCGGGTGGCGGAGAATTCCGGCCAGGGCGGGGGCGGGATTTACGCCAGCCCCGGGCGATTCCCCGACCCTGCAGGGGGTCGGAGAATTCCGCCCATGGTCCTTATTGTCACAGTTGTTTCATGTATTCGATTTACCCCAGCATTCTTCCGCTGAGTGTCAACCTGTGTACATGGTTGTACCTTTGCAGCCCTGTTCCTTGAGGTATCCTTCTGGAGAGAGATATCACCCACAGCAGGCTTTCTGGACTTTGCGTGCATGGTTCCCCTATAAATAGATTCATCCAGGCTCTCAGTCAGTTCATAAACTGAGCCTTTCTGGAGAAAAAAGGGAAAGTTCTTGCCTTTCTGCTGTCAGAAGTCAAACTGAAATCTTGGGACTCTAAAACTTATACCAATAGGATCAGATCCAATCGCCACCTGTTACCGGGCAGAGCACAGCCATTTGGGCCACTTCATTGGTCACCAGCCAAATTAATCAAACCAAGGCCCAACTCATCTCTCTCTTAGGTGCCGGCAAGTCTGCAGCTTCTGTTTAATCAGCACTGCCTTCTGGATTCTTCTGTTTGAATTAAAGATACAGGCTGTCTGACGTAAAGACTCGTGTCCATTAATTGTCCTATGGATCAAAAATGTAACGGCAAAAAGAAAAGAAAAGAAAAATAAGGAAATAAACAGGAAGGACTTTTACAAGTTTTGTTACAAGTTCACAGGGCACGAGTCTCCGCTCCCCACGCCGGGTGGGAGAATCGTGGGAGGGCCGGGCCAAGAGTCAAGTCCCGGCGGGCAAGATTTACGGAGCGCTGTTCCTAGCCCCCTGGGGGGGGGGTGAATAGGGCGTGAGGAGCGGCCTCCGAGGCCGTCATGAAACTCAGCCGAGTTCACAACGGCCTTCCCGATGCCGCGCGGGAGCGGAGAATTCCGCCCACAGTATTTACCTAATCTTCTGAGAGATGTTTGGCGGGATTCTCCGACCCCCCCGCCGGGTGGGAGAATCACCAGGGGGCGGCGTGAATCCCGCCCCCGCTGTCGACCGAATTCTCTGGCATCGGAGAATTCGGCAGGGTCGAGAATCGTGCCGCGCCGGTCGGTGGCCTCTCCCAGCGCGCCCCCCCCCCCCCCCCACCCCCCCACCCCCCCCCCCCCCCCCCCGGCGATTCTCCGGGCCACGATGGGCCGAGGTCCCGCTGGTTCTTTGCCAGTCCCACCAGCGTAGATTAGACTAGATCCCTTGCGGGACCTGGCGGCGTGGGCGGTTAATGGGGTCCTGGGGGGGGCGTGGGGTAATGTGGCCCCGGGGGTGCCTCTACAGTTGCCTGGCCCAGATCGGGGCCCACCGATCCGTGGGCGGGCCTGTGCCGAGGGGGGGCACTCTTTTCCTATGCGTCAGCCGTGTCAGCCTCCGTGATGGCTGACATGCAGGTGAACCCCACCCCCGCGCATACGCGGGGATGACGTCAGCAGCCGCTGGTGCTCCCGTGCATGCGTGGACTCGCGTCGACCGGCGGAGTCCCTTCGACTCCGGCTGGCATGGCACCAAAGGCCTTCCACACCAGCCGGCGGGGCGCAAACCACTCCGGCGCCGGCCTAGCCCCTGAAGGTGCGGAAGATTCTGTACCTTTGGGGCGGGCCGATGCAGGAGTGGTTCACGCCACTCCGTCCCGCCGGGACCCCCGCCCCGCCGGGTATGGGAGAATCCAGCCCGTTATTAGCTGTAAAATGCTTTTGCCATCTTCCTGACTACAGTAGTGGAATCGAAACCTATCTGCAATCAATTAAGAAGAGATTTGTCCCTCTAAGATCTTCATTAATTCACTGAAGGACCTGTCTCCTGGCTTTGCTGGGTGAACAAGATTCTGTGGCAGCAAAAACATTTTGTGACTCACTGAGCTGAGAAATTTTGAGACCTTGAGGTCATCCAGTTTCTGATTAGTTATTAAAAACAATTGGAATCTTTCTTCCTATGAACTCCATGTTTCAAACGTGTCCATGGTGCGCTTTGGACCTGCCATTTTTGGATCCTGGTTCCAACATTGCTACCTTCCAACTGTGTTAGAAAATATGGCACAAGTAATCCCTTAAATAAGCAACTGGGAAATCTTTCCTCTTTTTGCCTGAGTATTTAGACTTTTCGCCTGAGTATGGGCGGTATGGTAGAACAGTAGTTAATACTGTTGCTTCACAGCGCCAGCGTCCCAGGTTCGATTCCCAGTTTGGGTCACTTTCTGTGTGCCGTCTACATGTTCTCCCTGTGTCTGTGTGGGTTTCCTCCGGGCACTCCGGTTTCCTCCCACAAGTCCCGAAAGACGTGCTGTTAGGTAATTTGGACATTCTGAATACTCCCTCAGTATACCCGAACAAGCACTGGAATGTGGCGACTCGGAACTTTTCACAGTAACTTCCTAGCAGTGTTAATGTAAGCCTACTTGTGGCAATAAAGATTACTTTCAACTTTCGTGGCCCGTGCAGAGTCAGCAGACTTCGAAAACCCAATTCCTTGCAGCCCGTGCAATTTCACCACATGCGCAGTCCTTGCACCCCACTCACTTCAATGCAAGCAAGTCATCTCCGACTGTCTGTTCTGTTACTCACAGTTGCTGTTGAAAACCCTCGTCAAATCTTCGCATTGGCAGCAGTGCTTCCCCTGATATCTATGTGTGTGCGAGTCCAATTCCGAGAACCTTTCCTTGAACCCGACGTTTTCCCACAATTAGTCGACAAAAATCTGGAAATTTCCGGAGAATTTTCTGCCTCAATCCCATCCTCATCGCTATTTTTCCCTCATGTTATATTTCTTTGTTTCCGCAAAGAGAAAAGGTATGGAGCTGCCCGCACTCTGGATTCTTGTGAAACATGATGATAAGTTTATTAAGGGTGTTGTTCATACAATCAACATGGTGATCTGCGCAAAGCTTGCGCACTCTGCTGACGTCACTACACATCACGTGACGCGGCACCAGCAAGGATATATTCCCATATACATAGCAATTATATAATTTCACAAATAATTGATTCTCATGAAAGCATTTCTTCATCCATATCACTTGGCTGGGATTGAGGAACTAAACCATCTCAGGCTGCTTGGTGACCAAAATGGCTACTCCTAGAGTATTGTGCACTATCTCTATTTTTGATTTACAGAGACTGGGTCTCACCTCTAATCTGAACACATGTAATGTAGATTGACACCTACTAGACTTGGATTTTCTACCAGACTTGCAGCCTGGCTCGCCAGAATCTACATTGCCCACAAAGAGAGGGTACTGAGAAAAACATGGACTTTTCAAACAATCATCTGTCTGTCCTGTAATTATGGGAAATGTTGGAATTCCGCCTAAGCTGTAGAACGACCGAGCTCTATCATTGGGTTCAGACAGGCTCGCAGTCCACTAGTTTTCCATTAAATGAAACCATCTGTGTTACATCTTTTCTGCTTGCTGCCATACAGCCTGCTTGGGTCACTCACTGGAGCCCTTACAGCAGTGTTGGAGTGCTGCTCTGGAATTCCTCCCGGTCCAGCTTCTAGTTTTCTCTCTTTGTGTTGTCAGCTGGATCCTGAGGGGATTTGTCATCACGGCCTTTCACTGAATTTCCAACAAATTCCTGCCTCTTCCTCCTGCTGTCTCTTAACCCACGCGAGTGCTACATTCCTGGAGCAGTTTGCCTCCTAGCAACACTTCTCCGTATATTTTAGAGATCAACATCTGCTGAGGGAGTTCCAACTCACGTCATTTTTCTTCCTGCTTATAGATTTCTCCAACACGGGTGGAGTTATTTTGCTTATATGAGGTATTTTAAAAATAAGACAAATATTTTACATTATGATTACCTGAAGTTTAATTTTGCATCAAGATGCAACTGAGAGTCAACAGAAAGCCCAAACCAGCAAAGCCCACTCAGCTCATCAGGAAAAATACCATTTAGTCTCCATTTGCTGAGTTCTCACCTTCTGCCCTCCTTTTGTTGATCTATACTTGTGGCCTGTGGCGCTACCTTCATATCTTAGTTTAAAGTAGAGTGTTGCAGAGTTACTTTTTCTACGTTATATTATTCACCTCCATAGCATCACCTTGCACACAATTTCTTTCAAGACAGGAAATCTCAAGCATTTCCAATCTTTCTTCACACCTCGCACCTACATAGGACATACAGCACAAAGATAGGCAATTCAACCCAACTAGATTAACCTGGCATTAATGCTGTAAGTTTCTTCTAGATCTTTCGCGAAATGTCTTTGGGGCTCTACAGTTTCCCTTTACCTCAATAACTAGACCTTCTCACGAGTTCAAAGTGTGGTGATTCTGAATATGACTGCCTCTGGCTTTCACTCTATTGGTTTAGCTATTTCATTTAATAATTAATTGCTTCAGTGATTGCTATGCCATAATATAGTTAACATGGTAGCACAGTGGTTGGCACTGTTGCTTCACAGCTCCAGGGTACCAGGTTCGATTCCCAGCTTGGGTCACTGCCTGTGCGGAGTCTGCACGTTCTCCCCGTGTCTGCGTGGGTTTCCTCCGGGTGTTCCGGTTTCCTCCCACAAATCCCGAAAGATGTGCTGATAGGTGATTTGGACTTTTTGAATTCTCCCTCTGTGGACCCGAACAGGCGCCGGAATGTGGCGATTATGGGATTTTCATAGTAACTTCATTGCAATGTTAATGTAAGCCTACTTGTGACAAAACAGATTATTATTATGATGTCGACTAATTCTACTAAGGCACCTGGAGCTCTTTCAATATTATCAACTCTCTCAAGAGTATTTGCAAACTATCCTTCCCCCCCCCCCCCCCCCCCCCTATTTGCTGCATTGCACAAATCTCCAGGGCCTGATAATTTTCATCCCAGAGTACTTAATGAGGCGTCCCTAGAAATAGTAGATCCATTGGTGGTCATTTTCCAAAATTCTTTGGACTCTGGAATGGTTCCTACAGATTGGAGGGTCACGAATGTAACCCCACTATTCAAAAAGGAAGGTAGAGAGAAAACAGGGAACTATAGACCAGTGAGCTTAACGTCAGTAGTAGCAAAGTTGCAGGAGTCCATTATCAAGGATTTCATAGCACAGCATTTGGAAAACAGTGGTGGAATCAGACAAAGTCAGCATGGATTTACAAAAACTAGAATTCTTTGAAGATGTAACTAGTAGAATTGACAAGGGAGAACCGGTGGATATGGTTTACTTAGACTTCCAGAGGTCTTTCGACAAGGTCTCACATAGAAGATTAATATGTAAAGTTAAAGGCATAGGATTACAGGTGGTGCCTTGAGATTGATAGAAAGCTGGTTAGAAGACAGGAAGCAAAGAGTTTGAATAAATGGGCCTTTTTCTGATTGGCAGGCAGTGACTAGTGGGTACTGCAGGGTTCTGTGCTAGGACCCCAGCTGTTCACGTCATATATTAATGATTTGGACGAGGGAACTAAATGTATTACCTCCAAATTTGCAGATGGTACAGAGTTGGGTGGGAGGGTGAGCTGTGAGGAGGATGCAGAGGGATTTGGACAGGCTAAATGAGTGGGCACGTTCATGGCAGATGCAGTATAATGTGGATAAATGTGAGGTTATTCACTTCAGTAGCTAGAATAGGAAGGCGGGTTATTATTTGAATGGGTGCAAATTGAGAGAGGTAGCTACTCAGCGAGACCTTGGTGTCCTCGTGCATCAGCCGCAGAAAGTAAGCGCGCAGGTACAGCAGGCAGTAAAGAAGGCAAATGGTATGTTGGCCTTCATAGCAAGAAGATTGGAGTATAGGAATACTGCAATTGTACAGGGCATTGGTGAGGCTACACTTGGAGTATTACGTACAGTTTTGGTGTCCTTATCTGAGGAAGGATGTTTTTGCTATGGAAGCAGTGTAGCAAAGGTTTACCAGGATGATTCCTGGGATGGCGGGACTGAGGAGAGACTAAGTTGGTTAAGATTATATACAATGGAGTACAGAGAGAGGATCACATAGAAACTTATCAAATTCTAACAGGATTGGAGAGGGTAGATTCAGAAAGAATGTTCCCGATGGTGGCAGAGTCCATAACTAGGAGTCCTAGTTTGAGGATAAAGAATAAACCTTTTAGGACTGAAGTGAGGAGAAATTTCTTCAGAGAGTGGTGACTCTGTGGAATCCCCGACCACAGAAAGTAGTTGAGGTCAAAACGTGTAATTTCAAGAAGGAATTCGTTCTTGGGGCGAAAGGGGAGAAGGGATATGGGGGGAAGACGGGATCAGGTTATTGTATTTGATGATCAGGCATGACTATAATGAATGGCAGAGCAGATTTGAAGGGCCAAATGGCCTCCTCCTGCATGTTTTTTAATGTTTCTATTTTTATGCTTATGCCATGTACCTGAGACACGAAAGAGATCGGAAACAGCTTGAATTAAATTTTACCTTTTTGCTTATTTAAAAAGTGGACTTTGCTGAACCAAAATATGGCTGCTGAAGTCCACATGACTCACACGTTGGCGACAGTTTAAATTTTCAACTGCAGTTACAGGGCAAAAGATCAACCTCAAACCTGGTAGAATCTCACACCTCTCATTGTGAGGACAAATTATAATCAATGAAACCACGGAGCAGCAAACAATCTGTCTGCCCAGCCTGGCCCCGTAAGGGGAAACAGTTGAAACTCGCTTTACTTGCGCAGATGCTAATAGTTACCATCTATCTCCTCAGGTGAGCAATGGATTTTCACAAGAGGCACAGAAACTGCTCTGCTTATTAGGCTGCTTTTGACTCATTAATGGGCAACATCAAATGGTGTAAGCTTCTGGCCACTAGAAAGTTTCAATATTACACTTCTAGACACACAAATCAATTTTGTTTGTATTCGTTCATGGGATGTGGGTGTCGCTAGCTGTGCCAGTATTTATTGCCCATCCTGGAGGGTATTTTAAGAGTCAACCGCATAGCTGTGGGTCTGGAGTCACATGTCGGCCAGACCAGGTAAGGATGACAGCTTTCCTTCCCTAAAGGACATTAGTGAATCAGGTGGGTTTTTACGACATCGACAATGATTTCAGGCCATCATTGGACTTTTAATTCAATTTTTTATTGAATTTAAATCGGCTGTTTAAACTCCAGCCAGAAATATTGCAGCAAGTCCCCAGATTGACCAACAGCCTGCATCAAGTCTAAGCCTCCTTTGAAGCCTGTTTACTGCTATCGTCTGCCAAGCTGACCAAATCTCTGTACACCAACCCCATCTCAATCGTCACCATCAGCTTTAAAGGAATTCTGCAACTTCTGCTTCAGCGAGCTGTATCCATAAAACCATATGACCATAGGAGCAGAATTAGGCCACTCGGCCCAACGAGTCTGCTGATATTTTTCTCATCCCCGTTCT
This sequence comes from Scyliorhinus canicula, assembly GCF_902713615.1. Classification (NCBI taxonomy): domain Eukaryota; kingdom Metazoa; phylum Chordata; class Chondrichthyes; order Carcharhiniformes; family Scyliorhinidae; genus Scyliorhinus; species Scyliorhinus canicula. The sequence goes on along the minus strand of NC_052146.1, from coordinate 31,408,958 downwards.
CCTGCCTTCGCCCCATTACCCCTGACACCCTTATTCATCAAAAATTCACCTAAACTGTAGCTCCTCCATAAAGGAACTCTCACTGACCTCTGATTTATCTAAACTCTGGCCATCACGTGAACTGGTGTCCATGTCCACGGCGCTTTTTCTCAGTTGTAAAAACTCCTCCTTCCTATTGTCTTATTGGGTGCTTGTGTGTGTATGTATGAAGTTGTGACCATTCCCTGGCTTGAATGTGTGAATAAACTACACTTCTGATTGAAGGAGAGTTTGCTATGAGTCACTTTAAAATTTGACCTCAGAAGCAAAGACTGTGGGGAAGCAGACCACTGCCTTTTACAAAATATTAAAACATCTCTACTTATGGGCAGACCGCGAGAAAATGAAGTTCAGTTTTGCCTTTCTCTCCTAACCGTTACACTTATCTGGGTTAAGTTTTGGGCGCGATTTAATACCTGAAAAACAGAGTTTGGGCACGTGCAGCAGGATCTTTCTTGGCATGTGCAGCACGGATAATGACCCCGCCATCAAGCGAGATTCTATTGTTTTATTTGACCTCCGTGGTCAGCTTGTCAGTGCAGGAAGAGATCAGGGAGCCATTTTGAAATGCCACCCTGATCTCCCAACCCCTCACGGAATATCCACCGTGGCCTCGGCCCCCCCACTGTCCCAACTTACCTCTTAGGGGGGCCCTCGCGCTTCCCTCACCCACTCACAAGTGCAGGGCACCCTGGGGCCTAAACCCTGGCATGGGAAACCTGGCATCAGGGCATCTTGGTACTGGCACCCTGGCAGGGCCACCTGCTCACTTAAATATGTTAATTTGATCATGACGTCTCGCGAGATCTCATCAGATCTCACAAGGCGTTCCGAAGGTCTCGCAAGATTTAAAGTCGTGTCATGAATTCAGGCACGGCAAGACTGTTCGATCATGCCCTTAGTCGTGTTAGGTACACTGGTCTAACACTGGTTGCAACTGGATGCAGTTTAGATCAGAAAGATACTCCAGGCCTTGAGGTTAGTTCAATCAGGTTTATTGAACTAATAGCACAGTTAGCACAGTTCTCTGTGAGTTCGTCTCTCTGCTAAGTTAAATGTGGTTACTCTGACTGACTGAACCAGACTAGCTCTTAGCCACGTGCTGGAGATATGAGATTCCAATAACACCCTTGACTGACTCTCTAGATGTTCATCAGTGGAAAGAGGCGGAGTGTGAGTGCCTCGTGTCTTTTATAGTCAGATCCCACCCCTGAGTGTCCTGCCTGCTTATTGGTCATGTCCTGTTCTCTGTGTCCATTAGCTGCTTGTCTGTATGTCATTATGTGTGGATGTGTGTGTGTGTCTGCATATCATGACACCCTTCATCTAAAATTGGCCTGAATACTTATAGCTCAACTAGGTTTTCTGCTTCATCCTAGCCAGTTAGGTCAGGAGCTAGAAATGCAGGTTCCAGTGTGATTGGTTGGTTCTTGATTGTCTTGCATTCATCCACCTCATCAACACCCCCCCATACACACACACACCCGTCCCCCTCTCAAACCACATGGAGCACTGCCAACAGGAAGACCCTCTCAAGCTGAAAGTTTTCTCACTCACCCCCCCCCCCCCCCCCCCCCCCCCACCTGCGCTCTGTTGAGCAATTTGTACAATCGGAAAAAGAAGACATGCCAATCTCTCGGCAAACAGATGTAACAACGTTCACACAGAGACTGAAATGCTCTCTGAAAAATTTGCCAAGAGGCCAGAGCTATTGGAGGAAGCTGAGCCACCTCACAGCGTACCTACCCCCTATACGGCAGCACGGTAGCACAAGTGGATAGCACTGTGGCTTCACAGCGCCAGGGTCCCAGTTTCGATTCCCCGCTGGGTCACTGTCTGTGTGGAGTCTTCACGTTCTCCCCGTGTCTGCGTGGGTTTCCTCCCACAGTCCAAAGACGTGCAGGTTTAGGTGGATTGGCCATGCTAAATTGCCCTTAGTGACCAAAAAGGTTAGATAGAGATAGAGAAATACAGCACAGAACAGGCCCTTCGGCCCACGATGTTGCGCCGAACTTTTGTCCTAGGTTAATCAAAGAATTTTGGACAATTTTTCATGGCCAATCCACCCAACCTGCACATCTTTGGACTGTGGGAGGAAACCGGAGTACCCGGAGGAAACCCACGCAGTCACGGGGAGGATGTGCAGACTCCACACAGACAGTGACCCAGCCGGGAATCGAACTTGGGACCCTGGAGCTGTGAAGCAATTGTGCTATCCACAATGCTACCATGCTGCCCTTAAGGTTAGGAGAGGTTATTGGGTTACGGGGATCGGGTGGAAGTGAGGGCTTAAGTGGGTCCGTGCAGACTCGATGGGCCAAATGGCCTCCTTCTGCACTGTATGTTCTATACTGGTGGGCACCCAGAGTGGCTCAATGCTGCCCTGGATTATATAAAGACAGAAACATACCTGGCTGTAGATGTTCTGACAGATTTAGCAATGAGGCTCCTGATGGGCAGTTCCCAACACTTGCCTGAACATTTTTAATCAATTGTGCAATTTTGGATTTCCTTTGTTGCCGCCTCACCATTATTTGGTATTGTCTTTAGCTTTTTTCATCATTCTTTTGAATCTGAGTCATAACTGTAAAATAGAAACAGTAGGGACCCATACACCGATCCCTGGCGTACCTCACTCAGCACTCCCACCACACAACCATAACACACTTCTCTAAAAAATACTTCCTCCCTCACAAAAAATCTCTTTCCCATTTCCAGGTTTTATCATGAATTTCATTGCTTAACAAGCTGCTGTAAAACTTCATCAAATGGCTTTTCGAAAAGAGGGCACAGCTCAATTTTAGCCTCCTCCAAGCATCATAGAATGCAAGATCCTCAGACATCGAGAATATTGTTCAGCCAAGGTCTTCCTCTCTTGAATTTCCTGTGGCCGTTATTTGCTCGATTGTTGCTATCTTTAACTATTACTTTGGCTGATTGGTCTGCAATTCTTATATTTTGTCACCTTCTTGAACAATCACACAGATATTTCCACTCAACTGATACTGTTGCAGTTTTCATTCCGTCTCTGCAGCTCAATCATAACCCCTTCCATCTCTGATTTGTCACACTGCTTGTCCAACATCCAATACTGGATGAGGAGAAAGGTCCTGGAAGCTCAAAGCCATTGCCATTTGTCACGCCACAAACTCAGTTCGCTTGTCACTGACTCCATCCCTTTCTCCGGTCACAGATTAGGCTGAACCAGGCTGCTGGTTGTCATAATATACACCAGTATATCATGATGCAGACGCACACTGATGGACACACACAGGGACCAATCAACATGTACAAACACCGCAGCCAATCACCAGTTAGAATACACACACTATAAAGGGCACCACGGTTCCCGCTCATTCTGGGTGCTGCCTCTCAGTGTAACAAGAACTCATCCAGCCCAGCACAGACTTACAACACGTGCTGAGAGAATCAACTGGTTCGGACAAGGCTTAGGTTTCTAGTTTAAGTTAGCATCATTTAGACCCACAGTCATCATGTGTTAGTTAGTTAGAAGTAGTTAATAAAATTGAGTTGAACCTTCATCAGTGTTGGAAGTGTCTGTTTATCTCTTAAGTCTACACTAGCCAACACTTCATGGTAACAGTAGTTGAGGGATGTTAGTACTTCTGAGACCTACCTTTCAGTGATCTGCCTTCCACCAGTCTCGCACCATCCGACAGAATGGACTCCGTTCGCCCGCCGCCGCCTCTCCGCATTGCCAGGAACCTGAGCTCGAACTGGAAACTTTTCAAACAGCGCTTCCAGCTGTACCTCGAAGCCAGGGACCTGGAAGCTGCCTCGGACGTACAGAAGATTGCTCTCTTCCTCTTCACAGCCGGTGACCACGTCTGCTCATTTACAACTCGCTCACCTTCGATGAGGGGGAGGACAAATCGAAGTTCAAGACCATAATTCTGAAGGTCGACAGCCACAGCGCTGTTGAGGTCAACGAGAGCTTCGAGAGATCCATGTTTCAGCAACAAACTCAGGGTAAGGACGAGCCTTTCCAGTCCTTTATCACCCACCTCTGCGTCCTTGCGCAGTCCTGCAACTACGGGTCCACCTTTGACTCCATGCTCCGTGACCAGATTGTTTTTGGTGTTCAATCTGAGCCCCTGGGCCAGCAGCTACTGAAAGTAAAGCAGCTCACTCTCTCTATGGCCATTAAGACCTGTGTACTTCATGAACATGCCTCCACGTGCTACTCCTGCATCCAGGCTGCTGAAACGGCGCGGCAAGCCCCTTACGAGGCAAAACGGGTCCAAATGATTAAATCTTTTCAGGCTCTGGATCTGAACGATGGCGGCCATTTCGTGCGCTTTTCGCGGAGTCCCGCGCTTACACGCAGCAAGTGTGCTGATGTCATAGACTGCTTCACGCAGGTGCACGCTATGCTGGATCGCCCCGCGCATGCGCGGTGGCGTGACAAACATCCTGAAGCTCCGCCGTGCGGCAATTGTGGCTCCGCCCACTTAAAACGACAATGTCCCGCGAAGTCCCGCGCTACCTGCAGGCAGTGTGGCAAACGAGGCCACTACGCTGCAATGTGCAGATCTTCCATGCCTGCTGTTTTTCGAAGGTCCACCCAGCCCCACAGAGACGTCAGGGCTATCCAGCTTGCCATCAATGAACCTACTCTGGACCTTGATTCCGACTGTGCCTGCAATGACCCACAGGTCCCGTTCCAAATCGGCGTCGTTACTACGAACAGGATGTCCCCCAAGCGTGGCACTGAACCCGTCCACGTCCACAGCGTCAGCCAGGATGATGAGTGGTGTGCCACCCTTACGGTCAACCAGAGTTCGTCGCCCACCTCAGAGACTGAACTTATGAACTCTGTACACATGTGGACTGTCTGAAATTGTTTTTTTTCCCAATATCCTTTATTGTTGCATTCGTTATCCAGTGATTTGTAAATAGATTCGTTGGTTGTTCCAATTCATGGTAGTCATCTACACCAGGCACCTTCCTCCGTAAATAGTCTTGTTCCCTGTATATAGCTTTGTACATATGTCTTCGCACCTCACGCGTAGCTAGGTACATTCTCCACACTCCCACACTATTTATTATCACATGCCTATATCAACATTTTTTCAATAAAAGGGGGGATGTCATAATATACACCAGTATATCATGGTGCAGAAACACACTGATGGACACACACAGGGACCAATCAACATGTACAAACACCGCAGCCAATCACCAGTTCGAATAAACACACTATAAAGGCAGAGGGCACCACGGTTCCCGCTCATTCTGGGTGCTGCCTCTGAGTGTAACAAGAACTCATCCAGCCCAGCACAGACTTACAACACGTGCTGAGAGAATCAACTGGTTCGGACAAGGCTTAGGTCTCTAGTTTAAGTTAGCATCATTTAGACCCACAGTCATCGTGTGTTAGTTAGTTAGAAGTAGTTAATAAAATTGAGTTGAACCTTCATCAGTGTGGGAAGTGTCTGTTCATCTCTCAAGTCTACACTGGCCAACACTTCACTTGTGACCTTTGTTTTGTATTTGAACCTGAGGTGAGCTTCCAACTATATATTCGCTTCAGAACCAAAACCGTCTACTTCTATCACATACATCACCTTCGCCTCTGCTCATCCACCTTTACGAGCCTTTCTTATTTCTCGAGCTGACAATTCCAAAGGTCTCCTATTTTCTAGCCTGCATCAACAAAGTTCATCCAAAAATCTGCTGCCATTAGAGCTTGCACCAAGTGTCCCCGAACAGGTGCCAGAATGTGGCGACTAGGGGCTTTTCACAGTAACTTCATTTGAAGCCTACTTGTGACAATAAGCAATTTTCATTTCATTTCATTTACACCGGGCCCCTGTCCTGACTGATTTAGCTCCCAGTCTGGCAACACCTCAGTTTTGAAATTCTCATCCCCTTTCAAACCCCTCGGAGCCTTCCCTCTCCCTATCACTGTGATCCATTTTGAAATGAAAATATTGTCACAAGTAGGCTTATTGTCACAAGTAGGCTTCAAATGAAGTTACTGTGAAAAGCCCCTAGTCGCCACATTACAGCACTTGTTCGGGGAGGCTGTTACAGGAATTGAACCGTGCTGCTGGCCTGCCTTGGTCTGCTTTCAAAGCCAACGACAAAGCTGTGTGCTAAACAGCCCCTGTTATCAGCCCATGATAAACGCAGAACCCTATGCCTTTTGTACAGTCCTGATTTTAATTGCTCCCTGACAGGAGGCCATGCCTTCAGCTGTCCAGACCCTGAACTCCGGAATTTCTTGCCTCAACTACGACAACCTTCTGTGGTTCTCTCATCAATGCAGATATTCCTTAAAACTCTTCTTTGTCCAAGCTTTTTTGGTCCTTTTGAGGCTGTGCCAAACTTTGCAAAATACCATGACAGGAGCTTTATCAAACAATGTTTTATTATTTTAAAGGCGGCACAGTGGTTAGCACTGCTGTCTCACGGCATTGAGGACCTGGGCCCGATCACAGCCCCGGCTCACTGTCCGTGTGGAGTTTGCACATCCTCCCCGTGTCTGCATGGGTCTCACCCCCACAACCCAAAGATAGGCAGGGTAGGTGGAGTGGCCATGCGAAATTGCCCCTTAATTGGAAAATAAGAATTGGGTACTCTAAATTTTAAAAAACACCCTGATATTTTATTATTTTCAAGGCAGGATATAGATGCAAGTTGTTGTTGTTGTTACATGAATGTGCTTAATTTGTACTGAGATTGTCACTATTCAGGGGGATCTTGAAGACTATCTCAGGCCTCCCACAGGAGAGTGCTTGTGCTTTGCAGTCCAAAGGGCTTACTTGTGATACCGCTGTGCTTGAAAGCCCATGAAGGCTCTGTCTGGGCTTACACATGAATTCAGCTGCACACAAGTGCATAACGCTAACAGTATGAGATCATATTTTCCAAGTAATCTTGCTGCTGGCACAAACACAAGGAATTGCAAGGTTCTGCTGTCAGTGTGGAGACTCACGAGACGTGAGCACAGATCAGAGAGTGAGTTACAACATTACAGCCCTCTATCTGTGCCCCATGTGGATCTGGAGAGGGCGTGGGACCTTTCAAACCCTTCTTCATGGTGCCACATCGATGACGAGATTGCTGTGTAACAGGGGCCATAAAACACTGCATCACCAGGGTGCCCTGCAGATTACTGACAGCACTGGGAGCAATATCTCATAGTTACAACAAGGCGGGAATGGAATAGAACACTTTTCTTTAGTTGTTTTACAGTCCCATTCTACTTCTTGCATGCTCCCGTTAAAAACCATTTTCACCTCAATGCAGACAACTGACTCAGTGATGTTCCCGGGACGGCACGGTGGCACAGTCGTTATCACTGCTTCCTCACAATGCCAGGGACCCAAGTTAAATTTCGGCCTTGTGTGACTGTCCGTGTGGAGTTTGTGCCTGCATGGGTTTCCTCCGGGTATTTCGGTTCCCTCCCACAGTCTAATGATGTGCAGCTTAGGTGGATTAGCCATGGTAAATTGCACCTTAGTGTCCAGGGATGTGCCGGTTAGATGAGATTATGGAGTTAGGGCATAGGTCGGGGGGCAGAGTGGACCTAGGTAGAGTGCTCTTTCAATGGGCCGGTGCAGAATCGAAGGGCTGAATAGCCTCCTTCTGTACTGTAGGAATTCTATGCTTCTAATCTGTGGAGCTGTCATGATCCCATGTACACATCTCGTCATAGGTATGAACGGTTAGTCACACCACCACTTAAGCTTCCCATTCAATCCCTAGGCACGTCAATCATTAGCAGGGATTGATGAATCAGTTTTTATTCCAACATATTTGGTGCCACAGGGCAAGGCTGATTCGATCACAGATGGTTTCAGGTCCCAGGTTTATCTCTTCAACACAACATGATTGCGTTCAGGTTTCAATACAGTTCAAAAATGAGATCACAAGAAGCAGAGTATTTCACAAACTTTGTTGTGTTTTTATGAGAGCCCTGATCACTCACAAGGGATTAGGTAAACATGTGTTGGTTCATTTATTTAAACCAGGAACATAAGAACAGATACAGTTGGATAAAAAGCTGTGTGTAAGTGTGTGTGTGTGTGTTTGTATGCACTTTGCAAAAGTGAAAGTGAAATTCAGACCAGACAGCATGACACACTTCCCTTCTTGTGATTGGCTGCTGCTATCCATAAGGCATATTGCAATCTTCCCCTTTCTTTTCAATATACTGCCACCCTTCCAAAGAAGGATAACTATTGCAACACTTATTCATGCTTAGTTACCATTACATGAATATGCAAAATTGATGTATCTATGAGTCTCTAAAGCATTAAGGTAATCTGCTGGTATGCCCAGATCTTGCAATGTAGCCTTGACTGGAGATTTCTTTAATTGCTCACAGTGATATGTGGGACTGTCATTCTTAGATGTTGTTCGTGGCTGCGTTTGGGATCCAGGCCTCAATTTGACAGGACTGCAAGGTGGGTGAAGAGCTGGAATTGACCTGATTTGTCCTTAGTTACGCCCTATCATTGCACATTTGTGTGTAATGACTTCAAAGGACCGAGGTTGCAAACATATTCTTGTCACCCTGGCTGGATGCCCTCTCTGGGGTCATGAAAGCAAACTTGTTGTGCCTACTGCAATGCCATTCCTGCATTTTTATTGTGCATGTTGGTTATCTTTTCTTGCAGTTTTAAGAATTGCTCTCTAGTTTGTGAGAGAGTAAAGTGGATGAGTTAGCACTGGTCTGCTGAACATGAGCTCTGCTGGCTATGGAATAGCTACACTTATGGATGTTGCTCTCAGATGGCAACATCCCTAAGTGCTGGCTATGGAATATCTACACTTAAGGATGTTGCTCTCAGATGTAACATTGCAATGTGTACACCTTGCTTGGTCTGTCTGCATTTGAGAATTAGGTACTTCACCATGTGAATCACTTATTCATCTAGGTTTTTAGATCTACGGCAATGTGGAGAAGAAGTAGTGTGATTGATATTCCACTTCTCACACATATTCTGAAAAGGCTCATCAATAAATTGCAGACTATTATCCGTAACGATCTCACAAGGTGAACTGAATAAACTGAAACTAGTATTTAGAGTGTGAGAAACATTTATGCCTGACATAATGTGCAGTCATTGAATAATGGGTGCTTTGTAAAATAGACAATGGCTAATTCATGGGCATGAATGTGGTTGGGTTCAATTTTGGACTAAGGATGATGAGGAAATTCCTGCCCAACCATTGGTTCTTTGTGCTGACTTGACATGTGTTCCTAACATATCTCACACTTCTTGACGATGACTCCGATGCCATTGTTCATACACAGTCAATAGATTATCTCTCTTGTGAGTCTACTCGTGCAAACCATGCTCATGTATGAGTGTTACAGTTGTTGAAGAATATCAGGTCCTAAAGATCCCTGTATGGTGATGTGCCTGCTTTAAAAACTAGTTCATTGGGAGATGCCTACTTCATCCCAATAAGGCCAAAGTGGTCTCCGTGTTTGTGAATCAAGCTAAATTGAAGCAAGCCACCTTTCAATATGGTTTTCCGCAGTTTCTGTAATGTGGAATCTTTTGTCGTTTCTCCTTGCAGCTACCGGTATTTGAGTTGCATCAACTGTACCAAATCAATTGATAGACATGCATTCTCCTGCAAGTGTAATGTCACAGCTCCCTTGAAACTGCCAATTTTGTTTAAACATTCTGGAAATGTTGATGTTAAGTCATGAACGGAGGCAACAGAAATTGTTTCTGAGATTGATCTGTGATATGAGATTTGACTGATTCCATGGATTGTCACTAGCATGAGGTCACGGCATGTTGGTAGACCTACGATTGCTGGGACTTTAGTTTCCATGATGTAGAACAGCTATGACACCCAGGAGGGTTGATTGTAATTGTATTCCAGAGCTGTGGATCCTGCACATGGAATTAGTGAAACATTGCACAATGAAGGTTGTGCAGTAGTAGGTTTTGCTATGATCCCCTACATCTCTGGAAACATGCCTTTCAGAATTTGCAGGGTTAGGATATTGGTATTGGCCCCTGTATTAATCTTGGACAATAACGGATAGTTACCAATTTTCTTAGGTCAGATCATTAAAATTTTGACAAACACTTCAGGCGATGTGACAGCAACTTTGTTTCCCACGCGATTGACAGTGTGAAATATATGTTCACCTCTCCTCGTCTTACCATGCACATTGTCGTCATTTCTTTGTTTGTCAGTCACCTTGTGTATATGTTTCTGATGGGATACTGGATTGTCGTTCACCTTGCCTGACGCTACCCATTGTGTATGGACTGTTTGGATCAGTGCACATCCATTTGTAGCTGCATCAGCCTTTGCTCTCATGCACTCAGCTGCCAACGGTCATTTCTTCCACATGCTTTACAGAATTTATGAATTCCGGGCATTTCCTTGGTGCACACTTTCAACTTGTCTTGGACCTGTAAGCTTCAGCGACCTGTGAGGATCGCTTCGTACTTACCTCCACCCTTGAGTATCTCTTCAGCGCTATACGTTTTGGCTTGTCCATCAGATCTTTCTGGAAGGCTTCCGTGGGAGTTGATACGATTAACAATTCTGTCTTTGACAATTCTGTCAAAGTATTTCTATCTTCTGCATGTGCTGAACAAGTGATCTCTAGATTCTGCAGACTGTTGTTGAAATGACATGAATTCTAGTCAGCAAATACAAAAGTTTAACCTGATTCTGAACAGGGTCTTCCAATATAAACCATAACTTCCATTCCACGGGTAGATGCACCGAAGGCTAACCTCCCACTTCCCCACGGAGCTTTGAACATGTTCAACAACCCAGCCTCTATTGCACATTGCAAAAAGAATTCCACAGATTCACTATTCCCTGAAGGAAGAAATTCCTCTTCATCTCTGTTTTAAATAGGTGACCCCTCACTTTGAAATTATGCCCTCTAGTCCTAGATTCTCCCATAAGAGGAAACAAACTCTGAACATCTTCCCTGTCAAGCCCCCTGATAATCCTTTACGTCTTAATGAGTCACCCCGCATTCTACTGAACTCCAATGAGTACAGGCACAACCTAATCAACTTCTCCTCATAAGAAAGCTCCTCCATACCCAGGGCTAACCTAGTGAACCTTCTCTGGGCTGCCTCCAATGCCAGTATAACCACACTTCGATAAGGGGACCAAAACTGTTCACAGTATTCCAGGTGCAATGTAAGTAGTGCCTTGTATCATTTTAGTAAGTCTTCCCTATTTTTATACTTCACTCCCTTTGAAATAAAGGCCAGCATTCCATTTACCTTCTCAATTACCTGCTGAACTTGCTCGAGGACCTCCAAACCTCTCTGTGCTGCAGCGTTTTGCATTCGTTCTCTATTTAAATAACATTCAAGTTCGTTATGCTTCACACCAACGTGCATAACTTTACATTGTCTGACATTATATCCCATCTGCTAAGTTTTTCCCACTCACCTGACCTGTCTATATCTTTCTGTAGACTCTTTGGGTCATCCTCACCACTTGCCTTCCTACCTATTTTCGAGTCATCGGTAAACTTAGCAATAGCACGCTAATTTCCCTCTTCCAAGTCATTAATATATATTGTAAGTAATTGTGGCCCTTGCAGTGATCCCTGTGACACTCCACTAATTACAGGTTGCCATCCTAAAAATGCCCCTCTTTTCCCAACTCTGTCTTCTATCAGTTAACCAATATTCGATTGATTGCTAACAAAATATCCCCAACACCATGGGTTCTTAAATTATCAAGTAGTTTTTTGTGCGGTACCTTATTGAACGCTTTTTGGAAATCCAAGTATATTACATTTACTTGTTCCCCTTTATCTATCCTGCTCATTACCACTTCAAAGAATTCTAATCAATTTGTCAGGCATGATTTCTCCTTCAGGAAGCCATGCTCACCCTGATTGAATATATTATGCATTTCTAAATGTTCTGCTTTATAATAGACTCTAATATTTTCCCTATGACAGAAATTAAGTTAAATGGCTTATGGTTACCTGTTATTTGTCTGTTCAATTTTTGAATAAAGGTGTTACATTGGCAGTTTTGCAATCCACTGGGACGTTTCCAGAATTTAAGGACTCTTAAAGGTTTTTACCTGCCGATCCACTGTCTCTCTAGCTACTTCTCTTAATATCCTGAGAAGCAACCACACAGTCCCAGGGGATATATCGGCTTAATGTGACACCAATGTCACACTAATGTGGTACCCCTATTCAAAAAGGGAGATAAGCAAAAATTAGGAAACTATAGACCAGTTAGCTGACCTCTGTGGTGGGAACGTTACTGAAATCAATCATTAAGGAGGAAATGACTGAACATTTGGAAGACAAAGCTCAATCCACCATTGTCAGCATGGTTTTACAAAGGGCAAGTCATGCTTGACAACTTTGCTTGAGATCTTTGAGGACGTAACCAGAAAGGGGATAATGGAAAACCAGTGGTTGTGGTATATCTAGACTTCTAGAAGGCATTTAAAGTGCCACATGAAAGACTGATCAAGAAGGTGAGATTGCAGGGGATTGGGGGAGGGTATTAGATTGAGAATTGGCTGAATGACAGAAAATAGAGGGTCGGGATAAATGGGTTCTTCTCAGGCTGGCAAACTGTTAATAGTGGGGTGCCGTTGGGGTTAGCCCTCGGACCTCAACTGTTTACTTTTAAAAAAAATTTAGAGGACCCAATTCTCTTTTTCCCAATTAAGGGGTAATTCAGCGTGGCTAATCCACCTACGCTGCACATCTTTGGGTTGTGGGGGTGAGACCGATACAGACACTGGTGGAATGTGCAAACTCCACACAGACAGTGACCCGGAACCAGGCTTGAACCCAGCTCCTCGGCGCCGTGAACTAGCAGTGTTAACTACTGTGCTATCGTGCCGCCCCTACCTCAACTGTTGACAATCTATATAAATAATCTGCAAGCAGGGGCAGCGGGTACCATTGCAAAATCAGTGGATGATACTAAAATAGGTGGTAAAGCAGGCAGTGAAGAGGAGATAACGGTTTTACAGATGGATATAGATAGGTAGGAGATTGGGCCAAAACTTGGCAGATGGAGTTTGCTGTGGATATATGGGAGGTTAGCCATTTTGGCCGAAAAAATAGAAAGGCAAATTATTATCTAAATGGAAAGCAGATTAAAAATGTGTCTGGGCAGAGGGAGTTGCAGAATTGCAGAGTCAGTATGCAGGTACAGCACGGAATAAAAAAGGCAAATGGAATGTTATCATGTTTATAGCAAAATGGTGTATAAAAGTAGAGAAGTGCTGTTACAATTGCATAGAATGCTGCTGAGACCACATCTGGAGTATTGTGTCCAGTTTTGGTCTCTTTTCTGAGGAAGGATGTAGTGGCATTGTAGGCAGTTCAGAGGAGGTTCACCAGATTGATTCTGGGGATGAAAGAGTTGGCATATGAGGAGAGATTAAACAGTTTGGGCTTAAACTCACTGGAGTTTAGAAGGGTAAGAGGGAATCTGATCGAGGTATGTAAAACACTAAAAGGGACTAATAAAGTAAACATCGATCAAATGTTCCTCCATGTTGCGCAATCTAGAACAAGAGGTCACAGATATAGGTTGAGAGGCGGTAGATTTAAAACTGAGATGAGGAGGGACTACTTCTCGCAGCCCAGATTGCACCAGGCAGAGCCAGTCGGGTGACTCGCGATCGGCCGGGTGCCCGGCACAGTGCCCACTTCGGGGCTTTTGCATGATTCCTCCATTGTGGGTTTGCTGAATCGCTTTGGATATAAAGATAAAGGACATTCAATTGTAATCCATTGTCTGCCTGAGCTAGCAGTGTTTGATGGAACAGAGTAGAAGGAGTGTTACCACTGAGCTGTCATGCATTACCAGATCTAAGGCTGTTGACACATGGAGTTCAAAATAGAAAAGTGCCCTGTTCTTCTATACTCGCAACCCTTGCCTTGTAGACTGTATAATGGGGTAAAAATTATTTTTACAAGATATTCTGTGTATCGTGATTGAAGGTGGCAGGGAATTGAAACATCTGCACTCCTCGGACATTCTTCTGCGCCTGCAAATGACACATTTTAGTGGTGTTGTCCTGAGGCAGCTCAAACAAACAAAAAGTCAACACTAAGTCACTAGGCCCCTGATGACGTGATTTATGTCAGCAGTCCATCAGAACACCAAGTTGAGCTGTGCATGTGTTCTGTGTAAGCCAGACAGCTCTGATGTGGTTACACAGAATAAGAAGTTCCACGGAGGCAGCACTTTGCCATGTTTGCCTTCTGCGTAGTCCACTGACAAACCTGTCTGTCAAAATGTACTGTACGGATGTCAGGAAACTGGGTGACAGCCCACCCCCTCGCTCTGTGAAAACTGCACACAGCACAGCTTTCACGTTGCACAACAGAAATGCCGTCTCGCTTCGCACTCTCTTCTGTAATTTCCTGACTCCTAGCGGGGTAGATTGTTGGATGTCAGGACCTCAGCACTACTTCTGCCAAGTGACTGTCGTTCTGCAGTGCCCTTCAACAGTTGGTGATGGTGAATCATTCAATCATGGGGTGCATCATTTCTGGCAGCCACACACTCAAATTCACTTTCCATCATTACTGGATGATTATCAGGAATCTTGAATGTTAACTCAGCGGCACTGAGGCCTTGCATAGTTCCACAAGTTTTACCCCAGCTGAAATGAGCTAAATCAATATTCTGATGATCTCTACAAAATGTGTAAACTTGGTCTTTCTCTTTCAGATGTTGGCTAACTTGCTCCAATATTTGCAGCACTGTTTTTATTTGATAAGTCGATACCTGACTCCCGCAACAGAGTTCTCATCTCTTTGCCTTTCCCACTTGTAACTCTACAGATGGATATTGTAATCATTATTGTTTTACTTGCTGTGTTAATGATAAACACAATCACATTTTTATCACATTTACTTCATTCTTCGATAATATTAGTCTGGAATAGGTTAAATATTTACAATAAATCTATTGCTTTAAACCTAGGAAATACTCCAGACACATATTGTTCTTAAGTAAAAGCAAAATACTGCAGATGCTGGAACCTGAAACAAAAAAAACAGAAAATGCCTGAAAGACTCAACATGTCTGAGAGAAAATGAAGCTAATGGTTCAAGTCTTTATGAGGCGCTTCAGGGTCATAGAGCAGCACGGCAGCACTGTGGGTATCACTGTGGCTTCACAACGCCAGGGTTCCCAGGTTCAATTCCCCGCTGGGTCGCTGACTGTGCAGAGTCTGCACGTTCTCCCCGTGTCTGCGTGGGTTACCTCCGGGTGCTCCGGTGTCCTCCCACAGTCCAAAGACATGCAGGTTAGGTGGATTGGCCATGCTACATTGCCCCTTAGTGTCCAAAAATGGTTAGGCGGGGTTATTAGGGTACGGGGGATAGGGTGGAAGTGAGGGCTTAAGTGGGTCAATGCAGACTCGATGGGCCAAATGGCCTCCTTCTGCACTGTATGTTCTATGTAATCTCTATGTAATCTATATTTTTTTCTTTATTCTTTCATGGGATTTGGGTGTCAATGGCAAGGTCAGCATTTGTTGCCCACCCCTACTTGCCCTTAAAGCCAGTCACCTCCTGGGCTGTTAGTGGGTGTCCGTGGTAATTTCATGATCGCCACTGCTGAGACTGCCTTAATATTCCAGATTTGGCAATTATTAATCCCAGCTAGATTTGAACCCGTATTTCCAGAGCATGACCCTGAACCCCTGGATTGGTAGTCTGGCGACATTACCACAATGCCACTGACTCCCCAGTGATAACATTGACTGCATTCTCATGGACCGAATCATTAGATAACGAATACCAGCCCAAATAAAGGAAAGTTGGGTACAAAGGTTTAGTGCCAAGATTTCCAGATAGCACAAGGATTTCTACACCCATAGGATAGGCTGTGGGAATAGAGGAGAAAGAAACCTTCTGGTCTCAGGAAGATTTTCAGTATCTGGCTCCACTTTGTCACTGCTCCACGGAGGCAACAGGCAGAGACAACCTTTCAGACACATGAATAAACATTGAGGCAACAGACAAAGACAGACTTTAATGCATATATATATACCTTCCCATATTGCTGCATTTAAATTTATTGTTGCAAAATAAATATGCTTCTGATTTCCCACATAAATCTACAATGAGTACCATCAAGCACTGCAGTTTAGGAATATAATGTTTTTAAAATTGCTGTGTTATGTCCTTTCGAAGAGTCACTCATGTTCTAATCTATATTTTTCTGATCTTATACATGCTTGCAGGAAGGGAAATGTAAGGGCAACATTTTCTCTGTCCCCAGAATCTCACAGAACTCTATGTCATTCACGCTAACAGTTAAAGTTACCAGAGCAGGCATGTTGACATCTTTTCATCTCGCGGAGGGGAAGAGAATAGATACTTAGATCATCTGAATCCTCACTGGTCATGCTTTATCCACATGCTATTTCCCCCATCACGGCATTTTCAATTTGTTTTCAGCCAATGATTCCAGTCGCACATATTAATAGATACAATGATTATTGCTGAACCATTAAAGAGAAATCCATGGTAGCCGAAGAATCCACTGCTTGCTGCATCTGAGAAAAAAAAACATTTAACATTGAGACTCAATATATATTGGCTAAGATAATGAGATGTAGAAAAACATGAAAATAGTAATAAAGCACAATTTATACGAAGCAGGGGTTAAGTTCTTTATAACATTCTATTGTCTTTCTATTTTGTGATGGACATCACAACTCAGCCAGCACATTCCTTCCTCACATATTACACGTAGACAGGCCCATTACTCCTTCATCTAGCATTGTACACCAACCTGTTGGAGATCAAGCAGAAAGTGAAGTTCCACAAAATGATGGTGATGAAGTAAAATACAACAGTGCCACTGTGCTTTACGTGTGGGCAAATGAGGTGGGGAGGCACGGTGGTTAGCACTGCTGCCTCACAGCGCTAGTGATCTGGGTTTAATTCTGGCCTTGGGTGATTGTCTGTGTGGAGTCTGCACTTTCTCCCCGTGTCTGCTTGGGTTTCCTCCGAGTGCTCCGGTTTCCCCCCACAAGTCCCGAAAGATGTGCAGGTTAAGTGGATTGGAATGATAAATTTCCCCTCAGTGTTGAAAAGGGTAGGTGGGGTGACTGGGTTATGGGGTTAGGGTGCAGGCATGGGTTTAAGTAGGGTGTTCGTTCCAAGGGCTGGTGCAGACACGATGGGCCGAATGGCCTCCTTCTGCACTGTAGGGATTCTATGATTCAACTTCAAGTTTGCAGGACTGATCAGACTCTATGCCATATCAAAGGGAGTAGACCATTCATACACAACATTTCAAATTTGGAAAATCAATGAAGGAGATGTTTGGGCTAATCGACAGTTTAATATGGGAAAATGCGAGGCACTGCACACTCCAAGTGAAAATCACACATAATGAGCCCAGGAATATATTGAGAAATCAAGGGCTGTTGTTTGACACATCACTCACCATGGCCAACAGTGTGAGAAGACAACAGACAAAGCAAAGAGGATGGGCAGCATGGTAGCACAGCGGTTAGCACTGTTGCTTCTCAGTGCCAGGGTGCCAGTTTGAATCCAGGCTTGGTTCACTGTCTGTGTGGAGTCTGCATGTTCTCCCTGTGTCTGCGTGGGTTTCCTTCGGGTGCTCCGGTTTCCTCCCACAAGTCCCGAAAGACGTGTTGTTAGGTGAATTGGAAATTCTGAACTCTCCCTCTATGTAGCCGAACAGGCGCTGGAATTGGCAACTAGGGGGCTTTTCACAGTAACTTCATTGCAGTGTTAATGTAAGCCTACTTGTGACAATAAAGGTGTGGTAGTCGGTATTAGGGGTATTACGGTACCCAGGTTGATGCTGTAAGACCATTGGTGTGGGAGGTACCTGAGACAGCAATATCATTGGTGAAGCCTGCCTGCTGGTTCCACCCAGTAAGACGGAGTATAAGAGTCTGTGTCTCCTCAGCTGCTGCATTCTGTACCTGCACTGCTGGGGGAAACATCGAGTCCAATAAAGCCTTCAATTGTACTCCAATCTCGCTTCGAAAGTTATTGATTGTGCATCAATTTATTGTCTAGATTTTGAAGAATGGAGCTCCGCACAAGCCGGAGTGTCTGCAACTTAGCCCCCACGCGGCAAACTCAGAGGCAACCTTCAAACATTGGCTGGCGTGCTTCAACGGGTACCTCAGGACGGCCACGACTACACCCACAGAGGACCAGAAACTGCAAGTTCTTCACTCGAGGGTGAGCCCAGAGATCTACACCCTCATCGAGGATGCGGAGGATGTCGAGGCCGTGATGGCCCTGTTGAAAGGACACTATATTCACCCAGTAAACCAGGTCTACACCTGACATCTGCTCGCGACAAGGCGACAAATTCCGGGGGAATCGCTAGACGAATTCTACCGCACACTTTTGGTACTAGGTAGGAATTGTGACTGTCCGCAAGTTTCAGCCAGCGACCACACAGAACTTTTAATCTGGGATGCATTCGTTGCAGGTATGCTGTCCTCCCAAATCCGTCAGCGGCTACTAGAGAAAGAGACACTAGGCCTCAAGGAGGTACAGGCCCTGGCTAGCTCCCTGGATATGGCCTCCCAAAACGCCCGAACCGCCATCTTGCACACCCCCAGACATATGCAACCCTTGGGCGCCGCCATCTTGGCTGGAGTCTCAGGACCCCAATTCAGATGAACATACACCGCCCGAGGAAAATCTTCAACTTTTACCACGACTCGCCTCGGTGACCCTGGACCAGTCTCGGCCCCAAAAGCTCTCGACCGCGACGACAACCATGTATCAATGGACACAAAACATCCTGCCTGATCGACTCCAGGAGCACAGAGAGCTTCATACACCCCAACACGGTAAGGCGCTGTTCTCTTCCCATACACCCAGTTAACCAAAGAATCTCCCTGGCCTCCGGGTCTCACTCTGTCGAGATCAAGGGGTTCTGCATAGCTAACCTCACGGTCCAGGGGAGAGAATTAAAAAATTTCCGACTCTATGCCCGTCCTCACCTCTGCGCTGCCACGCTCCTAGGGTTAGACTTCCAATGCAACCTCCAGAGCTTAACCTTTAAATTCGGCGGCCTTATACCCCCCCTCACTGTCTGCAGCCTCGCGACCCTCACCCCGGATTGCAAACCCGTCGCCACCAGGAGCAGATGGTACAGTGCCCAGGACCATTAGGTCGGAAGTCCAGCGGTTACTAAAAGAAGGTATTATCGAGGCGAGCAACAGCCCCTGGAGAGCCCAAGTAGTGGTTGTAAAGACCGGGGAGAAGCACAGGATTGTCATCAATTATAGTCAGACCATCAACAGGTATATGCAGCTCGACGCATACTCCCTCCCCCGCATACCTGATTTGGTCAATCAGATTGCACAATACAAGGTCTTTTCCACGGTGGACCTCAAATCCACCTACCAGCAGCTCCCCATCCGCCCGGACGACCGGAAATACACTGCATTCGTAGCAGATGGGCGGCACTACCACTTCCTGAGGGTTCCCTTCGGTGTCACAAATGCAGTCTCGTTCTTCCAATGGGAGATGGGCCGAATGGTTGACCGGTACGGTTTGCGGGCTACGTTTCTGTACCTCGACAATGTCATCCATCTGCGGCCACAACCAGCAGGACCACGACACCAATCTCCGAAAATTCCTCCAAACCGCAAAAATCCTTAATCTCACCTACAATAAGGACAAATGCATGTTCAGCACCGACCGTCTGGCCAACCTCGGCTACGTAGTGCATGATGGAGTTATAGGCCCAGATCCCGAACGCATGCACCCCCTCATGGAGTTTCCCCTCCCACACTGCTCCAAGGCCCTGAAACTCTGGCTAGGATTTTATTCATATTACGACCAGTGGTTCCCCAATTATGCAGACAAGGCCTGCCCACTAATCCAATCCACTGTTTTTCCCCTGTCGGCAGAGGCCCGCCAGGCCTTCAGCAGCATAAAAGCAGACATCGCAAAGGCCACGATGCACGCAATCGGCGAATCCCTTCCATTCCAAGTCGAGAGCGACGCATCCTACGTAGCTCTGGCGGCCACCCTCAACCAAGCGGGCAGGCCCGTGGCCTTCTTTGCATGCACCCTCCATGCTTCAGAAATCCGTCATTCCTCCGTTGAAAAGGAGGCCCAGGCCATAGTAGAAGCTGTGCGGCACTGGAGGCATTACCTGGCCGGCAGGAAATTCATGCTCCTCACTGACCAACGGACGGATGCTTTCATGTTCGATAATGCACAGCGGGGCAAGATAAAGAACGATAAGATCTTACGGTGGAGGATCGAGCTCTCCATCTACAACTATGAGATCTTGTATCGTCCCGGGAAGCTAAACAAGCCTCCTGATGCCCTATCCCGCGGCACATGTGCCAACGCACAAGTGGACCGACTCCGCACCCTCCATGGGTCACTTGATTCTTCCATTTTATCAAGACCCGCAACCTGCCCTACTCCATCGAGGAGGTCAGGACCGCCACCAGGAACTGCCAAATCTGCGCGGAGTGCAAGCCGCACTTCTACAGGCCAGAGAGAGTGTACCTGATAAAGCCTTCCCGTCCCTTTGAACGCCTCAGTATTGACTTCAAAGGGCCCCTCCCATCCACCGACCGCCACACGTACTTCCTCAACGTGATTGACGAGTACTCCCGGTTCCCATTCGCCATCCCCTGCTCCAACATGACCACAGCCACCGTCATAAAAGCCCTCCACAATATCTTTACACTGTTCGGTTTCCCCGCCTACATACACAGCGATAGGGGATCCTCCTTCATGAGCGGCCAACCTAGTCAATTCCTGCTCAGCAAGGACATTGCCTCGAGCAAGACGACCAGTTATAACCCCCAGGGAAGACCATCCTACTGGCCCTGCGGTCCAGAAATCTCCCAGTCTCTTGCTGGCAGGAGGTCCTCACTGATGCACTCCACTCCATCCAATCACTGCTGTCTACCACGACAAACAAAACACCTCATGGACGTCTCCTTGTCTTCCCTAGGAAGTCCTCCTCCAGGACCTCCCTCCCAACCTGGCTGGCAGCTCCTGGACCCATCCTGCTCCGCAAACACCTGCGGGTGCACAAGTCGGACCCATTGGTCGAGAAGGTCCACCTCCTTCATACTAACCCTCAGTACGCCTACGTGGCGTACCCCGACGGCCGACAGGATACGGTCTCCCTACGGGACCTGGCACCCGCTCGATCCCCACTCACACCCCCCCCCCCCCATCTACCCCACACTCCCTCCCACCGGCGCACCACACGGCCGCCCCCTTCCCCGGTGGATCAGTTCTCCCACTGGTCCCATCTAGGGGTGATGAAGCTACCGAAGAAACCAAAGTCATGCTCCCAGAGTCACGGATGCCCGAGCCGGCGCCTGCATCACCGCCGAAACTGCGACGTTGACAGAGGACGACCAGGGCCCCCGATCGACTAATTGCTTCATTTAAATATGTACATGTAAATAAATACTGTAAATAACTGTGGCATGTAACAAGGCAAAACACTGTACCACCGACGGGTACCACCATTACCTCAACCACTGTATAACGCAAGACCACCACCCCCGCCGGACTCTTTTTTAACAGGGGGTGAATGTGGTAGTCGGTATTAGGGATATTACAGTACCCAGGTTGAGGCTGTAAGACCATTGGTGTGGGAGGTACCTGAGACAGCAAGACCATTGGTGAAGCCTGCCTGCTGGTTCCGCCCAGTAAGGCCGAGTATAAGAGTCTGTGTCTCCCCAGCTGCTGCATTCTGTACCTGCGCTGCTGGGGGAAACATCTAGTCCAATAAAGCCTTCAATTGTACTCCAATCTCGCTTCGAGAGTTATTGATCGTGCATCAAAAGGTTATTATTATTATTATGTTTTGTTCCATTGTCAAATCAGTGGAATACAAAAGCTCATTCAGGCCAGTGTCTTGCTCAGCTGCACTTGGAGTACTGAATAGAGTTCTGGTCATTACAAAGTAAAGAGTAAGAAATCTTACAACACCAGGTTAAAATCCAACAGGTTTGTTTGGAATCACTAGCTTTCGGAGCGCAGCTCCTTCCTCAGGTGGTCACCCAAACCTTTGAGGCAATGAAAAGAGAGCAACAAAGCCTAATCCTGGTATCAGAAGAGCATTAAGAAACTACTTGATAAATTTGAGTTCGGCAGCCTCAGACATTGAAGAAAATAGCAACAGAAGCAATTAAATATTGAATGGGATACAGAAAGTGAACTTAAAAACAAACCTCCAGCTTATTCATTCATTGCAACAGGTCAAGACACCATGAGTCCAGGTTTGTAAAGGGCAAGTTTTGATCAGACACCAAGGAATACTTGTTTATACAGACGATGATCAGCAATTGCAAAACATTTTCAGGAAAGGCATTTGAGGGCAGGAAGAGCAGCTGGCACTGGACTTATTTGAGGACATTGTAATTGGGACATTGACTGATCTTGTGGAAAGATGAAATTAGTGAGCTGCATGACCTTTTTCACCTAAATCGATCTTGTGATTGTCTGATACATCTGAATCTTATCCTGAATAAATATCTGAAGCCTGCCACCACCCCAAAGCCCTCTTCATACATTTCACAGGACAAACCTGCTCCCATTGCACAGTGTATAATTTCATTAGAAGAGTGCCTTAAAACAGTTTAATATCAGAGGTGTTTCCAATCTGGGGGAAGAGGACTGTACTCTCAGTAAATCATTTACAAACAAACGGAAGATGTCACACCACATTTGACTCATGTTGAAGTGATAACAGGACACTTACAAGTAGCTTGCCGGATCCCTAACCTTTCTTTTTAACCTACCTATAACTATTAACGTTACCCAACCTTCACAGTCATTTGAAAATCGGGCTGAGGGCTGGAGCTTGTTAGGAAAGCTGTTGCTGGAGTTTGCTGGTGGTGACCTCTGCAGATCCAAAAGGCTCACTCTGGCTCCCAAACACCACATCAAATAGTTTGGAGAGAACCCTATCATTGAGATGAGTGCCAGTGTCGCACAATGTCATTGGACATTGCAGAAATGCTGAGGGGAACTTTTGTTCCTCAGTAAAGTACATTGCTAGCTCCACCATTTGCATCTGTTGATGCTATATTGAATGGTGGGCCAGGAGCAAAACTTTTCTTAACTCAGGAGTGAATTACTGCAGGCTGGAGCAATGGGTTTTGGCAGCATTTAATAATCTGCAGTAATTTCAGATGCAACAGATATCTGAATGTGTAGCCAGTAAATGGCTTATATTTCTTTCCCAGTCTTTGTCGGAATGGCCAGTTGCAGTGATTCATTACCACTGAATTCCAGTGTTAATGATTAGGCTTCATTGAAGTTTCTATTTCACAAACCAGTGGTCCATGAGAAATGCCTCAACCGAGCGATAGCAGAAGGAGGCAAACTCAGCATTTCTGGAATGCAGACCAGTACAGACTCCTGATACGATCCATCTGAGGACTTTGACAAAGGGTTATCCAGACGCAAAATATTAGCTCCCTTCTCTCTCTACAGATGCTGTTAGACCTGCTGAGATTGTCCAGCATTTTCACTTTTTGTTTCAGATTCCACCATCCGCAGTCATTTGCTTTAATGTCACTGTTTTGTCTTCTGGTTCCCGCAAGGTAGAAACGATCACACATTAGACTCAAAATGCCGGTGCTTCATCAAATGTATTTCTTGCTTCTCCCATGTGGCTGGGGAATTGATAGACAGATATATCACTTGAAGCCTGACTGCAGTGCAACAGTGAATGTGACAACCCCGGTATATATTCACACAACAATTAGTTCCTGGCTCTTTACGAGTTGTATAACAATATAACAGGCACCTTCCGGGTTGTCAGATGTGGGCGGTATTCTCCTCCCTTCCCCGCCGGGTGGGAGAATCGCCGGGGTGCCGCGCGAATTGTGCCACGCTGCCCCGACCCCCACACGCGATTCTCCCACCCCTCCGAAACCAGCGGCAGGCGAATTGCGCCGGGCCGCTCAGAGAATTGCCGCAAACGGCGAGCAGTGATTCTCCGGCCCGGATGGAGTCAGGGTCCCGACAGGGTCCCGCCAGCGCCGTCCACCCCTGGTTGCTGCCGGAGGGAACTCTGCGGGAATGCTGGGAGAGTGGCCTGTGGGGGAGGAGGGGGGCTCCTTCACCGGAGGGGGTCCCCGAAGGGGTCTGACCCGCGATCGGGGCCCACCGATCGGCGGGCCGGTCTCTCCCCCCCGGGCCTACATTCCGTCGCAGCCAGCCCCTGAATACCCACGCCATATTGCGTTGGGCGTAAGAAGTTCCCCGTGCATGCGCAGGATGGCGCGGCCCAACTGCGCATGCGCAGTAGTGAGCTGCCCCAACTGCGCATGCACAAGTTGGGGCATAAGGACGCTGGAGTGGCGTGAACTGCTCCAGTGCCATGCTGGCCCCCTATGGGGGCCAGAATAGGTCATGCCCGTGCCCTGTTCGCGCCGTCGTGAAATGTGCCGGTGTTCACGATGGCGCAGGCACTTGGTCCGCAGAGCGCAGAATCGCCCGAAGATCACTGAAAGCAGTCTTTAAATTCATAGATAGGGAGGTGGCATTCGGACTGAGTGCAAACTCTCACACCTCCTCGAACAAGCAAACAATACAGGAGAAAGTATAATGATGCCTGAATACTGGCTGCATCAGAGAATGGTCAAATTCCCCTTTACACGTTGGTACCGTGGCACCTTCCCACTGATCACTTTCACTGCGTAACTAGAATGATAAGTCTTCATGCAACAATCACTATCGTTCAATAGTTCTCCAACTCTTCAACTTTGCCTCACATGAACTGGTATCGGGGTTCAGGCTTGAATAAAATAAATAATGGGTGCGATTTAATGGCCTCGCCCTGCCTGACTTGGTGACGTGACAAGGCCTTTGAATCTCGTGAAAGGCCTCTTGCGTGTTTTGCGATGCTCGAAGTGCCTCGCAAGATTTACCGTCATGATTTATCATCATGATTTGGATCTCACCTAGTGAGGGCAAGATTAACATATTTAAGTGAGCCATTAGGCTCATTTGGATATGACTGTGTCAGATTCTCCCGGGGCCTGAGAACTAACGGCCTCACCTGGGAGACCACGCCAGAGCGCCAATTAGCACTGGTTTCCACAAAACTAGGCACACCCAGGATGGCAGTGCCAAGGTGCCTGGGTGCCAAGTTTCAGTGTCAGGAGTCGGGCCCAGGTCGTGCCTTGCTCTTAAGAAGTGGAGTGAGGGAGGGGTGCTCGAGGAGCCCAGAAGAGGTAAGTTGGGTACAGTGGGAGAGTCTAGAGGCTGCAATGGGCTGGCTGAGGGGGGTTGAAATATCGGGGCGGCATTTAAAAATGGCACCCCGATCTGTGACTACTCTTCCTGCACTGGTGAGCTGAGCTCGTCAGGGCAGGAAATTATGTAAGTACGCCTTCAGCAGGGCATTCATCGCCAAAGCCAGAAATAAAGGCAAAGTGCCGTTAAATATTGGTGTCTTTCCCGGGGCTGCACCTTCCGAAAAAGACCCCTCTTAACGCACTCAAAACGGGACTCTGTTTCTGACCTGTTAAGTCTCACCCAATGACACTGACAAAAGGCAGAGGATTGCAAAATTCTCAAATTAACCTGAATGAACTATGTTACCACAACTATCACAAATATATGGATAGCACAACACTGATAGCTGCTGAACAGGTGAGTAACACCATACAGGACACCATCAATGACAAACAAAATTCGCAAACACATGTATTTCAATTTAGTTACGTCATCATTTTCTAAATTCCCCACAGATGCTGAATCCTCCAATCAACAGGACAATTGTTAACTGTGGATGTTGGAATCTGAAAGAAAAAGAGAAAATAAAGAGCTCATGATTCGAGTCAAAAGCTTTGACAAAGCGCCATCTGGACTCGAAACGTGAGCTCTTTTTTCTCCCCACAGATGCTGCCAGACCTGCTGAGATTTTCCAGCATTTTCTCTTTTGGTAACAGGACAATTGTCCTGTCTAATGTTAAACTATGAGATCAAATGTTTACACATCCAGTTATCTGGATGATATCCACAAAGCTGAATCTTCCAGGCAGTCCTCAGCCTTGTCCTTCAATACCTTTACTTTACCCCACTCAACACTAGAAAACTGACCCTTGGCCCTCCAGCTCTCTGCTTTAACTCTACTAGGAGACTATTGTGTTGCATGTTGCTGGAATGATACTCACATCCTTTCCTCTTTCCCAGTGTAGTTGGTCCCTTCTAGTTTACACGTGGAGTGCTGGCCAGACACATAAAGGAAAATATGTAATTCTGACGTGTGGGTCAACGTCCGGCTGTATAGTGAGGAACAAAGGAAGGTATGCCTTTCTTATACCCCTCTGTACATGTATTTGGAACATGTGACAATCAGGGATTGGTTACTGCCTGCATGATCAACTCTGTGAGTGGTTAAAGCTGATGTCAATCCTCAGGACAGAGTCCCTGCGAACTGTTTCAAAATTCCCTTTTTGAGTGTTACAAGATTCCCAAAGAGACCAAACATTCCATATGTTTGATAAGTATCACCCAGGTATACTCTTCACACTGTTTCAAGACTCCTCGCTCCCCGAACCATAATGATAACCATGAAAACTAGAAGTTCCAAGGTGTCCTTAATTAGATTCTTCCTGCCAGTGTTTTGATAATCTTTGGTACTTGTACCATTGGAATGTCTGCAATAAGGACAGATCTCATACCTGACTTCTTATAATTACAGGCTTTTGGCCACTTTATTGCCGATATCCTGTCTTGGGAATGCAGCACACACAGGACATTCCATACAAAGTGAATTGTCCAGGTTTACCTTCCTGCCTTCAATTCTCTTAACCCTTGTGTTCCCACAAAGGTCAAGCAACCAAATTTTCCAGCGGCCAATTTGATTGAATATTTCATGCCTTACATACATTCCCATAGCATAACAGGCTTACTGTAGACTTTCACAATAATGACTCTGAGGACCACGTTCTCCCTTATTGTCTGTTTACAGCACAGTTACTTCACAAAGCAACAAAATAAAGCAAAATAATCTTTGATATGCAGGCAAAGTTGAGATATGAGCAAATATTGTCCGTGCAGTATGGCCCTTTAATAATAATAATAATAACAATAATTATCTTTATTAATAGTGTCACAGGTAGGCTTACCTTCATTAACACTGCAATGAAGTTACTGTGAAAATCCGCATGCTGCCACATTCCGGCACCTGTTCGGGAACACTGAGGGAGAATTCAAAATGTCTAATTCACCTAACAAGCACGTCTTTCTTGATTTGTGGGAGGAAAACAGAGCACCCGGAGGAAACCCATGCAGACACTGGGAGAAGGTGCAGAATCCGCACAGACAGTGACCCAAGCCGGGAATCTAACCCAGGTCCTTGGCGCTGTGAAGCAACAATGCTAACCACAAATGGATTTCTTCCATCTGTTGGCTCTAGTCCTGACAAGTCCCAATTAATGTATCTGCTTCATAATTGACATCAAATATATATGATGTGTAACGGAAACTAACATGACACATTATGCCATCCATCTCATTTGCACGTGCGCACTGGTGAAGGTACTGATGTCGGAAATGGATCTTCCAACCAGACCAAAAATTTCAACACAATGCAAACATGGTGTAACCCCCAACATAGATGTGTCTCATTCTGAGCCACAAAATGGAGACACATTACACCCTCTATCTTATCGAGATAGTCAAAAACTTTCAGCCCTGATATTTTTATCTGTAATGCTCTGAAGTAATTTATTTCACCGCAGAGTTAATGCCTGAAGTTGATGCTTTTAACAGTTGAGAGGGTGTTAACGTCATCAGAAGTGTGAAACTGAATTAATCAGAGATTAAAAACGGAAGAATCAGCCAGGTCGCTGGTGCTAACATCGATGGTAAAATGGGCAAATATTTCTCCCTGTAGAAAATCAGCTGATCTCACAAAAAAAGTGCTGTGTTAATCAACACCAAGAATAAATGCATTCTGAAAAAAGCACCCCCAGGAATTTTAAACATTCTCTAATGTATTCCAAGACCTTCAGTATAGTAACTTGCTGAAATATGTGACATTGTAACCGTTCTCGGATACACTTCACACCTCAGTTTAATATAACACAAAAACAGAAAAGGCGAGAAATACTCAGCATATCTGTAAGCAGCTTCTTCTGTCAGACAGGTCATCGACTTGAAATATCGGGCTGAATTTTACTGCCGGCTTTGGAACCCTAATGTCAGGACTAAATGGGGGTCCCATGCCCGCATTTGCTGGCAGTGTGACAGCTCAGCAATATTCACAGACGTGGCCTCCTAATTGGCCTCCTCCGGGCTCACTGCCCAATTAAGCACAATGGGCAGGATGCAGATGCTGATTGCCCAATCAGAGGGCGGGCAGATCTGAATTGTCCGAAAGTCCCATCGGGTGCTGCTGAGGCCAGTGGATTTTGAGGTGTCCATGGATAGGGAAATTTAGAAAGTCAGAAAACCAGACAGGCTCGCACAGGCACTCTTCGCACAAGGCGTGGTCTTCCCTGCTTCTAGCCCTCTCTTTGGGATGACCGGCCCTACAAGAGACACAGGGAGGCTGCCTACAGGAATTTGCAACCACCCCAGGTGGTGGGAGGGAGCTCCTCCACCACCCCTGGCAAAATGCCAGTGGGCCCAGGAAAAATGCCTTTGACCGGAAATTATTTCCAATTGCTGCCTGCTTCCACATGGTGGGCAGCCAATCCACATGTTGTCCTGCCATTGAAAAATGGCCCGGGACTGCATTGCAATCCATTACAATGCTACTTTCCCAGCTTCCTTTGTCACCTAATGATAATAATAATCACTTATTGTCACAGGTAGGCTTCAGTGAAGTTACTGTGAAAAGCCCCCACATCGCCTGTTCGGGGAGGCCGGTACTGGAATTGAACCCGCGCTGCTGGCCTTGTTCTGCATTACAAGCCAGCTGTTTAGCCCACTATGCTAAACCAGTCCCTGCCCTGCCTGTCTGCCACCCCACAGCAGCGAAAATCCTGCCTTTTCACGTTGCACCTTGTCTACAAGTGCTGCTAGACATGCTCTGTCTTTAGAGCATTTTCAGCTGCCCAGCATTTTCAGTAATTTGCTCTTGCTGCACGATAATGTAATCCGCAATGTTTTCTGTTAACCCCAATAATAACACTCTCAGATAAGCTTCATGCCCCTCATCATAAAACTCTGATATAACTCATATCTGTCACTGTAACTTTGTCTGATCTACCCAGCGTCTCTCATCGTAGGGTATATCCAATGTTGCAACACTGATATACCCTGCATCACTTACTGTAATACTGATGACTGCACATCCTCACAGCAACGCTCCCTGACATATCATACAATCCTCACTAAAAGATCCACTGATATACCCTGCACCCTTTAGTGTAACACTCATTTATCTGATATTTTCACAGTAACACTATCTGATATCCTCCGCACCCTTGTCTGCAAAACTTGTATGTTGGATATTTTCACAGTAATACTGTCTGACATTATCCGCACCCCTTTCGGTAATACTTGTATATCTGACATTTTCACAGAACACTGTGTGACATACTGCGCACCGATGTCTGCAATACTTGTGATTCTGACATTTTCACAGGAATACTGTCTAATATACTCCACTCCCCGTCGGTAATACTTGTGTATCTGATGTTTTCACAGTACCACTGTCTGATATACCCCACATCCCTATCTGCAATATTTGCAAATCTGACATTTTTGCAGTAACACTGTCTGATATACTCCACATCCCTATCAGTAATACTTGAATATCTGATATTTTCACAGTAACACTGTCTAATATACTCCACATCCTTGTCTGTAATACTTGTATATCTGACATTTTTACAGGAACACTGTCTAATATACTCCACTCCCCTGTCGGTAATACTTGTGTATCTGGTGTTTTCACAGTACCACTGTCTGATATACTCTACATCCCTATCTGTAATACTTGTATATCTGACATTTTTACAGTAAGACTGTTTGATATACTCCACTCCCCTGTCGGTAATACTTGTGTATCTGATGTTTTCACAGTAACACTGTCTAATATACTCCGCACCCCAGTCTGTAATACTTGTATAACTGGCATTCTCACAGGAAAACTGTCTGATATACCCCGCATCCCTGTCTGTAATTGTGGAGCACCATTTACAGTAATATTCTGATGTGCTACACGACTCTCCATTCTGGGCTGTTCATGTCACCTTTCAGATCAGGCCATCAATACTCATATTCAAGACAAATTCCACACTGCACCGACTATGCTTTCCAATTGCTCACAGGAAAACTGCTTATTTGACAATTCACACTTGTGACTCTTGTGAGAAATAAGTGTGCTGCCTTCCTCAAAGAATGAATAGTGCTGACAGAGTTGATGTTTATCTGTGGTGACGCTCTGTCTAGAAACAAGAAACAGAGCAAAAGGGGAGAGAACCAGGCTTGAAGCCAGAAATACTGATCCCTCCACGGCTGAACCAAGACTCGACGGATTCAATCATTTCCATCCCATTTAAATACAGCACACATTTTCAGGGTCATGTGATGATATAGGGTAGAGGGGTGGGTGGGGGTGGGGGGTGGAAAGGATGGAGAGCAGGCCAAGATTTTTTTTTAAATGGAGTGGGCAGTTTTTGCGTTTAAGAGCTCTGCTACTTTGAGCTAAATGAATCAATTTCCGAAGCGTTGATTTGGTTGAAGATTTTTATTTCGAGATGCACTGGTGCAAAGGAAAGAAAAATAAATGAAGACTTACTCCCGACTTCACCCAGGGAATTCATTCATGAATATGTTTCACCTTTTCCAGACTTATCCGGACCCCTCGAAGGACATCTGACCTTTGGTAGAAAATAATGGAAAAGAGAAAGTCCTTAGAGAGGATAATGCAACCTACCCCGGTAATGAGATCTACTGCCTCCAGTTCCCATAGCAACCACTGCCTTTTTTTGTATTATATAAAATGCGCATTTGTCTATTGACCACTTGGAGACATTAACCCTCTCCAGTGCTGCTTTGCTCCCAGCCAAAAGACTATCAATGCCTTTTCTAACTAATCTGTGGATCTGCTGTCTCTTGCAGTTGTCTTTCTGGGATGTTCCTATGTTGCTGGAAACCCATGGCAGATTGTTATGGTTTCCACCCTAATTTTCTTCCCTCCTCTCTTGACGGCATTATTAATGTTAGAAATTGGTTCTACTGATATAGAGTGCCCTCCAATACTTCACCACTCTGTCCAATTATTTTATGTGATTTAGGGCAGTATATAACAGCAGTAGGCTATCCAACTATCTTATTTCATTCAATCCTAATTTAATGTGTGCATGTTCCCACAGGAGGCATGGGTTAGCTATCAGAGCCAGAAAGGCTTGCTAATTTCCTCTTCCCAATCTGAGTGTCAATAGCAGAATAGTAGCTGGCCCCTTTAAGGGGTGATCCGCTGATGGATCATGTGATCCACTTGCCCAATCAGTAGTGAGCACATTGGAATTGCCGAACAGTTCGAGCCAAGAGGCAGAATGGCAGTATTGTGACCACACTACTCTGTACATGGCATGTCGTGCAAATACACATTTATTGTTTGTACCAAACTAGTGGAGCCAAGTTACTACATTTGGCAATGAAGTAAAAGAAAGCTTTAAGTGTGCTTACAAGAACTTCAACTCAGAACTTGATCCAGTCGAAGTCAACTTTGTGAATTTGAAGATAGTTGCAGACATGACTGTCTTCGGTAGAGGGAATTCCTTCGACCCTTTGACTGAAGGTTGATTGGGGTGATTCGAGCGACGATAGTTTTTCTTCAGAGCAAACTAAGTTGAGGTGGAGGGGAAGAAGAGGGTGATATTGTTAAGCATGTGTGGGACCCAAACTTATAATTTAATTCATTGTCTTACGCCCCCAAATGCACTCAACGCAAGTTCGTTTATAGAGATGGTGAATTTAGTAAAAGGGCACTACGACCAAAAGACCTGTGTCATTTTGCAACGGTTCAAATCCAATTCCATGAGAAGAGCTCCGGGGAGACCATTGCAACCTAAATTGCGAGGCTTAGAAAAATTGCGGAATTGATAATGACCAGAATTGATCATCTCCCTGAACACAGAGAAGGCTTCCTTGTGTGGAAGTCCATCATTGAGGTACTGGAACGGTTTGGGTTCGGACCAGGGTTCACCTCCTGGGTGATACAACTGTACTGTGCTCCCATGGCAAGTTGAAAAATGAAATGAAATGAAAATCGCTTATTGTCACGAGTAGGCTTCAATGAAGTTACTGTGAAAAGCCCCGAGTCGCCACATTCCGGCGCCTGTCCGGGGAGGCTGGTACGGGAATCGAACCGTGCTGCTGGCCTGCTTGGTCTGCTTTAAAAGCCAGCGATTTAGCTCAGTGAGCTAAACCAGCCCCTAAATATAAAGCTCATCTGGCAGCGGTGGGATTCGAACCCACGCCCCTGAAGAGACTGGAGCCTTAATCCAGCGCCTTAGACCGCTCGGCCACGCTACCACTATAAGTTATATAGAATTTACAGTGCAGAAGGAGGCCACTTGGCCCATCGGGTCTGCACCAACTCTTGGAAAGAGCACCCCATTTAAGTCGACACTTCCAATCTATCCCCGTAACCTAGTAACCCCACCTAACCTTTTTGGACACTTAGGGCAATTTTGCATGACCAATCCACTTAACGTGCACTTCTTTGGACTGTGGGAGGAAACCGGAGCACCCGGAGCAGACACGGGGGGAAAATGCAGACTCCGCACCATCAGTGACCCAAGCCAGTGACCTGGGATCCTGGAGCTGTGATGCAACTGTGCTAACCACTGTGCTACCCTGCTGCCCACGGTATGGACAAGTGTGTGGACAAATATCATCAACTCTAAATACATCCAGCTGTACAGAGGCATGAGGCAGGGTTGTCCACTGTCCCCGCTGCTGTTTGCTCTGGCAATCGAGCCACTGTCGATCGCCCTCAAAATGAAGAAGGGGTGGAGAGGTCTCCAAAGGGAGGACAGAGAGCACAGAGTTTCACTCTATGTGGATGATCTGCTCCTCGACATCTCAAACCCCCAGGCCAGCTTGGAATGGATAAAAAAACTCCTTAAGGAGTTTGGAGGCTTCTTGGGTTCCAAACTTAATCTGAACAAAAGCGAAATCTTCCCTGTGAATCTGCAGGGGGCAGGGACAGTGCTGGAAGGACTGCCATTTAAACAACATCAAATTCCATTACCTGGTCTTCCAAACAGCCCACAACTGGTAACGGATCCACAAATGGAACCTGACGAGTCGGATGGAGGAAGTTAAAAGGGGCTTGCAGAGGTGGGGCCCACTCAAATCTCCCTCGCAGGGAGAATACAGACGATCAAAATGAATGTGCTGCCCAGGCTCCTTTTCCTGTTCAGATCCCTCGTGATCTACATCCTCAAGGCCTTTTTTCAACACGGTAAACAAGCTAATCCTGCCGTTTTTTTTTGGGGGGGGGCAAGAATCCGAAGATCCAAAAGAAAGTCCCACAAAGGAAAAGAATCATGGGAGGCCTGGCCTTCTCAAACCTACAGTTCTATCACTGGGCAAACACAGCAGAAAGAGTGAGGAGATGGGGTGAAGCAACTTGAAGCAGAATGGGTGAAGATGGAGGAGAGTTCCCGCATATGGATGCCCCTCTGAGCCCTAGTCACAACCGCTCTCCCATCCCCCGCAACGATGCACTCAAGTAGACCAGTGGTAGTAGCCACCCTTTGCATGTGATACCAAATGAGGCAACACTTCGAAATGTCCACCCTGGCCCTCATCGGCAAGAAGCACAGGTTTGCTGCCACAATAATGGACGCCATCTTCAAAAGGTGGAGACAGGATGAGGGGACACTGACGGTTTGGGGCATGTTACATGGTCGTCAGAGTAGCGATCCTGGAGGATCTCACGGAGAGGTTCCAGTTGCCAAAAGGAAATGAGCTAAGACACATACAGGTCATAACCTTCCTCCATAAGGAAAGTACTACGTACCCCCAGATGCCAGGACATTTGGTAGTATGTTGGGCACGGGCGACCTTTACATAGAACATAGAACGATACAGCGCAGTACAGGCCCTTCGGCCCTCGATGTTGCACCGACATGGAAAAAATCTAAAGGCCATCTAACCTACACTATGCCATTATCATCCATATGCTTAACCAATAAATTTTTAAATGCCCTCAATGTTGGCGTGTTCACTACTGTTGCAGGTAGGGCATTCCACGGCCTCACCACTCTTTGCGTAAAAAACCCACCTCTGACCTCTGTCCTATATCTATTACACCTCAATTTAAGGCCATGTCCCCTCGTGCTAGCCACCTCCATCCGCGGGAGAAGGCTCTCGCTGTCCACCCTATCTAACCCTCTGATCATTTTGTATGCCTCTATTAAGTCACCTCTTAACCTTCTTCTCTCTAACGAAAACAACCTCAAGTCCATCAGCCTTTCCTCATAAGATTTTCCCTCCATTCCAGGCAACATCCTGGTAAATCTCCTCTGCACCCGTTCCAAAGCTTCCACGTCCTTCCTATAATGAGGCGACCAGAACTGTACGCAATACTCCAAATGCGGCCGTACTAGAGTTTTGTACAACTGCAACATGACCTCATGGCTCCGGAACTCAATCCCTCTACCAATAAAGGCCAACACACCATAGGCCTTCTTCACAACCCTATCAACCTGGGTGGCAACTTTCAGGGATCTATGTACATGGACACCGAGATCCCTCTGCTCATCCACACTACCAAGAATTTTACCATTAGCCAAATATTCCGCATTTCTGTTATTCTTTCCAAAGTGAATCACCTCACACTTCTCCACATTAAACTCCATTTGCCACCTCTCAGCCCAGCTCTGCAGCATATCTATGTCCCTCTGTAACCTGCAACATCCTTCCGCACTGTCTACAACTCCACCGACTTTAGTGTCGTCTGCAAATTTACTCACCCATCCTTCTGCGCCCTCCTCTAGGTCATTTATAAAAATGACAAACAGCAACAGCCCCAGAACAGATCCTTGTGGTACGCCACTCGTAACTGAACTCCATTCTGAACATTTCCCATCAACTACCACTCTCTGTTTTCTTTCAACTAGCCAATTTCTGATCCACATCTCTAAATCACCCTCAATCCCCAGCCTCTGTATTTTCTGCAATAGCCAACCGTGGGGAACCTTATCAAACGCTTTACTGAAATCCATATACACCACATCAACTGCTCTACCGTCGTCTACCTGTTCAGTCACCTTCTCAAAGAACTCGATAAGGTTTGTGAGGCATGACCTACCCTTCACAAACCTATGCTGACTGTCCCTAATCATATTATTCCTATCTAGATGATTATAAATCGTATCTTTTATAATCCTCTCCAAGACTTTACCCACCACAGACGTTAGGCTCACCGGCCTATAGTTACCGGGGTTATCTCTACTCCCCTTCTTGAACAAAGGGACCACATTTGCTATCCTCCAGTCCTCTGGCACTATTCCTGTAGCCAATGATGACCTAAAAATCAAAGCCAAAGGCTCAGCAATCTCTTCCCTGGCTTCCCAGAGAATCCTAGGATAAATCCCATCCGGCCCCGGGGACTTATCTATTTTCACCTTGTCCAGAATTGCCAACACTTCTTCCCTACGCACCTCAATGCCATCTATTCTAATAGCCTGGGTCTCAGCATTCTCCTCCACAATATTATCTTTTTCTTGAGTGAATACTGACGAAAAGTATTCATTTAGTATCTCGCTTATCTCCTCAGCCTCCACACACAACTTCCCACCACTGTCCTTGACTAGCCCTACTCTTACCCTAGTCATTCTTTTATTCCTGACATACCTATAGAAAGCTTTTGGGTTTTCCTTGATCCTACCTGCCAAAGACTTCTCATGTCCCCTCCTTGCTCGTCTCAGCTCTCTCTTTAGATCCTTCCTCGCTTCCTTGTAACTATCAAGCGCCCCAACTGAAACTTCACGCCTCATCTTCACATAGGCCTCCTTCTTCCTCTTAACAAGAGATTCCACTTCTTTGGTAAACCACGGTTCCCTCGCTTGACCCCTTCCTCCCTGCCTGACTGGTACGTACTTATCAAAAACATGCAATAGCTGTTCCTTGAACAAGCTCCACATATCCAATGTGCCCAACCCTTGCAGCCTACTTCTCCAACCAACACATCCTAAGTCATGTCTAATGGCATCATAATTGCCCTTCCCCCAGCTATAACTCTTGCCCTGCGGGGTATACTTATCCCTTTCCATCACTAACGTAAAGGTCACCGAATTGTGGTCACTGTTTCCAAAGTGCTCACCTACCTCCAGATCTAACACCTGGCCTGGTTCATTACCCAAAACCAAATCCAATGTGGCCTCGCCTCTTGTTGGCCTGTCAACATATTGTGTCAGGAAACCCTCCTGCACACATTGTACAAAGAATGACCCATCTAATGTACTCGAACTATATCTTTTCCAGTCAATATTTGGAAAGTTAAAGTCTCCCATAACAACTACCCTGTTACTTTCGCTCTTTTCCAGAATCATCTTCGCCATCCTTTCCTCTACATCCCTAGAACTATTAGGTGGCCTATAGAAAACTCCCAACAGGGTGACCTCTCCTTTCCTGTTTCTAACCTCAGCCCATACTACCTCAGAAGAAGAGTCCCCATCTAGCATCCTTTCCTCCACCGTAATACTGTCCTTGACTAGCAGCGCCACACCTCCCCCTCTTTTGCCCCCTTCTCTGAGCTTACTAAAACACCTAAACCCCGGAACCTGCAACAACCATTCCTGTCCCTGCTCTATCCATGTCTCTGAAATGGCCACAACATCGAAGTCCCAGGTACCAACCCATGCTGCCAGCTCCCCTACCTTATTTCGTATACTCCTGGCATTGAAGTAGACACACTTCAAACCACCTACCTGAACACTGGCACCCTCCTGCGAAGTCAAATCTGTGCTCCTGACCTCTATACTCTCAATCTCCCGTACCCCAAAACTACAATCCAGGTTCCCATGCCCCTGCTGAATTAGTTTAAACCCCCCCAAAGAGCACTAACAAATCTCCCCCCCCAGGATATTGGTGCCCCTCAGGTTCAGATGTAGACCATCCTGTCTATAGAGGTCCCACCTTCCCCAGAAAGAGCCCCAGTTATCCAGAAATCTGAATCCCTCCCGCCTGCACCATCCCTGTCGCCACGTGTTTAATTGCTCTCTCTCCCTATTCCTCATCTCACTATCACGTGGCACGGGCAACAACCCAGAGATAACAACTCTGTTTGTTCTCGCTCTGAGCTTCCATCCTAGCTCCCTAAAGGCCTGCCTGACATCCTTGTCCCCTTTCCTACCTATGTCGTTAGTGCCAATGTGGACTACGACTTGGGGCTGCTCCCCCTCCCCCTTAAGGACCCGGAAAACACGATCCGAGACATCACGTACCCTTGCATCTGGGAGGCAACATAGCAAACGTGAGACTCTCTCGCTCCCACAAAATCTCCTATCTGTGCCCCTGACTATTGAGTTCCCAATTACTAATGTTCTACTCCTTTCCCCCCTTCCCTTCTGAGCAACTTTGGAAGGGAAACTGTTCGGACCTGTATGGGTGACTGTTGGAGGAGGTACCCTGCCCCTTGGATGAGACAAGGGAAAAATGGGAGGACAAACTAGACATCGAAATAGGGAGAGGACTCTGGGTCGAAGCACTGCACAGGGTGAACTCCACCTCCACATGCGGAGGACTCAGCCTAATGCAGCCAAAGGTGGTGCACAGAGCGCACCTAACCAGATTACGAATGAATAGGTTCTTTCCAGAGGTGGAGGAAAAATGTGAACGGTGCCAGGAAGGCCCGGCCAACCACACCCACATGTTCTGGGCCTGCCCCAGACTTGCCGTGAACCGGATGGCCTTTTTTGAGGCCATGCACAGGATTGTGGGAGTAATGGTGGAGCCATGCCCAAAGGTGGCGGTCTTCGGGGTCTCAGGCCAGCCAGAACTTTTTATGGGGATGTGGGCTGATGCCCTAGCCTTTGCCTCCCTGATCGCCTGTCAGAGGGTCCTGCACGGCCGGCAATGGGCAGCACCACCCAAGGCTGCAGATTGGTTGTCTGACCCTGGCGGCATTTCTCAAACTGAAGAAAATAAAATTTGCCATCCGAGATTTGGAAGGGGGCTTCCACAGGACGTGGAAGCCACTCACCAACTTGTTCCAAGATCTCTTCATAGCTATTAACCAATAGAGTAAAGGAGGGGAGGGGGAGGGGGAGACACAGGTGAGCCACAGGTTTAAGATGAAATGAAGAGAGGGGGAAGGGGTGGAGAGGGATGGAGGGGATTCAGGGGCTGGAGGACACTCAAGGTAAACTAGAGGGACAAGGGACTAAAACTGTTTGGTATCTGCAAATATGCACCTGGGCAAAATTAGGAACTGCAACAAAGATACGCCGATCAAAGGGGGAGAGCCACAGCCACAGAATGAGGGAAAGCAATTGTATGTAAATATCTGTACTGACTTCTGCCTGGCTTTTTATCTCAAAATACAAAAACCCAATAAAAATAGGTTGAAAAAAAAAGAAAAATTGCAGAACACTGTGACTTCGGGACAGCACTAAATGAAATGCTGAGGGATCGATTGGTTTGTGGATTTAATGATGAGGCCATACAGATGAAGTTGCGGGCAGAAACTGAGTTTGATTTTTAAAGAGCATTGGAAATAGCAATGGAGAGAACTGTGAAGGGCTTCCAGGAACTTCAGAGTACGCAGAATGGCATGGTCCACCAGTTAGAGCAGGAAGCTGCAGGACGCAGTGGTGCCAAAAGTAAAGAGTCCAGTTTACACAGGGAAGCAAGTACAGAAGCTGGTAGAATTTGAAAATTCAGGAGAATGAATCAACAAGCTCGGATCAGTACAGAGTGTTACATGTGTGGGTGAAAACATTCCCTAGAGATTTGCAGACTTAAACAAGTAGAATGCTTTGTCTGCCACCAGAAGGGCCATTTGAGGCACAGATGCAAGAGTAAGCAGAATCTACTTAGTAGCCATAAAGTGAACAGTTCATCACCGGTACATTACGTTTCCTTACGAGTGATTGGAATGCTCTTCAGATAAATAATGTGATATACCCCATTAGAGTGGTGTTCCTGGTCAATGGCAGACTATTAAGAATAGAAGTAGACATGGGAGCGGCTGCTACCGTAGTAGGGCAGCAGAGCTACAGATATCTTTGAGAAGGGGTTCATTATCTGAGGGTGCAGAACACGGCAGCAAGATTGGCTACCTACATGGGGGAGGTGCCCGAAAAACCGATGAGCTATGGGCAACAATCTTCCCAACTTCCGTTAATCGTGGTGTCTGGCCAATGACCACGTCTAAATTAAACTCAACTGTTTCAAAATTTTCAGAATTAAGGAAGGTGGCCTGCATGAAGTAATCAAGACGTATCAGAACATTTTTCAGGATAAACTGGGGAAAATCAAAGTTTTAAAGGCAAAAATTTATATAGCACCCGGGAGCAACCCAATTTGTTTTCAAGGCTAGACTTGTGCCTAATGCATTGCTGGAGAAAGTTGAATCTGAGCTAGAAAGACTTGAAGAACTGGGTATAAGCCAACCTGTCCACTTCGCTAATTGGGCAGCCTGCATATTACCTGTTATTAAACCCGATAAGACAGTCCGTGGGACTATATGTTAACAGTAAACTAAGCAGTGAAGCTGGACAGATATCCTATTCCGAAGATAGAGGATTTATATGCAAGACTGGCTGGAGAACATTTGTTTACAAAATTGAATATGAGCCATGCATATCAACAGTTGGAGTTGGATGATGCTTCCAGAGGATACATGACTATTGCCACCCATAAAGGATTATATCAGTATACATGCTTGCATTACGGCATTTCATCAGCTTGCGCCGTTTTTAAAGAACCATGGAAAGTTTATTACAGGGTTTGCTGAATGTTATATATTCGGATGACATATTGATTACAGCTGCAACCGAAGCAAAATACTTGGATAATCTGGAAGAAGTACTGAAAAGGTTTCAGGAGGTGGGAGTTCACCTAAAAAGAGAAAAATGCACTTTCCAGGCCAGAAACGTATCTAACCTCGGTTATCATAGGACTGCATCTTTTGGAGGACAAAGTAAGGACAATAAAAGAGGCACTGGCCCCGAGGAACATCCCGGAGTTTAAATCATTCCTGGAGATGGTTAATTATCATGGGCGTTTCCTTCCAAATCTGACACCTCTTTACCTCTTTACATGTGTTACTGAAGAAACACTAGAGATAGTTATGGAAGCATCACAGAGATAAGCATTTAATAAGGTCAAGCAATTTTTGCATTCATCTTGCCCACTGGTACATTTTGACCCATCCAAGAAGTTGGTGCCAACGAAGGACACCTCCACATATGGAGTTGGGCAGTTGTATCTCACAGAATGGATGATGAGTCTGAGAGTGCTATTGTATATGTGTCATGAACCCTTTCAGAAGCTGAGAAAGGTATTTCACAGATGGAGAAAGAAGGACTATCTGTTGTGTCGGAGTGAGGAAATTCCACCGTATGTCGAAGGAAGGCATGTTATTGTTGTAATGGACCACAAACCATTGGATCTTTTCAAGGAGGACAAGGCTATTTCGCCGTTTGCATTGGCCAGGATTCAGCACTGAGCAATGATTTTATCAATTTATGAATATATATACCGTGGGCAGCACGGTAGCACAGTAGTTAGCACTGTTGCTTCACCGCGCCAGGGCCCCAGGTTCGATTACCAGCTTCGATCACTGTCTGTGTGGAGTCTGCACGTTCTCCCCGTGACTGCGTGGGTTTCCTCTGGGTGCACCGGTTTCCTCCCACAAGTCCCGAAAGACATATGTGCTGTCAAGTAATTTGGACATCCTTAATTCTCCCTCTGTGTACCCGAATAAGGTATGTGGCAACTAGGGGATTTTCACAGTAACTTCATTGCAATATTAATGTAAACCTACTTGTGACAATAAAGATTATTATTATTAAAAACACCTGTCAGGGGCACAGCTAGCCAACGCTGATGCCATTAATCGTCTTCCACTGTCAAAGTGTACGCCACCATCGCAGTGCCCACAAGAAATCATGATGGTAATGAATTTTCGAGACACTTTGCCAGTGTCAGCTGAGCAAATAAAATTGTGGGCCAGCAATGAGCTGCTAGTATCAAAGATAAGACATATTAGTAGGTTGGCAGAATGAGAGAATTTCTGAAGACCTGAAGCCAGCCGACATTAGGAAAGATGAGATAAACTGTGAGGACAATGTGGTAGCGTGGCCCCTTGAAGGGGGTGGGGTCAATGGAAAACATGACCAGCTCGGACCAATCGTGCAGGAGCTTGGGCACAGCGAGTTTGCACAGTGCCCCGGGAGCAGGTCCCAGGCAGTGTGGACCAGGGAGCCAAAGTAAAAAATGAAAAATATGAAAATCACTTATTGTCACAAGTAGGATTCAAATGAAGTTACTGTGAAAAGCCCCTAGTCGCCAGATTCCGGCACCTGTTCGGGAAGGCTGGTATGGGAATTGAACCGTGCTGCTGGCCTGCCTTGGTCTGCTTTAAAAGCCAGTGATTTATCCCAGTGTGCTAAACCAGCCTGTGTGCTAAACCAGCCCCATTAGTGTTGAGACCTGTTGTGTACTGTACTATGTC
The DNA here is from genome assembly GCF_902713615.1 of Scyliorhinus canicula. Classification (NCBI taxonomy): domain Eukaryota; kingdom Metazoa; phylum Chordata; class Chondrichthyes; order Carcharhiniformes; family Scyliorhinidae; genus Scyliorhinus; species Scyliorhinus canicula. The sequence continues at coordinate 31,367,268 of NC_052146.1, read as the reverse complement.
TGTTACTTGACTACCTTTGCCTTTCATCAAACAGGAACAAGATCACAGGTGAGAACAAGCGGAAGGTGATACTTCTGACAGTTTGACGGCCACAATGTGTAATTTTACGAGGAACCTCATGTCCCCAGAGGCACTCGACTCAAAGATCTTTGATCAGATAGTAAAATTGGTTAAAAACATTTCAACCCTCGGGCAGCACAATGACGCATTGGTTAGCACTATTGTCTCACGGCGCCGAGGTCCCAGGTTCGATCCCAGCTCTGGGTCACTGTCCGTGTGGATTTTGCACATTCTCCCCGTGTTTGCGTGGGGTTCGCCCCACAATAAAGGTGTGCAGGTAGATGGATTGACAAGGCTAAATTGCCCCTTAATTGGAAAAAATGAATTAGGTGCTCTAAATAAAAAAAATATTCCAACCCAAGGCCCTTGATTATGCTCCAATGTTCTAAGTTTAACTCTGCAATGAAGAACCATGAAGAGCCTGTCTCAGCCTTCAGAACCAGGCTTCGCCAATTTGCTCAGCATTGTGAGTTCGGGACCAGACTGAGCAGCATCTTGCATGATCAGCATATCCAGAAGAAGCTTTTGGCGGAGACCACGATTACGTTGGAAATAGCGATTGGGATAGATCAGGCGATGGAGTGCGCCGGAAAAAGCGCCACTGAGCTTCAAAGCGTGGCTGAAGGGGCGTTACTAAATTATGGTATGGTATGGCCGTGAGGTCCACTGTGGGATCAACAGGCTCAGCACAGGACCAGACACGGTCCTCGGAACCAGACCAGACCTCAAGGAGTGGGAAGAAGTCGGCGACATCAACCCAAATCCGAGGTGGACTGCTATCGTTGACGGGAAGACCATCTCCAGGAGACCTGTCATGTTTGGGTGTTCCTGTGCTTCTGATGCAACTGAAGGGGGCACATTCAAGCTCGTTGCCATACGAGGCAAAGCACGCCCATGCAAAATAAAACAACAGCAGCAGTAGCTAAAGAGGAACATGCAATGTATCAGTTGCATGCAGTCCAATTGAATAAGAAGGCTTTGATTGAAATTAAGGGGTAGAACCCTTCAAATTGAATTTGACACCAGGCTTCGGTGACCACAGTGAGTGAGCAGACCTTCCAATACTTTTGTGTAGGAACTCAGTCTTTAAGCTTGAAGAGTGCAACATCCAAGCTTCAAACAGACAAATTTTGAAGATCCTTGGAACAGCCAATACCTTAGTGGCCTACAAAGGTTAATCTGCCTTTGGTTGTCGTGGAAGGATATAGAGCCATTCTGTTGGGAAAATGAAATGAAAATGAAATGAAAATCGCTTATTGTCACAAGTAGGCTTCAAATGAATTTACTGTGAAAAGCCCCTAGTCACCACATTCCGGCACCTGTTCGGGGAGGCTGGTACGGGAATTGAACCGTGCTGCTGGCCTGCCTTGGTCTGCTTTAAAAGCCAACTCTTTAGCCCTGTGCTAAACTAGCCCCTGCCAAGAGACTGGTGACAGAAGATTAGCCTCAGCTTACTGAAAATCTTTTAACTAACCCACAGCATCCTTCAAGATATCTTAAGGAGGTATGAAGATGTCTTCCACAAGGCTCTTGATTAATAAGGGCATCAAGGGTTATGGGAAGAAGGCAGGATAATGGGGATGGGAAACATCAGCCTTGATCGAATGGCAGAACGGACTCGATGGGCTGAATAGCCTAATTATGCTTTTATATCATATGGCCTTTTGGTTTATGCAACTGGCCGAATTAAGGGCTGTCGTTTCACGAGATGAGGACCACTACCTCGGCAGTCACAGTAAATACTCGGCGCCGACTGTTTGCCATTCATGGGCTTCTCGAGTCAATTGCTTTGGACAATGGCATCCCCTTCATCAACCATGATTTCCAGGTTTTGTAAGAGCAAATGGCATATGACACATGAAGACAGCCCCCTACCACCCACCGTCGAACAGTCTGGCTGAGAGGGCCATTCAAACTTTCAAGAATGCTATCTGATAAACCACTTCACCAGTGGTTGGCTAATTTTTTTGCTGTTGTACAACTCAGCCCATCATTCCACCACAGGGTCACACCAGCTCAGCTGCTCATGGACCGTCGGATGAGAATTTTGTGTCTTCAAACTTGGCGGGAAAATGGAGGCACGTCAGAGCAGAGGGGCATCAGATTGTTCCAGTTGGGAGACCCTGTTTTGGCCCATGATTTTGCTGCATGCCCACTTTGGTTAGAAGGATGGGTTGTGGCCCAGTCAAGGCTGGTGTCTTATGAGGTCAGTGTAACAGGAAGACTGTCAGGAAGCACGTGGACCATTTGAGGAGTCAAGGGGTGGTGATCCCCAACTTGCAATCGACAAATCCAGCTAGCATCATGAATACTCCTGTAACCCTGTCCAGTTTCTGTTCAACCTGCTGTGCCTGTCAAGGCCAGTTCGCCTGTCATTGAGGTTGTGTCTCCTGATTGTCCAAAAGAGTGCCATCCCTCTGGCAAGGCTATGGATGTCTGGGAGGACTAACTGACTTTTTGATGGTCTCTCGTTTCCCTGTTGCCTCTGTACACATTTGTAGTTTCTGTATATAGTTTCTGGGGTAGTTGTAATGAGCAACTTAAGGGGGTGGGGAGGGATGAGGTAATGTGAGCCCTTTAAGGGGGTGGGGTCCGTGGACCATGTGACCAGCTCTGAGCAAATTGCGCAGGAGCACATAACCCTGGCCAATAGGGAGTTTGTGCAGGGCCCTGGAACAGGACCCCGGTCATTGTGGACCCCAGAGCCGAAGTGTTGAGACCTGTTGTATCGTGTTCTGTGCCTGTTACGTCACTGCCTTTCCCTTCAATTAATAAACACCCATGTTAACTACTAAAAGCCTCCAGTGTATGGCTTGAGCCACCACAGATGGCATCATCCTATGGGGAGAGAGATGCCACAGATGGCATCATCCTATGGGGAGAGAGATGCCACAGATGGCATCATCCCATGGGGAGCGAGAGTAATTGCCCCAGTGCCGAGGCTGGAGTTGCTCCTTGCAGAGTTGCAAAACGCCCATCTGGGCATGTCAAAGATGAAGATTCTTGCCAGAAGCTATGTTTGGTGGCCAGGCATCAACGCCGATATTGAGAAATTAGTGAAGCACTGCGATCAGTGCCAGTTCCAGCAGATGTTAAGTGCTCTTGGGAATGGCTAGGGCGGTCATGGGTACAACTCCACATAGATTACATCAGACCATTTTTGGCAAGATATTTTTACCATTGGTAGACACCCACTCCAAATGGTTGGAAGCATTTGAGATGAGCTCCGCAACCACACACACTACTGTCGAGAAGCTTCATCTGTGCTTCGCGCTTCATGGCTTACCTGAAGTACTCATGTCAGATAATGGAATGGCTTTTACGAGTGCCGAATTTCAAATTTCATATCTTCCAATGGGATAAAACATGTCAGAACTACACCATATCATCCCTCATCAAATGGACTCGCTGAGTGGGCAGCCCAAACTTTTGAGGCTGGCTAAAAGAAAAGCCAGTGGCATCTTTGAAAACAAAGGTAGCTCGGTTGCTCTTAGCATACGGGACCATCCCTCATTCAACCACAGGTATATCTCCAGCAGGGTTACTGGAAGGTCAATGGCTGAGGACCAGGCTAAGCCTGGTATTCCCAAATTTTGTAGGGAGGGTAGAAGCAAAACAGTGCAACCAAAATAGAAACCATGATTGAAAATGAAATGAAATGAAAATCGCTTATTGTCACGAGTAGACTTCAATGAAGTTACTGTGAAAAGCCCCTAGTCGCCACATTCCGGCGCCTATTCGGGGAGGCTGTTACGGGAATCGAACCGTGCTGCTGGCCGGCTTGGTCTGCTTTCAAAGCCAGCGATTTAGCCCAGTGTGCTAAACAGCCTGATTCAGCTAAAGTGCAAGTTCTTTCAAAGTAGACGACCCGGTTTCGGTGAGAAATTTCAGAAGTGGCCCAAGCTGGGTTCTTGGAATTGTTATGGCCAAGACATGAGTGTACAGGACAGGAATTTGAGGAAACATGTGGACCACCTGTGTGGGCGAGAGGCAGGGTCACAGCCTGATTCGTTGTTGCCAGTTGGAGGTGTCGTTGGCTGCCTGGGAAATTAAATTTCCAATCAGTCTGTGACAGGCAAGAGTATTGTTCCAACTGACACAGAGGAGGTTGCAACATCAGTTCCAGAGGAGAGATCTTCGACGGGATTTTCCATTTCTGAGACTAACAATTGATGCCAACGCAGAGTTCCTGGACATTCAGGACAGCAAAACTGGTGCCACACCTGGACCGATTCAGCGACTATTAAGGGGTTAGCACCAGCGCCACGTGGATCACAATCGATTCCAAGGAGAAATAGTGCGGGATTTGCCGGTTCCACGATTGACACTTAGGAGGCTGACAAGCTGCAGCCGCATATACTCACCTCACTCCCCAGTCATACCATCCTAGCCAACAAGGTTGCAGCAAGGAGAGCGGCACCCTGTTTCACCAACGCCGAGCTGGAGACCATCCACCACGTGGTGAAGGAGAGGTGCTTGACCCTGTACCCCGACCCGGAAAGGAGGCTGCCAGCCGCCGCTGTTCATCGTGCCTGGGTACAGGTGGCAGAGGTGGTCAGTGCCGAGGGCAATATTGTCCAGACCAGCTGGCAGCGTCGGAAGAAACTGCTCGACCTCCTCAGGGCGGCCAGAGTGAGTAGGCGGCATTTTGCCCCTGGCACTAACACTGATCCCACATACCCATAACCCTATCCCCTCCAACCCAAAGGCCGATCAAACACCCATCCTGCACCACATGCCAGCACCCATATTGGCTGCCAGGGCCGGGTTCCATGGACATGGCACAGGTGCCGCACTGTCTCTTTGTTGAGACAGCACTTCCTGCGGCACATGCTGTCTGTCATCTCATTGAAAGGCAAACAACACCTACGCATCTTGGGCCATTGCTGGTGTCCCCTCTGGGTGCCCTTTGACTTGATGGATGGCCGGGACTGCAGGGTGTGCAGCGGCCCCCGGACATGGGGTGCCACCTCCAACCTGCGTCAACACTGCTGCTGTCTTCTACAGCTTCTGGGCTGCCACCAGCACGATGAGGGCTGCCACTACGGGGTCAACAACACCATCCATCTTGGATGCTGTTAGTAATTGGAGAAAGAGAGAGACGGACAATCAGTTAAGGCTTCCACCCCACGACCCTCATATTCCCTGAGCCTCCCCTCACCCAAACGTGTTCTGCCTTCTCCCTGAACTGACCTAGTTGTGCTGCCGAACCCCGCTCTGCAGACTTGCCCCACGGCCCCAGCAGGACACCCTAAACCCCAGTCCCCTGCCGGGAACATTAGGGAGACTATGCTCAGGTACCTCCCCAAATCCACGCATTCACCCTCAGGTTGCGGGAATATCCCCAGTGCTGAAGCCCAGGTTTTGGGTGTTTGATTGTTGGTTGCTGCCTCTGTGGTGTTGACGCCTCCAAGGTTCAGGTGAAGTATCCAGCTTTCACAGTTTGATTGGATTGCTGGGCAATAACATTCACCTGAGACATGGCACGAGTACCCACGACCATGCACTTGAGAGCTGTGAAGGGTTCCCATAACTAACAATACCAATTCCTTATTAGCAATAGCCTTCAGCTGTGCAACCAGAGGCTGCTCACAGCCAAAGGGAGTTAAAGTGTCCTTCAGCATAAAACCACGAACAGTTCTGTGTCTTGGAGGTATTTGGTAGGACAGGCAGGCAGCAGCTGTAATTGCCTCTGTTATGGGTATGCACAATATTGGAGGATGGCATGTATGTCCCGCAGATGGTAAGCCCCTCACACTCCCCCAGCCCACGAGAGATCCCTGACCTGTGGCAGCACCCAGCTCCCCACCCAGGCCCATTGTTCCCCCCCCCCCCCCCCCCCCCCCCCCCGAGCACTGGGGCAGCAGTTCCAGTGCCCCTGGGCTGCATGCTGAGGTATGGAAATAGCTACTAACCTCCTCAGCTTCCCCGCAGCAGCCATTGCGCTAGCTTCCCATTTTAATTGGGAGTGCTAAACGGCACCTGCGTGACTTCTCACCGGGAGCGGTTCGCTCCTGGGAGGCTGTTAGATTGGGCACCCATCTCGCTAATCAGATGGAGATTGATATTAATCGGTGTCAATTTGTGTCTCGCCACGTATGTGCGAGATCCGGGACCCGCCACCGAGAGTGGGTAGGTTAGATTGCGGATTCACGCCTGACGCGGATCCTGATTTTGGCCACTCATGATTTAACCGGCGCGCCCTGATCTGCACTGGCCGCAAAGCAGCCATTAAATCACACCCCTGATCTCCACTACTTGGGCGAGCATCCAAATTCTATTGGAGAAGACTGATTTAGACTCACACAAAAGGATGTCATGTTTCCATAGAGCTGCCCAACGGCAAACTGAAGGGAGTAAAATTTGTGAGGAGAAATTAGATGTTTTCTTGACTTAATCTCTGACCTTTATAACACCTACTAATTTTTGCTCATAGCCAGAATATGGGGCAGGGTTAAAAGAATGAACCTGATAAAAATAGATGAAATCCAACTTTAAAACTGGACACCAATTATTTTATTCTCAGGTCATTGGTTAACACACCTCTGAGTTTTAACTTAGTCTTAACCCTTTCCTGATGAATATACAGCTGCTGATTTTTCTGGAAGCTTTGAACCCAGACACTGGCTGGGCACAGTACATCCAAAGTGCACTGTGTTCCAGGCCTATGAACATCCAAATCTGCTTGGTCAGGTTATTAACAAGGCCAAGTTAAACCTCCAGGGCAAGGCCCTCCCTTGAGCAGCGTTCTTGCACCAGAAAGTGAGGTAGAAATGTTAATCTTTTCTCCAGGCCCTTGAAGCCAGCAAGAGGGATACTGACTGCCACGGTTGGAGATCTTCTGACTGCTATTTGAGATCTGCAGCCAACTGCCTCCTGCTGAACCCTGGCTTCCTGTCCCTAAAATCAAAACAAGGAACCTACCTCCAACCATAAGGGGGCTGGAGCCAAGTTTATAAAACTTGTTTCTTCTGGCAAAACTATTGGAAAATGAGATCGAAGGGGTGGGAATGTTTGGCCTGCATCTATTCCAGGCGTTGATCCCAGGAAAATTGGTCCCAGCAACAGTGTTGCTGTACAGTGAGTAATCCTTGCCCTGTTCAATAAACAGAAGGCCTCTGTAGTTGCACAGTGAATAACTGTTATCCTTTTAAACAAACAGGAACTCCATAAAATTGTATCATATGTAATCTTTACACTGTTCAAATCCATTTAATTCTTAAGTCCCTGGATGCAATATGTTCAAACCCATTGTTGGTATACTGGTATTGTGTCCTATACCATAAACTCCAGATAGAGAACTAATAACAGCCTGAGGTATGTGCCAGCAAGCAGAATTCTTGCTACATGTGAGTAGCAAGATGTGAATCAAAGACAGTTAATTTCAGTGATGGTCACTTTGCAGACGACACGTTGAGTAGCCAGAAGGAGGGACACAAATTAACAGAAAAATCTCCTCTGTCTCTCATTCAGTTCGGCAATTCAGAAAGAACAATATTTAGTCAGTTGGTGGGTAATTGTGTACTTTGCCTCCAAGATGTTGGACCGTCAATCACAGAACATCTCAAAACAGAAACATTGGATAATGGATGGTAATGACCCACAACAGGGAAACTGATAAAAACATTGGGCACAGTTCTGAAAATAACTGAAGTAATAAAAGATTTTAAAATATCTGACCTGAAGATCTGTTGCAGAATCAATGGACGCTATTCAGCGGTCTCGTCAAGCCAAACTGTGTCAGGACGAGGCTGTTGAATCTGGCGAGAGGCCTCTCGCGAGATTCGCGACATTCAAGACATTTGACGTGATTCAATGGAATCTCGCGACGTCACGATCTGGATTGCCCGTGCCAGGGGTTGGGCCCAGGGGAGGGCGTTGCCCATTAGAGATGAGGTGAGCGGGCCTCGAGGATCCTGGAAGAGGTAAGTTGGGTGATGTAGAGTGTCCTCAGGCTCGCTGGGGTTCAAACGATCGGGGCTGCCCTTTAAGGTGATGCCCTGATCCATGAGTAGTCTTCCTGCACTGGTGAGCTGAGCTCGTCAATGTAGGAAATGACTTAAAGAGTGGCCTTAACAGAGAGTTCCTGACCAAGGCCAAATAAAAGAGCAAAATGCCGTTCAATTGTGGGGTCTTTCCCAATGCTGAAGGCACCGTCAAACTCAGGTCCACTGAATGACGCCCAATATGTTACTGCACGGTAAAGAAAGGAGGCCTTTGCTGACTGAAGCAGTACGTTACTTGCAAAAGGGCTTTCAATACCATGGAATACAAAAGAAATATTGGATTGGATTGGATTGGATTTGTTTTTGTTTATTGTCACGTGTACCGAGGTACAGTGAAAAGTATTTTTCTGCAAGCAGCTCAACAGATCATTCAGTACATGGAAGAAAAGGGAATTAAACAAAATTCAAGAAAATAAGTTAAAAGTGTATCTGTTGGGGAGAGCTTGCAGAGAGTCGCCTCACTCCGGCACAGCAACAGGCAATTCTCTCAAGCTTCCTCCCATCTTGTCTCATCTAAATCTACCATGGTAACCATCTATTCCCTTATCCCTCATATACTTCCATCGTTCCCTTTAAGTGCGTCTGCATCATTTCCCTCAACCATTCCCATTGGCAGCGGGCTCCACGTTCTCACCTCACTTTGGGTAAAGAAGAAGAGTCTGGGGTTTTTTTTTTGCAGAGCCTGTTTTCACCGAGTTATCAAGCTCGTTGATCCTTTGAAGGAGTAAAAAAGGTTCAACGTCCAAAGGATATATTGCTTCCTTTCATTTCAGTTGAAGGCGTAATTAAGGAACCAGAAACAAACATGTTGAAACTGTTTCTTCCACAAAACACATGAGTATATTATGTTGGATTCTAGGCCAAACACCTAATCACGCAAAGGAAAGTTCTGTGTAAATACTTCATTACAATGAAAAGAAAAATGGGAAGGGAGAAATTTTTCCAAAGACCTCTCTGCCCTGGCAGTGGACAGGAGGAGTATGCCTGGTACACGCTGAGACTCAGAAGCTGCTGCGACTTCTTCCTGTTAGCTTGGCCAACTGGTATCACAAATGCACCCTGGGCATGGCCTTGTGCCAGCAGGAGAGCACAAAGGTCAAGCCCATCTGCCAGCCTAAGAGGAAAATGGACAAGAATTGTTCACAGAATACCCACAGCGCAGAAGGAGGCCATTCAGCCCATCGAGTCTGCACCAACCCTTTGAAAAAGCATATGAATTATATTATGAATCTCAACATCTGGGTGCCCCATTTGCAGAACAGCAGACAAATGAGCAAGGAGGTCAATAACACCCTCTCCTGCATCATTAGTATTCTTCCAAGGAGATCTCCTGAAATCCTGGGCCAACACAAAGAACTTTGTGACTTTGTGCGATAAGGATCTGCTTCCCTTTTCTTGACCTTTGCCCCAGGGAATTGGCATTTCCTGTTGGCGAACGTCAAGTTGTCAGCCCCAGAATCTTCAAGTATTCTCAGCTCCTCACCCATCAAATGTGGTCTGTCGAATTCTCCAGTCTCTCGCAGCACAAGAACAGTAATGTCCAATGCAATATTTGATCATCTTAGTCCATACCTACCGTACGACCTCCAGCATACTTTCAAAGGACTTGTACGTTGGGCATTGACGTTTTTGTTCAAAGCACAGCACGTTGTATGTACCGGACACAATGTTGCATGCACTGCACTTCGGCAAGCAACTCGAGCTTCAGCTAAAATGAATTGTGTGTGAAGGGTATTCACTGTTATATGGGTAAATTCAGCAGTCAATTTATACACAGCAAACTCCCATGAATAGAAAACCAGATGAATATCCAATAATTCTGTTTGGGTGGTGGTAAGATGTGATAAGGCCGTCCTGTCCTGCTCCTTGCATAGACTTGTTCTGGGTACAGCAGGCTATTTCCACCATGCTAACGCTATCAATGGGCGGCATTCTCTGGCCTTCCAGCCATGTGTTTCTTGGCGTCAGAAAGAGGTGCACCGTTCATTGGCGGCATGATCCTCTCCTCTTGCTGCTGCCAATGGGAATTCCCATGGAAGTCACCGCACGCCGCCAGGAAACCCACAGACGTGGGTGTGCTCTTGGCAGGATCAAACATTCCCGCCACCAGCGAATGGCCGGAGAATTCTGGCCAATGTGTAAATGTACCGGCAAGTGCGTGCTTAATTGCCTTATTGAAGACAGGTAATGGTTATTGACATAACCTCCAAAAGCTGGAACAGTTGCTATGGGATAATTATATGGAGTTTGTATCTCTGCCGAGTTGGATGTAGAATAAACTTGCTAAAGGCAAAAGACAAGCTGCTATATTATTTCTCCATCCTATACGAACAGTTACTATTAACTAACCCTGCCTCTGAGGGAGAAGCTGTGGGTTCAAGTTACACTCTGGACTTGATGATCACAGAAGGTGCATTTATAACATAAGTCATAATGTAAATCCTTACATTGAATCCCTACAGGGCAGAAGGAGGCCATTCGGCCCATCAAGTCTGCACTAACCCTCCAAAAGAGGACCTCACCCAGTCCCACTCCCCTACCCTAACCCCGTAACCCCATGACCCCACCTAACCTGCACATCTTTGGACACTAAGGGGCATGTTAGCCTAATTTAGCCTTCTAATATGCCCATGGCAGACAGTAAGAGTGGGAGAGTCTCTTGGTCAGCCATACTTACTCATGGTCCCTCTCAAGTTATAGCCTTTAGTGACAGGCTGGTGACCCTGTTCCAGGACATAAACTAGCTATGGAAACAAACATAAGCTTGTGCTTTATCTGTGTCTCATGTGTCACTAAAAGGAAGACATTCCTTACCTCAGCAAAGGCCTCTGTCCCAAACCAAACCCCACCCCACCCCACCCCAACCACTCTTGAAACTCTTACTTATCCAAAGTGCTCATTCTTTCACCATGAAGTTTCTAAACTGTCCATGACATTTATATCGCTAACAAGCATTGGGTCTTCCAATCACATGCACTCAACTGCACCAAGATCCGATTCAGTAGCTGAGCGATGCAGAGAGTCTTGAGTGGCCAAGAATTCATAACACCTGCCAACCCAAAGTCAGGTCAGTACCCGCAAAATTCCAGGTCTAATTTCTCCTGGCAAATAAACTGTTTTTTGTGGACACATGATGCCCTATTTAAAACTTACCTTTCACGCACGTTACTCTATTACCAGTGCATTTTATACACAGTGCTTGTGGCCTCCAGTAACAACTTATATTTAAATAGCACCAAATAAAATATCCCAAGGCGCTTCACAGGAATGTTAGCAAACAAAATTTGGCAGTGAGCTACACATGGAGATATTAAGACGGGTGACCAAAAATGTGGTCAAAGGCGTTTTTCAGGAGCGTCTTACAGACGGAAAGAGAGTTCGAGAAGCAGAATGGTTTTGGAAGAGAATTCCAGCGTTTAACACTGAGGCAGCTATGGAGCAATTATAATTCAGGATGAATAAGAGGTCGCACAATTGTAAATTTGATTGAAACCCAGATAATGTGTGACTGGGTTTACAATCTACATATGTGGTAGCTCTGATTCCCCTTTAGTGTTCACAGAGTGCAATACACATCTGACCCTGCCGAGAACCCCGATTGCAAACATTTTACAGTAGTTATTATCTGCATTGCATATGGATTGTCTTGTTTATAGCTCAATATACACATGCATTATAATACTTACGACATCATGTTCTGCGCACTTTTTTTACGGGCCAGATTACACAAGTTATCATGTTTCTATGAATTGCACAGTTTGCCTTATTTACAACGTGTTACCTGTTTACAGTCCAAATTAACACCTGACAACCGACATTAAACTTGTTAACTCGTTTACTGCCAGATCACACAGATTCCTTCACTGTGCCATTTTGTCACGACTGAATCTGCCAGAATACAGCCAGTGAATATTTCACTTTGAACGATTAATGAGCAAAGAAATTGTCTGGCAAAGGGATCATTAATGTTGGGAAACTGGTGGTGTTATTATGTACCCAACCACCTGGTGCATTAGCTATCAGGGCCAGCTTTATCAAGAATCATTTTTCAACCGTGTAATCCATTGTTTGCCTGGAATGAAATAGATTGTGATGATCACAGACATTGGAGGGCAAGAAAGAAATGAACCACTCGACTCAGCGAAGGAGCGGGAAGCTATGATTTAGGGGAGAACAGAGGGGAGGGAGGCAGAGGGAAAATGCAGAGGGACAGCTTAATAAAAATAAATGAAATTTTGATGTGCTCTGAAGTGAGGTTGTTGGAAAGCTGTGTTAAGAAAATTTGATTTTTTTTTTTGCGAAAAAGCTATTTGTGACAGCTCTGAAATGGAGTCTAGACAGGCAGAGGAAAAAGGGGTGATTTTTGTCTCTTTAACCAAATCTGGGAGAGAGATTTCATTTTTCTTTGAGAAGAAACAGTGTGTTGCCAAGGTTTTAATAAATGACACATTTAGACTGGGCACCGCGTCCGTGTTTGTTTAAATAAAGGGTTTCCAACTATGCAAAGGAGCTTGGTTGCTACAACAAATCCAAATATTTCGAAACAGCAGTTACATATATTAAAAAAAAATAAAAGATTTTGACAGCATTAACCCAATGACAACCAGCAGGGACATCTACAGGGGCTACAAGGGGTTTGCTTCCAAATGATCAGGTATCGAGGTGTTTCAGCGGTTTGCAGCAATTACTACTGAGGAGAGTACACTTCTTGATTGGCTCCACCAAGTTCTCAAAACTAGGGCAGCACGGTGGCACAGTGGTTAGCATTGCTGCCTACGGCGCTGAGGACCTGGTTTCGAATCCCGGCCCTGGGTCACTGTCTGAGGAGTTTGCACATTCTCCCCGTGTCGGCGTGGGTTTCTCCCCCACAACCCAAAATGTGCAGGGTAGGTGGATTGGCCACGCTAAATTGCCCCTTAATTGGAAAAGATAATTGGGTACTCTAAATTTATAAAAAAAAAGTTCTCACAACTCCCCACCCCCACACACACCCCCGCCACTTGGAATTGACATGATTCAAAGTTTACATTTTACACAAGGAAACAAGGTCAATTTGTCCGATGGGAGTGATTCTAACTTCACCTACCTGAAGTAACCTGAGGAGACTGGGCAGTTAAAATCTCCCGCCTTCCCCAACCTGGAGCCATAGCAAGCTGAGGCCCATCTTTCCTGTCCTGCTTCACTGAACAGGTGGCACGGACGCCTACCCAGAGCTGGCAGAGTTTTGTTTTTAAACATATGTATGCCTCCATATGGGATGCCTGCGCAATCCTATCTTTGGCAGTTATGCTTCTTCAATCTGTCTGAAGTCGGACTGAATTCTCAGGCAGACGAGACTGCGTGCAAATCAATAAGATGCTTCATTTCACAGTAAGGTGCAGATGCAGAATAATAGCTATGATCAAGTCAATCAGTACGGTCAATGTCCCCTTGCGACTTCCTGTTCCCATCTACACAAATTACTGCGCTTTTCCATTTAGTGTCATCTGAAAGTTTGTATATGCAACTGTCTATTTATCCAAATGGCGTTTGCAAATTTCCAATTCAAATTCACAAAAACAGACAGATCCGTGTGACGAGTCAATATTCCTGATGGTCGCAGGATGGTTGAAAAAGCGACTATTAGCAAAAGGTAAACTAAAGAATCACCCGAAGTGTTTCACAGCCAATTAATTTCTTTTGAAGAGTTAGTCGATGCTTTCTGTCGGCAAACACCACCAGCCAATTAGTAAATTCCTTGGGGTCAGTACTTTGGAGGGCTGTGAGCATGATACTGATGCAAGCATCTAAGCAAATTACTGCGGATGCTGGAATCTGAAACAAAAACAGAAAATGCTGGACAATCTCAGCAGGTCTGACAACATCTGTGGAGAGAGAAGGGAGCTAACATTTCGAGTCTGGATGACTCCTTATCGGAGGTGCTTCATTGAACGATCCTGATGCAATGACTTTCAGTTTTGATCTGTTTTAATAATGGTTGGGAATGGTGGTAAGGACTGCCCGCTCTTGTTCCCACTGAATCTTTTCTGTCCACTTTAATAGGTACACAGGACTTTGATCTAATATTGAATCCAAAAGATGGTGGGCGGGATATTCCGTTCCGTCGCTCCCGTTTTCGATGGGATCCTCCGCTTCTCCCGCAGTATAATAATAACCTTTATTGTCACAGGTAGCCTTACATTACCACTGCAATGAAGTTACTGTGAAAAGCCCCGAGTAGCCACATTCCGGCACCTGTTTGGGTACAGAGGGAGAATTCAGAATGTCCAATTCACCTAACAGCACATCTTTCGGGACTTGTGGGGGGAAACTGGAGCACCCGGAGGAAACCGATGCAGACACGGGGAGAACGTGCTGACTCCGCACAGACAGTGACCCAAGCCGGTAATCGAACCTAGGACCCTGGCGCTGTGAAGCAACAGTGTTAATCACTGTGCTATCGTGCCAAAGTGCGCGGCTGGCAAAGCAGAGAATCCCACCGACGGAGAATCCAGCCTCCTGCCTCTGACAGTGGCATGCTCCACTGAGGTGTTAGTCTAGATGATACATTTTACGTCTGCAGTGGACTTTCAACCGGACAAGGTCAGCACTTTTGGAGTATAATCATAGAATTTACAGTGCAGAAAGAGGCCATTCGGCCCATCGAGTCTGCACCGGCTCTTGTAAAGAGCACCCTACCCAAGGTCAACACCTCCACCCTATCCCCATAACTCTGTAACCCCACCCAACACTAAGGACAATTGTGGACACTAAGGACAATTTATCATGGCCAATCCACCTAACCTGCACATCTTTGTGACTGTGGGAGGAAACCGGAGCACCCGGAGGAAACCCACGCACACACGGGGGGGATGTGCAAACTCCGCACAGACAGTGACCCAAGCCGGAATCGAACCTGGGACCCTGGAGCTGTGAAGCGATTGTGCTATCCACAACGCTACCGTGCTGCTCTATCATCAGTATATAATCAGTGTTGTAATGCTGAGGTTCAGCATCACAGTTGTGATTATGCTTCAAAAATACGTCATTCGCTGCGAGCCGCATTGAGATTTCCTGATGTTATAGAAGGAGCTGTATATAAGCAAGTCCCTTCCTTCTTTCTTCTTTCCTAACTCAGAGACGAGAGGAGGGTTCTACCATGGAGCTAATCTGATACTCAGCCCAGTGACAACTCTGTTGCATACAATTAAATAAAAGCATCACAAGGATATGATGACAGAATATGGGAAAAGAGGTTCGTGGTCGGACGGCAGAGACACGAGAGAAGCAGTGGCAGATACTTCTGGTAATATTTCACAAATTCAACAAAGATCTATTTAATTGAAAAAGAAAAACACTGTGAGGAGGATGCACCATCCGTAGCTAACTGAAGAAATTAAGGATGGCATCAAATTGAAAGAAAAGATAAGTGGAGGCCCAGAAGATTGGAAACGTTTTAGGGACCAGAATTCTGAGGGTTATCCCATTTTATTAATTTAGAAATTCCAGCATTTGCAATGGAGCAGTTTTAAAATGAATCTCGGGCACTTCGGCTCAATAATGAAAGTGTGTAACAATTTAGATTTGTGATTGTCTGTTTTCTCTCTCCTTTTTTCCTCTAGTTTCCCTGACGAGGTGTATCATATACATGTGTTAATGTCCTGCCCATGCTACATTTACATTATTCATTTTTGCCTTGTATGTACTGGACACGCACAGTCATGGACACCGAGATACATCTGAGCACCAGTCAGTGTGGATTATTGCCTTATACACTATGTATATGGACACGGTGCCCTTGCATGTCAAAAAAATGGAAGTGCACACACACGCGCACTGCTGGATCAGGAACAATCATTGATTGAGGTGGCACAGTGCTTAGCACTGCTGCTTCACAGCACCAGAGATTTAGGTTCAATTCTGGCATTGGGGGACAATATGTGTGGAGTTTTTACGTTCTCTCCGTGTCTGCGTGGGTTTCCTCCGGTGCTCTGGTTTCCTCCCACAGTCCAAAGATGTGTAGGTTAAGTGGATTGACTATCCTAAATTGCTACTTAGTGTCCAAAAGATGTATAGGTTAGATGGGGTTACGGGGAGGGAAGTGGACATGGGTAGAATGCTCTTTTGAAGGGTCGGTGCGGACTTGATAGAGCGTAGGACCTCCTTCTGTACTGCAGGGATTCTATGAATTCTATTCATTAAACCAAGGAATATGGAGAGTTGAGGTAATTATTTTGCCCAAAAGCAAAGTAACATAGTTCCAGTGTCAGGAGAGTGATTTAATACCATCAAGCATTGAATCATTGACAATCAGCATGAAATGCGAACTGAGAGTGACATTTTGCTGACATGTGGGTTTAGGACATCCCAAGCTGCTGTGTCCATTTGCACTCCTTGTTCATCCACAACCATCCACAGCCATCAGGACCCAAGGCCTCAGCTATGTCAGCGCAATCCCCTAAGTAAATAAACATTCATCTCCTAAGAGTCAAACTGCCAAACTTGGAAATGATTCTGTCGTGCAAAGTTAGACCCAGCCAGTACCATGACTCACTGCTGGTGACAATACAGGCCCGAGAAGTAATGGGGCTGCCGACTCCAGTTTTTCCAGGGGCGATGTGTGATTCATTGCTTTCAAAGCGGGCAATGCTGTGTGTAGCAGCAGTGTTTCATGCTCCAGTCTTTTCAAGTATAATTTCAAGCTAAACTATATTGATATTATCAAGACGTTGCCCGGGTTTTCCTGCATCATCTAAACTCCAGTCTTCCCAAAGACTGATGAAGCAATGGTTCATTGAGGATAATGAGTTCTGTCTGATGATCTGAGGACATTCATTAATTAAATATGCTACAAAACACAAAATAATGCTGGTTCATCGTGACCACCTAACCTATAATCCAACTCAACCATTCTAACATTCATCTCTCTTCCCTGTTGACAAACAAAAAATAATAATGGTGGATGATTAAAACAGTGAAGTATGAGTGAAAGTTCCTGATTTGCAGTCTCCATCAACAGCATCATTGAATAAGATACTTCCAGAGAGGATCGGCAATTGAAATCCAATGCATGATTCCTGAAGCTGCCCCAAGCAAATCAACTCAAAATGGCTGCCCCTGTGCAGGATAGCACCAATCTTGCAATGAAAGCAAATTTGGGGCTGGTGCCCATCAGTAGCAAAAGCAGACTTGGCCAGTGTTGGCAGGGACTGACCTCACAAGATATTGCAATACTCAATCCCTACTTTTATTTTTGATACACTTCCAGAACTTGAAAAATAAGTGTAGGGATCTTAGCCAGCAGCAGAATTGGCCAGGGCACGGTCACAGGAATTCAGGGGAAAAAAGCAGGTGCTTATCCTTCATTTTCTGCTCCACTTAAAAGTTATATTTCCACTGCATAAACGGCATAGCCTAAAGACTCAATGCAATTGGACACGGGAACAAATGTTCAAGAAGTTTGATGGTAAATGTGGGGTTTCCAAATGTTATTACACCTGAGACACAACATGAATGAAGCAGCAAAACACATGCAGCTGGATTCTCCATCGGCGCGATACTCCATTTCGCCGGCAGCCCATTCACGCATCACAAAACTGATGTGGCGGGATAGGGAATCCCGCCCATGAGCTTTCATAGAATCCCTGTAGTGCAGAAGGATACTATTCAGCCCATCGATACTGCACCAACCCTCCAAAAGAGGGCTCTACCCAGGTCCACTCCCTTGTCCACCCGACCCTACCTCCTAACCTGACCTGCATATCACTGGACACAAAGGGGCAATTTGTCATGGCCAATTCACCAAACCCGCACATCTTTTTAAAAAAAATTTTGAGTACCCAATTACTTTTTCCAATTTTTAGGGGCAATTTAGCGTGGCCAATCCACCTAACCTGCACATCTTTGGATTGTGGGGGCGAAACCCACGCAGACACGGGGAGAATGTGCAAACACCACACGGACAGTGACCCAGGGCCGGGATTCGAACCCGGGTCCTCAGCGCCGTAGGCAGCAATGCTAACCACTGTGCCACCGTGCTGCTCCCTCACATCTTTGCACTGTGGGAGGAAACAAACCCAGACACTGGGAAAAAGAGCAAACTCCACACAGAGAGTCACCCAAGGCCGAAATCAAACCTGGATCCTTGACGCTGTGAGGCAGCAGTGCTAACCACTGTGCCGCTGTGTCGCCTTAAATGCGTTTGAAAAGCTATTGAGACTTTTTCTTGGGGTGCACAAGGAGCTTGTGCTGTGAAGTGTCAATGTTGAGAGTGGTGCTCAGAACCAACATTGCCACCAGAAACTACACTTGATTTTTGCAAAGTTCTGTGGCATCGACTGGACCTTATGCATTTTCCAACTGTGCTGACTGAATGTAATTGCAGGGAGCCGCACTGGGAGTTGTCCAGATTCAAGGAGATGGCAGCTGCTCATTTTGATTCAGAGTTTATTGGAGGAGACTTTGAATACTTTGTAATAAATGTACTATCTGGTGTATAGTATATAGAGACTTACCTGAATCTGCACCTTTGGGCACTGGATTGCCATACATTGTCAATATTGAGCATAAGAACATGGGTACAAGAGTAGGCCATTCAGCCTATCGAACCTGCTCCACCATGCAAAGAGATTGTGGCTGATCATTTACCTCAGTGCCACTTCCCCACTATCGCAAATACTTTGATGTCATTAGTCTCCAGAAATCTATTGATTTCTGTTTTGAACATGCTCAATGATTGAGCTCCTACAGTCCTCTGGAGTAGAGAATTCCAGAGGTTCACCACCCTTGTGATAAAGAAATTCCTCCTTATCTCTGTCTTAAATGACCTACCCCTCACTCTGACATTGTTTTGATTCACTAGCCAGGTCCACCCTGTCACGTCCTGTGTGGTAGTCACCAATGTTTGTATATATCACGTATATGAGATGTAATATGGTAAGGCTCCTGTACTACAGGTGCAGGGAGAGATCCCTGCCTGCTGGCTCCACCCAGTAGGTGGAGTATAAATGTGTGGGCTCACTGAGCTGCAGCCATTTCGGCAGGGGCTGCAGTAGGCTACACATCTCTGCTCAATAAAGCCTCGATTACTCTCTACTCTCGTATCGTCATAATTGATAGTGCATCAATTTATCAAGCAGAGATTTTACAGCGATGGACCTCCGCATCAAGCCAGATCTCCTGAAGCTGCACCCTCAAGCAGACAGCGCCACGTCGGCCTTCGATCATTGGCTAGCTTGTTTTGAAGCCTACATCGGATCAGTGACAGAACTACCCTCAGAAACACAGAAACTCCAGATTCTGTACACACGGTTGAGCTCTGATATCTTTCCCCTTATCCAGGACACACCCACCTGAGGCCATGGCACTTCTGAAAGATAACTACACCCGGCCGACCAACAAACTCTATGCCAGGCACCTCCTGTCCACATGGCAACAACTCCCCAGTGAGTCACTGGAAGATTTCTGGCGTGCCGTGCACGCCCTGGCGAGTGACTGTGATTGCCAGGCAGTTTCGGTTGTTGAACATTCCGAACTCCTAATCAGGGATGCTTTCGTTACGAGCATAGGGTCGGTGTACGTCCGCCAGCGCCTCTTTGAAGGGGGTACTCTCGACTTCACGGCGACCGAGAAACCAGCGGACCTCACCAACGATTACCTCCCGTAATGTACAAGCGTACGCCCCCGACCGCATGGTGCCCCCTTCCTGGACATTGTGGACCCCACCAGCGACCGCCTCCGGCCAACCCCAGGCCTGCACCCCGTGGCAGGCAGCCAACCCCGGGGGGCCCAGGTGCTATTTCTGTGGGCAGACAAAGCACCCCCGGCAGCGCTGCCCGGCGCGGAGTGCTATCTGCAAGGCCTGCGGGAAGAAAGGATATTTCGCTGCTGTGTGCCAGGATCGCCGTTGTAACCAGGTCCATTGTTCCTACGCCGCCCCCCCCCCCCACGTGCGACCCGTGGGCGCCGCCATTTTCGTCCCCGCAACCCACGTGTGGCCCGTGGGCGCCGGCATCTCCCTCGCATCAGACCAGGTGCGGCCCGTGGGCCCCGACACCTTTAACACAGCCGGCCACGTGCTGGTTGGTGCCACCATCTTCGGCGCCTCAGGACTCTTGCTCATCGGACACCTCATCGGGCCGCTCATCGCTCGCAACCGTCGCCGACCAGCCCGAGGCCCACCAACACCAGCCGCAGCTCGCCTCCACCACCAGCCCTGGCTGCACAACCTTGCAACCGAGTCAACAACGGTAAAGGTCGATGGGCACAAGGCATCCTGCCTTCTTGACTCCAGGAGCACGGAGAGCTTCATCCACCCTGAAACGGTAAGGCGCTGCTCCCTCGCGGTACAACCCATTACCCAACGAATCTCCCTGGCATCCAGATCCCACTCCGTGAAAATCAGGGGGTACTGCACCGCCAGCCTCACCATCCAGGACGTAGAGTTCAGCAACTTACAGCTCTACGTCCTCCCCAACCTCTGCCCTGCCTTGCTACTCAGCCTGGACTTCCAGTGCAACCTCCAAAGTCTAACTCTGAAATTCGGCCAACCGTTACTGCATGTGGCCTCATGGCCCTTAAGGTCGACCCATCTTCCCTGTTTGCAAACCTCACCCCGGATTGCAAACCCGTCGTCACCAGGAACAGACGGTACAGTGACCAATACAGGACCTTCATCAGGTCTGAGGCCCAGCGACTACTGCGGGAAGGCATAATCAAGGCCAGCAACAGCCCCTGGAGAGCCCAAGTGGTAGTTGTAAAGACTGGGGAGAAACACAGGATGGTCGTTGACCACAGTCAGACCATCCATCGGTACATGCAGCTCGACGCGTACCCCCTTCCACACATATCCCACGCAGGGACTGGTTTAGCAAACTGGGCTAAATCGCTGGCTTTGAAAGCAGACCAAGGCAGGCTAGCAGCACGGTTCAATTCCCATACCAGCCTCCCAGAACAGACGCCGGAATGTGGCGACTAGGAGCTTTTCACAGTCAATTCATTTGAAGCCTACTTGTGACAATAAGCAATTTTCATTTCATTTTCATTTCCATTTTTCATATCTGATATGGTCAATCAGATTGCACAGTACTGGGTCTTCTCGACAGTGGACCTGAAATCTGTCTACCACCAGCTCCCCATTCGCAAGGCGGACCACCCATACACTGCATTTGAAGCGGACGGCCGCCTTTACCACTTCCTCAGGGTTCCCTTCGGCGTCACTAATGGGGTCTTGGTCTTCCAACGGGAGATGGACCGAATGGTTGACCGGTACGGACTGCGGGCCACCTACCCGCACCTGGATAACATCACCATCTGCGGCCATGACCAGCAGGACCACAATGCTAACCTTTCCAAATTCCTCCACACCGCCAAATTCCTGAATCTTACGTATAACAAGGAGAAGTGCGTGTTCAGTACCAACCGCTCAGCCATCCTTGGCTGTGTGGTGCAAAATGGAGTTCTAGGGCCCGACCCCAATTATATATGCCTCCTCATGGAACTCCCCCTCCCCCACTGCACCAAGGCCCTCACACGATGCCTGGGATTCTTCTCATATTACGCCCAGTGGGTCCCCATCTATGCGGACAAGGCCCGCCCACTCATTCACTCCACCGATGGCCAAGGCTCACCAAGCCTTCAACTATATCAAGGCCGACATCGCCAAGGCTACGATGCACGTGGTCGACGAGCTACTCCCCTTTCAAGTCAAGAGCGATGCATCAGACATCGCACTGGTCGCCACCCTCAACTAGGCCAGCAGACCCATGGCATTCTTATCATGCACCCTCCATGCCTCCATAATTTGGCACTCCTCCGTCGAAAAGGAGGCCCAAGCCATCGTAGAAGCTGTGCGGCATTGGAGGCATTACCTGGCCGGCAGGAGATTCACTCTCCTCATTGACCAATGGTCGGTTGCCTTCATGTTCAATAACACACAGCAGGGCAAGATCAAAAACAATAAAATCTTGAGGTGGAGGATCGAGCTCTCCACCTACAATTATGAGATTTTGTATTGCCCCGGTAAGCTCAACGAGCCCCCGGATGCCCTTTCCTGAGGTACATGTGCCAACGCACAAGTGGACTAACTCCGGGCCCTCCATGATGGTCTCTGTCATCATAGAATTTACAGTGCAGAAGGAGGCCATTCGGCCCATCGAGTCTGCACCGGCTCTTGGAAAGAGCACCCTACCCAAGGTCAACACCTCCAGCCTATCCCCATAGCCCAGTAACCCCACCCAACACTAAGGGCAATTTTGGACACTAAGGGCAATTTATCATGGCCAATCCACCTAACTTGCACATCTTTGGACTGTGGGAGGAAAGTGGAGCACCCGGAGGAAACCCACGCACACACAGGGAGGACGTGCAGACTCCGCACAGACAGTGACCCATGCTGGAATCGAACCTGGGACCTGGAGCTGCGAAGCAATTGTGCTATCCACAATGCTACCCTGCTGCCCTGTCACCCAGGGGTCACCCGGTTCTTCCACTTCATACCTACCATTGCGGAAGTCAGGGCGGCCACCAAAGACTGCCAGGTCTGCGCGGAGTGCAAAACGTACTTCTACCGTCCAGACCGAGCGCACCTGGTGAAGGCCTCCCATCACTTTGAATGCCTCAGCATGGATTTCAAAGGGCCCCTCTCCTCCACCGACCGTAACACGTACTTTCTTAACATGGTCAACGAATACTCCAGATTGCCCTTCGCCATCCCGTGCCCCGATATGACGTCTGCCACAGTCATCAAAGCCCTCACTAGCATCTGCACTCTGTTCGGTTTCCCCGCTTACATCCACAGCAACCGTGGATCCTCCTTTATGAGCGATGAGCTGCGTCAATTGCTGCTCAGCAAGGGCGTTGCCTCGAGCAGGATGACCAGTTACAACCCCCGGGGAAACGGGCAGGTGGAGAGGGAGAATGGGACGGTTAGGAAGGCCGTCCTGCTGGCCCTGCGGTCTAAAAATCTCCCAGCCTCCCGCTGGCAGGAGGTCCTCCCCGGCGCCCCCCACTCCATCCGATTGTTACTTTGCACGGTGACTAACAAAACCCCGCATGAACGTCTCCGAGCCTTCTCCAGGAAGTCCACCTCCGGAGATTCGCTCCCAACGTGGCTGGCAGCTCCAGGACCCGTTCTCCTCCGCAAGCACGTGCGGCTCCACAAGGTGGACCCGTTGATCGAGAGGGTACAGCTGCTCCATGCAAACGCGTAGTACGCCTACCGCAATGGCCGCCGAGACATAGTCTCCCTCAGGGACCTGACACTAGCTGGTTCCCCCCCCCCCCCCCACTAACTGTCCCGGCACCACCCATCCTCCCCCCAGCGCACCCCACCACAGCCCCCGCTCCAGGACGTTCCGTCCTCCCCTTGGTCCCACCCAGGGATGAAGATGAGGACTACACGCTCCCGGAGTCACCCGCGACTGAGCCGCGCCTGCATCGCCACCGGGACTGCGGCGCTCACAACGGAGGATCAAGGCGCCCTACCGGCTAAATTTGTGAACTTTCCCCAAAAATGTACACTTTAAAATGCTCACATACATGTAACTAGTTTTCCACCACCCCCACTGGATTCTTTATTAACAGGGGGTGAATGGGGTAGTCACCACTGTTTGTATATATCACGTATATGAGATGTATTACGGTAAGGCTCCTGTACTACTGGTACGGGGGTAGATCCCTTCCTGCTGGCTCCGCCCAGTAGGCGGAGTATAAATGTGTGGGCTCACCAAGCTGCAGCATTTTGGCAGCAGCTGCAGGAGGCTCTACATCTCTGCTTAATAAAGCTTCGATTACTCTCTACTCTCATCTCGTCGTAATTGATAGTGCATCATCCTGCAAGAGTTTTGTAAGTTTTAATAAGGTCACCCTCATTCTTCGAAATTCTAGGGAATACAGATCCGGTCTCCTCAATCTCTCCTTTAATGACAATCCTGCCACCCCATGGATTAATCTTGTGAACATCTGTAGCACTCCCTCTATGGCAAGGACATCCTTCCACAGATGAAGGGGCCAAAATGTGCACCATACTCTGAAGTGTGGACTCACCAAGGCTCTATAACTGCGGCAAGTCATCCTCCTGTACTCAAATCCACTTACGATGTAGGCCAACATGCCATTTGCCTTCCTAGTTGTTTGCTGGATCTACATACTAGCTTTTCGGGAGTCATGAACAAGAACATCCAGGTCCCTTTGGACTTCCCAACCTCTTACCCGTTGGGGAATATTCCGCCTTTTTGTTTTTTCCACCAAAGTGAACAACTTCACACTTATTCACCTTGTTTTCCATCTGCCCTGTTCTAGCCCATTCACTTTGCCAGTCAAAATCCTTATGAAGCTTCCTTGCATCCACCTCACAACTTACATTCACTCAAGATCAAAGGTAGGTCGGAGCAAACTCCTAAAAAGGTAGATGCAACTTTTTTTTCTTTCCTGAGAAGCATTATATGCTGATACCATAGTAATGTATCTTCCTTTGATCTAGGTGTACAGATCCACAAGTCACTGAAAGGGGCAACACAGGTGGAGAAGGTAATCAAGAAGGCATACATCATGCTTAACTTCATTGGCCGGTGTGGTGACTGTATTGCTGTAACAATTCACCATGTGCTTATCTGTATTACGCCGTTGCCCATATGGGCTCCACCTGTGGACCATTGTATGGTATTACCGATAATGTAGCATGTTGGGGCCTGTGTGGGCTCCGCCCATGGCTCTGCCCCTTGAGGGGAGGTATAAAGAGCAGTCGCCCTGTAGGCGGCTCCCACTAACAGACCAGTCCCAGGCAGGCACTGTTCTAGTTGATTAAAGCCACAGTTTACTCCTACTCCTGGTTTCGTGTGAATTGATGGTCGCATCAGCCGGGGCATTGAGTATAAGTATTGACAAGTCATGTTGCAGCTGTATAGAACCTTAGTTAGGCCACACTTGGAGTATAGTGTTCAATTCTGGTCTCCACACTACCAGAAGGATGTGGAGGCTTTAGAGAGGGTGCAGAAGAGATTTACCAGGGTGTTGCCTGGTATGGAGGGCATTAGCTATGAGGAGCGGTTGAATAAACTCAGTTTGTTCTCACTGGAACGACTGAGGTTGAGGGGCGACCTGATAGAGGTCTACAAAAGTATGAGGGGCATAGACAGAGTGGATAGTTGGAGGCTTTTTCCCAGGGTAGAGGGGTCAATTACTAGGGGGCATAGGTTTAAGGTGCGAGGGGCAAGGTTCAGAGGAGATGTACGAGGCAAGTTTTTTGCACAGAGGGTAGTGGGTGCCTGGAACTCGCTGCCGGAGGAGGTGGTGGGAGCAGGGACAATAGTGACATTTAAGGGGCATCTTGACAAATACATGAATAGGATGGGAATAGAGGGATATGGACCCAGGAAGTGTAGAAGATTTTAGTTTAGACGGGCAGCATTGTCGACACAGGCTTGGCGGGCCGAAGGGCCTGTTCCTGTGCTGTACTTTTCTTTGTTCTTTGTTCTTTGTTCTTTTCACTTCACGTGGAGTCTTCCTAAGAGGCTGCCCATATCTTCAGCTTGTGGCAGCCAGGATCCAATACCTCACAGCAGGCCACATCACACACATCATTTAACATAAACACCAGCGCAGATCCAAGCTCTCCGGGATATTTGCGCTGTGTGTTGGAGGACGGAGCAACACGTGAAGTCTCTTTCATGAATGAGGAGTGATAAAGGTAGCTGGGATAGGAAGCAGTTGCCCAGGCCCCTAACTCATGCTGTTCCTTGTACCTTGATATGCTACCAATCTGCCAGTTGAACGTACAGTTAAACGTCTTCATGGCACCTTTTGGGATAATGCACCTCTGACCTTTCTGCTCTAATATGCAATGTATTTGCACAGCTGCAGGGCAACATGTAACATATGGCACCTTCAAAGGCAGCTGCAGGGAAACACTGTGGATTGAATGAGCAAGTCCAGATATAATTTCAGGTGGAGACATGTGCTTTGTGGTGCTGTGATTTCAAGCACTGTTCAAGGGATTTTCACTGGAGTCAGCAGTCATGGCTGCAGAAGTTATCAATGGTCTCTGAGCAGCAATCCATCCAGTCTGTCTGGGTATGCACATAGGTGCCTTGGACGGTTGCATAATGAAACTATTATTGGTACTTGTACGATAACAGGAACAGCTTGCACCTGTATGTGAAACATTCCATTCTGATTCACATGAAGAAAATGAGGAGAATAATGAAATGGAGGGTACGGGATTAGCATCTGTAATCAAGAAACAAGAAATGGGTTTTGAGAGTACTTTGTGAAGAGCGCACAAGTAAGATAGCAGGAATCAGAACAACATTTCAGAGTGCACAGCTAAAACAGCTGAAAGGTCAGGGAATAACACTTATTTACTTAAAGTCATCTGAAAATTAATAGAAGTCCTTTTGTTAATTAATGGAATCAGGGTGAAGTCTGATAGAAAAATTGGGTGCCATTTACAACGCTCTGTACTCTTGAAAAGGTTAACACTTGTGTAAATCTCCTGTATCCGATTCCGGGGAAGCTTCCTTACTACAGAGAAAGCAATGTTGCTGCTAAATCTGTCACATGCTTGATACATCTATGGACAGCAAACAGACTGATTAGGCAAATATCCTCTGCAGTGGCATAAAAGCTTAATGCTGCTGAATCCTTCACAGGCAGGGATCTGTCTGCAAAGGGCACAGTGCTCTTTTGGCCATCTTTGTCACCAAGGATATGCCCGTGCACAATTGTGTGGGTCCCGAAGTGCGTGTCCTAGGGCCTCATGGTACCCTGATTAACTTACCTTTTATGTGTAATATTAGAGCAATACCCAAAGGATCTCCTATTCTCAGTCCTTTGTTGCAAATTCAATTACAGCTCCAGGCAAGAACACCGCACAAAATAATGAGAAGTAAAATCCTTCGAATAAAAACCTTCCACGGCAGCAGAAACTATTGCAGGAAGCCAAATGCATCTAGGTTCTTTAAAAGATAACGGGTGGGATTCTTCGGTCCCCCACTTTCTCGATGGCACACCGTTTTCTGACTGCAGAATTCTCTCTTCTGTTCTCTCTTCTCAACTTGTCAACTGGATTTCCCATTAAAGCCACCTCACATCGTCAGAAAACCCACAGGCAGGGGTACATTGCCAGAGGGAAAAGAGATCCCCAACATCCGGAGAATTCCAGCCAACATTTTGTTACACTTGTTACACTCACAATAAGGCCCTTTCCCCTCTGACCCCTGTGCTCGCTGTAGCCACATTGACTTGAGGTCAAGCAACATACTGATTTTCAAATTATCTTCCTTATTTTCAAATCCTGCTCTGGCTTTCCTTCACTGCACCCCTCTGCCTCTCTACCCTGCTTTCATTCTTTCAGACAATTCTTAAAAATTACACCTCTTTCGAGGCTCATGCTGGAGGCATCTCCAGCAGCTTTGTGCCTGTCCAATTTATTCAACATAAAAATGGCCCAAAGTAAATGGAGACCATGGGCCTGTTCATCCTGATCTCCCCACCCACACTCACAGGCACTGAGAGAACGGGTTAGCAGGAGAGCCTCTCAAAATCAGGGCTGTGATTTATGCTGGGAATATACTTATCGGTTTCACAAGGAAGTAGAGCAGGAGAAAAATAACCCAATTCGGAAAAAGCTCCAATTCAGCAATGTGAAGATCAGATTGCAAACCGTGTTGCCAAGTCCAAAGGCAGAGAAAGGGCAGGATGGAGGTAACACAGGGAGTAGGGCCTTATGTTTGCTTTTCTGCGAATGAAAATTTATCAATAACCTTACTAACCTTGATAACTGGTGCCTTATCCGTATTATAAAGCCGAGAATTGCAATTATTTCTGGGTACGTTTCCTCTAATACTGAGTCTGTGCGTTTGAGTAGTGCAGGCACAAAGCTATCCCAAACACACAAACAGGTGCACACGTGGAAAGTACAGGCACTCCCGCTCCAACCCCCCAACCCCTGGCCCAAGTCTGAGAATTCTCCCAGATCACCAGCTCCAGAAGTGGATTTCCTGGTCCGAAACCAAAAGGCTGGCCAAGCTAGTTGCCAATTCTGCTCGATGCCAAATATTTATCAGGTTAAATTACATAACTACTTCATGTGAGCTCCAGTCTACCTGCCTGTCGTAACCTTTGATTATAACTAACAGACACTCTGACGGAGTTATATTAAACGCCAGGAGACCTGCTGCCCCAGCAGCTTTATATCAGCCGCACCACTAATAGCTGAAAACCTTAATATTAGAGACCCATGCTCTGAGTTGCCAGAGGCAGTAAAAAACACTCCATAAAAAGGGTCATA
Organism: Scyliorhinus canicula; assembly: GCF_902713615.1. NCBI lineage: Eukaryota > Metazoa > Chordata > Chondrichthyes > Carcharhiniformes > Scyliorhinidae > Scyliorhinus > Scyliorhinus canicula. Next base: position 31,338,936 of record NC_052146.1, on the reverse strand, counting down.
TATAAAAGCCTGCAAGCGCGCTGTGCTATTACAGTAACTGGAATGGTACCTTAGACCCTGCAAAATGTTATCAGCTCACAGCACTCCATAAACCTGCCTCTTATCAATCAATCTCATGGGGCGGGATCAATATTCTCCTCTAACAACTATCTGCCTTGTTTTGCAGTGCTGGGAACACACAACCTCTCCTGGTAATGAACTACTCGACTGCCATCTTTCATTTTTTTTTATTTACTTGTGGTCTCGGTGTGCTAAAAATAACAGTTGCAATCGACTTCTGATGGAGCAGGGGCACAATCTGTGGCCTTTATTCAAAAAGACCAGTGTCAATTCATTCTTCCTGCAAAGTGATCTCAAATTTGATGCATAATTTTCTTCAGGGAGTAATGCACCTAAAGGCAGAATTATATTATTTTCATTGAGAATTGCTGCCATGACATTGGCCGCCACAATTTCTCTGCTCCTATCACTCACTCGAACCTGCCTCTCTCTGAACGGGCTGCACTCCTTTCTCAGGTTTAACCTGAATATTATTATCAAACCCTTGACAAGGGTGATGCAGTTGGTGCTTGGTGAACTAACTCTAACTGGCAGACGCTGAAGGCCAACTCCCTGATGCTTACTTTCCACCTCCTCTTGGGCCATTGCCCACCATCAAATTTAAGCCGTTATTTCCAAGACTACGGCTTGCCTCTACGCCTCCAAAGATCTTCCTTTCATGACCTCAACCTCATAGACCCCCAGCCCTGACAGCTCACTTCCACCTCCTTTCAAAGGTCCACAAAGTGGCCTGCTCTGTAGACCTCTTGTTCCAGCCTGTTCCTGCTCCACAGAACAACTCTACTTTTTCTCCCCTGTGTCCAGTCTATTCCCACCTACATCTGCAACACTTTGCATGCCCTTTGCCCCTTTGACAACTTCCAGTTTCCTGGACCACCTGGCCACCACCTGGTTGAGCCTGTTCAAATTAAACAACTTCTCCTTCAACTCCATTAATTTCCACACATATAAGAGGTACAGTTGAAAATAGGTCCTGGCTATGTGGGCCTTTTGTGAGATATATGCAACAATCCTTGTTTAAGTCCTACTCAGCTCCCCTCCCCCATCGGTGCTATTTCCTGCTCTCACACTGAACTGAAAACTTTCATCAACTTTGCTTTCAATAAATTAGTCATCCGAGTGTGAGACGACGCCTTCCACAGAACGTGGGAGTCATTCACACAACTGTTCCGGGACCTGTTTGTGGCCAACAAACACGCAGAAGAATAGTCAGGTAGCCAACAATCAGGGGAAAGTAGCCAAGGCGTGAGAGGGAGGGATAGACCGGGGTGGGGGGTGGTGGGGGAGGGGGTGGGGGGGTCAGCTAAACCTAAGAGAAAAGAAAGACGAACCACAGGAGAAGGGGAGGGGGGAAGAGGGGAAGAAGGGGGGGATGGTGGGAAGAGGGAAGAGGGAGGAGACGGGAGCATTAGAGGGGAACCAGAGAGGTGGAGGGGGAGAGGTAAGGGAATGGTAGCCGGAAGGAGTGCACGGGAAACGATAACAATCTTGGCAAACACAGGAACAGAGAGCAAGGAAAAGACGGGCGAAAGACGGGACGAACGGCCGAAGCAGAGGTGAACGCAAGACGACAACGGCAGAGAAAACCGTCCGGGAGAAGCAAGTGACAACACCAACACCAGATCCATTCTCGTACTGCCCTCTCTTTATTGGACATAACCAATGTAATTGTTTCTCCGGCACCCAAATGTATATGTACCTCCCCAGTCCCCCCCCCCCCCCCCCCCCCCCCCCCAGCCCACAAACAGGTGCCTACTTATGTGTTAAAAATAATATTGCTAACTGTAGAGTTGCTGTTGTTGATGAGCTGGTGTACAATATTGTACCTTTTTTTAATTTTCTTTAGTTTTCTTCTCTTCTATAGGTATCAATTATTTTCTGTGCACATAACTGTAAATATACTTTATTCAAAAATCCAATAAAAAACATTTATAAAAATAAACTTTGCTTTCAATTTCCACCCTTCCCTCACCTTCACATAATCCATCTCCAACTCTTCCCTTTCCTTCCTTGACTTCTCCATCTCTACTTCTGGGAATCAATGAAAATTCACTATAAGTCTCCGAGCTCCTGGAGCTCTCTTGACTACCCTTTCCCGCATCCCAGTTGTTGGACTCAAATTCATTCTCCCAGTTTCACAATCTCCGCTTTTATCATGATGTCACCTTTCATACCGATGTTTCCAGTATGTCTTCTTCATTCCTCAACAAGGGATTGCCCTTCCTAACAACATGATTGACAGGGCCCTCAATCAAATCCGACCCCCTTCCTGATTGCTGCTCGAAGAACAATGATAGGGTTTTCATTATCCTCAACTTCCATCTCAGCCTCCACATTCAACAGACCACCCTCTGTTATTTCCACCAACTCCAGTGTGATGCCACCACCACATGCAACTTGCCTTCCCCTGTCAGCATTCCGAAGGGACTGTACCATTTGTGGCATCCTATTCCATTCCTCATTCATCCTGAACATCCCTCCCCCTTCCCACGCACCTTCCTACTCAAGCACAGGAGATGCAACACCGTCTTTTTACCTCCTTCCTTCACACAGCCCAAGGCCCGAAGCAGCCCTTCCAGATGAACCAGCAATTTACTCAGCATTCTGCATTCGCTGTATACAACGTGGTTCCCTTTAAATTGGAGAGACTAAATGAAGATTGAGTGATCGGTTTGCAGAACACCGCTATTCAGATTGCAAATATGACACCGAGCTTCATCTTAATTCCCTGCTCCACTCTACTTTTACCTCAGCTTCCCTGTTTTGTTGAAGCTCAAGGAACTGCATCTCACCTTTGATCTGTCACTTAATACTCAGCCTTCCAGATCGAACATTGAGTTCAACACTTTCAGAACATAACCTCTGTTTTGTTATTTTTCAGTGTTTCATTTTTTTGGGAGTACAAATAACAAAGAAAAGTATAGCACAAGAACAGGCCCTTCGGCCCTCCAAGCCTGCGCCGACCATGCTGCCCGTCTAAACTAAAATCTTCTACACTTCCTGGGACAGTATCCCTCTATTCCCATCCTATTCATGTATTTGTCAAGATGCCCCCTAAACGTCACTATCGTCCCTGCTTCCACCACCTCCTCTGGCATCGGGTTCCAGGCACCCACTGCCCTCTGTGTAAAAAACTTGCCTCATACATCTCTAAACTTTGCCCCTCGCACCATAAACCTATGCCCCCTAGTAATTGACCCCTCTACCCTGGGGAAAAGCCTCTGACTATCCACTGCGTCTATGTATGCCCCGCATACTTTTTGTGGACCTCTATCAAGTTCGCCCCTCAACCTCCGACATTCCAGTGAGAACAACTGAGTTTATTCAACCTCTCCTCATAGATAATGCCCTCGATACCAGGCAACATCCTGGTAAATCTCTTCTGAACCCTCTCCAAAGCCTCCACATCCTTCTGGTAGTGTGGCAACCAGAATTGAACACTATACTCCAAGTGTGGCCTAACTAAGGTTCTATACAGCTGCAACATGACTTGCCAATTTCTATATTCAATGCCCCGGCCAATGAAGGCAAGCATGCCGTATGCCTTCTTGACTACCTTCTCCACCTGTGTGTCTGTTGATGATTCTGCAGCTTCCCATTTACACCTCCTCCAGGCCCATCTTTGTTATCTTTACTTGCCCACTATCACCTCCTTTTGTCTCACACAATCATCTATTTTGTCTGTTAATCTTTTCTGCCTTCAATCCTAGCACAGACCTTTGCTTTTGTGCTTCTCCCCCGACCCGCTTTCCCTGCCTGTATTCTTGCTTAACCCTGCCATGTTCATAGTCAAAGACCCTGATGTGTTCGGCAGGCTGGTTTGATGTGGACTGTTTTATTCAATGATAGAACTGATATACATGTTCAGCTGTGGGTCGACACAATACTGAACTGACTGGAGACCTTGTATTAGCCTGACCAGACTTACTAGCTACAACATGGTGTTTGCACTGGCTAGCTCGTGGACTCTGACTGTCTCAGTGGCTGAGTCCAGAGAAAGCGGGAAACCTAGTGCCCTCTGGCTTTATAGTGGTAGTGTCCTGTCTGGTGATTGGCTGCACTGTGTTGTGTGCTTACTGGTCGTCCTGTATGTCAATCACTGCCTGTCTGCACCTCATTATATACATGAGTGGATATTATGACAGACCCCTCTGTAATACTTAGACCAGGCCTTTGATGTTGGCCAATTGGAACACGAGTTCCCTGATTAGTGGGCCAATCAGGGAACCTCTTCTTTGTATATACAGGGAGTGTCAGATCCTCTGCGCTCCCAGAATAGACAGCAAGCTGAATGCACATGGTCGTACTGCTGTTGGTTTTGTTAATAAACGGGAATCTGCTGAAGGGACTTCTGCCTCTGTGGACGTATTACACCCTCCCACCTGGGTTATTCTCACCTCTGACCTCTTCCATCGGCAGGGGATACAAAAGTCTGAGAACATGCCCTAACAGATTCAAAAAACGTTTCTTCCCCGCTGTTGCCAGACTCCTGAATGATCCTCTTATGGACTGATCTGATCTCACACATCTTCTCTATTGAGTAGTACTACACTCAGTGTGCTTCACCGATGTATTCACCATGTATTTATGTATGTCTATATTTTTTCATGTATGGAACGATCTGTCTGGACTGTATGCAGAACAATACTTTCCTCGGTACACCTGACAATAAATCAAATCCAATCCAATCACGTCTCTTAAGTTTTCCCAGTTCTGACAACAGGTCATAAACCTGAAACATGGAGGTGGATTTGAGAAGTCCATCAGAGGTGGGAATGGAGAGGTTTACGGGCCTGGAAGCTGGGAGGCACGGTAGCACAGTGGTTAGCACAGTTGCTGCACACTCCAGGGTCCCAGGTTCAATTTCTGGCTGGGGTCACTGTCTGTGCTGAGTCTGCACGTTCTCCGCGTGTTTGCGTGCGTTTCCTCCGGGTGCTCCGGTTTCCTCCCACAGTCCAAAGATGTGCAGGTTAGGTGGATTGGCTATGCTAAATTGCCCTTAGTGTCCAAAAAGGTTGAGTGGGGTTGCTGGGATAGGGTGGGGTGTAAGCTTAGGTAGGGTGCTCTAGGGGGCAGCACGGTGGCACAGTGGCTAGCATTACTGCCTATGGCGCTGAGGACCCGGGTTCGAATCCTGGCCCTGGGTCACTGTCCGTGTGGAGTTTGCACATTCTCCCCGTGTCTGCGTGGGTTTCACCCCCACAATCCAAAAGATGTGCAGGATAGGTGGTTGGCCACGCTAAATTGCCCCTTAATTGGAAAAAATAATTGGGTACTCTAAATTTATTTTTAAAAAGGTAGGGTGCTCTTTCCAAGGGACAGTGCAGACTCGATGGGCTGAATGGCCTCCTTATGCACTGTAAATTCTATGATTCTATGATCTTCGTGCCTCGAGGCCATTTTGGAGGAAGCAGGATTACTGTTACACATGTGCAAGCTGCAGTTAGCTTGTTAAGATAAGTAAAAGGCCACGTTAATCACAGAATAATAGAGTTCCCATCAAGTCTGCATCGACGCATGAAAAACACCTGACCTACCAACCTAATCCCATTTGCCATCACTTAGCCCATAGCCTTGTATGTTATGATGTGCCAAGTGCTCATGCAGCTACTTTATAAAGGGTGTGAGGCAACCCGCCTCCACCACCCTCCCCGGCAGTGCCAGTATTTTCTGAATTTTTATTATTAAAGAATACTTGGAGTGGTTAAAGTAGTGTTCTGGAGTGTGTTGCTAGCTTGCTACTTTTCAAAAAAATCATGATCCTAATACTTCCGAGAGAGAGAGAATTCCTTCGGGAAAAATGAAATGTTCCAATGATTTTGATTGGTTCCTGGGAAATCTAAACTAAATATTCAGTATAATGACTACTTTACATGTGAGAGAATATTGAACAATGCACAAAGATTTTGAAAATGTAGCAAGCCGAACAAATTTCAGTATTGATATAGAATAGGGGCAGGATTCTCCGACCCCACCCGGGGTGAGTGGGGGGGGGGGTGCATATCCCACGATGCCGCTGCGATACCAGGTCGCCGATTCTCTGGCGACCAAAGAATTGGCATCAATGGCACCGGAGCGGTCGTCGCGGCCGCCCCCCGCTCGATTCTCCGCACTCGACGGGCCGAGTGCCCGCTGAGTTCGGCCGAATCCCGCCGGCACCATTCGCGTGTGGTCCTACCCGGCGGGACCTCGACGTTCATGCTGCGGAGGCCGTCCTGGTGTGGGGGACGGGGGATCTGACTCCGTGATCGGGGCTAATCCCAGCGGGGGACTATGTTCCTCTGCGCTGGGCCCCTGTAGGGCTCCACCAGCACGGAGAAGGCAACCCACGCGCATGCACGGACCCGCGCTGCCTGTGCTGCCGCACATATCAGCAGCTGGAGCTGCGTGAAGCGCTCCAATGCTGCGCAGGCCCCCTGTGCAGTGCAGGATCACCGCTCCTAGGGGCCAGATGACGCTGTCGTAAAACGCTTCGGTGTTTACGACGGCGTCAACACTTAGCACCATTATCAGAGAATCCCGCCCAGGGTTTTTACTCTTATTGCTGAAACACACCATTGCACTCTGAAAAGCAGACACAAATCACCATTTAAAAAAACAATTTTAATTCAACAAACTGCAACATGGACCAAAAGCACTCTAGCCAAGACACAAGGCCAATGATTAGAGGCCTACTGGAAATTTTGGGTGGACCTGCCAGCCCTCTGGGGCACCGGGAGTGAGGCAGGTCATCAGCCCAGTGATCCACGATCGACATGAGGACCACACTCCTCCCACAGCCATGCCTACCTGGCCGCAGCTGCAGCCAGAGGCCACCCTGTGGAGGGGTTCTCCTGTGCCTCCCCACAATGGTGGTCCAAACACCGGGGGCAATGCCTTGTTTTTTAATTTGTAAAACCTGCTGAGACTGTGCCTCCACCTTTGAGGAGCTTTCCGTGTCAGCTCCTTCAGTGCCAGAGGGCCTCCTATTAGCCCTCCAGCTTTCAGATCCTGCCAGCCATCATTAATTGGAAGGTGAGCATGTCCTCCTGCCATTAATTGGCCTTTCATTCAAAAATCACAGCTCGTATCACCACGATGCCCGGTGGGGTCAGCACCTGTAAATTATCCTGAAGTCGGGGTCCTAAAAATGAAAATCCAGTCCATTAACTCGATGTCTCTCTCCACAGCTACTGCCAGGGTGGCTATTCTGCCTTTATTTCAGATTCCCAGCATGCACAGCAGTTTGCATTGAGAATTATACCATTGCTTCGACCTCCTGTGCTCCACAGCTTAAATCATCATTTTGGTAGAGGGTAGAACGCATGTCTTCAGAATCCATCACTGCCGTTAAATTGAATGCATAATTGTTGAAGACTTCATTTCTATTAACTGCGAGAAACACTGGCTGATTTCCCATTTCCCCAGCTCAGGGACGCTGAGCCCAATTGCCGTGCTCTTGCCATCTCTCAGCTGAAATCAGCTAACTCAACGCACATGTGAGGTTTGAACTCTGGGACCTACATAGCATTAGTGGTTCAGTGCCACATCAGGGACTGCATATACTCACTAAGTTGGAGGGAAATTTTACTGCAATTTTTAGATTTCCTTCCTTTTCCTGTCTAAGGCCTCGTATTCCTAACAATGCAGAATAAACAAAATGTTAAGAGAGTAAAGCTCTTTTAACCTAAACTTAAATACTTATTCATTTATTTTTCTTACTGCACTCTGCCGTTTCGTTGCCAGGAAGTCTCCTTACTTCAGGCGTTTCCCGCAGGGGGTCAAGCATTTATGCCAATGTACAGGCAGAATATATAGTGGGCTGCTTAGCCAATAGGACCTTTTTGATGTTGACAAAGGCGCATTGGCAACTTATTCTTGCCCAAGGTGGACCCTTTATCACAGAACACTCAGTGACAAAACTTCAGTGACCGACGTGAGAATAAATGACCATTGACGATGAAAGGGAACGAGAAAGTTAAAATGAATACAAAAACGCACCCCATGAGTTGTGCTAAAAAACTTATGAAGTAATGGTACTATTTCAAGTCACTTTTGGGCCAACGCAATTGACTTGGATGGTGTCGTAAGTTGTTTCAGAGGAGTTACGTTCAACTAAGATTCCCACTGCAGAGCCCTGCAAAGTTGTGGATAGTTATGCAATAGTCATGCTGGTTCCTTGCTGAGCCACGGTTAATGCACTGAGTGCAAATGCACCTAATTCACATGAAGCTTCTGGGCATCCATTACCAAGCACTGAATCTGTGTTACATTGTTAGGGATATTGCTGTTCGGATGAGATGCCAGCACGAGGTCCAGCTTGCCTGCCTGCATGCTTTAGATGGGTCTTTGTCTTGCATACGACATCCTGCAGCTTCACAAGTCTATGTCCGATTTGGACAACCAAGTCACATCACTGTCTGTTGGTAGGTAGACAAGCTTGAATTTTTGAAGGCCACATTCATTCTGTTGGGGATTCAAGTGACCACAGTTACATAGTGAACAGGCATTGAAATTTAATTTGTCGAAGAGGTACGATATCCTTGCAGGGAGAGTGTGGAACCTGTTGAGGGTAGACCATTGTTTTCAAGGGAGGTTGAGCCCTGGAGACTCTACTGTCTGATCACCGACCTTTATTGGCGCTATTGGTGTCAGCCTGGAAGTTGAGCTGTCTATTCTTTTTGCCAAAACCTGCATCACTCAAAGCATTCACACAGCACCAGAAAAGTTTGCTTGATTTGAGTCACTTATTTAGTGGGTTCTGAAGGACTTTGTGGATTGGCAGTTCTGGGTTGGCTTCACTGCGGTCAATCTCTTTTAGCATTTTTGCCTGCTGGCACACGTCAGGAGGTGGGGCATTGGACAGGTCTTGGAGCCATAGTACAAGGGTTGGTTTCAGTGTACCACTGATTATCTGCATTTTGATGCGTTGAGTATAATGTCCAAGCATTTTATGTGGCTGTTCTCTGCCCTTACAGGGGAGCAGTGTTCTGCTGAAGAATACACACGAGTAAGGCCAGCAGTGTACAAATGTGTGCATTAGATCCCCAGTCATATGTTTTATTCAAAATTATGATTGGAATTAGCACCCCCATAAGCACATTTTCAGACCCCGCCTGCCTCGTGCACTTGGAGAATCAAGCAGGGCATGTGTTAGAGGATGGTGTTGCAAGGCCATCCATCCATCTACCCCTATTCTCCCAGTCCTATGCAGTCTTCCATCAGCCCCACAGCATAATGGGGCCCACTTTGATGAATTCATCAGCATCCCTTGTCCAAGCCCACAATCCTGACCACTTCTTTTACTCCTACATTTGAAAAATATGTTTCTGACAGGTGAAGCCCCCCATTGAGAGCTCAGAGGCAGAAGGTTACTCCCCAAGAATTCAAAACCACCAATTTCACAAAGAAATAGCTGATGGACTTAAAACAGAATTGTCGGCCGTGGAATCCATGAGTTGTCTGGCTCATTACCATATCATTCAATGAAACCAGGGACCAGTTAGATAAAGCCAAACTCAACAATCTTTACAGCTTTGTGATTGGCAGGCAGATACTGGCATCCATCCAGGAACCCGCAAATTGCGCCTCTGGTTGCCACTTCATCCAAAGAGTGACACCTCCAGCGATTGAACGCTGCCTCAGCACTACAATGGGTGTCACGCTACAATACAAGCTTATAATAGTTTAATGCAGTTGCATCAATAAGCCTGGGTTTAAATCCTCCAATGCAAACAATCTGCCCAAATTAACTTTAATTAAAACATTCCCACGCGGTCCAGCTCCCAGGAAGCATCAGTTCACAGCATCAACCTGCTGCAAATAGCATCAGCTCAAGATGGAATGGTCTCCTTGATCTTGGTTTCATCAGGGCTCTGCCAATTGGGAACATATGCCCTTTGATGAAAAGCTCCTAGTTATGTCCAGGATTGATCCAGACCATCTTCTTCCAACAATCCTCAACACCGTCTTTCCTAACCCATGAATCCTAGATATTGGTGAAATGTTTTGTGGGGAGGCAGTGATACGCAGGGAAATTTCAAGATGTGTCTTAACCTTAACTCCTTAAAACTACAAGGAAACATGTAGCAAAATGAGGGAAGAAAGCTTCAGCCAGCATAGGGCAGGTTTACAACTGCAATCGAGACACATGCAAACCATTAGGACTCACAATGCTCAGCATTCCAGTACTGTCCCAGGGGGTAAGCAGCCTTGGCTCTATGTTTACACTACAGAGCATTACAGTACCATAAGTTAACTCAGTTTCCTAGACAGCTCCTGGGCGATTTAAAGCTCCATCACTTGAGAAGCTGATTTTTACAGTTCTGCAGATTTCGCACCATTGCAAACTGAGAGTTGATCTCATTCTCCGGGAATGTGCAGGCTGTAGTCTCCAGGGATCGTCCACACTTCAACTTCAAGTAGATCTGCGAGACCAAGGGCATCTGTATGGCTGACATAAACGCTGCACCGTGTAAGCAACGTGCACCATAGTTTGTGGGAAGGATAACGATGGGTTTCCAAAGGAATGGGTGCCAGCTGATTCTGTCAAAATATAAGATGCTCCACCGGGTGTCTTTCTCCTCATCCTGAGCAATTTTCCATCGTTACTGATGATGAAGTTCAGACGACTATTAAAGCAAAGATGGGAATCAAGTTCAGATAACTATTAAAGCAAAGGTCGAACCCAGATTACCAGCTGGAAGACTACGAGATATTCATTTTGAAAATTGTCCGCCAGTTTTTATATCTCCACGACTTTTATCTCCATTTAAGTCAAGGGAAGTAACAATTCAGGAGGAATTTAAAACTGGCTGCTAATTCATGATTGGCTGTTTTGCACCAAAGGGCAATAAGTACCCACTAGAATTAAAAAGCTCCTCCCAACAAAGACTAAATGTTTTGAATATACGTGTGCATCAGTCTTCCTTGCTGAGCCACGAGTGAAATGTTGTGGGCTTATATTTCATGGCAGTGAGCTACGCAAGACCAGGGACAGTGGAAATGTGCGGCTTTGCTCATATCCATTGAGCGTCAAAGGGCCTATACACGTTAATCAAGTGAAAATTTTATCGTTCCAAGTTAATTTCTCTCAGAGAAGGGGCACCACCAGTAGAACGGCTGCCAAAAGTCAGAACGGCACTAAAGCAACATTGATTCATTTTGAAATATTTCAGTTTATTTCCATGAGATTCTGCTCCGTTTTCGGAATGCTTTCGCTTGTGAGGTAATGGGAGCATCAAGTTATCAGGAACAGAGGAGTCACTGAGTCTGAGAGCATGGGGTAAGAATCCATTGAGTTTGAGAATGTAAGGGAGAAGTCATTGGGGCAAAGGTGTACAGTCTTTAAAAGGCTTAGGGATAGATTATGTGAATGGGCTAACATTTGGCAGATGGTAGGTTGACTAAGGGTCACAGGTGTGTCCGAGCTGGGACCACAACAGGGAAGAAATGTTGAGCAAGAGCCAGTAGCAGTACCAATTTTAATGCACAGGCTTTGTTGGAGCAATTTTGATATCACTTTTCAAGTTGAAGTGAAGCATTTGCAGCTCCAAAATTTGAAAACAGTTGCACGGATTTCCTATCCTGTTAGCTACCATGATGCTTTTTTTTTTAAACAAACAATTTTATTGAGGTAGTTTTAGGCTTTGTAAACAGTTACAAACATCAACAGAAAGAAAGCAAAAAAGGCAAAAATGTGCAAACATCCACATACATTCAACACTTCAGTCGTAACATACTGCACAAACCCGCTCTTCTCCCACCGGTACTACCCGCCATTTTATCCCTCCTACTCTACTCTACTCTACCCTACATGCCTCCTCCACTGGCCCCATATCCGCAGGGTCGCCATCACTACCGGGCTGCAGGAGTACCTGGCTGGCGGCAGCGGTAGAGGAGCCGTGACCAGGGCTGCCAAGCTGGAGCCCCTGCACGAAGCCGCCTCCACCCGCTCCCAGATAGACCCCGTACCTACCATCCACTTCCTTATCATAGCGATATTGGCCGCCCAGTAATAATTAATCAGACTCGGCAAAGCCAGCCCTCCCTCGCTGCCGTTCCTCTCAAGCATCGCCTTCTTCACCAGCGGGGATTTTCCCGCCCAGACAAAGCTCATGATCATCTTGTTAACCCTTTTGAAGAAGGACTGTGGAACAAAGATCGGGAGGCACTGGCAAATAAACAGAAATCTTGGGAGGATTGTCATCTTTACAGTCTGCACTCTCCCTGCCAGTGACAGCGGGAGTGCATCCCATCTCCGAAACTCTCCCTTCATTTGCTCCACCACCCTAGCCAAATTTAACTTGTGCAGCCTGCCCCAGTCTCGCGCCACCTGGATCCCCAAGTACCGGACATTTTCCTCAACCAGCCGAAATGGTTGCCCTCTCAATCTGTTCTCCTGGCCCCTTGCCTGTACCACAAACATTTCACTCTTGGCCATATTTAATTTGTATCCTGAGAACTGGCCGAACTTCCTCAACATTTCCAGTATAGTTCCCATCCCGGCCACTGGGTCCGACACGTACAAGAGCAGGTCGTCTGCATAAAGAGAGACCCTATGTTCTACCCCGCCCCTAACCATCCCCTTCCATCCCTTTGCGGCTCTCAGCGCAATCGCCAGCGGCTCTATGGCCAGCGCAAACAGCAGCGGGGAGAGCGGGCAGCCCTGTCTGGTCCCATGGTACAGCCTAAAGTACTCTGACACTTCTCTGTTTCTCCTGACGCTGGCCTTTGGGGCCTGATATAATAACTTGATCCAATTCACCAGTCCCTCCCCGAACCCAAACCGTCCGAGCACCTCCCATAGATAGTCCCACTCCACCCGGTCAAAGGCCTTCTCAGCGTCCATCGCCACCACTACCTCCGCCTCCCTGCCCGCCTGGGGCATCATTATCACATTAAGTAATCTTCTCAAGTTGGCCGACAGCTGCCTACCTTTCACGAACCCAGTTTGGTCCTCCCCAATCACCTCCGGTACGCAGTCCTCAATTCTAATCGCCAGTACCTTTGTCAGGAGCTTGGCATCTACATTAATCAGGGAGATTGGCCTGTAGGACCCACACGCCTCCGGGTCTTTACCCCGCTTCACTATCAGTGATGTAGTGGCTTGCGACATCGTCGGCGGCAGGGTCCCTCTGTCCCTAGCCTCATTAAAAACCCTTGCCAAGACCGGGCCCACAAACTCCGAGAACTTCCTATAAAACTCTACAGGGTATCCATCCGGCCCCGGGGACTTCCCCGACTGCATGGTCTTTAGGCTCCCAATACCTCCTCCACCCTGATCGGGGCCCCCAGCTCATCCACTCGCCCCCCCAACTACTGTTGGGAATGTTAACCCGTCCAGAAACCTTTTCATCTCCTCCGGTTCTTCCGGAGGCTCCGAAGTGTACAGCTTGCGATAGAAGTCCCAGAATACCTTATTCAATCCTGCCGGGTCCTCCACTTTGCGCCCCTCCCCATCCATCACTCTACTTATTTCCCTGGCCGCCTCCCTCTTCCTGAGTTGCTGCGCTAACAATCTGCTAGCCTTTTCCCCATGCTCGTACACCACTCCCCTCGCCTCCCTAAGCTGTTCCACGGCCCTACTCATGGATAGCACCCCCAGTTCTGCCTGTAGTCTCTGCCTCTCCCTGAGTAAAACCTCCCCCGGGGACTCCGCGTGTTCCTCATCTATCCGACCCATTTCCCTGACCAATCTGTCCATCTCTGCCCTGTCTGCCTTGGCTCTGTGGTCCCCAATTGAGATCAACTCTCCCCGCACTACTGCTTTTAGCGCCTCCCACAGGGTCGCCGCTGAGACCTCCCCCGTATCATTCACCTGCAAGTAATTTTGCATATACCTCCGAAGCCTCTCACAGATCCCCTCCTCCAACAGGAGTCCCACGTTACCATGATGCTTTTAAACTGCATAAATCTTTGTTCCCAATCTTTCACCTGGCTTGCGGGCCATCAGGGTGGACAATGGCTGAGGGAGGGTACAGCATGCATATGGTCACCCTGACACAGGGCAAGCAAAGCTATTGCCAACATGCCACTGCCAAACTAATGGACCTGCCGTCTGGCAATCTGTAGGAGGTTCAGAATGCCCCAATCCATTTACTCTCTCTCTGACTGTATGAGCATCCGTAGGATATACTGTTGCTATGCATTAATCCCCTGTGTGGAGGCCTTCAGTGTCAAATTAAATGATCACACGTTTCATGGATGACTGAAATATCAACGTCACACAACAAAACCTATATAAGCTAATAATGGACTCCTCCACACCCTCCAACTTAAATCTCTCTTGCAGGGGGAAATTGGTGGTGCACATCAAACCTCCATTCTTTAAAAGTTACACCCTTAACATATTCATCGCTGAGACATGACTTTACCTAATAGGAAGCTATATTTCCTGCTTATCCTTTACACCTGCAGTTATGCCTGCTCACTCTTGTGCTTCTGCTGTCTTGGATTACGCAATTTGGCCAGTGCAGATACCTTTTACTCACTATTTACTATACATGGGATGTCAACCTCTAAATTAACTATACGAGTGAGAGCAAGTAATTGTTTACATTTTGGCAGGGCCCTCTCCTTCTTAGCACCTACTGCATCCTGCTTGAAGACACGTAATGGACGTTAAAAGATGGAAGAAGAACATGATTTGCTCATCTACCCTTTCAGGTCCATCACATAACTTGAACTGGGATGCAGCAGATTCTAAGGAAGAGAGAGCCCTGCCAAAGGCAAAAAGAAGGGCTGCTGAATGGAAATACAATGCTCCACCTAGATTGTCACCCAGAATGTGTCAAGGGGAGATTTCATTACTAGGCGAGAAAGTAAATAGATGGGTAATTAGCCGGTTATGCGAGTCTTCCAGCCTCACTGCCAAGAACATGGTGTGCCCTCTTTCTGTAATGCTAGCCTCCTTTGCTAGTCGCAGCACTTGCATTGATGTCAGCCCTCCTCCTGATACAGGCGTCTCCATGATGTTTTGTGCCTCCTTTTCCACAGCAAGAAGAGCGGGCCTGGGATAGCGTAGAATCTGTTGAAGGCTTTGCACATCACACATGCTGAGGGGGAGAAAAAAGTCCTTGTGTGGAGGAGGGAAGCGTCATTATGAAAGTGGTAGCAGCTTCTGAGTGTGGAAGTGAATCACGAGAAGACGCAGTGAAATGTCCTCTGATTAGCAGAGACACCGGAGTGAGCCATGGAAAGATTGGTAGGCAAGTGCAGGGCTGAACAGAGTTTCAGAGAGATGTGCAGGGGACTGTTAGTTTAATAGCTCTGGTGAGATCATTGAATTTTGTTCTGCCTTGTCCATGGAGCAATGCTGGGGACATTGACATTTCTCCCCACTGGGTGCGTGCTATTTGCCATAAATCTCTCCTTTGAGATTTCTCCAAAAAGACCCTCCATGAGAAAATCTGCAAGTTTAGCGGATCTGGTACAGTTATTTTCTGCGTAATTTGGTTGAAATCTACAGGCCACTCAAGATGCCGCACAGCCGGTAAATCTTCAATGAAGCCTCTAATGGGATCTGGCAAGATGTCGCGATCTGGATCCCGCCCACAAAGAGAGGGACCGAAATTTGCATATTTAAGTGTGCAGTTCGGTGAACTTAAAGATGTACTCGCCGGATCTAACCGGCGCTCAGGATCAAATCCCCTCACTGAGGAGATCCCAGACGAGCACCGTTCAGCACTGGTACCGTTCAGCACTGATCTTCACAAATGGGGGTTCTCCCAGGTGATTGGAGGTCCCCAGATGGTTGGCTTCTCAGCAGGATGGCACCCTGGTACAGTTGATGTCACCTAAGCACCTTGGCACTGCCACCCGGTGCCAGCCTGAAACTACAGGGTGCCCACATGGCACTGCCACGATGCCAGGCTGACAGTGCCAATGTGCCACTTTGCCTGTGCTGCAGATTGGACCTGGGGGTGCCCTGCCCTTATAAGGTGGTGCGCGGGGGCTTGAAGACTCCTCAACAAGTAAGTTGGGGGTTCTGGGGGTTGTGTTGGGGGTTCGTGAGATTGGCGTACCATTTAAAAATGGTCCCCTGGGCAACACGGTGGCGCAGTGGTTAGCATTGCTGCCTCACGGCGCGAGGTCCCAGGTTCGATCCCGGCTCTGGGTCACTGTCCGTGTGGAGTTTGCACATTCTCCCCGTGTTTGCTTGGGTTTCGTCCCCACAACCCAAAGTTGTGCAGATTAGGTGGATTGGCCACACTAAATTGCCCCTTAATTGGAAAAAATGAATTGGGTACTCTAAATTTTTTTTTAAATGGCCCCTGATCTCAGGGAAGTTGGCTCGGTGGGGTGTTTCTTGCTGAGGCCGCCGAACGAAGCAGAGTTCCATTTAACTGCGGGCTTTCTCTTGGCACTACAAGTGCTGGGAAACACCCGGCTAAACGCGCTCCCCATGCGACTGTTTCAGTTCCGTTATATCGTGGCTGATCAGTTCCAATGATCTGCTTTCAGAAAATGGCAGCTGACCCTGAGTATTAAAATGCGACCCTGCCGTGGAAATGGGTAGGCAGAGCATACTTCCTGTCCATTGCTCGCCTCCCTATCCCAAGACTCAAAGAATTCCTCCAATACCTCACAGAATATAAGGGAAGAGATACTGAATCAGAGAGGGAGCAAACACTAAGTCTTCCAACATGTGAGAGGAGAGTGGGGGACTGACTTTCAGTTAAGGGATGGCTTCCACAGAAAGTTGGGAATGTTTGGGATGAACATTTTCCTATCAGCTGCACCAAACGAGCCATGTTTAAAATTCCCAAGAGGGAGAGAGAGAGAGAGAGAGAGAACACATGCTTCTTCAGGCCTTCAAGTCATGAGGTCAAACTGATGAGGTGACATAGTTGCTGGAAATCCCTCTCATTCCGCCAAGCATGCAGCCACACAAAGCATGTGCAGGTATACTTGCTTTTGTTTGTTTGAAAACTTAATCCAGGTCTTTAAATGCTGAGGGGAGTCGCTAATGGAGATAGACATGGGTTAACTTACATAAACAGTGAGCGCACTGGAAGGAAAGATCAACAATCCTTGCAGAGAACGAAAATTAGGAGAAATGTAGTTTTGTCACAGAGTAGTGGATTTGTGAAAATGACTCCCGACAAAAGTGGTTAAGATGTGTTGTTCTCATGCTGAAATTGCTTCAGTGGTTAAGTCAGTCTCTCCAGTGGGTAGCTGAATCAAACACTAGGAAAATAGGTTCAAACCTGCTTTGTGCTTTAGTTGACTGCAGTTGACCTCATTGAACTTGAGTTAGGAACAGGAAGAAGGGGAATAAACTCAATAAAGTGGTGGTCGCTCACAGGACTTGAGGCTATAAGGGCAAGTGTCAAAGTTTATGCAGCATTGGTTCCAATCATCAGAATATTAGCAATAACGGGTCAAGACTGTATCACAGCCCTCATTCTACTCCTTCAAAAATGTTTGTGTATATTCAAATGGTTTGCAGATTTAAGGGTTATTTCAGCATAAGACCAGTATCCAGGACCTTCAGTCCATTAGCTTCCGGAGCTGGAGAAACTTTATTAAGTTTTCCTTTCTCCCTATATTTCACCTTCCTCGAGACTTTAATTAACCTTCTGACTGGGGTTGAAACTCCACTGTGTGCTGTTACTTTTACAGATCCATTAACCAATGTGCTGAAAATGGGAATTTGATGCATACACGTTAACCAGCACACTGAGGTACGTTTGAAAATACACACAGCTGTGACAGTACAAATGACACAACTTCTGCAGTTGCAGTAACAAAATCACGAAAAGGTCGCAAAGAAGGGAACACAAAAGGGAGACTATGCTAGTGTCAATGTACTTCTTCCATAGATCATGTACGACTTACTCTATCATAAATACTTTATGATTACCTAGATATAATCAGACAAAACTCCAGAGTGTGCACTGTCACAAGGAGAGAGCAAGGAGAAAATGAAAAGGTGATACACCCTCGATTCATTCCCTTTGCTCTTAGCCATTCTAATTATTTTAAATGTGTAAAAACAAATTTACACGAGATGTCAAGCTATGTATGAACAGGGAAAACTAAACTCCTATTCATTAAATGCACAATTAAAAAAATTTTTAATATTACAAAATGTTCACATTTTGCTCAAAGCCAAGTATAAACTAATAATTAAAATCTTTTACGGTATCTAAGATCAAGAAACCAAACAAAAGAATTTACTGTGCAAAGAACCGCCTATCAGATTCCGTCTCTTAACATTTCAAAATCATTCTTTGGGGCCTTCAGGAAACTCAGCCCTCAGGCGAACCCAATAAGTCTTTCACTAGACGGAAGGTTCCCTACTTTCCTTTACTAAATGTCATTGATGTTGGGCTGTTTGATTAGTCTTTGCTGCACCTACTCTGCCTTCTGTCGAGGTCGCTCTCAGCCCAGGCTGTGCCTCTGCTTATTCCAGCATTTTCAGAGGCTCGAGATGTGCTTGAAAGCTGGATTGAGGCCCAGACTGTCTGGACGCGGCCAGCACTGGAAGGGCCTATTGTTTTCTTTGGCAAGCATTTCTGTATTTTTCCTTTTGCTCTCAGAGAGAAAAAAACGCCTTCACCAGTTTGCAGCCGCTGACCTAGGGAGGGGGAGGAAGGGCCAGACTCGCTTTCCACCCTTTTCCCCTGCGCTAATCTGACTCTGTCTGCCGGGTTCTCCTATCTCTCCTCTGACTCAAAAAAGGCGGTTTCAGCTTCAGAGAAAGAAAATAAAAATGTTTTCCCTCACCTCTTACATTTAACTCTTTAGCTGATGGTGGGTTTTCCCGTGCTGTGCTGGGGTTGATTATGTGTTGCCTTGTTTGTCCCAGTCATTCCTTCACTGGAACTCACAGTGGCTGACTGAATGGTCAAGAATGGAAGATTTCCCCAAACGTTCCTCTTTTACTTTTCTCCAAGGCGTAGGTGCAAATATAAAAATGGGCAGTGTGAGTGGGTATGACACAGGAGTGAAGGATTTCTGAGGTCGGAACCAAATATGGGGGGTCCAAACTTCGTTGGTGATTCCTACCCACCCACCAGTGTGATTTTATTGGAGATAATCAATTAAGAGGCCGCCTCTGGGAGCAGTGTCTAATTAAGGATGTTGTGTGGAACTAACACTCGGCTGGCCCAATGGGAGGGCCTATAGCTTTGCAATAGATAAGACATGAAAGCAAACCCAGGAGGAGGACCCCCTAAGTTTTAGTTTTCATGGGTTACGCTCAACACCTTAGTACTTAAAAAGGTAGAGGGGGTTCTGTAGGTTTTAACTGAGAGCTTTCCCAAAGTTCAGGCTGGCACCATTCTCCTGTTATTCTTCCTCGGATCGCTGCCTCATCCAGTCAGGCACATTCATTCACACTGCCCTGAGGTTCAGTTTGAAAGGCTAGCATTCAAGGATTTGTCCTTCTTTTGTTTCTGTAGTCACTCACTCCTTTCACTGAAAGCACACTTAAGGTACATTCTTCCCCATTAGAATCAGGCAATCAGTTTAGGGGCAGTGCACCAGATCAAACAATAGAACATAGAACGATACAGCGCAGTACAGGCCCTTCGGCCCACGATGTTGCACCGACATGGGAAGTCAAAAACTAAAGGCCATCTAACCTACACTATGCCATTATCATCCATATGCTTATCCAATAAACTTTTAAATGCCCTCAATGTTGGCGAGTTCACTACTGTTGCAGGTAGGGCATTCCACGGCCTCACCACTCTTTGCGTAAAAAACCTACCTCTGACCTCTGTCCTATATCTATTACCCCTCAATTTAAGGCTATGTCCCCTCGTGCTAGCCACCTCCATCCGCGGGAGAAGGCTCTCACTGTCCACCCTATCTAACCCTCTGATCATTTTGTATGCCTCTATTAAGTCACCTCTTAACCTTCTTCTCTCTAACGAAAACAACCTCAAGTCCATCAGCCTTTCCTCATAAGATTTTCCCTCCATACCAGGCAACATCCTGGTAAATCTCCTCTGCACCCGTTCCAAAGCTTCCACGTCCTTCCTATAATGAGGTGACCAGAACTGTACGCAATACTCCAAATGCGGCCGTACCAGAGTTTTGTACAGCTGCAACATGACCTCATGGCTCCGGAACTCAATCCCTCTACCAATAAAAGCCAACACACCATAGGCCTTCTTCACAACCCTATCAACCTGGGTGGCAACTTTCAGGGATCTATGTACATGGACACCGAGATCCCTCTGCTCATCCACACTACCAAGAATTTTACCATTAGCCAAATATTCCGCATTCCTGTTATTCATTCCAAAGTGAATCACCTCACACTTCTCCACATTAAACTCCATTTGCCACCTCTCAGCCCAGCTCTGCAGCTTATCTATGTCCCTCTGTAACCTGCAACATCCTTCCGCACTGTCTACAACTCCACCGACTTTAGTGTCGTCTGCAAATTTACTCACCCAACCTTCTGCGCCCTCCTCTAGGTCATTTATAAAAATGACAAACAGCAACGGCCCCAGAACAGATACTTGTGGTACGCCACTCGTAACTGAACTCCATTCTGAACATTTCCCATCAACCACCACCCTCTGTCTTCTTTCAACTAGCCAATTTCTGATCCACATCTCTAAATCACCCTCAATCCACAGCCTCCGTATTTTCTGCAATAGCCGACCGTGGGGAACCTTATCAAACGCTTTACTGAAATCCATATACACCACATCAACTGCTCTACCGTCGTCTACCTGTTCAGTCACCTTCTCAAAGAACTCGATAAGGTTTGTGAGGCATGGCCTACCCTTCACAAAACCATGCTGACTATCCCTAATCATATTATTCCTATCTAGATGATTATAAATCGTATCTCTTATAATCCTCTCCAAGACTTTACCCACAACAGACGTGAGGCTCCCCGGCCTATAGTTACCGGGGTTATCTCTACTCCCCTTCTTGAACAAAGGGACCACATTTGCTATCCTCCAGTCCTCTGGCACTATTCCTGTAGCCAATGATGACATAAAAATCAAAGCCAAAGGCTCAGCAATCTCTTCCCTGGCTTCCCAGAGAATCCTAGGATAAATCCTATCAGGCCCCGGGGACTTACCTATTTTCACCTTGTCCAGAATTGCCAACACTTCAATCCCATCTATTCTAATGGCCTGGGTCTCAGCATTCTCCTCCACAACATTATCTTTTTCCTGAGTGAATACTGACGAAAGCAGCACGGTAGCACGGTAGCCTTGTGGATAGCACAATCGCTTCACAGCTCCAGGGTCCCAGGTTCGATTCCGGCTTGGGTCACTGTCTGTGCGGAGTCTGCACATCCTCCCCGTGTGTGCGTGGGTTTCCTCCGGGTGCTCCGGTTTCCTCCCACAGTCCAAAGATGTGTGGGTTAGGTGGATTGGCCATGATAAATTGCCCTTAGTGTCCAAAATTGCCCTTAGTGTTGGGTGGGGTTACTGGGTAATGGGGATAGAGTGGAGGTGTTGACCTTGGATAGGGGGTAAGGTGCTCTTTCCAAGAGCCGGTGCAGACTCGATGGGCCGAATGGCCTCCTTCTGCACTGTAAATTCTATGAAAAGTATTCATTTAGTATCTCGCTTATCACCTCAGCCTCCACACACAACTTCCCACCACTGTCCTTGACTGGCCCTACTCTTACCCTAATCATTCTTTTATTCCTGACATACCTATAGAAAGCTTTTGGGTTTTCCTTGATCCTACCTGCCAAAGACTTCTTATGTCCCCTCCTTGCTCGTCTTAGCTCTCTCTTTAGATCCTTCCTCGCTTCCTTGTAACTATCAAGCGCCCCAACTGAAACTTCACGCCTCATCTTCACATAGGCCTCCTTCTTCCTCTTACCAAGAGATTCCACTTCTTTGGTAAACCACGGTTCCCTCGCTCGACCCCTTCCTCCCTGCCTGACTGGTACGTACTTATCAAGAACACGCAATAGCTGTTCCTTGAACAAGCTCCACATATCCAGTGTGCCCAACCCTTGCAGCCTACTTCTCCAACCTACACATCCTAAATCATGTCTAATGGCATCATAATTGCCCTTCCCCCAGCTATAACTCTTGCCCTGCGGGGTATACTTATCCCTTTCCATCACTAACGTAAAGGTCACCGAATTGTGGTCATTGTCTCCAAAGTGCTCACCTACCTCCAGATCTAACACCTGGCCTGGTTCATTACGCAAAACCAAATCCAATGTGGCCTCGCCTCTTGTTGGCCTGTCAACATATTGTGTCAGGAAACCCTCCTGCACACATTGTACAAAGAACGACTCATCTAATGTACTCGAACTATATCTTTTCCAGTCAATATTTGGAAAGTTAAAGTCTCCCATAACAACTACCCTGTTACTTTCGCTCTTTTCCAGAATCATCTTTGCCATCCTTTCCTCTACATCCCTACAACTATTAGGTGGCCTAGAGAAAACTCCCAACAGGGAATGTACAACGGAGTAGACGATGGTGGGAGAACAAGTACAGGAGGAACTTGACGATTGGAGGACTAGTTTGTGTTATTCCTCAGCTGCTGAGCAAAGAGATCTGGGCCTCGAAGGGACCCCTATTTAAATGACATGTGCTTTCTGAGCACCACCATTGCTTTTGATTATTCCAGGGTTATTACAGTGTTGTGAATCCTGCATGCTTTGGCAGCAACTGTGGAAGAGTCCACTGCCCAGCCTGCACAGACACGTCTTGACTGTCTAGTATTGAGCACGTGACAATACCAGGGCCAATTACATCAGATCCCTAAGCACCAAGGTTATAAGCTCACAGTTTTGCTTGTGAATGCTCAGGCTGCTGCATCTGAGCGCTTTGGCTCCAATCGTCCACAATTGTCTAATCTGGTTTCAACATGCCGGGGATTCAGATGAAAAGGCTAGTAGTAAATCCCAAAATTTTGAGGGTTCAAGGGAAACATTGGGAACAATTAAAGAAGTGACTGAATTCGACGAAACGAAGAGTATTTACAAATGTACGTTGCAATGGGGAAAAAGTTCGAGTGGGGAGTACAACCATTTCTAATTGACAGAAATGACCTAGATTCAAAAACTCAAGGCGAAATGGTCATCTTCGCACAAGGTGTCAAACAAAAGAGGAACAACAGAGCCAGAAACAGCAGCCCTAAAATTCCAGAATAAATATGTAAGTGGGCAGATCAATAGCAGATGAAATTCCATGCAGACAAGTGCAAAACATTGCAGCTGGTAAGAACAGACCGAGCAGGAGTTCAGAAATGATGCTGAAATAGCAGAGGATGAAGTTGAAGCTGCCAAAACAGTAAAGGCAGCCTGTTTTGTGGATGCCTAATTTGGAAGTCGAGGGTCAGCCCAAAATTGGACCGTGAGCCTCATTTAGATAATTTGGTCCCGCGGACGGTGCTTGATGCACCTCCGCAGGTCAGTCAGCCCCTTTTAAGTTGGTGAAGTTTGGCCCATTTGCCTCACCTGCAGCAACCTTGAGATAACCTCTGGGAGGAGGTGTAGTGGAAAAAGTGGTTATGTGGTGAACTGAGGCAATCAGTTGTGCGCACTGTCGAATCAGAAGGAAGTCCAAAAGACAAGTACAGAAGAAATGTGGTGGAAGAGAAAGTCTGCGTTGGCCATCATGACGTGCAAAACGGTCTTTAAGACACCAGGAACATCTATAGACCACAGTGCAATGGACGGAATCCCCTCAGCTCCCAGGATGGTGTAAGAATGGCAATGTCATTCATCAGTGCTGGAAAGAACATTTTCAGCACCTCTCCAACAATGAGTCCACAGTGGCAGCAGCGACTCTGCAGCAAATGCTTCAAAGAAATTCTTTTTAAAAATAAATTTAGAGTATCCAATTAATTTTTTCCAATTAGGCAGTTTAGAGTGGCCAATCCACCTACCCTGCACATCTTTGGGTTGTGGGGGGCGAAACCCACGCAAACACGGGGAGAATGTGCAAACTCCACACGGACGGTGACCCAGGACCGGGATCGAACCTGGGACCTCAGCGCCGTGAGCTTCAAAGACATTCAGAAGTTCTTCTTAAAGCACAGCAGCATTGATCTTAATGGCTGGAAGGAGTTTTCTATCAGTTGTTCAGAATGGAGGAAACCTGCCCTTCAAGGTGCATCAGGCTTTGAATGACCACAACAGAATGTTGAAGCAGAGTGACGGCGGAGAAAGAACGAAAAAGGAACAAATCCTTCATTCCAGATCTCACTGCTTCATGGGACATCCTGCTCCAGGTGCCGAAACACCTGTAGATTGAGAATCAGCCTGTTCAGTCACATGATGACCCACCTGCGACCCTGAGTAGATGTCATTCTCTAATCGAGATACAGCCAATCACGCGACGAATTCTGCACCTTTTTCTTTAAGCTTAACTCATGGTGGCGATCACCATTTAGGTCACAATGAACCACTGAAGAATCCAGAGAGGAACAGGCCGCCACAAAATCAAATTTTGCACAGGAGGCCTAAAACTGGCATGAAACCCCTCATTTTAAAAAGCAAAAAATTGTACTTATATGGTGCTTTTCGCAACCACCATATATCCCAAAGTGCTTTACAGCCAATAAAGTACTTTTTGTTTGAACTGTAGTTCTTGTTGTAATACAGAGAATGCAGCAGCTATTTTGCACATAGTAAACTCCCACAAAGAGTACATAGAACATAGAACGATACAGCGCAGTACAGGCCCTTCGGCCCTCGATGTTGCACCGACATGGAAAAAAACTAAAGGCCATCTAACCTACACTATGCCCTTATCATCCATATGCTTATCCAATAAATTTTTAAATGCCCTCAATGTTGGCGAGTTCACTACTGTTGCAGGTAGGGCATTCCACGGCCTCACCACTCTTTGCGTAAAAAACCCACCTCTGACCTCTGTCCTATATCTATTACTCCTCAATTTAAGGCTATGTCCCCTCGTGCTAGCCACCTCCATCCGCGGGAGAAGGCTCTCGCTGTCCACCCTATCTAACCCTCTGATCATTTTGTATGCCTCTATTAAGTCACCTCTTAACCTTCTTCTCTCTAACGAAAACAACCTCAAGTCCATCAGCCTTTCCTCATAAGATTTTCCCTCCATACCAGGCAACATCCTGGTAAATCTCCTCTGCACCCGTTCCAAGGCTTCCACGTCCTTCCTATAATGAGGCGACCAGAACTGTACGCAATACTCCAAATGCGGCCGTACTAGAGTTTTGTACAACTGCAACATGACCTCGTGGCTCCGGAACTCAATCCCTCTACCAATAAAGGCCAACACACCATAGGCCTTCTTCACAACCCTATCAACCTGGGTGGCAACTTTCAGGGATCTATGTACATGGACACCGAGATCCCTCTGCTCATCCACACTACCAAGAATTTTACCATTAGCCAAATATTCCGCATTCCTGTTATTCTTTCCAAAGTGAATCACCTCACACTTCTCCACATTAAACTCCATTTGCCACCTCTCAGCCCAGCTCTGCAGCTTATCTATGTCCCTCTGTAACCTGCAACATCCTTCCGCACTGTCTACAACTCCACCGACTTTAGTGTCGTCTGCAAATTTACTCACCCATCCTTCTGCGCCCTCCTCTAGGTCATTTATAAAAATGACAAACAGCAACGGCCCCAGAACAGATCCTTGTGGTACCCCACTCGTAACTGAACTCCATTCTGAACATTTCCCATCAACTACCACTCTCTGTCTTCTTTCAACTAGCCAATTTCTGATCCACATCTCTAAATCACCCTCAATCCCCAGCCTCCGTATTTTCTGCAATAGCCGACCGTGGGGAACCTTATCAAACGCTTTACTGAAATCCATATACACCACATCAACTGCTCTACCCTTGTCTACCTGTTCAGTCACCTTCTCAAAGAAGTAGTGTGATAATGGTCAGATAGTCTGTTTTGTGATGTTGATAAAGGGATGCATTTTGGCCAGAATATTCTGGGTGGAACGGGATCTTGAGCTTCCATCTGAGAGGCCATCAGTTTAACATCTCACCCAAAGGAAAGTACTTCTGACAGTGCAGCACTTTCTCAATGCTGCACTGGGGCATCGGCCTATCTTTTGTGCTCAGTTATCCATGGGTATAATTTGTTGTAGTTGGATGTTATAGACCTCTAAATAATGACACAATGCAATACCGGGATTGATATCTTCTTTAGGGTACACGCTTTGGTCACCAAACTTGGTCCTCACGGTGGCCATTTTATATCAGTAAATTTCTATCCCAATGGCCAGGAATTTCCAGACCCGCCAGTGCCTGGCGTCATCTGTTGACTTTCGGCTACTCTCCAGATTTTCCAGTCCATAAGACCATAAGACATAGGAGCATAATTAGGCCACTCAGCCCATCGAGTCTGCTCCGCCATTCAATCAAGCTGATATTTTCTTATTCCCAGTCCATCCCTCAGTGATGCTTGCTACTGGTGGGACCACAAAATCCCACCCAATGTGTCCAATGAGCACCGAGCAGCAATCAACACAACCAAGAGAATGTTGGACAACATAGTCAACAGAGTGGGAGTGGAGGAATCGTACAGCGATTTGGTTGCATAACATCTTGAAAACTGTGCCCAGCACAGCTCACCAAGAAATGAGGGAGACCATCAAATATTAGAGACAGCAAAGGCAGGAGCCACCAGGCTGATCCCCAAGTGTTGAGATTACAAGGAAAGCTGGAGAAACTTGGATTTCTCAGACCACAAAGATGGATATTCCAGGATGATCTAATAGAAATCTATATTATAGTTAAGAGACAGAAAAGTAAATCCAGAACATGCCACTTCAATAAACTACAGGAGCACAACACTAGGACAAATGTTTAAAAATTTGTGAAAAGTTACTTCACCGATATTGCAAAACTGTCCCTCACATGAAATGTGATCAACACGTGGAATAAACTTCCAGTTAGTTAGAGTAATGGAGACAATTGACTGGTAAAGTGGAATGATATAAGAACATTTCTGGATGGATAAATTAAGTTCAGCTAAATGGTCTTTCTTGTCCATAATTATCTGGTGATCTTTTGATTATTATTAGGCCTTCTATCCTATAGAAGTAGGCATTTTTTAAAATTATTTTTTCCGGGATGTGGGCGTCGCTGGTTAGGCCAGCATTTATTGCCCATCCCTAGTTGCCCTTCGGAAGGTGGTGGTGAGTTGTTTTCTTGAACCGCTGCAGTCCTTGAGATGTAGGTGCACTCATTGCGCTGTTAGGGACAGTGAAGGAATGGTGATATATATCTGAATCAGAGTGGTGAGTGGCTTGGAGTGGAATCTCCAGGTGGTGGGGTTCTCAGGTATCTGTTGCTCTCGTGCTTCTAGATGGTAGTGGTCCTGGGTTTGGAAGCTGCTTTCTAAGGAACCTTGGTGAGTTACTGCAGAGCACCTTGTAGATGGTACACACGGCAGCCACTGTTTCTTCAGTGGTGGAGGGTTTGAATGTTTGTGGAAGGAGGAGCAATCAAGAGGACTGCCTTGTCCTGGATGGTGTTGAACGTCTTGTGTGTTGTTGGAGCTGCAGTCAGCCAGGCACAGGGAGAGTATTCCATCACACTCTTGACTTGTGCCTTGTAGATGGCGAACAGGCTTTGGGGGGGTCATGAAGTGAGTTACTCACCGTAGGATTCCTAGCCTTTGTCCTGCTCTCATAGCCACTGTATTAATATGGTTAGTCCAGTTCAGTTTCTGATCAATAATAACCCCCAGGATGTTGATTGTTGGGCATTCAGCGATGGTAACGCCATTCGATGTCAAGGGGCGGTGGTTAGATCCTCGCTTGTAGGAGTTGGTCATTGCCTGGCATTGTGTGGCACGAATGTAACTTGCCACTTGTCAGCCCAAGCCTGGTTATTGTCCAAGTTGTGCTGCATTTAGACATGGGCTGCTTTATTACCTGATGTGTCGTGAATGGTGCTGAACATTATGCAGTCATCCGCAAACATCCCCACTTCTGGCCTTATGATGGAAGGGAGGTCATTGATGAAGCAGCTGAAGTTGGTTAGGCCTAAGACACTATCCTGAGGAACTCCTGCAGTGATGTCCTGGAGCTGAGATGATTGACCTCCAACCACTACAACCATCTTCCTTTGTGCCAGGTATGGCTCCAATCAATAGAGAGTTTCCTAGGCAGAGACCACTCTATGGGACTCTTGTCCAGGAGTCATTCCCAGCAGAGGTGGCGGGCGGCACAGTGGTATACAGTCGGGAGGGAGTTGCCCTGGGCAACCTCAACATTGACCCCAGTTTAACTAGGGCTCCTTGATGCCCTACCCATTCAAATGCTGCCTTGGTCTTAAGCGCAGTCACTCTCACCTCACCTCTGGCATTCAGCTCTTTTGTCCATGTTTGAACCAAGGCTGTAGTGAGATCAGGGGCTGAGTGACCCTGGCAGAACCCAAACTGAGCATCCATGAGAAGGTTATTGCTGAGTAAGAGCTGCGTGATAACATTGCTGATGACTCCTTCCATCACTTTGCTGATGATGGAGAGTTCACTGATAGGGCGGTAATTGGCTGGGTTTGATTTGTCCTTTTTCTTGTGTACAGGACACACCGAGGCAATTTTCCACATTGCCGGATATGTCAGTGTTGTAGCTGTACTGGAACAGCTTAGCTAGGGGTGCGGCAAGTTCTGGAGAACAAGTCTTCAGTATTATTGCTGGGATATTGTCAGGGCCCATAGCCTTTGCAGTATCCGGTGCCTTCAGCCGTTTCTTGATATCACGTGGAGTGAATTGTATTGGCTGAAGACTGACATCTGTGATGCTGGAGGCCTCTGGAGGAGACCGAGATGGATCATCCGCTTGGTACTTCTGGCTGAAGATTGTTGCGAATGCTTCAGCCTTGTCCTTTGCACGTATGTGCTGGGCTCCTCCATCATTGAGGATGGGGATATTTGTGGAGCCTCCTCCTCCAGTGAGTTGTTTAATTGTCCACCACCATTCTAGCTTGATGTGGCAGGACTACAAAGTTTAAATCTAATGCAATCATTGTGGAATCGTTTACTTCTGTATATTACTTGCTGTTTATGCTGTTTGGTACACAAGTAGTCCTGTGTTGTAATAATATAATAATCGCTTATTGTCACAAGTAGAGTTCAATGAAGTTACTGTAAAAAGCCCCTTGTCACCACATTCCGGCGCCTGTTCGGGGAGGCTGATATGGGAATTGAACCCGCACTGCTGGCATTGTTCTGCATTGCAAACCAGCTATGCAAACATAGCTTCACCAGGTTGACGCCTCATTTCTCGGTATGCCTGATGTTGCTCCTGGTTGCACTCCTGCACTCTTCAGTGAACCAGGGTTGTTCCCCTGGCTTGGTGGTAATGGTAGAGTGGAGGATATGCCAGGCCATGAGGTTGCGGATTGTGGTTGAGTACAATTCTGCTGCTGCTGATAAGACCATAAGACCATAAGACATAGGAGTGGAAGTAAGGCCATTCGGCCCATCGAGTCCACTCCGCCATTCAATCATGGCTGATGGGCATTTCAACTCCACCTCCCAGCATTCTCCCCATAGCCCTTAATTCCTCGCGACATCAAGAATTTATCTATCTCTGCCTTGAAGCCATTTAGCGTCCCGGCCTCCACTGCACTCTGCGGTAATGAATTCCACAGGCCCACCACTCTCTGGCTGAAGAAATGTCTCCGCATTTCTGTTTTGAATTTACCCCCTCTAATTCTAAGGCTGTGCCCACGGGTCCTCGACTCCTCGCCTAACGGAAACAGTTTCTTTGCGTCCATCCTTTCTAAGCCATGTATTATCTTGTAAGTTTCTATTAGATCTCCCCTTAACCTTCTGAACTCCAATGAATACAATCCCAGGAACGCCAGCCGTTCCTCATATGCTAGACCCGCCATTCCAGGGATCATCCGTGTGAATCTCCGCTGGACACGCTCCAGTGCCAGTATGTCCTTCCTGAGATGTGGGGCCCACAGCACCTCATCGATGCCTAATCTTGAGTTGCTAGGTCTGTTTGAAGTCTATCCCATTTAGCATTGTGGTGGTCCCACACAACACGATGGAGTGTATTCTCAATGTGAAGACAGGACTTTGTCTCCACAAGGACTTTGCGGTGGACACTTCTACCAATACTGTCATGGACAGATACATCTGCAGCAGGCAGATTGGTGAGGGTGAGGTCAGGTATGTTTTTCCCTCTTGTTGGTTCCCTCACCACCTGCTGACGTCCCAGCCTAGCAGCTATATCCTTTAGCTCGGTCTATGGTGGTACTACCAAACCACTCTTGGTGATGGACATTGAAGTCCCCCACCCAGAGAATATTCTGTGCCCTTGCGACCCTCAATACTTCCTCCAAGTGGTGTCCAACATGGAGGAGTACTGATTCGTCAGCTGATGGTGGCCAGTATATGGTAATCAGCAGGAGGTTTCCTTGCCCATGTTTAACCTGAATCAATGAGACTTCATGGGATTCAGAATCAATGTTGAGGACTCCCAGGGCAACTCCCTCCCGACTGTATACCACCGTGCCGCCCGCCACCTCTGCTGGGTCTGTCCCGCTGATGAGACAGGACATACCCAGGAATGGTGTCTGGGACATTGTTTGTAAGATATGATTCTGTGAGTATGACTATGTCAGGCTGTTGCTTAACTAGTCTGTGAGGCTGCTCTCCCAACTTTGGCACCAGCCCCCAGATGTTAGTAAAGAGAACCTTGCAGGGTCAACAGGGCTGGGTTTGCAATTGGTGTTTCTGGTGCCTGGTTCGATGCCGAGTGGTCCATCCATTCTGATAATACCTGTTGCAGGATCATCTCATGACCCAATGTAGGTGAGAGATAATCCAAGTTCTGAAGAGGTACAAGGGGCAACCACAATAATGCCTAATCAGTACTTGTGGGTATAAGGACAGGCTCCAAGCGCTAGAGTTATTTACTTCAGCGAAAGTCAGGCGTTTAGCGACAATCAAGATATTTGAAAAGTAATGAAGGGATTGGTTTCAGTCCGGTTAGTTAGATTATTTGAGATGGATAGGGATGATGGGGGATGGAGATCATCCATGCAAAATCTGTAGGGAATGAGATTTGAGCATGCCAGGAGTATTTCTTTACACATCTGGAACTGACTCTTGAAAACAAACTCGGTTGTTTCGGGCTTGGTACAGTCTTGTGAAAGGGAGCTTGAAAAATGTCAAAGTGAAAAGAACATTTCCAGTTACATATGGAAAGCCACTAGTTAGCTTTTGCGGAGTCGTGGAGTACTGCCATCTCCTGGAGCTCATTTGACTGCCTTTGCGGAGTCAGAAAGAAATTTCCCAGAGTTTTTCCTGAATTGGCCACAACTTTTTCCTCTGTATTTTTGCTCCACCTAATACAGGGCACTAATGGAGGATGGGTGAGTAATGTATGCAGGTGTAACCACGTCCAGTTTGATAGGTCCTTGTGATTGTTATTGCCTGCACTTGTCATTATTTGCATATCAGGAGGCACAATATCACCTTCACTGTGAACATCAGCCACTAAATCCCAGCAAGTTCTCTTATCCTCGCCACAGGAGACACACAAGGCCTAAAGTAAGCCAAGTATAAACACAAATCACTGCCAGGAATTAAATGTTGCTATCATTTTATTTCAACTGTGCCCAGAAAGGTTACTTTTGTGAGTTCATAATAAAGTTTGAAAAGGACTGGCACCCAATTCGCCAAGTTAGCACAAGCTGGGTCGGAACAAAACGACAGCAAAAAAAAATGGATAATTCAGCTTTTGCATCAATTCAAATCTGCTTCCACATGCACTCCAAATTAACTACTCCACCCTCAATCAGCAACTTCCTTGCCCAGAATGTGCTGACCTTGATTGCCCGTTTTATGCAGCCAGTCTGATCATTTTCCCTGAGAAAATTGGAGATTCGAGCCTGCAGTGGTTTCAATACAATTGAAATTTATTAAAATTCAGCTCCTTTGCGATTTCGAACAAGTGTCCCATAAAGTGATCTCTGCCTGATTTCCAACTCCCTACGTAAATGCCTCTTTCACTTTCGAGTTGCCAGTGACAGTGCTTGGAAAATCAGTCTCAAGGAGCACATTTGGGCAGCTATCACACCGTGTATCACCATGAGCAGGTATACCCACACCCAATAAACATACACACACAGCAGATAGGGCAAATATGTAACAAAAAAACCACACACTGTGCAGACTGCACTGCCACACACCCACACAAACAAGCAGACAGGGTGTGCTCTGCATTTCGACCTGTTCTGTAAGGAACAGCGTGCTGAAGAACTGACTATACCAGTCGAGTGTGGAGCGATTAGGAGATTGAACAGGTCGAAGTGGTTGAGAGTTGTCTCTAGCCGTCTCAACAACTTAATGACTAATAATATGTGGACAAACAGCTGCAAATATTTTTTTCCTGAAAAGGTGAGCAAGACCAAATGGACACAACTTCAAAATCCCTTTCTAAAGCTACTCTGTGCCTTCATCATAAAATAGCCAAAGCTTGGTATCAGGAATGAGGGTCTTGTTAAATATCAATCATGATAAATTATACAGTTTGAAAGGGGAAAATTAGAAGCAAAACTCAAAAGCCCAACTTAGAACAAGGGTAGGGTTAGGATACTGCGTTGAAGTTAGAACATAGAATTTACAGTGCAGAAGGAGGCCATTCGGCCCATCGAGTCTGCACCGGCTCTTGGAAAGAGCATCCGACCCAAGTTCAACACCTCCACCCTATCCCCATAACCCAGTAACCCCACCCAATACTAAGGGCAATTTTGGACACTAAGGGCAATTGAGCATGGCCAATCCACCTAACCTGCACATCTTTGGACTGTGGGAGGAAACCGGAGCACCCGGAGGAAACCCACGCACACACGGGGAGGATGTGCAGACTGCGCACAGACAGTGACCCAAGCTGGAATCGAACCCGGGACCCTGGAGCTGTGAAGCGATTGTGCTATCCACAATGCTACCGTGCTGCCCACCTAAGGGCCAAGGGTTGCAGTTGTACCTTTCTTATCAACAGAACTCCTGCTGGAAGTCCTGTGCTGGCAACCTAACCTGACTCTTCTAGGGAGTTCTGAATTGATCTGACTCCCCTCAGAATTCCTGACAATGTTGTCAGCCCGACAGGAATCAGAATAATTTCCCACTGGCGGGCTTGCCCTCAAGTGACCTGATCGGATCCAAGTCCTGCTTTGATTTTGTTTTGAAGCTACAAAGGCATAAAGCAAATGCACATTGAATAAGTAACAACTTATAACCCAATCACTTACATATGTACATGTTAAAATTATCTTTGTTTTTAAAATAAGTTTAGAGTACCCAATTCTATTTTTCCAATGAAGGGGCAATTCAGCATGGCCAATCCACCTACCCTGCACATCTTTTTTGGGTTGCAGGGGTGAGACATACGCAGATATGGGGAGAATGTGCAAACTCCACATGGACAGTGACCCAGGGCTGTGATCAGACCCGGGTCCTCGGCGCCATGAGGCAGCAGTGCTAACCATTGCGCCGCTGTGCCGCCCTCAAAATTAACATTATGAATGGGATGTGAGCATCACTGGCAAGGCCAGCATTGATTACCCATTCAAAATTGCCATTGGTAAGAGCTGACTTAGCAATTGTAAGTGCATTTATGAATTTATTTCAGTGGGTTTGCCTCACAGCAGGGTGAATAAGCCAGTGCTTCAGACCAGTGTGGTGACCGACGTCTGTTTAAATTGCAGTGTAAACTGGGCACCAAACATTTCAACCTTGCTGTCTGATGGGACCATTATGTCCTACTCTGTAAGATATGCTTTCTAAAATTTTCACTGGGCCACCTCAACTGAATGTCACACACTGTACAGCTGGATGAAAGATCAATTCCAGATTTCTGTTGATTACAAGCCAATTTGGTTTCTTTAGAATTGCAAAACTGAACATTGTTAAAGGGAAATTGTGATTGGTTAGTTTTATGTCATTGCCAAAGTTTTAGAAATTTGTGTTGAATAAAACCAGTTGAGTTCACTCGTATTTGAACGCCACCAAATAGAATGGGAAATATCTTTTTAGCAAAGCAGAAAAATATGCCTCGGAATCTTGTATTATTGTGTTCAAATAAAAAGCAAGAATATTCGACTTTTGTAAAGCAATATCACGAAGCACTCTATCAAACTAAATGTGCTGGATGCAGCATAAAGTTTTATTCACTGAGCCTATCAAGCATCCTGATGTCAGTTAAAAATATCAGTTCATACAGTGCAAAAGGAGACCATTGGACCGACCCTCCGAAAGAGCGCCCTACCTAGGCCGACTCTCCGACCCTCTCCCCGACACCCAACCTGCACAATCCTGGAACACTAAGGGGCAATTTAGCATGACCAATCCACCTAACCTGCACAACTTTGGACTGTGGGAGGAAACCGGGGCACCCGGAGGAAACCCATGCAGACACAGGGGGAACATGCAAACTCCACGCAGACAGTAATCCGAGGCCAGAATTGAACCCAGGTCCCTGGTGCTGGGAGGCAGCAGTGCTAAGTGCTGTGCCACCGGGCCGCCCGCCTAGATTCAGAGAAACAGTATGTCAAACATACTGTAATCCCAGGCTAAGATGAGGAGGTTACCTTGCTAAACTAGTGCTTAACTTGCTGAACTATTTCTGACACTACTAACCTGTATGGCATGAGAGACATTTACACCCATGTCCCCTTCTTCTCGATAGTGTGTCACACACTCTAGAAGCCATCATGGAAAGGTTCTGAAATAGGTTGCTCTCCCCTTCCCAAATCGAAAGTTTCCTAGCGCAGCGAGCTCCATTTAATCAATGGATAGCTGAAAGCAGTGAGTTTTGTCTGGAATCCCGAGCTGGGTGAATGGCGGAAAATGGAGGCTATGCCGGGAAACAATCCAATCTATAGTTTACAGGTTTAATTCAGTAATAATACAACATAATTCACCAGGGAGCAAGGGATTATTTCTGAGAAAGGAAGATGAGCATTTGAACACGTAATTATATTACAGCAGAGTGAGCTGGAGGGGAGGAGGTTTTTGTTATCTCTTCCTTGACCAAGTGTGCCAGCAAGCAGTAATGGCTTGCATCGATACAAAACCTTTAAAGTAGAAAAATATCCCAAGTTTCTTGATAGAAACATAAACAGGCAAAAACTGGTGTCAAGCCAAAGAAAAAGCTGCCTGAAGCTGTGACTGATAACTTGATTCAAGCTCTGGGCTTTTAGGAGCGTCCTGAACAGTGGAGAGGTTTAGGGATGGGATTCCAGAGGGTAAGGTCAGACGGTTGAAGGCACTAATGGTGGGGCGAAGAGAGTCAGGGTACTCACGTGGGGACAGATTTGGATGAATGCCGAGTTCTTTGAGGTCGATAGAGCTGGAATCACGGGAGGGATTGGAGGGATGCGGCCATGTGGTGAATTAAATCTGAGTATGAGGATTTTAAATTTAAGTAATAAATAACCTTTTATTAACCTGTCACAAGCAGGCTTACATTAACAGTGCAATGAAATTACTGTGAAACGCCCCTAGTGGCCACATTCCAGCGCCTGTTCAGGTACACGGAGGGAGAATTCAGAATTCTGGTACCGGAATTGAACCCGTGCTGTTGGCCTTGTTCTGCATCACAAACCCGCTGTCTAGCCCGCTGAGCTAAACCAGCCCTTTGAGGCAATTGGTGACTGGGAGGCAGTAAGTGTGATGAGTGACAGTACATGGTGCCGTTAGGATTTGGCAGCGATTCTGGCTGAGTGAAAGATTGGGGGCGGGATGGTCAGCCACATAAGTGTTAAAGTCATCAAATTTACAGTGCAGAAGGAGGCCATTTGGCCCATCGAGTCTGCATCGGCCCTTGGATAGAGCACCCAACTTAAGACAACACATCCACCCGATCCCCGTAACCTAGTGACCCTACCTAACCTTTTTCGGATACTATGGATGGTATTTTGTTGATTGTTACATGTACTGAGGTACAGTGAAAAGTATTTTTCTGCGAGCAGCTCAACAGATCATTAAGTACATGAAAAGAAGAGAAAATAAAGGAAAATACATCATAGGGCAACACAAGGGCAATTTAACATGGCCAGTCCACCTAACCTGCACATCTTTGGACTGTGGAGGAAACCGGAGCACCCGGAGGAAACCCACGCACACATGGGGAGAACGTGCAGACTCCGCACAGACAGTGACCCAAGCCAGGAATCGAACCTGGGACCCTGGAGCTGCAACTGTGCTAACCACTGTGCTACCGTGCCGCCCAGATCTGGAGTTGCCGGACGGTGATTTATGGTTTCTGCCGCTGTTGGAGCTGAGGCAGGGGTGGATGCAGGCAACGTCAAGGAGGTGGGCGTCGGCATGCCTGGTGATGGAAAGAAAAGGAGGTTGGAATGTCATCCTAGGTCACATTGGATTCTAAGGTTGTGAATCGTCTGATTCAGCCTGAGCCAATATTCTGGTCGAGGAATAGAATTAATGGCAGGAGGGCAGAATTTGTTGCATAGGTCGAAGGTGGAGGCTTCAGTCTTGGCAATGTTTAAAAATGGGAGGAAATTGTGAGTCCAACAGTGCAAAAGCAATGGAGGGGTTGACAGAGGTGAAGAGAAGGCAGAACTTGGTGTTCTGTGTGTTCAGTGTTCATATGGAACCTGACTTTGTCTTTGGTGAAGTCACCAATCAACAGCTTGTAAATGAGAAAGAGGGACAAGAATAAATCATTGGGGAACTCCAGATGTAACAGTGCAGCAGCAGAAAACATTCACACATATTCACAATATGAAAAGGGATGTGGTTGGTACCAGTCATGGGGAAAGAGGAAAGACACTTGATGGAGAGGAAATGACACAGTTAAAAAACAACACTTTGAAAGCAGGGAGTGTAATGTCCTGGCAGAGGGAACTGAATTGAGTATTACATGGGGTCAGCTTCTTAGAACAACTATGGAGAAACAATAACTATGGCTTTTCCTTTGTTGCCCATATCCCAAAAATCCATCAAAACTTATTCTGAAAAACCTCCCTCAGAGTAAAGCTAAATAATAATGAGAACTCACCAAATATCATAGAATCACAGTGCCATTCGGCCCTTCGAGTCTGCACCGGCCCTCCAAAAGAGCACTCTACCCAAGTCCACCCCTCCCTATCCCGATAACCCCGTGACCTAACTGCGCATCCCCGGACACTAAGAGGAAATTTAGCATGGCCAATCCACCTAACCTGCACATCTTTGGACTGTGGAAGGAAACCGGAGCATCCAGAGGAAACCCACGCAGATGCGGGGAGAATTTGCAAACTCCAGAGAGATGGACAGTCATCCAAGTCCAAAATTGAATCCGGGTCCCTGGTGCGGTGTGGCAGCAGTGCTAACCACTGTGCCACAGTGCTGCCCACGATTGCCAAATGCAGCATCCAACATGGCACTAAACCATACAAATTAAGGCTCTGTTCCATCATTGGCCTGCTCTGAGTTGGTTGACCTTTGACATTGTGACTTGGAATTGTGACCTTCGGCATTGGCAGGGAAATTTCAAATGGCCTGCGAGCACTTATGAACTGGGGAGATCATAAAGTTTTCACTCACGTTTACTATCAGTGCTGAAAATTTCAAATTCTGGGCATTTGGGAAGACAGAATTGTAATTATAATTGTGGTGGAGCTGTTTCTACAAGTTGACAAAATAAATGATCCGATCAGCCGGCAATAAAGCTCACTCCCATTATTCCCCATTGGCTGGGAAGACTTTTCGTTTTATTTTTAATTAACTGCCTCAAGTTCACAATAATAATCTGATAATAGTCTGCCTGAGATAGGAATTTATCCAGAAAAGCAATAATCCACGTCCCATGGCATCGTCTTAACTCAAAGAATTTATAAATGCTAACAAATTGAACTATGTATTGTTGTTGACCTCATCACTATTTTTATCATTGCTGCTGGGGGCAAATAGTTAAAGAGGTGCATCCCAGAAACTGTCCCAGGTGGAATACTAAAACACACAGTACTAACAGACTGGAATAAAGCCAGCTGTTCCATCGACTTTTCCCCATGCCATGATGACCAGAGCATCATGGCTAAACATTGCCCACCCCGTGATCTCCCGGAAAACACAAACCTTGAAGGAAATAGAAAACCCAGGGCAAAAAAATAAAAGGAAAATAGTGCTTTGGAAAATTTCTCTCCAAGCGCCTTTGGTGTTTGAAACCCGTCCAGGAGATTACATGGGCCAAATGTTATCTAGAATGACAGACACATGGGATTATCCCATGTGAAACAGTGTAAACCCACCTGTAGTCTTAACATCCTTCCTAGCTGAGATAATGATCCCAGCATGACCCGAGTCGGCACAGTGTGAAACATACCTGTGTTCCTTAAGATTATCTCAGGCGAGGGAGTGGGGGATCAAACTGGATTCCAGAGAATCTCCTGATGGAAAAGGAGTTTTTGCATATAAGTGTGCCTTGCCTCCTGGCTGCTTGACTGTTGGTTGAGCAAGGAGACTCATTGATATTCTACAATTTCTTCCAACAAAGAAAACAAGACGACACTGGAAACTGCAACATGGAAATGAGCTCTGAGCATTAGAATGTAAACAAAGCTTTTTCAGCAACTTGAGGAGAGAAGGCAAACCCTGAAAAGAGTCTCTGTATCTCACTGCGTCAAGAAAAATATATACACAAAAACGTTTCTCTTGAACAGAGAAAAATGAAATGATCCGACTCTGAGGAGGGCGGCATTAACAGAGAAAGATCTGATGGAAGGTGACAATCAAATTCTTACAAATGTTATATTTTTCTTGTAGCATTTGTTTTAACAGAGAGAGTGGCTGCAAGCGACGAGCATGCAGTTGATCGCCAGCTGGAGAAATGCCTTGCTTTTTTTTCAGGCACAAAGATCTTTCTCTGGCATCTTGCTGTGTGAGGCAGTTCAGAGAGCTCTTGCTCCCAGCAAAACAACACATGCGTTCCCAGCAGTGTGCCTCTCAGCATGTGGATGTATCAATATTTCCTCTCTGAAATCATTTCAGTTGGGATCAAAGGGAGTAAACTGATGCAGTTAGCACATCGTTCTTGAACCTCCAGAATCTGGTGCGAAATCCAGGTCAGATTGATGGGAACAATGAAGAGGGTTCATTTTTTACTCAGCTCCAGTTGGGGAACCTCACACTGCAGGAGTGCAGCTTAGACAGGCCTGTGACTTGCTGGCACCCCAGTGTCAGATTTAGGGGGTATCTCAAAGCCATGTTGGGTAGCCTCTCTCCAAAGTTCTCAGGTAGAGGTTTCTGTGGCAATTGTCCAGTAGCACTGACTCCCCTGGACAATGGCGCTGGCTGGGAACCATCCAACACAGCAATTTAAGCTCTGCCATCTCTGAAAGAGTTAGAAGAAATAAAAGCACTTTTAACTTCTGCATGACTATACTACACACCCGGACAGAGCACCTCATGGGACATCCCCACACTCCTGAACCCACGGGGGCTTCCCCACATCCCTCCCAACTAAGCTACCCCCCTACCACTCCATGGTATTCCCAACCCCCACCCGCATGGAATGCCAAACCTACTCCCTTGACCTGACCCCCCACCTAATCCAGCTGGATCTCCCCTGACACACACCCCCAACCCCCCACCACCCACCACAACGATCCAACCCAACTTCCCCGCTACCCCCTCCAGACTCAACCCAAACCCCACCCTCACATCCCTGCACACAACCCAACCTACACCCCCTCCAGATCCAACCCAACCCACTCCCAACCTCTGCCCCCCCAACCCCCATCACCCCCACCCCCTCCTCCCAGGGCCAGACCCAACCCAACCACCACCCACTCCTGACCTGACCCCTACATTCCCGGACATGACCCAGTGTTCGACTCCCCACCTATGAAAGCTCAGGAGATCCGAGGAGGTGGTTCAAATGGAGGTTTATTTCTAACCAAAAGAAAAGGCCTCAATGTGGCGTACAGTGCTTAGGGCCGAATCGGGCCCACTCCTCATGCTGGTCCCAATCCGGGCCAGCTTTTATGAGCACTAGGTGATGGGCCTCATCAGCGGGGAGCTTGTGTTCCATGGGTCCCACAGTTAGAACAATTGATCATCCCCATGGGTCCCGTGAGGGTTATTACCTCCTTTCCCCCAGAAATCTGGAGGTCTGCTGGTTGCAGAGGAAGTGTCCTTCGCCATTCTTCCCACGGTTGTGCTTCCAACAGCTGTGGGGCTTGGTCGGGAGGATTGGATATAATGCATTAGGGAATGTCGTTTCTGTGCCGGCCATTGGAGGAGTCCTGTGGGAGGTCTGTCTCTGACCATACTGAACTCTGAAAGTATTGAGAATTCCGTATCCATGTCTGATGCAGAGTCTTCCATCATGCAAACCTGGGCCCTGGTCCTTGGCGTTTCTGATGCTCTTGGCAAGCCACGTACTGCTGCACCATCCTCCCAATCTCCCCATTGAGCTCTGGCAGCCACACGCAGTTCCTGGCGACCATTTTCATTTTGGAAAGCCCCAGATGTCCACTGTGCAAATCCTGCAAAATGTTTTTTTTGCCTGGACTACCAGACAGGCTCCCCAGAGGAGAATGCCGGCCTCTACACGAAGCTCCTGTTGCTTAGTTACCACTACTCAAGTTCTTTTGGAAGTTTCCCCATGTAAGACGACGTGGCACAATTTTGCCAATGTAGGGTCCTTTTAGGTTCACACACGAATTTGCGAAGCCGTGACAAGTAAGGTGTTGATAAATTTAAGTATCAACACAACTTCATCCGCTACTGGTGGGGATGGGGGCATATCAGCAGTGGGGGGTGGCTCAGGGCATCCGCGTGCACAATCTGTGTGCCTGAGCACTACTCAAAAGTATAGTCACACGGCCAGCAGCAGTGCCCATTGCTGGATCCTGGCCGAAGCTATCAGCGGTAACACTTTGTTTTCTTTGAAAAGGCCGAGTAAGGGATGTCGTCCATGATTCTTGAAAAATGACGCCTATAGACGTACTGGTGAAACTTTTTAACTGCAAAGATCATGGTCAGTCCTTCCTTTCCAATATGAGGTAACGGTGTTCTGCATCAGCCAAGGTTCTTGATGCACAGGCTATCCACCGGTTGCTCTGTTCTATCATTCCACTAATGGGACAACCCTGCCTCGATTCCATATGGGGAGGCATCACACATGGGTACCAGTGATTATGATGGGTTATAAAGCATCAGTAGCTGGAAGATTATAGCTGATGCTTTACTTCGATAAAAGCTTCTTCCTGCGGCGCATTCCATGCCCATTTCTGATGCTTCTTTAAGAATGTATGCAGAGACGCCTGTATGGTCGCCAGATGTGGAATAAATCTTCCCTAATAATTAACGAACTCTAGGAATGACCTGAGGTCTGTCGTGTTCTCAGGCATTGGTGCCTGCTGATGGCTT
Organism: Scyliorhinus canicula; assembly: GCF_902713615.1. Lineage (NCBI taxonomy): Eukaryota > Metazoa > Chordata > Chondrichthyes > Carcharhiniformes > Scyliorhinidae > Scyliorhinus > Scyliorhinus canicula. The sequence goes on along the minus strand of NC_052146.1, from coordinate 31,297,589 downwards.
GGACTCTCTCTTCTACCGAGTGCACCCCGTCTTTGTCAACCCCGTATCGCAGGTATATGATTTCTCTTGCCTGGAAGATGCACTTGCCACTTTTCAGGCAGACGCCTGCTTTCGAGAATTGGCAGTAGATTTCTCGGTTATCCAGGTGTTCCTTCTCAGAGGATCCTGCAATCAACACGTCGTCTAGGTAGACAGCCATCCTGGGGAGCCCTTGAAGAATGCCTTCCATTACCCGCTGGAAAATGGCACATGTGAACAATACTCCAAATGGGAGCTCGGTGTATTCATACAATCCCCTGTGAGTGTTAATGGTGACGTCTTTTCTGGATGCTGCCTCCAACATCCAAAGGTACACATGGCTCATGTCTAGCTTTGAGAAAGAATGGTCCCCAGGCAACTTCACGTATAGGTCTTCCACGTCTGGCATGGGGTACATGTCCAAAAGGGAGGCTTTATTGACCATCATTTTATAGTCGCCACATAAGCAGACGGTTTTGTCTGGCTTCAGCACTGGGACCACGACTGCCGTCCACTCTGTGAATTGGACCAAGTGTCCAATGCCCAAGTTCTCCAGCCGGCTCAAAGCGTTGACAAAGAACAATCCAGACTAAAAACATTAGCTCCCTTCTCTTCCCACTGATGCTGTCAGACCTGCTGAGATTGTCCAGTATTTTCTGTTTTTGATTGCTACAAGTTGATTACAAGTCTTCAAATCTGGAGCTGTCTGGTAGGTAAGGCTTTTTAATCACACTGAAAGTTGGGGTTCTGCAGGCAGTCAGGAGTATTACCTACTGCTGGCCATCTACTGCGATACCATGGGCCTGGAAAAAATTCCGCATCGGTTCGGTTTACTGGGCTCAATCTTCCGCACCTGCGTCAAAGGCCTCTAGCCTTCCAAAAAGAGGCATTTTAAAATTCTCGCCAACCTTGCACTCATGCTGAGGAATGCAAGTGCAGTCCAGGCATTCACATTCACAGCCATAGTTTCTTCTCTCGTCGCCAGTGTAAAATCTCAGGAGATCAAAGAAGTAATTCAAACGAAGGTTTATTTATGATGAAATGAAAAGACCGCAGCATGGCATCCAGCACATAGGTCCAAATTGGGTCTACTGATCATAGTGGTCCCAATCCTGGTTGGCTTTTAAAAGTTGATCAAATGAGCCCCAGCTGATGGGCCTCCTGGCCGGCCTGTGGATGGTTATCGCCGAACAACGATCCCAGACACAATGTCGTCCGTATGCACGGATACTTCCCTTTCCATTTCCAAGTAGGAGTGATCTTCCTCCTGCTTGTCCGGGCACTGGGATAGAAATGGCTGGGTCCATGGCTGAGGGGTGGTTCTCGGCATGGAGGAGATGTCAATATCGCCGTTTGGGCATTGTGTAGCGTGGGCACCTGCTTCTTGAGAAGGTCCACATGTTTCTGTTGAACTCTGCACCGTCTTTTAACTTTGTCGGATGCTGGTCCTGTTCTCTCTAGCATGGCACCTGGGAGCCAGAGTGCTCATCACCAAAGCTACGGGCATAGACCATGTCCCCCGAGTGAAACTGCCGCCCTGGCATCCTACGGTAATGGTGCCGCTTCTGCCACTCCTGCTACACTTCCACTTTCCCGCAAAGGTTCAGAAAAGGGAGGCTCAACCGGGTTCTCAACCTAGATCCCATCAGCAGTTATGCAGGTGCTACCTCCGTCATTACTATAGCGCTGTGCAGTAGATAAAGTGGAACTGCTCCAGTCGCGTGTCTATGGAGCCTGTGGTTTGCTTTTTTATGCCCCTTTTAAAGTCTGGACCACCCTTTCTGCCAGGCCATTCGATGAGGGATGGTACAGGGTGGTTCTGATGTGCTGGAGGACGTTCCGTTTTGCAAATGTGGCCAACACCACACTCGTGAAGGCTGTCCCATTGTTCATCACCAAGGCCTCGGGAAATCCATTGGTGCTGAATGGTCGCCTCAGCTTTTCGATGGTGGCCCTTGACATAATTGAGGCCATCTTGTACACGTCAAGCCACTTCGAGTGGGCAGTCACGAAGATGAGGAACATGGGCCCCGTGAAAGGCCCTGCGAAGTCTGAGTGCAGTCTCACCCATGGGCCTCCCAGCCATTCCCATAGATGAAGGGAAACCGCCGGTGGTAGATTCTGGTGCTCTTGACATACCAGACAACTGCGTACGACCCTCTCTATGCCCCCATCAATGCCAGGCCACCAGACATACTATGGTCAGCATCTTCATCCTACAAGCACCCGGGTGACTAATGTGTAAGATCCTCAAGAGGGGCTCCTGACCCTGCAGTAGGATGATTACGCAATCTCCCCATGGAGTTGGGGTCCCTTTTATGGCCCGAACCTTGTCCTCCTCAGGGTGTAGACCATCCTTGTCCACCCTGTATCCAAGTAAGTCACTGCTGTTGTGTGGAACACACACTTGCTCCTCTTCAGCCAGGTATCCACTTATGAAAACTGCCTGTGCACTTCCTGCAGATTCTGCAGGAAGTACTCTTTTTTACAGCACCCATGATGAGTACTTCATCCAGATAGACGACCACCTTAGCTAGACCCTGCTGGATCCAATACTCGCTGAAAAATCGCCGGGACAGTTGAAACCCCAAACGGGAGACGGGTGTATTCAAATAACCCTTTACAGTCGCAAGGTTCCTGAACACTGGATCTAGCTGTCTAGCTGGGGCTGTTTAGCACACTGGGCTAAATCGCTGGCTTTGAAAGCAGGCCAAGGCAGGCCAGCAGCATGGTTCGATTCCCATACCAGCCTCCCCGGACAGGCGCCGGAATGTGGCGACTAGGGGCTTTTCACAGTAACTTCATTGAAGCCTACTCGTGACAATAAGCGATTTTCATTTTTTCATAGCTGCATCTGTAAATAGGTGTAGCTCATGTCGAATTTTGTAAAGTGACAGCCATCAGCTAGTTTTGTATACATATCATCCTGGCTAGATAAAAATGTTCCACTCTTTACAAGTCAATGAGGAAGCTCGGGTAACCACTGAGATCGAGTGTCCCTGGATGGTTCTGCCAATTGCTCAATGGAGTTATGGTAGAAGGATGACAGAAGTTCCGGGGAATTTCAGCTCCAATAATTTCAAATGTTTTGATGCCCATCTCACACACAAAGAAAACTGTCATAGGCGGATGTGATATTATGTCTGACCTCATCAGGTCAGTGAACTTTTTCCCAGCTCTCGGAATGTTTGTGGATGAGAGGGTTGCCACCCAGTGCCTCTGACCACTACCCCATACATGTTGCATTTTCCTCACTTCCACCAGTTTCAATGTCTCTTACAATGTCTCTCTGAATTTTATTTGGGACTGTCTGCAATTGTATGCTTCTCTTCTTTGCCACTTCGCATACTCCAATCTTCTGCTTCAGTTGCCCCACTGGAAGATATATTTCAAAAGTGCCATGTACACTTACATGAGCCCTCATGTGTACATATTACCGTTCCCTTAGCATTGAAACCTGTTAATTAGTAGCTGGTGTTTCTCCAGTTTGTGCTGCAATCTTCATCCTTCCCGGCCTCTGAATACCAGTTGTGCTCCCAAGTTACATGTGTATTCCAATACTGAAACATCTGAATGATACCAGAAATGAGCGGGTATAAATTGCAGGAAAGGACAAACAGGCTGGGTTTCTTCTCTCTTGGAACAGGTTGAGGGGTGATGGAATACAATACAAAATAGACACCAAGAAATCCAATCGGAATTTCAAGAGATACCTCTTTCCACAATGGGTTGTTGGAATGTGGAACTCAACTCCACAGGGACTGCTTGAAGTGGACAAGACAAGCATTAGAAAGAGAAGAGAATAATGGTTACCATGGTAGATTTAGATGTGAAAAGATGGGAGGACACTTGAGTGGCTTAAATACTGGCGTGGACCCATTGGGCTGAATGGCCTGCCTCTTTTCCATGTGCTCCTATGTAATCCTATGTGACAAGTAGATATTTGAATTCGATGGTCCTGCATTTTGTGGTGACTGATGAGGGGGTGAAAGAAGTCTCATCTCTGCCATGTTATTATAATTATATAATAACCTTGGGCTTATTTACTGTACAAGATGCAGACACCTATCGCTCACAAGGGATTGGGTGAACACATTGTCGGTTAGAAATGAAGACTTTCGGGTTTGGGGAGGGGTTTGTCAGTTGGGTGAGGCTGTTATATGAGGCCCCGATGTCAAGCGTGGCCACGAATAGGAGGAGGTCGGAGTATTTTCGGTTACACCGAGGGACGAGGCAGGGGTGTCCCTTGTCCCCCCTACTTTTTGCGCTGGCAATTGAACCCCTGGCTTTGGCGCTGAGGGAGTCGAGGAACTGGAGGGGGCTGGTGCGGGGTGGGGAGGAGCACCGAGTGTCGCTCTATGCGGATGACCTATTGTTGTATGTGGCGGACCCGGTGGGGGGAATGCCGGAGGTGATGAGGATTCTCCGGGAATTTGGAGACTTTTCGGGGTACAAGCTCAACTTTGGGAAGAGCGAGCTGTTTGTGGTACACCCGGGGGACCAGGAGGGGGGATTGGGAGGCTCCCATTGAAAAGGGTGGAGAGGAGCTTTAGGCACTTGGGGGTCCAGGTGGCCAGGAGCTGGGGGGCTCTGCATAAGCTTAACCTCACAAGGCTGGCGGAGCAAATGGAGGAGGAGTTTAAGAGGTGGGACATGTTGCCGCTGTCTCTGGCGGGTAGGGTGCAGTCAGTCAAGATAACGGTGCTTCCGAGATTTCTGTTCCTGTTTCAGTGCCTCCCCATCCTTATCCCGAAGGCCTTTTTCAGACGGGTTAACAGGAGCATTACGGGGTTTGTGTGGGCACATGGGACCCCGAGGGTGAGGAGGGTGTTCTTGGAGTGGGGCAGGGATAGGGGGGGCTGGCACTGCCCAACCTCTGTGGGTACTATTGGGCTGCCAATGCAGCGATGGTGCGTAAGTGGGTGATGGAGGGGGAGGGGCAGCATGGAAGAGGATGGAGATGGCATCCTGTGTGGGCACGAGCCTGGAGGCGCTGGTGACGGCGCCGCTGCTGTTCCCTCCAATGAGGTATACCACGAGCCCGGTGATGGTGGCTACCCTCAAAATTTTGGGTCAATGGAGGCGGCACAGGGGGGAGGTGGGGGCCACGATGGGATCCCCGATACGGGGGAACCACCGGTTTGTTCCGGGGAGAATTGATGGCGGGTTCCTGAGTTGGCACATGGCAGGTATCAGGAGGTTGGGGGACCTGTTTATAGATGGGAAATTTGCGAGCCTGGGTGAGCTGGAGAGGAAGTTCGGGCTCCCCCCGGGGAACGCCTTTCGGTACATGCAGGTGAGGGCGTTTGTCAGGCGGCAGGTGGCAGGGTTCCCTCTGCTGCCGCCGCGTGGGGTCCAGGACAGGGTGCTCTCGGGGGTGTGGGTTGGGGAGGGGAGGATCTCGGTGGCGTACCAGGTGATGGAGGAGGTAGACGAAGCCTCGGTGGAGGAGCTGAAAGGTAAATGGGAGGAGGAGCTGGGTGAGGAGATTGAGGAGGGGATGTGGGCGGACGCCCTGGGGAGGGTGAACTCCTCCTCTTCTTGTGTGAGGCTTGGCCTCATACAGTTTAAGGTGCTGCACAGGGCTCACATGACCGGGACAAGGATGAGCTGGTTCTTTGGGAGTGAGGACAGGTGTATTAGGTGCTCTGGGAGCCCAGCAAATCATGGGCATATGTTCTGGGCATGTCCAGCATTGGGGGAATTTTGGAAGGGCGTGGCAGTGACATTGTCGAGGGTGGTAGGATCCAGGGTCAATCCGGGCTGGGGGCTCGCAGTATTTGGGGTTGCAGAGGAGCTGGGAGTGCAGGAGGCGAAAGAGGCCGGTGTTCTGGCCTTTGCGTCCCTGGTAGCCCGGCGGAGGATTCTTCTTCAGTGGAAGGACGCGAGGCCCCCAAGCGTGGAGGCCTGGGTCAACGACATGGCGGGGTTTCTCAAGCTAGAGAAGGTGAAATTTGCCCTAAGGGGATCAGTGCAGGGGTTTTTCAGGAGGTGGCAGCCATTCCTGGACTTCCTGGCAGAACGATAGAAACAGGCCAACAACAGCAGCAACTCGGGACGGAGGTGGAGGGGAATGGAGAGAGGGGGGGGGATGTTTTGTTGTTTTGTACTAAAGGGACGGGCATAGTTGTTCTGTGCCAATGTCGGGCGTTAATTCATTCCCTCTTCTGTGTATACGCGGGGTGGGGGGGGGTCTCTGTCCTGTCTATTGAAGGGACGGGCAGATGTTTTGGGGGAATGATGGGTGTTAGTTTATCTCGTCTGCTGTGTATGCGCCGGGGGGGGGGGGGGGGGGGGGGGACTGTTCTTTCTGTTCTTTGTAAAAAAAAAAAATTCTGTCATTTTGTTGTTGATATTATGCAAAAATTTGAATAAAAATTATTTTTAAAAAAAGAAATGAAGACTAGGCGCATGAGAGTAATCATACTTAGGGATGAATCTTGAAGGCACTAGAGATGCGTGCGTCTGTTTTGCTCAAAGCAAGAGTGAAACTAATACTGGATCACGTGACACACTTCCCTTCCAGTGATAGCATGCTGATATTCTTTAAAGGCATATTACAGCATCCTATTTTCTTTTTAAAGATACTTCCAAAGAAGTATGGATATTTATAATGCATGTTCATATTTAGTTATCATTGCAGAAGTGTATAGAACTGATGAATCTATGAGTCTCAAAAGTGTGATGGTAATCTGCTGTTACATCCACACCTTATATTGGCAACCTTGGAAGTTTCTTTAAATGCACACAGTGATCGGTGGAGTTGTCATTCTTGGATGCTATTCCTTGTTGCATTTGGGATCTTGTCCTAAGTAGGACTGAACTGTGGTTGAGGAGCTGGAATGGATCTGATTTGTCTTGAGTTGCACCTCACCACTGCCCCATTGTTGTAATATAGACAGGGAGGTCATGTCCAACAAATTATAAAGGAGTAAATTGAACATGTGATACAGGGTAACTTGATAAGGTAGGTTCAAAATTGGCTTAGCTGTAGGAGACAGAGGGTGATGACAGATGGCTGCTTTAGTGACTGGGAGCCAGTGTCCAGTGGAGTACCACAGGGATCTGTGCTGGGTCCCCTATTATTTGTCATTTATATAAATGATATAGATGACTATGTGGGGGGTAGGATCAGTAAATTTGCGAATGGCACAAAAATTGGCCGGGTGGTTAACAGTGAGATTGAGTGTCTTGGGTTATAGGAAGGTATAGACGGGACAGTCAAGTGGGCAGATAAGTGGCAGATGGAATTTAACCCTGAAAAGTATGAGGAAAAGTTGAAAGGAGAAATTTTACAAGGGAGTATTCAATGAACAGCATGACATTGGGAGGTTCCGAGGAACAGAGCTCCTTGGCGGGCTTGTCCATAGATCTCTGAAGGTGGGAGGGCAGGTTATTATGGTGGTGAAAAAGGCATTATGGGACACATGCTTTTATCAATCGAGGCATAGATTACAAAAGCAGGGACGCCATGCTGAATTTTGTTGTACAGAACTTTGTTGAGGCCACAGCTGGAATACTGTGAGCAATTCTGGTCGCCACATTATAGGAAGGATGTGATTGGACTGGAGGAGATGCAGAGGCGATGCACCCGGATGTTGCCTGGAATGGTTAAGTTATGAAGAGAGGTTGGATAGGCTTGGGCTGCTTTCACTGGAGCAGAGAAGACAGAGTGGTGACCTGATCGAGGTGTACAAGGTTATGAGGGGCATGGACAGGGTGGATAGGGAACCACAGAATCATGGAATCATAGAATTTACAGTGCAGAAGGAGGCCATTTGGCCCATCGAGTCTGCACCGGCCCTTGGAAAGAGCACCTTTTTAAACCCACACCTCCACCCTATCCCCATGAACTAGTAACACCACCTAACCATTTTGGACACTAAGGGCAATTAGCATGGTCAATCCACCTAACCTGCACATCTTTGGACTGTGGGAGGAAACCGGAGCACCCGGAGGAAACCCACGCAGACAAGGGGAGAACCTGCAGACTCTGCACAGCCAGTGACCCAGCGAGGAATCAAACCCAGGTTCCTGGTATTGTGAAACACTGTGGGCGAAATTCTCCGACCCCCACGACGGGTCGGAGAATAGCAGGAGGGCCTCCCCTACATTTTTCCCGCCCTCCCGCTATTCTCCCCCCCCCCCCCCCCCCCCCCCCCCCCCCCCCCCCGCCCAACTCCCGACACAAATCGCTGCCGCCGTTTTTTTACGGCCGGCAGCGATTCACAGCTGTTCGATGGGCCGAAGTCCCAGCCCTTTACGCTGTTTTTACGAACGGCAAACACACCTGGTCTGGCCGTTCGTAAAAACGGCGGGAACAACTCACTTTTTATAACCATGGCACCGATTGGCACGGCAGTACCACGGCCGTGCCAAGGGTGCCATGGGCCCGCGATCGGTGGGCACCGATCGTGGGCAGCAGGCCCGATGCCCGCGCACTATTTGTCCTTCCGCCGCCCCGCAGTATCCATTCGCGGGGCGGCTGAGGGGCATGCGTGGGTTGGAGTCTTCCAATCCGCGCATGCGCGGCTGACGTCATATGACGCGTCAGCCGCCGCTTACTCCGGCAAGCGGGCTTAACGAAATTCGTTAAACCCGTGATGCCGGAGCTTGCGGCGTCGGGCTGCTAGCCCCGACCGGGGACCAGAATCGGTTCCCGGTCGGGAAGGGGCGCGCTGGCGTCAAACCCGCCCGGGTTTGACACCAGTCTTACGATTTCTCCCGTTTTGGGAGAATCGCGCCCTGTGAAACTAAGGGGATCGGCTGTTCCTCTTAGTTGAAGGGTCAGGCACGAGAGAGCTTTAAGGGAAAACGTGTTTACCTAGAGTGTGCTGACAGTCTGGAATGCACTGCCTGGGAGTGTGATAGAAGTGGGTTGCCTCACATCCTTTAGAAAGTACCTGGATAAGCACTTCATAACATTCAAGGCTATAGGCCAAGTGCTGGAAAATGGAATTAGGTATGCAGATCTGGGGCGGCATGCTCCCCTACCCGGCGGGGCGGGGGGGTCCCAAAGGTGCGGCCCGCGCCGGAGCGGTTGGCACCACGCCGACTGGCGCCAAAACCGGCACCAGCGGCCTTTCAGGCCCGCCGCCCGGCGCCAGGGCTGGCCGAAAGTCCTTCGCCGGTTCGCGCATGCACCGGCGCATGCGTGCTGGGGGATTTCTTCTGCCTCCACCATGGTGGAGGCCGTGGTGGCGGCGGAAGAGAAAGAGTGCCCCCACGGCACTGGCCCGCCCACCGATCGGTGGGCCCCGATCGCGGGCCTGGCCACCGTGCGGGGCACCCCCCTGGGTCCAATCGCCCCGCACCCCCCCCAGGCCCCAGGGGCCCGCTTGCGCCGCCGATCCCACCGCCACCAGAGGTGGTTCAAACCTCGGCGGCGGGAGAGGCCTCCCAGCGGCGGGACTTCAGCCCATCGTGGGCCGGAGAATCGCCGCAGGGGCCTCGCCGATCGGAGTGGCGTGATTCCCGCCCCCACCAATTCCCGGGTGGCAGAGAATTTCTGCCACTGCGGGGGCGGGATTTTCGGCGGCCCCGGGCGATTCTCTGACCCCGATGGGGGTCGGAGAATTTCGCCCCAGGTGTTTTTCATGTGTTGGTGCAGACTTGATGGGCCGAAGGGCCTCTTCTGCACTGTATTATTCTGTGATTCTGTAAGGTCAACATAATTCTGAACAGCTCTTCCAGTGTATCTTTTGGGGATCCTTTAACTCTGCTTGTGTTTATCCTGATGTGCTCAGCCTGCTTAGGCCTTCATTCTCAATTGCGAGGTAAATTTTAATGGCTTGCTTGTCTGGTTTAGGTATACCTGAAACAAGAAACAATGGGCATGATTCGTGTTTGGCGACGGGGCAGAGAACCAGTTTTGACGCCAAAATCGGAAGCGACGCCAGTTTTCTGATTCTTTGCCCCCTGAAAAGCAGTATATTCTAGGAGTACACCGCGCCATGTATCCACGGACTCAGGCCATTGCCTGAGGCCCGCCCCGTGATGCTCCCTGACCTGCTGAGTTCCCAACAGCGTGGGTTACGTATGCTCACACCATTTGGGAACCTCGCATGGCAGCATGCCACCATGGAGCAATGGTGACTTTGCTTTTTATTCACTTTATTGTTCAGCAACACCCAAAGTCACCTGTATTAATCACCACCTTCACTGACCCAATTTGTGTGATGGTTTTTTTATTTGACTCACCCATGCTCACTATCAATCCGGTCCACACCCTGGTCACTTTCCTTTCCCGACTGAACCAACCCGGCACTGGTCCTCATGACCTGCTCTCCTGATGGGACTTACAGGCTGTGCTCTGCAATCTCACCACGAGGAATCTGCCTGATTGCCAACTCTTAATATTTTTTTTAAATGTATTTTCATTGAAGTTTTCACGTTTTTACAGCAGAACAAAAGAAAAAGAGAAAAAATCCATAGGTATCAATGCAAAACTGGTAGGGCACACGGCAGAAGTCATTGCAAGTACAGAACGAATGAGACAGGATGAGCCATGGACAATATCCCCAACATGTCCCCACCTTAGATACATGCCCATAGCGGGGGGGAGGGGTAGACAATGAAAACCAACACCCTCCCTCCACCACAAGGATTGTCAGACAATAGAAGGCCCAAGTACATTTAAGGTAAAGTCTGTGGACAAACCCCGCATTCAATTTTCAGTTTAACATGATATGAGCTTGTTAAATCAGGATAATCAACGGTCCAGACCATCACACTCACATTATTCACTTCTTTACAAATGGAAAAATAGACAACATCAAGCATACAACAACATCATCAACAGCGAGCAAAGTCCAGGATAATAACCGTGATGCAGAAATGCAAGGCAGTCCTCAGGATAAAGACTTCTTCATTGGAGCACGAAGAAAGCCAAAATCAAGATGAGGCGGGATCAGGATCAACAAGCACTCTTCAAAGATTCTAACAATCAAAGCACGAGACACCATTGCTTCCACCATGCCATCTCACCAAACCCAGGTAGTCAACAACCTCGGCTCCGGCCGGGGGAGATGACTCGACCGGTTCAGCCACCTCCAACCCCTCACGACCGATATCTGGAACAGGACAACACAGGACCAGTGGTCAAAAGGCCATACCAACCCTTTACCTCGAAGACAGGATCAGATGTGCTCTGTCAAATTTAATTTGCCCAGCCCACAGATCGAGATTCTGAAACATGGCACCCAATTCCCAAACTCAGCTGGGAACTTCTCCACTGCCTCACCTTGGGGAACGGACTGGGAAGCACGCCTCTTCTGCCCCTGCACACCCCCCCTCCACCCCCCCAATTCTCTCCCAACTTCAACAGGATGGATGACAGGCCATGCAGCAGGAGGCATATGGAGGCAGGCTCACAATGTGGGGCAGCGCTCTCTCTATTGCAAGAACTTCCTCATGCGCCTCCATTGCCTCCATAAAGACACCCCGCAACTCTTGGAATTGGGCCCTGAAGACCTGTACCTCAGCTGAGATTTTCATGTAGAATAGCTTCTTGGTTGCCAGCCATCGTCCATCGATCCTCACCGGACCGTCAAGGCGGGAGCCCGCTCAAAAGCAACTATGCCCCTAAAGGTAGGGCCCCACTCCAACTCCTTCACAGCCGCCATGGACAAGCGAGGATTTAAACATTCCTAACTCAGCTCTATCATGCAGAAACACCAACCAACAATTGTCAGGACACATGCAAACTATGTGAACCAAGAAAAGACAAAAAAGGATGAAAGACGGATTAAAAGGTGAGCAGAACCGGAGTGCGTAGAAACGCAACTGCTCCCGCGCTCACATCATGTGATCCCAGCACCAGCTCTTTACCTTAGCACCAGCTTGATACTCTGCCTCCAACACTCTTCTTCAGTCACCACGCAGTGTTTTCTACACTCAAATGCTACGGCTTTGTTCCAGTTTGACCAAAACGTCGAGGGTCTTCGCATGGCATGTGGCACAATCTAAGGCTGCTCACCGTGTCGTACCTGTGCTTAACTTGCTGCCACCTGCCTTACTATTGCTGATCACCATGTTGAATTATTATAATGATATGTTACCTTGGACTTATTTACTGTGTAAAACACAGGGCACTACTAATCCCTCATAAGGGATTGGGGAAACACATTGCAGGTTGTATTATTATGATTAGACCCATGAAAATAGATATATATATGGGTATAAAACCTGAAGACATCAGAGCAGTGTGTGTGCGTGTCCTGCTCAAAGCAAAAGTGAAACTGACACACAACCCTTCGAGTGATGTCATGCTGATGCCCCTGAAAATTAAATTACAACAGAGTGAGCCTGGTAAACAAGGCAGGATGATAAATGCATAAACCCAAAACCCAAGGTGGAGGAGTGCTCACAGAAAGACTGACTGGAAATGAATTGGGGAGAGCAATAGCTTCACTCACAGTGAAACAGATGGAGATTTCCACTACTGCTTGGATTGTTGTGAGGTGTGAGATATCATGACATCCATGGCTTATGGATAATGTATAAACCACTCATAAGCTGGACAAATGACTGATTTGCTTCATTAAGCATAATGACATGTCAAAATGCATGCTTGTATCTGCATTTCTGAAAGTTTATTGAAGCAAATAAAGCTTCCACATCAATGTTTCAATTTCAGATTCTCAGCTGAACAGTCTTACATCTCGAGAGTTCTGTTTCACTGGCATACCGAACAATGGCTAATTCTCTGTTAGCAAAGCTTATGCCTGAGGAAGTATGGGAGATGACTCACAAAAAAAAACTTTGGCCCAATGGATTAATTCCATTTAAAGATAACTCCACCTAGTCAATTTGGAATCATAGGTGTTTACTGCACGCAAGGCAGAAAATACCATGTGTGTGCCAATTCTTTTCAGGGGCATTCCAGAACGAATCCAACTGTCCTGTTCCCTCCCCAACCTCTCTCCCTCTCTCTCTCTCTGTCTCTTCTCTCTTCGGAAATGCATCCAATTGTTATGTAAACTTATTTAATTGTTGCATTCCTGGATATTTAATGCTTTTTTTCCCCTACAACCCTATTACCATTGGAGTAAAAGGATTTCACCTGACATTAATTCCAACTGCTGTCTCCCCCATTTTCCACTTATCATCTTGATTTTTGAAGCACTCACCATTTAGTCATGGAGTCATTTTGGCACAAGAGCTGGTCATTCGGGCCATCAAGTCCATTTCAACTGTCCGTTGAGAAAACCAGTTTGTCCCATTTCCCAGTTCTATCCCATAGCCCTGCAGGATTATTTCCCATCGAATACCCATCTAATTTCCTTTGGAGATCTTTGAGCATCTTTGCTTCCACCACCTTTGTGAGCAGCGACTTCCAAGTCGTCATCACTTGCTGCACAAAATAGTTCTTTCTCTAGTTCCCCTTCCATCTCTTGCCCAAAATATTCATCTGTGGACCCTGGTCCTTGCACCATCAGCTAATGGGAACAGGTTTTCCTGGTCTACCTCATTTAAACCTGTCATTATCTTGTCCACCTCGAGAAAAACTCCCCTCAATTTCCTTTGCCCAAGGAGAACAACACCAGCTTTTCCTGATCTTGGAGCTAAATGCCCCCACCACAATGAACAATTTGCCCAACTCAATTCTGTTGACTCCTTCATGAACCTAACCTCGCTTTTCCTCACTCTTTCTGTTTCCAGAAGATTTTATACTGCTTAGCTGATTGGGAGAAAAGGGATGAAATGGTTAGGGTTAATGTTACCCTAACTCTAACCCTAACCCTAATCCAACACTGAGAGTCAATTGTAGCTAAGAGAAAATTGTCTCGTCTTTCAGAATCATTCCCTTTGAAAAGGTGAGGATGTTCAAAGGAGTTGGTGCCTGACCCATATCTTAAGCAAGATGTAGAAAGGAAGTGATCAAAAGCATCAATCAACCTGATAATGTTGATTTGTGGATGCAGTGTGCCGTGCACCAGCTGTACATTAATATTAACTGTACATATTGCATTGCACAAGTAGATTTGACATTCTTCATCAGGCAAAGAGAAACAGGGAAAAAAATAATAACTGAAATCAATCCAGGAAAAAGCAGGAAATTTTCTCTGATTTCATAAGGTAATTAAGCAAACTCTGGGAGAGGACATTAATGATCAAAATTGACTTGCAATTTAATCCCCAGAATTGTACATGTCCCTTTCGCTCAAGATCCTGTGAAGCCCCTAAAGGTCCACGTTTCTCGACCATTTGCAAGCCATCTTTTTTCCAATAACCATCCATTATATTCATTCACCGTTCTGGTCACTTTCTCAAAAAGCTCAATCCCGTTTCAGAGGGCGGAACTCCATTCCATTGCTTCAAATTATCAAATGACACACGCTTTATGATGCCCCACCCTGATATCTGCTCTGCTCAGCTGTTTAAAGTGCAAGTTTAGCCTAGAAATTGTTTAGCAACATCCAGCCCATGATCAAATGCCACCTGTTCATTTTTTCCTTCCAGTGAGGCAAGTGGTCTGGCATTCATCCTGCTAAAATGGGCAAGCTGCCTGTGGAGGTGCCACGGTCATATTAATGAGGCCTGAGGCCCAATTGTAGATTAGCCTCAGATATCTCAGTTGAGGCGGCTCTCCATGTCCAATGCCTGTGTGAGGCCAGAAATGGACATAAGTAAATTTTCTTACCCATTCCAATTATCCAGCCATATTTTAGGGATAACATAGTATCTTAAATCCCCAATAGAAACATCAGCCTGTAACTCCAGTTTTCATTTCTCATACCTATACTCTGGGATTCTAAACATACCTTAAATGGCTCACCCTATATAAACAACCTTAATCCCTGCATTTGAAATTCATTAAATTGCTGCAACCACTATCAGCTACTCTGTCTCATCCAAGTGGAACGACATACATTATAAGCTACAGTATCCACTGTCCAAATCAATTTAGATACTTCCCAATGGAGCTTTCTTCAGGCTGAACTAGTCGGTTAGCCGCCACTATAGTCAAATGAATCTCATTCTTCCTGAAAACCTATCTTTCCCAGAAAATGTCCCCCAGTTATTTACAAACGTAAGATTTTCTTCTTGTATCACGTCTTGAGCTAATCATTAAAGCCAATTATTCCACCGTTCCTTTTAACAATCACAATCGCACATCAAAAATTCAGACATCATTTACCCACATACTTTCTCAAGCAGATCCTGATCATTATGCCCTTTAAGGGGATTCATTCTGTCATTTGTACCAGTTCGTGAAGCAATTATGCTTCTCCTACTTTCTGCCTTCGCTTACCACAGTCCCTGCTAACTCTGATCTCCGCCTGGGCCTCCAGAAAACACGACTGTCCTAGCAAATATCTTTCCTTGGCACATCAACCTGCCTCAGCCTGGAGTGCGGATCCAGTGAGGCTTTTTTCATTTATTTTTGGATTCATTTTCGTATGTTTGGATATTGTCCCTGTTTTAACCCTTGTCATCCCTCTCCTTTTCGGAGAAATGGAGGTAGAGATGACAGATAAACTCTTCAACAGCTAAGAACTGCGTTCAGGTATTTGAGAACAATCCATTTGATTCCAAACAAGAAAGTCATTGTCCATACTTGTCGGAATGTTTCGCTAGTAAGATGGAGCTGCAATGGGCAATTAAATTGCTGTAAGTTCATCAAAGTCAACCGGCTATTTAAAGTCTTCAACACCTTGTCAAATTAATTCAAGGATTTCTACTTCAAGGACACCAATATACTGGCCTACCTTCCACACAGTTTAGAAATATATTGAATAGAAAGGGACTGTAACAAACTGACTGTAGGCAGCCTGGTCAGATTAAGGGACCAGCACGCCAGTGCCGATCGTGATTGATTTGCCACTTGATTGTTAGCCACGTGAGGAATTTATTGCACAAGTTTTAACTCTAATTCTTATTCGTCACAATGCTAGCCCAGAATGTTATTTTATTTCATGATAATCTAACTGCTGAATTATGTATTTCAATGGTTTCATGCACTGCTAATTTATAATAATAATCTTTATTGTCACAAGTAGGCATACGTGGGGCAGCATGGTAGCTCAAGTGATTAGCACTGTGGCTTCACAGCGCCAGGGTCCCAGGTTCGATTCCCCGCTGGGTCACTGCCTGTGCGAGTCTGCACATTCTCCCCGTGTCCGTGTGGGTTTCCTCCGGGTGCTCCGGTTTCCTCCCACAGTCCAAAGATGTGCAGGTTAGGTGTATTGGCCATAATAAATTGCCCTTTGTGACTAAAAATGGTTAGGAGGGGTTATTGGGTTAGGGGGATAGGGTGGAAGTGAGGACATAAGTGGGTCAGTGCAGACTCGATGGGTCGAATGGCCTTCTTCTGCACTGTATGTTCTTTGTTCTTTGTTCTTTGTACATTAACACAGCAATGAAGTTACTGTGAAAAGCCCTAGTTGCCACATTCCGGCGGCTGTTCGGGTACACAGCGGGAGAATTCAAAATGCCCAAATGACCTAACAGCACATCTTTCGGGACCTGTGGAAGGACTCTGGAGCACCCGGAGCAGACACGGGGGAGAACGTGCAGACTCCACACAGGCAGTGACCCAAGCCGGGAATCAAACCTGGGACCCTGGCGCTGTGAAGCAAGAGTGCTAACTACTGTGCTACCGTGCCGTCCATGAACTTTGTTCATGATGTGTGTCATGGCATTGCCTTCCTTCTTTTTGCCCCAGTACATATGGGGTTTAAAAAACAGATTCTGTTTAGTTACATGCACAAAGCCAAAGAATGTTAAGATTGCGTCTGTTCAGGTAACTGAAAGAAAAGTCTGAGGTTGTACAAAAGTTTCATTGTCCAGTTTGAAAGACACATTGAACAAATCTCCCCTTTTTCTGAAATGTATTTATCAGCCTATCTTGTTCAAATTAAGGAATTATTCTTAAGCAGACAGAGGGAAACTGGGTCTCGAGAGACTGTGGATGGTCAGCTATAAAGGGTAATATTGAGGGAATTTGTGCCAGCTTCAGCTCACACTGTAACAAAAGCCACTGCTGGTTAATTTTCAAACTGCCGTTAATCTCAGAACGGCTGAAAACCCACTCTCTTTACATTACTGGAAATCTGCATTGCTTCACTGAAAAGTCTTGAGTTCAAAATCCATTGTGGCAAGTTGCAAACTTTAACTTGATGAATCGATAATATGTGGACAGCTACCACAGAAAATGATTGGGGAGGCTGCCAGACTGTTGCCAAAGTCGAAATGTTGCATAAAGTACCAGGCTACAGGATCTGATGCTCGCCTATATTGCATTTGCACATCCATTCACTAATCAGTTAGAAGAGATGCCAAAAAGCCAAATCAAGGAAAAATCAATTGCTTTGGCCCTGTCCCTGCTACCCTACACCTCAGAGATTTACACAGTGAATGACCGCTACCCTGCTGTCACATAAAAGTAACTTTTATGCTGCTGAATAAACAACAACCCTGCGGTAACCCCTTACAGTTCGAGTAAACAGAAACTCTGTACAATTACACAATATTGAAAGAGAAACATGCTCCTATAATCAGGAATAACCAAAAGATTCAATTTGGTGGCAACTTTCACTTTATGTTGGGTTTCCCTTTTTCCGAACATTATTTTTTCCATGTGAGTACTGAAGGGCTACAGACCACCTGAAAAACAGAACAGGAAAATTCTTTGTACCTCAATGTTGGAGCATGTCAGGAGCATGAATGAGTCATGTGCAGTGCGCTGAAACTGGATATCTGAACTGTGCTATCTGTAGATCATGATGTACCTTGCCAAACTGGTACCCGTGTAAACATGTACATTTTATGTAATTGCCCCACAGATAAGGACACAGAATGTTTCAGCAATGAAATCATTCATCCTTCTGCCTAAGCATATAGTAACTGGATATCTATCTAGCCACCCTCACTGGCAGCAGAGTTGGTGGTAGAGGGTACTTTGAGGCATGACACCGCCATTTTTAATACACCTGCCTCTCTCACCTCTGATTCACACTCAAGACTCACAGAAGTTCTTTTACCCCCTTCTATCCCAAGGGCCCTGAGTTGTTGCTGAGGTACAGGTTCCACAGAAACTAATAGCCCTCTGGCACCATACCCAAGACACCATTCTTCATGTGTAAGTTTAGACAGTGAATACTGAGTGACTATTTAACTATAGAGGGCTTCATAGACTAGTCAGGTCCTATCCTCACACCTTGTCTACCATGCGCCACTGGAAAGTGATGGGGAATGAGCAACGGCACTGATTTCCACCATCCCCTGCCCCTACCTCCTTCACTCTCAGCACATCCCCACCACCACATCCCCCTCATCCCCACTGTCTTTCATTAACCCAGGACTAATAAAACAATTCATAGCAACATTGCCCCCAAACTGCAATCAATTAATTTAGCACAATCTGACAATCAAATCTTCATCTACTGGTACATAGATCTACTCTAATACTTGGAATTACCTTAACAGACTGAACCCTGGGGAAGCCACACACTGAGTCGTTTTTCCTGGAACAAGCAACCCCGACTATCTTTTTCTTGCTTAAAAATGTCATTGTATTATCCTGGAAGCAGAGATCTTAGAACAAACAACAGTTATAACTCAAGCTGCTCACATGCCTCAGCTCACTTCAAGAGCTGGTGTGGAAAGCCACATCGTTGCCCACTCCAAAGCCCCACGATCCCCCTTTTCACAACTAGTTCCTTGTAGCCTGCTGAATAAAACATGATTGCTGCTTATCCACATGTTTAGTACAAAACTGAGTTCAACTGCCCAATTTACGAAGCAACAAAGGAAACAGGTCCTAATAGTTCACGAGTGAGCCAGTAGGGGGCATCCCTGTCATATAGAGATAAAGTGCTGAGATAATTCCGGAGCTAAATATTTACAACTTGTTTCCCCCCCCTTTTTAGACCCCCCCCCCCCCCCCTTTTGGTGACCCATGGGATGGGTTTGCTTAACTGTGGAGTACAACATTGCACATGCACAGCGAAGCAGGATCCACCTCACAGCTCTCAAATGGTGAGTTCCTGGCCTCAGCTAGATGGGGTACAGCAGAAAATAAGGAAGGTAAATGTTGAAAGAACCGTCATGCATTCCGCTCTATTGCACCTCCTAGGGGCCAGTTATAAGAGTGGTGATGGTCTATATGGTGCCACCCCAAAGGAGCAAGGGTCTGCCAGCAGGATCTTCAATTAAGGGTTTGGAAAGAGGGATTTGGGGTAGGAGTCTAGGAGGAGAGCTCCCATCCATACAGCCAAAAAAAGCGCCTGGCGTAATGGCGATCATTTCCATGATACTACTGACCCACTTGTGGAACCTGTGCTCCCTTCCACCATTCCTTTTCAACGTGAAGGGCTCCATCTGATGCTCCCTGTGGCTCAATAAATCCATCACCACACAATCATCATGTGTTCCAGCAATGGTCCTCTGGCAGATTTCCGAACAGCTGGTGAATTTTGCATCCTCCCATTGAAGATGCTCACTGCCAAGTGGTATTCAAGGTCAGAAATTTGGCTTGGTCCATTCAGCAGCCCTGTCAGATTTTGCACCGTTTAAATAAGAGGAAAATTGTAGCCGTCAAGAACCAGACCTCAGTGGGAATTACACAACAGAGCTTAATGTAAAATACTTCTGGTCGATGGCGGAATCACTCACCCTGAGGGTGAGATGCAAGTTTAATGATGCTCACAGCCCTTGACAAACTGAAATTGCCTTCTTCATTCATGTTCAACGGGTTTGTCATCCTTTAGGATGGTAGCACATAGGTGTGTCATCCACCACAACCAGTCACCTAATCTGTCAGTGTAGATCCATCAGGGATGCACCTGCCACAGCTATTGTGAGGCAAGAGTCTCTGGTGTAATACTGAGTCGTGCAGTACAAGATAGCTCCGAGTTCCGAACTTGTACTGAATTACCTGATCACACCCTAGATGGTGAATGCTGTAATTTCTCTCCCTCTTTTCAGGAGGAGAAAAGTCGACCAAGATCCCCACTCCTGTTCGCTATTCCCTGTCTCTGTGCAAGAGAGCCCGGCCGGGGGGTGGGGGCTTCAAATCAAGTGCTCAAAATATTCACTGCCCCATGCCTGCAAATGAAAATGTTGAGCAAAGAATGAGAGAAGAAGGGAAATGAAATTAGGGAGGGCGAGAGATAAAATGTCCACACAATAAACTTCATTCCTGACCATTCCCAGCCAATAAACGTATCAAATGACATTGGTTTTCCAGCTTGGTTGCAAGAAGACTGTGACCTGCTGCCACCCCATCGCTGAAGAGGCTCTTGGCTGCAACCTTCAGTTCATTGTTAAATGCGTTGCTCAGAATACTGGAGTCAGCCTGTGTGGAAGTTAAAGAACAAACAGCCTCGCAATTTACACCATACTGAAACTTCACCCTCTGAACTTGTCGAATCTGACACCTTTTAATGGCCATAATTTCAATGAAACAAGTACTCTGGCAAAACACACATACACAGCATACACACTCCTGCTTAATCTCAATGTAAATGCCCACAAAACCGCTATTTGATCATTTTAATGGTGCAATTGTACCGTTTAAAGGCTGCCAACCAGATGACTATTTTCTGGACAGTCAGAGTGTGCGGTGCCTGGATTAATGAACACCAATAATTTCCAAACCTTAAACCAGCTGCTCCCCCCTCCCCGCGCAATGGAAAGAGCCATTTCAAGACTGCTGTCATGCAACTCTGAATGGCCAGTTTAGACCGGATTTACGGTGGGGGGTTGGCGGGAAAGATGGAAGCAGTGGCTGCCGCAAAAAGAAACTCATGAATATACAAAGGAGAAGCCTTTGAAACTTCCAACTTTGTCAAGCTTAAATTTGATGGCCGAGGGAGATCAAAAGTTCCACAATCAGAGGGAAGGGCACAAATACATTGAACTCTTACACTGCAGGATCCTTTCAAAGTACCGTTGGTGACGGGGGACATGAAAATACTCATTTACAGCAGGAAATTGAAGTATAAGGGTCTGGCACATATAGGATTAATGTGGGACTGAGTAGAGTAACGGCAACACAGTGATGTAAGAAAGTACATAACCTGCAGTCTAGTGTTGGACAGAGCCCTGTGTACCAGCAAGTATGGAGGCAGTTCCTAGCTTGTATCCTTAACTGTACAGTTGTAAATAGTTCTAAAAGTCAATAAAGACATCCAGTTAATCTATGTATGACTATGTAGACCTAGTGAACTGTAACCAACACCCTAAAATAGAAATGGATGCAAGGAGATATTGTGTGCCAATGTCATAGAATCATAGAATTTACAGTGCAGAATGAGACCATTCAGCCCATTGAGTCTGCGTCGGCCCTTGGAAAGAGCCCTGTTCTCATAACCCAGTAACCCCACCTAACCTTTTTGGATACTAAGGGCAATTTAGCACGGCCAATCCATCTAACCTGCACGTCTTTGGACTGTGGGAGGAAACCGGAGCACCCGAAGGAAACCCACGCAGACGCAGGGAGAACTTGCAGACTCCACCCAAACAGTGACCCGAGCCGGGAATCGAACCTGGGACCCTGGAGCTGTGACACAACTGTGCTAACCACTGTGCTACCGTGCTGAAGTTTCAGTATGGTGTAAATCGTCTCCTGCTGACAGCATACCATTGGGAAGAGAAAGGACAACATCATGCAGATTATGCTGCTGGTAACCAATTGCTCAGCTTTGGATATAGATGCTTCCCCAATTTCCTTGCTGGCTGATGTTCTCATCCATATGTGCTGCTGGTCTGGCCTGTAGGAATTGGGATCATTGTCCAATGTTTGGCTGGGAAAATTACATTTTCTTTCCTTATTTCATTACATTAGTTCATCTGCAATTTGTTGGTTTTTTTTGCATATCAGTTATTGTTACCTTTTGGGGCTTTAAATCAAACTTGTAGATGTGTGACATCACCTGCGGATTGATCCATTAACAGAGGGGTACAACTTTAATGAGACAAAATTGTTTTTTAAGACTTTGAAGATTTGAAGTGATTTATTATTTATCGAGCTTTGCGTGGAATATACTTCTAATTAGTACACAGATGACCAAGGTATGTGCTCTCAGCTCCTCTGGGAAATATAGCAATAGGTGATAATTGCACAATACAATTATTACCACACTGGTTTCTTTTGATTTGTAAGTAAAATTCCCTTGATATGTTTAAAAGTAGTGCAGCAAGACAACTTCAAACATCAAAGATTTCCGATGCAATAATATCTTAAAGTATGGATCTGGAACTCTCTGCTCCAAAAAAAGGTGTTGAGGCTAGGTCAATCAATCATTTCAAAACTGAGGCTGATAGATTTTCGGTAAACATGGGTGTTAAGGGTTACATAACTGAGGCAGGTTAGTGGAATGAAAATATCGATCACATGATCTAACTGGATTTCAGGAAAACTTCAAGGTGCTGAATGGCCTAACCGTGCTCTCATCTGCTTTGCTGTTTGCTCCTGGTAAAAACCGAAATCATTATTCAGAACATAGAACATACAGTGCAGAAGGAGGCCATTCGGCCCATCGAGTCTGCACCGACCCACTTCAGCCCTCACTTCCACCCTATCCCCGTAACCCAATAACGCCTCCAAAACATTTTTGGTCACTAAGGGCAATTTATCATGGCCAATCCACCTAACCTGCACGTCTTTGGACTGTGGGAGGAAACTGGAGCACCCGGAGGAAACCCACGCAGACACGGGGAGAATGTGCAGACTCCACACAGACAGTGACCCAGCGGGGAATTGAACCTGGGACCCTGGCTCTGTGAAGCCACAGTGCTATCCACTTGTGTTACTGTGCTGCCGTTATTTGAGCTACCAAACCATTTCTTCCATGGATCCTGTACAATCTATCCTATCATGGACTCTGCCTCACACAATTAAATTCTAGAGAGAAATTCCTTCACGGAAATGATCCTTCTCTTGGCTAGCACTGTGGATCGGTGCACACTTGATGGGCCGAGTGGCCTCCTTCTGCACTCCATGTTCTATGTTCTATGTTCTAATATCTTAATTTGGCCCATTCCCACATCCCTCTCCCCTGCCCTGATAGCATGCGGCATCACTACAGAAGCCTGACATTCCAAGGAGCCATCACACTTATTTATCCCATGCCAAACCAGATAAAAATCTAGCTTCAGCTTGAAAGGGTTAATTAGCGCTGCCTTGGCTGTAACTTTACAGGAGAAAATATCTCTTCCAATCCTTGGTCTCACCCATGGTTTGTTCATTTTAACATTGTGACTTCTAGTTACATGCCCACAAATTGAATTAAATTCACTTTTAATGCTTACACTTACATCATCTGTGACTTTCTGCATTTTTACATTGAAAATAAATTCAATCCTGTTTCTCTGCCGTTACGTGGACTATAGAGTGGGATATATGAATTCCTTGGGACCATTCAAAGTATCCCCCCTCCCAGCGCACCCCCCCCCCCCCCCCCCCCCCCCCGCACACACACAATCTCTTAAATCCAATAAAACTCAAACATGTAATTTAACGCATAAAGAAAGGGACCACACTGCATTAACCAAATTAAATTACAACACAATGCACTTGAATGAAACTGAACCAATGTCAGTTTGAAGCTTCCTGCACTGTGGTCAGCTGTGCAGAGGACCCATGTTTAGCTGGGTCTCGATGTCAGGAAACCCATAGGTTTGTGTGTTAATGTGTCCCTGGTTGAACGTTGAATCATTTGTGAGGAAGACTTTCACAGTCCACCATGCCGGTCATTCCCCTGGTCTGCCTTCATCTTTGTTCCCTCAATTCCCAGGGGCACAGACTTTATTGTTTCTGGCACTCAACCGGTTCAGCCATCCATCATCTCAGAGCTCAGTATTAACCATCAGGCCTCTCTCTTTTTGGAAAATAATTTCACTGCTCCACGATCAAAGATTAAATCCCTGGCTTCTTTTCACCATTTCAAACCATCCCCTAAAATCCCTCTTCACTGTCCCTCCGCCCTCAGCTCTGACAAGTGATGAGTTCATGGACTTCTTTGTCACTTCTGTTGAGACCATTTGTGCAGCCACCTCTGCTCTGCTCCAAACTGCCCCATCTACACTGCCCCCCCACGCCACCGCCCCCCCCCCCCCAACCCCCCATCAACAATTCCCACGCCCCTCAAGATTTCTGCCAATCCTCTTTGAGGTTACCTCTTTTCCAGAGCTGAACCTGCACCTCTCTCAAGCTTCTCTTCCAAACACATCTCTTCCATGAGGCACCATACAAATTCCTTTCATCGCATTCCCATTAAACTGCCACTCAACACCCCTCCCTTGTTCCATGTATTAGTTGGCATCTAAGGGGATTAGGGGTTATGGGGAGAAGGCAGGAGATTGGGGAAGGGATGATTGAATGGTGGAGCAGACTCGATGGGCCGAGTGGCCTAATTCTGCTCCTATGTCTTTTGGTAATTAATTTGCTTACCTCATTTACGCTCTGCCACCATTTCAAAAGCATTGTGATTACCTCAGCATCAGAAAGATTAACTCTCACCATTTGTTCTTGTTGTCTCCAACATCTTGCTCCTCTTCAAATCTCTAAACATACTGTATCATCCGAAACCCGTGCTCAGCTTCCCCACGACTCACCAGTTAAATCTGTCCATCCAGGTTTCCATCTCTGTTTCAGCACCAAAACGGCCAAAGCAAAGTCAGAAACAACATGTGGCTGTGACCATCCCTCTCCACATTCCCCTCAACTTTCCTCCAGCCTTTGATGCAGTCAAACTTCTTCTACACATTTTCCACTGTTGCTTCTGTTTTGTCAGACTACTTGTCAGATATCTAGTCTTCCTCCAGCCCCAAACTGTCAGAAATTCCAGCCAATTCTCGAGCCACTGCCTCAGGAATCCTCAAGAGCTGAGCTTCCACAATACATTGGGCGCGGTTTGATGGCATTATTGGGCCCAAGCTGGTGACACGACGAGGCTGCTGAAATTCACGAGAGGCTTCTCGCGAGATTCGAGATGTTTGCAACGTCTCGTGAGATTTAGCAGAATCTCATGAGATATCACAATCTGTTTAGCATATTTAAGTGAACCATTAGGCTCATTTAAATATGTCTGCGCCGGATTCTCCCGGCGCCTGGGACCCAACGACTGCGCCTGGGAGACCTCGCCAGGGCACCATTCAGCACTGGCTTCCACAAACATGAACCAAGCTTATTGCCACCTGGTGGTATCTCCCAGACCATTAAAGACACCCATGGGATCGGGCTCTGGGCAGGGTAGTATCCTGGCACTTCTGCTGGCATCTGGGCACTCTGACAGTGCCACCTTGGCACTGCCAGGGTGCCCAGGTGGCAATGCCAGGCAGATGTCACGTTGCCGGTGCCAGGAAACAGGTCCAGGTTGCCTTTCCCTTGGGGGGGGGGGGGGGGGGGGGGGGGGGTTGAGGCGTCTTGAGGACCTAATATGAGGTAAGGTGGGTGCAGTGGTGGTGGTGGGTGGGGGGGGTTTCTGAAGGCCGCGTTGGGGTGGCTGAGGGAGATTGAAAGACCGGCCACCACCACTGCATTTAAAAATGCCACCCCGAGTTGTCTTCCTGAACTAGCGAGCTGAGCTCATCCATGCAGCAAATGATATAAGTAGGGCTTGGACAGGGCATTCTCTGCCCTGCCCAAAAAACAGCAAAGGGCTATTAAATGGCGGGGTCTTTATCGACATTGCAGGCTCCAAGAAACACCCCGCTAGACGCACCCGAAATGGGACCTTTGTCCTGTTCAGCCACGCCCGATCTCTCCATCACAGAGACAACCAACTTCTACTTCGACAACATTGGCTATCTCAGCCCCTATCTTAACCCATCTGTTCTGGAAACCTTTGCCAATACTTTTGAGAATTCCAGATTCAACTATTCTGAAGCTCTTCTAATTAGCATAGCATCAATCACATTCTGTAAATTTCACCTCGTCCAAAACTCTGTAATCTATCCCACACCAAGTCATGCTCATACATCACTTCTGCTATTGCTAACCTGCAATGGCTCCTGGTCTTCCAATGCCTCTGATTTAAAATTATTTTCCTCAGATTTAAATCCCAAATGGCCTTGCCTTGCCCTAACTTGTTAACCACCTGTTCTGACTCCCACTTCCTGCAAATTCCCCTACTGTCTCCCCATTAGTATTCATGTCTTCAGCCTCCAATGCTTCACACACTGGAATTCTGCCCCTCTGCTCCTTAAGCTCCACCTCATTAACCAAGCTTGAAATCCCCACTTCTGAAAGGCTTTTATTTGGCCTGCTGTCCATTTTGTGATGTGGAGATGCCGGCGTTGGACTGGGGTGAGCACAGTAAGAAGTCTTACAACACCAGGTTAAAGTCCAACAGGTTTGTTTCAAACACGAGCTTTCGGAGCACGGCTCCTTCTTCAGGTGAAGTCCATTTTGTTGGCAGCATCTCTGTGATGGGCATTGCAACATTTTTCTACCTTAAATGGAGCATTAAGCATACCTTTAAAATTAAATGTCCATTAACGTTGGTGTTGTTGGAGATATATGTGCTCAGTGAAAATAACAGGGGGAGATAAAGAACATGCTCTTAATTTAAAAGAAACACAGATAAGACATTTACAGAGAGAACGAGCAAAAGAGTGAAATTGAATAGTGTATTTCACAAATTCAGGATTTCCCAAACCACATTACAGTCAACAAAGTACTTTTTTGAAATGCAGTCACTGTTGTAATGTTGGGAAATGTGGCATCAAGGACCTACAAACAGCAATAGATAATGATCAGGTTATAAGTTTTTGTCATGTTTGCTGAAGGATAAATATCGGCCAGAGCACCAGACAGAGCTTTGGTGCTCATCTTCAAATACTGCCATGGATCTACTGCAAATAGCCGAGAGAGGAGACAAAATCTTGGTTTAACAGCTCATCCAAAAATGGCATCTCAAGCACTGGAGTGCTCCCTCAGGGCTGTAATGGGGGTAGTGGGGGGGGGGGGGGGGGGGGGGGGGGGTGTGAACCCGAGCACTCAGGCCCCTGAAGTGAGACTTGAACCCACAACCTTCTAAATCAGACAGGAGTGCCACATTTATTGCGAAAGAGGTGACATCCAACGGGTGTTATTGACATAGTCAAGATTCTGAAGGGAGATTCAAGTTGATTAGAGAAAATGTTCATTATGGTTCAAGGTGTAAATACTGCAGACAAAAGAGAACATTGTTGAAGCAGACAGCACAAAATATCCAGTGTGAAGGGAGGGATTGACAATTAGAAAAAAGTGATGGGTAAATGCGTATGAGCTATATCGAAAGTGCCAGCAACTGGGGTTTAATGGTTTTTCCTGCAACTGAAATTCATTTAATAATTACAAGCAGTTCTCTGTTAGTAAAAGGAGTCCTTATCCAGTGTAACTCAGGAGTACAAAGCTGCCTTTTGGAGAGAACAGATTCTGACTGAAGAAGTTACCCTTTTGCAAATGGATTGCCAATTCTGGAAGTGTTGCTCTACGACACCATCTTGGACCTCGATCTACAGCTGATGAGGACTGAAGATAATGGTTCCAAACTTCCTGCAGACATCACGCTTCAAATGAACTGAAAAACATGTCAAGACTTTCATGACGCCCTCAGCGTGTAAAGGAAGAATGAGAGGAACATTACCTGAAGCATCTGTCACAAGTAATTTCATCTGATGACTACTGGAAGGATTCTGAATCATTGTTTCCTGAGGATAAGTGCTTTCTCACCAGAGACAACACCTGCAGAATTCACAGGTGAGTCAGGGCTGATACACATCAGGTGATGAGGGCTGAAACAGGCAGAAAATATAACCTTTTAACTGCTGGCAATGAATTTGCACATGAAATGAAGAGCATAAGAAAAAATCAGGATCTTTGGGTGAGATTTCCATAAGACCATAAGACATAGGAGCAGAATTAGGCCATTTGGTCCACCGAGTCTGCTCTGCTATTCAATCATGGCTGATATTTTTCTTATCCCCATTCTCCTGCCTTCTCCCCATAACCCATGATTCCCTTAATCAAGAACCTATCTATCTCTGTCTTAAAGACACTCGGAGATTTGGCCTCCACGGCCTTCTGCAGCAAAGAGTTCCAAGAATTCACCACCCTCTGGCTGAAGAAGTTCCTCCTCATCTGTGTATTAAAGGATCACCCTTCATGAGTCTGAAGCTATGCTCTCAGATTGTAATCTCTCCTACTAGCGGAAACATCCCCTTCACGTTCACTCTATCTAGGCCTCTCAGTATTCTGTAAGTTTCAATGAGATCCCCCCTCATCCTTCTGAACTCCATTTGGTACAGACGTAGAGTCCTCAACTGCTCCTCATATGTTAAGTCCTTCATTTCGGGGATCATTCGTGTGAACCCTCTCTGGACCTTAGAACATAGAACAGTACAGCACAGAACAGGCCCTTCGGCCCTCGATGTTGTGCCGAGCAATGATCACCCTACTTAAACCCACGTAACCCGTATACCCGTAACCCAACAATCCCCCCATTAACCTTACACTACGGGCAATTTAGCATGGCCAATCCACCTAACCCGCACATCTTTGGACTGTGGGAGGAAACCGGAGCACCCGGAGGAAACCCACGCACACACGGGGAGGATGTGCAGACTCCACACAGACAGTGACCCAGCCGGGAATCGAACCTGGGACCCTGGAGCTGTGAAGCATTGATGCTAACCACCATGCTACCGTGAGGCCCGTGAGGACCTTCTCCAAGGGCAACACATCCTTCCTTAGATACAGGTCCCAAAACTGCTCACAATATTCCAAATGGGATCTGACCGGAGCCGTATACAGCCTCAACAGTACATCATAGAACATAGAACAGTACAGCACAGAACAGGCCCTTCGGCCCTCGATGTTGTGCCGAGCATATGGTTGTGGTGGTTGGAAGTCAGAGAATCCACAAAGTGCAGAAGGAGGCTGTTCAGCCCATCGAGTCTGCATCAACCCTCCGAAGGAGCACCCTACCTAGGCCTACGCACCCAACCCATCCCTGTAACCCCAACTAACCTTCTTGGACACTAAGGGGCAATTTAGCATGGCCAACCACACATCTTTGGACTGTGGGAGGAAATCGGAGCACCCAGAGGAAACCCACGCAGACACGGGGAGAAAGTGCAAACGCCACACAGTCACCCAAGGCCAGAATTGAACCCAGGTCCCTGGTACTGAGGCAGCAGTGCTAACCACAGTACCACCTTCTGGCACCCACCCCCTCCCACCCCCACCCCCCACCGAGGTCAGTGAGGAATTAAAAATTTGGATCAGAGGTGCTGCAATCTCCTCCCTCACCTCCCACAGCATACTGTGAAACAATTCATCTGGACCTGGGGGTTTGTCCACTTTGAAGGCATTGGAGGTGTTGGCAAGCTTGTCACCCCCTCTGACAATTTGCTCCAGAACCTCACAGTCTCCCTCCCCGAGTTCTACCTCCTCATTCTCTTGGGTGAAGGCAGATGTGAAATATTTGTTCAACACCCCACAAATGTCCTCTGGCTCCAACCGACAGATTGCCCCCTTGGTCCCGACTCTTTCCCTCGTTATCCTCTTCCCATTGATATATCTTGGGATTTTCCCTACTTTTACCAGCCAGAGCTTTCTCATATCCCCTCTTTGCTCTCCTAACAGCTTTCTTCAGCTCCATCCTGCACTTTCCGTACTCCACTACTGCCCCCGCTCTGGTGATTTGCTCCCTTTGAAATTGCTAAAATCCTCTCTTTTTCGTCTCATCGAATCCTTCATAGAATTTACAGTACAGAAGGAGGCCATTTGGATCATCAAGTCTGCACCAGCCCTTGTAAAGAACACCCTGCTTAAACCCACACCTCCATCCCCAGCAATCCCACCTAACCTTTTTGGACACTAAGGGCAATTTATTATGGCCAATCCACCTAACCTGCACGTCTTTGGACTGTGGGAGGAAACCGGAGCACCCGGGGGAAACCCACGCAGACACGGGGAGAACGTGCAGATTCCACACAGACGGTGACCCAGCGGGGAATCGAACCTGGGACCTGAAGCTGTGAAGCAAAGGTGATAACCACTGTGCTACAGTGCTACTCCTGAATATCTCTGGTCAGACAAGGTTCTCTGGGCATGTTACTCCTTCCCAGTCTACCTTAGCCATCTACCGGTTTGTAAATTCCGTTGCCTTTAGATGGGAAACAGGAGACACAAACAAAAACAGAAAATGCTGGACAAACTCAGCAGGTCTGACAGCGTCTGTGGAGAGAGAAGGGAGCTAACATTTCGAGTATGGATGATACTTTGTCAAAGCTCTCGGAGAAATGTACCGGTGACTTGAGATCACCAATTTTTAAGCTACTGTACACGGCCCAAGATCGTACCCCCAGCTCCCCTAACCACGACCACCCCCATCCCCAATACACAACAGACAGCATATAAAACAGACCCTGCTCATTTCATTTGAACAACTTGTTGGCTTCAGGTGAAGGAACCAGCTCAATGGAATGAATGGTCTGGCTGCCATCTTTTGTTATAAAATGTCCGCCAATACAGACTAATGATAACCCAATGTCATGGGGCGGGATTCTCCCATGCTGTGCTGTATGGGAGCATCGGCGCTCGTGCCATTTTTTCCCGCGGCGTCGGTCCGACGCCGGCAGGCGATTCTCTGAGGAGTGGCGAATCGGTGCCATTTGCGCTGGCGCGTTTGGCACGGCGCTGGTCGCAGCCCCTGTCCACAGCCAGGCCGCCGATTCTCCGTCCTTGATGGGCCGAGCGGCCGTGCGGAAAGGGCAGAGTTCCACTGCTGCCGTTCATACCTGCTCACACCCAGCGGGAATTCTGCGCATAGGGTCGGGGGCGGCCTGTGGTGGGGGGGAGGTGGGGGGGGGGGAGAAGCGCTCCTTCACCAGGGAGGTCTCCGATGGGGTCTGGCCCGCGATGGGGGCCCACCGATCGGCGAGCCGGCCTCTCCAGCCCCGGCCCTATTTTATTACTCGGCCGACCCCTGAACCCCCACGCTATGTTGAGTCGGGGCCGGCGCATTGAAGAAGTCCCCTGCGCATGCGCGGGTTGGCGCCGCCTCCATTGCGCGGCAGGAAGTGAGGCTGGAGCGGTGTGGGGGCCAGAATCGCTAGTGCCCGCACCCGTTTCGCGCTTTCGTAAAACGCGACGCCGTTCACGACAGCGCGGACACTCTGTCCTGCGATCGGCGAATCGTGCCCGTTTCATGCTCAAAATGGAATTATCTGCTAATTTAAGCAATTTTGAACGAAATATAGACTGCACACACAGCCGTAACATTACACGGCAGCCAACCCCATGAATAATAAATGTTTCACAAATAATACAACTATTTTTGATTTCACCTTTTTGTTTGATTGGGATTCATTTGTGAAATACAATGTTGTCGGCTCTGGAATGGGAAAAAACATTGCAAACTAGAGAAACTTAAGAATATGATAGATGAACGGTTAATTGAAAGGGGTAAACGAGTTGTGAAAACAAGCTTAGAATGACTGTTCTTGTCGCGGATAAAGAATACAAAGCGTGTTTGGGCTGAATGTGATGTCATGTTCCCTGTTATAATTTCTATGTCATTTTCATCCATCTCTTGACAATAACAATGTTTGTCTAATACTTTTTTCCAGCATCTTCCTTCATCCCTGTCCCTTTTGACAAAGCAAGAGAATTAGTGACAGATGGTTTTTCTGATTTCTCTAATCCAGGGTTTAGTGATAAAGAGATAGTATGTGGAGAGGCTGAATAGACTTGGACTGTTTTCATTAGAAAGACGGAGGTTGAGATGTGATCTGATAGAGGTGTAGAAGATTATGAGGGGCATGGATAGAGTGGATGGGCAGGCACTCTTTCCCAGGGTGGGAGGGTCGGTCACTAGGGAGGAAAACATTTAAGGTCCGTGGGGCAAATTTGAGAGGAGATGTGCGAGGCAGGTTTTTTTACGCAGAGGGTGGTGAGTGACTAGAACACGTTGCCAGGGGAGGTTGTGGAAGCAGATACATTAATGGCGTTCAAAAGGCACCTTGACAAACGCGTGGATAGGATGGGTATAGAGGGATACTGCACATGGCAGTGCTAGTGGTTTTGGCAAAGATTGGTATCATGGCTGGTACAGGCTTGGAAGGCCGAAAGGCCTGTTCTTTTGCTGTATTGTTCTTTGTTTTTTTGGGGCCAAGTTTCGTTAGTTTCAACTCACCTGTGTCAAGGAGCCTGCAGATGGCGGTGAAATAGCCGGGAATCCCGAGATCAGCATTTATCCAGATTATAAAAGGGAGAATGAATGGAAATGTGGCAGGTGTTTTGTTGAATGTCGAAGGAAGAAGAAACTCACAGCCACAGAGATTCTGTACCCTGTCGGAAACCACAGTGGACTGCACCCAATACACTAAACACCTTGATGGCAAAGTTAGCAAGGAAGTCAATTTTGCTTCCCTCTGTGAATGAGAGAAATTGACTGAATTTTCCTGCTATGATTTTTACTTCTGTAGTGCCCAAACTTCAATTCTTTCGACGTCATTACACACTTTTTCAGGGGTAGGAATTTGATTAGGTTGAAGAGCTTTGACTGCCACCGCGAGTCACAGCACTGTCACCGAAAGACATTATCATTCAAATGTTTTGTGCCCTGATGGTGTCAACTCACCTTCTTCCATGAATGCTGGTGTGCCTCAGCACCATGGTCACATGGCAATTCTTCATGAGTCAGCCTATATAGTGAGTATGACCGGGTTATTCCAGCATTTGGGCTTCACACTGATCATCCACAATAATTCCACTTCCCCAGAAGTGGCCTTTGAGTACCTTTGAGTACCGTAGTCTGGCATCATGGTGGGGATGGGGTGGGGGGGTGGGGTGGGGGGGGGGGGGGTGCCCATTTGCAGCTTCCTATCGGTGCGCAGGCAAGAACCCCAATTCCGCCACCAGCGGGGAGGCCGATTCTGTTTTTACTTCTGGCACCCATTTCTCCACCACATTGGGAACCCCACTACCGACAGTGGTGAATTTAGCCCATCATTTCTGTTTTCTTCTTTTCTTCTGAAGATACTGACCTTAGCTGGGATACAGTTCTCCAGTCATCTGCTGTCTTTCGATATCTCACCCAAGACACATTAATAGCCGGGATTCTCCCTTTTGGGGACTAAGTCGCCACGACGGCGGGAGAACATGCGCCAACCACTCCGGCGTCAACAGCCCCAGAAAGTGCGGAAATCTCCAAACCTTTGGGGGCTAGATGGACGGGGGAGGGGTTGGCGCTGCTCCAGCCGGCGCCAAAGGGACGGCACAAATTCATGCATGCGCCGAAGGACCGGCATGACCTCGCCCATGTGTGGAACCGCCGGCATGGTTCCACACTTGCGCAGACTGGCCGTTATATTTTGGCGCATGCGTGGGGGGGGGGGGGGGGGTTCTCTTCTCCGCGCCGGCCGTGGCAGAGCCCTACAGGGGCCCGGCAAGGAAGGAAGAAGTGCCCCACGGAACAGGCGCGCCTGCAGATCGGTGGGCCCCGATCACGGGCCAGGCCACCTTGGGCCCCCCCACCCCCAACCAGGGTCGGATCCCCCCCCCTGAGGACCACTCCCGCCGACTTATCTGCCAGGTCCCACCGGTATGTGAGTTGAGTGATTCATGTTGGCGGGATTGGCCAAAAATGGGTGGCTGCTCGGCCCACCGGGGCCCGGAGAATTGCTGGGGGGGCCACTGCCAATGGCCCCCGACCGGCGTGTCATGAATCCCGCCCCCGCCCGAAAAACGGCGCCAAAGAATATGGCAGGATTCGTGCCGCCCCCCGGGGATTCTCCGACCCAGTTGGGGGTCGGAGAATCCCGCCCATGTGTGTGTTTTTTAGTGGAGCATACACTGCAGGAATATCACAGTGGAGCAGAATTATGACTGTACAATGCCCACAATTTCACACATTGCATCATTGGGCAGGGATTAACAGCAGAATATCCAGCTGTTTTTTCCATATCCTAATCTAGGGTTCTTGGAGCCATGTGTAGTGTCCCTGTGCTGTTGGGCTGAGATTCACTAGCTGGAAACCTAACTTTAGATCTTCACAGTCACATTTTAAACTTTATTTGATTAACTGTCTACTTAGGGGGATCCCAAATAGTTCAAATTTACTGTAGTGGGCTGAATCTCTGAGAACAGGACACTCAAAATGAAATGGTAGGGGAGGACACCCACACATGGGGCGAAATTCTCCGCCCCCCACGACGGGTGGGAGAATAGTGGGAGGGCCTTCCCGACATTTTTGCCGCCCTCCCGCTATTCTCCCCCCCCCCCCCGCCGAAGTCCCGACCCGAATCGCTGCCGCCGTTTTTTTACGGCCGGCAGCGATTCTCAGCTGTTAGTTGGGCCGAAGTCCCAGCCCTTTACGCCGTTTTTACGAACGGCAAACACACCTGGTCTTGCCGTTCGTAAAAACGGCATGACTAACTCGCTATTAATAACCATGGCACCGATCGGCACGGCCGTACCACGGCCGTGCCAAGGGTGCCATGGGCCCGCGATCGGTGGGCACCGATCGCGGGCAGCGGGCCCAATGCCCGCGCACTACTTGTCCTTCCGCCGCCCCGCAGTATCCATTCATGGGGCAGCTGAGGGGCAACCCGGCCCGCGCATGCGCGGGTTTCGCGCAAAAACGCGATGACGTCACCGGCGCATGCGCGGGTTGGAGTCTTCCAAACTGCGCATGCGCGGCTGACTTCATATGACGCGTCAGCCGGCGCTAACTCCGGCAAGCGGGCTTAACGATTTTCGTTAAGCCCGTCTAGCAGGAGCCTACGGCGTCGGGCTGCTAGCCCCGACCGGGGACCAGAATCGGTCCCCGGTCGGGAAGGGGCGCGCTGCCGTAAAACCCGCCCGGGTTTTACGCCAGCTTTACGATTTCTCCCGTTTTGGGAGAATCGCGCCCATGGGATTTGAGCGCTCACATTGGATTTGAATATAGCAGCACTAAATCTAGGTTGGGTGAATACTGCTCTATCGGAGATGCGTTTGCCGCAGCGCGTACAATCCAATTTCACGCTGAAATCGGGCCCGGCACCAGTTCGGCGATTCTCCGGGACCTGTGAACCGGTGTGTTTGCAGAGTACAACGCGCGGCTGGGGGGCCATTGCCAGAGGCCCGTCCTTCACTCCCGGCCGGCCGAGTTCCTGAGTGGCGGCTGCGGACTCAGATTGGGCAACGGTGTGGGGGGGTGGGGGCGGCATTATGGACGGCCGGGGGACAGATCGGGCCAGTCGGATCTTCGGGCGCATGGCCAATCGGGAGGGCCTACATTTTCCAGCTGACTCCGCAGTCCAACTCGGCCATGGGCTCGGCGCGGCCCCTGGAGGCCGCTGCCATGCGCATGTGCGGACTCGAAACTGGAAGTGCAGGGGCCTGTATCCACAGCTAAAGCTGCGTGGATCACTCTGGGTCCCTGTTAGCCCCCTGCAGATGAGTGAATTGGCTTATCTTTTATTTTAGGAAACTCCGGAGTGAAACGCCAGCGTTTGTACGCCTGCGTGGTGACATAGTCCATTTTGGGAGAATCCAGCCCGCAGTCTTTCATGTGAGATGTTAAACCGGGATCCTTTCTATCTTCTCAGGTGGATTCAAAAGATCCCATGGTACCATTCTGAAGATGGGCAGGGGAGTTATTTCCTGCCTGTGCTGGCTAATATTTATTACTCAATCAGCATCATTAAAACAGATTATCTGATCTATATCACATTGCTTTTTTGTGGCTCTGTAATCAAACTGTGTGCCGCCTTTTCACAAATCACAGCAAAATCACTCCACTTTACAAGCTGTAAGAGCATTGGGATGTCCTCTGGTTATGAAAAGTGCGACATACATGCAAGTGTTTGAAGATTTAATTTCTTAAATAACTGATTCCCATTCCAGATATTTGCTGTTTCCATGACTTTGTGATTGTACATCTTCAAAAGTAAAGCCGGAAGTCCTTCTGAAAAATTGCAATTCAAAGAATTTTGACTGGCTGTTGCTTTTAAAATCTTCCTCCATCTCTTCAAAATGGTATGATGAAGTTGCTGTGACATCGCAGTGCAGCAATAAGTGCTATTATCAAAACATATTTATAATGTCACTGCAGATGGCTCAGAATTAAGCAACAATGAACAAGAAGGCTTCAATATGTCAGAGCTTCGAGTTATTTTGTTGCAGTGTAGGCGTTTATTAGTCAACAGAATTCTGACAGTAAAGAAATCAAATCGTGAAATGTCCTCTGAAACAACACTTCTCCAACAAAAACTATTGCAAATGGAGGTGCTGTTCCCCAATCAGTGGGCAAATAAAATATGTAGGAGGGAGCTGAGCGAGACAGACCCACAGGTCAATGCCACTAAATCCACTTCTGACGTGTCAGCTTTTCTTATTCCTGGCGATGGTTGAGTCACTATAGCTAAGTGTGGGTAGGCAATGAAATATGGAAAACAGCTAGAGTTCCTCAGTTTTGAACATTATCCAGTGATCATGCGAGTGAAAGGTTGCAAAGGTGAGGATAGGATGTAGTTCCATTTTGAGGTCCTCCAAGATTTTGTTGCCTGGCCCTTTAAGCATCCCCCATTTTAATTATTCCACTATTGGTGGCCACGCCTTCAGCTGCCTAAACCCTAAGTTGGATTGGATTGGATTTGTTTATTGTCACGTGTACCGAGGTACAGTGAAAAGTAATTTTCTGCAAGCAGCTCAACAGATCATTAAGTACCTGGGAAAAAAAGGGAATAAAAGAAAATACATAATAGGGCAACGCAAGATATACAATGTAACTACATAAGCATTGGCATCGGTTGAAGCATACAGGGTGTAGTGTTAATGAGGCCAGTCAACAAGAGGGTCATTTAGGAGTCTGGTGACAGTGGGGAAGAAGCTGTTTTTGAGTCTGCTCGTGCATGTTCTCAGACTTCTGTATCTCCTGCCCGATGGAAGAAGTTGGAAGAGTGAGTAAGCCGGGTGGGAGGGGTCTTTGATTATGCTGCCCACTTTCCCCAGGCAGCGGGAGGTGTAGATGGAGTCAATCAATGGGAGGCAGGTTTGTGTGATGGACTGAGTGGTGTTCACGACTCTCTGACGTTCCTTGCGGTTCTATGCCGAGCAGTTGCCATACCAGGCTGTGATGCTGCCAGATAGGATGCTTTCTATGGTGCATCTGTAAAAGTTGGTAAGGGTTAATGTGGACATGCCGAATTTCCTTAGTTTCCTGAGGAAGTATAGGCGCTGTTGTGCTTTCTTGGTGATAGCATCAACGTGAGTGGACCAGGACAGATTTTTGGAGATGTGCACCCTTAGGAATTTGAAACTGCTAACCATCTCCACCTCGGCCCCGTTGATGCTGTCAGGGGTGTGTACAGTACTTTGCTTCCTGAAGTCAATGACCAGCTCTTTAGTTTTGCCGGCATTGAGGGAGAGAGTGTTGTCGTTACACCACTCCACTAGGTTCTCAATCTCTCTCCTGTATTCTGACTCGTTGTTATTCGAGATCCAGCCCACTATGGTCGTATTGTCAGCAAACTTGTAGATGGTGTTGGAACCAGGTTTTGCCACGCAGTCGTGTGTGTACAGGGAGTAGAGTAGGGGGCTAAGTATGCAGCCTTGCGGGGCCCCGGTATTGAGGACTATTGTGGAGGAGGTGTTGGTGTTCATTCTTACTGATTGTGGTCTGTTGGGTCAGAAAATCAAGGATCCAGCTGCAGAGTGGAGAGCCAAGTTTTGGAGCTTTGATATGAGCTTGGCTGGGATTATGGTGTTGAAGGTGGAGCTGTAGTCAATAAATAGGAGTCTGATGTAGGAGTCCTTGTTTTCGAGTTGCTCTAGGGATGAGTGTAGGGCCAGGGAAATGGTGTCTGATGTGGATCGGTTGCAGCGGTATGCGAATTGAAGTGGATCAAGGCGTTCCGGGAGTATGGAGGTGATGCGCTTCATGATCAGCCTCTCGAAGCACTTCATTATGACTGAAGTCAGGGCCACCGGACGGTAGTCATTGAGGCACGTTGCCTGGTTCTTCTTTGGTGTATGATGGTGGTCTTCTTGATGCAGGTGGGGACCTCAGAGTGGAGTAGGGACAGGTTAACGATGTCTGTGAATACCTCTGCCAGCTGGTCTGTGCAGGCTCTGAGTGCACGACCAGGGATCCCGTCCGGGTCCGTCGCCTTCCGCGGGTTCACTTTCAGGAAGGCCGATCTGACGTCGGAAGCTTTGATGGTGGGTATGGGTGAATTATGGGCTGCTGGGGCACTCAACAGCAGATTGTTGGTTACCTGGAACTGGAGTTCTGAAACTTACTTCGCAAAATTCCCTCTTTTAACTTTTAAGATTCTCCTTAAAAAAATTCTGGCGGGATTCTCTGTTGGCGGGATCCTCCACTTTGCCGGCAGAGCACCCACGTGGGTTTTCTGACAGTTTCTGCTGGCCACAATGGGAAACCCTATTGGCCGGCTTCCGGAACGGGGCATGCTGGCCCAGAAAACGGGACAGGCGGGATGGAGAATCCCGTCCTACTTCTTTGATCAAGCTTTTGGTGAGCTGCTAAATATTGAATGCACTCCTCTGAAACACTTTGGGACATTTTAATGTGTTAAAGGTGCGATATAAATGCAAGTTATCATCTCATCCAAAGGGTTGTGAATCTGTGGAATTTACTAGCCTGGAGTTTGGTGGATGCAGGGACAGTGAGTACATTTAAGGAGGAGATTTTTAATTGGTAATGGCTTGAAGGGTTATGAAGAACGGGCGGGACGGTAGAGTTGAGGCCAGGATGGGATCACATTGAGGGTGTTTAGTCTCAGGAGGTTAAATTGCCTACTCCTGCTCCTAGGTCATGTGTTCTCGGGAGGAGATGTTCTGGCTGATTTTGCAATACAGCTCTTGGTCTGTAACACTGTAGGTAGCAGGTGAGGAACATATCAGCCATGATAGAATGGCGGAGCAGATTTGATGGGCCGAATGGCCTAATTCGGCTCCTATATCTTATGAATTTATGAACTTATGAACCCATTGAATAGCCATCCAATATTCACAGAGTCACTATCAG
The DNA here is from genome assembly GCF_902713615.1 of Scyliorhinus canicula. Taxonomy (NCBI): domain Eukaryota; kingdom Metazoa; phylum Chordata; class Chondrichthyes; order Carcharhiniformes; family Scyliorhinidae; genus Scyliorhinus; species Scyliorhinus canicula. Next base: position 31,258,593 of record NC_052146.1, on the reverse strand, counting down.
GTGGAGAGAGGTAAGATGGCTCCCTTCTTTTTCACTTCCCATTTGACTGCAACAGGTTTTTTGAAGGGGTAGGCTTGCATTTTGGTGAGTTTATAACAACTTAAGAGTTGTGACTGCAATAGACACAGACAGACAGGTTTCCTTGAATTTGAGTTATATTTTAAACAAAGGAGGATAGTATTTATTGTACTTAATCTGGTCTAAGTTAAATAATAAAAGGCTCCAACTTACACATACACACAATGAGTAGGAATTACTGACCAATCTGCCACTTGGTTTTTGGTGGCAGAGGCAGCCAGCCAGTGGGATCCCCCGACACTGCTGTTATCAATGGGCTTTCCTGGTGACAGTACCCCTCGTCGCCAGGAAACCCGTGCGCCGACGTATAACCGGAATTCCACGCCAGAGTGAATAGCCGGTAAATCCCGCCCAATGAGTAACAAATTAGGAGGATAGATTGAACAGGCGTTTTAGAGTCCAATAAAAGTTAAAGATATACAGGTCTTGTCGATGACTTGAATGGAGGTTAATGTATCTTTTCTTCCACAGACAGTAGCCGCTGTGTTGAAGTTTGAAAAATCTTTGTCTGTGGCACATGGTTGGTCAAACAGCAGACAGGGTATGAAGATGATAGATGGATGGAGGGAGTGAGTATCCATTTGGAATATTTTCCCCTTGGCCCATTCATGTTGTTGGTTTCCAGGCTGGCTTGTTTCTCCCTTGTTCTCAGTATAATAGGATTTTAAAATCTGAAACCAGTTTCAATTATGTGACCACATGATCAATATCTCTATTGTCCACATAAATGATTTGAAGTTAGAAACCATTGCTACACAATTCGGAATGCATTGTGGCTGTTCACACCTGCTTATGATAAACTGGTTTCTCTGCAGCTCTCCTTGGTAAGCATTGAGCTTGGTGAAAGCAAGTCAGGGAGTATATGGGTTTTAAATTTTGGATAAACACACAGACAGGAGGAGGTGTAAATCCCACACGTGATTTTGTCTCCAGCACATCAATTCAATGGAGGGCACTCCACTCATGGTCATTTAATTAAGGACTTCCTGAAGACATGAGATGTCTCTGCAGAAATTACAAAAGTCTCCTGACTCTCAGCGGCCATCTCAGCATCTGTTCTTTTAGTCTGTAAATATCCAGTGGTTTTCAGCCAGTAAATACAGTTATTCTTGATGGAAACAACTGTCTGAGCTCGCATGTGCTGAATGGCTATTTGCTGAGGTTGTGAAGGGTTACTGGTTCCTGTGGAACAATGCCCCAGAAAAAGGTGGTACCTTCAGTATAATAGGAAAGTAAAGAAAACATCTGAAAGGAACATTGAAAAGTTAAAGATTGTCTCGCCATTGGTTTTGAAGGAGTTACTTAACAGCTGTAAAGGATTAAACCTGACTAGACCCTGATAGACTGCACACAAAAAAGGCACATGCGCGAGGGGATTATGAAGCTACCTCTTTAACTGCCTTCTGGACAGCAAACACTACTCAGCAAAGGGTTAATACGTGCCTGCAATCTCAGTTAGGGGCAAAGTAGTGACTCTAGTGGCGTTTCGTGTCATGGTTACTCTGTCAAAAGCAGGGTGGAAAGCAAGATTGAAAGCCAGTTTCTCTCACTCCCTCATCCTTCATTTCTCTGTGCAATGAATGTAGCACTCTGTAACTATCCTCTTCCCCCAAAACACATGGCCATCAGCTACCCACAGCCAACACAGTTTGCCAAAAGAGTCTGTGTGGCATGCTGCTGCTGTTTACCTTGTTAATTTAGGAGAGGGAAAATAAAAAGTGTTTTAATTTGCTTTAACTGAATGTTAGGAAAGCTAGAGTGATTTGCAATCAATCACGCTGTCGTACAAGGGACTGCCCACCCACTGTGCCTGCTAATCAACAGCCTCCACAAGATCTATTATTGATAGACTTTGGAGGAGCTGCTAATTAACTCCCATATACACCGTAAGCATTGTTCCTTCATCCAGCAAGAGAAAGCAGGGGAAAGGAAACGTTATGATGGTATTGGCTTGGGGCAGGGGGCAGGGATTGGACTCTTTGCGTGCCAAGCTTGGAGGTACAGGAAACACTGAGGAGCAAGTGCATAATTACAATATTAACAGGAGCTACGTGCAAACAAATACACATTCCAGCTGGCCAGAGGGGCAAGGCAATCAGCCAGTGCTGACAATCTACAATTAGAACCCACATGGGTGTGTAGCCCTGCCAAAAGCCTGATTATACCTGTTTGAAAGGTTACATTTTAGGATATGAATGGAGGTTTTTCTCCATGTATGGCACAGAATCAGATTGAAGGGAATTCCCTGAACTGTCGGGGGATGCCGAGTTAGGACAGTGTTCATTATAATGGCTATACAGCGGGCAGCACGGTGGCCTAGTGGTTAGCACAGCTGCCTCACGGCACTGAGGTCCCAGGTTCAATCCCAGCTCTGGGTCACTGTCCGTGTGGAGTTTGCACATTCTCCCCGTGTCTGCGTGGGTTTCGCCCCCACGTCCCAAAAAATGTGCAGAGTAGGTGGATTGGCCGCACTCAATTGTCCCTTAATTGGAAAAAATAATTGGGTAATCTAAATTTATAAAAAGAAATAATGGTTACACAGCAATATTTTCAGTATCTAATAGCTTTCCAGTCAAGGACGGCACAGCGGCACAGTGGTTAGCACTGCTGCCTCACATCTCCCAGGACCCAGGTTCAATTCCGACCTCGGGTTATTGTCTGTCTGGAGTTTGCATTTTCTCCCCAAGTCTGCGTGGGTTTCCTCCGGATGCTCCGGTTTCCTTCAAAAGTCCAAAGATGTGCAGCTTAGGTGGATTGGCCGTGCTAAATTGCCCCTTAGTTTCAAGGTTGGGTGGGGTTACTGGGTTACAGCGATGGGGTGTAGGCGTGGACTTAGGTAGAGTGCTCTTTCCGAGGGCTTGTGCAGACCCAAAGGGCCGGATGGCCTCCATCTGCACTGTAAATTGTATTATTCTAAGTCACCAGTTGATCTCGGAATACATTCTGCTTCTGCTGCGCTCTGTAAGACAGAGCTCCAGAAATCAACTGGGGTACATTGTCCCAGCATTTTCTGGTGAGTCAAAGCATTCAAATGTCACATTTACCTCACCAACCCTATGTTCGAACACAAAGGAAATGATGGCATAAGTAGCTCAAACCGTTACTCATGCCGCACCATCATCTTGGGTATCTTCATGCTATTCCCCAATAAATGTGAACAAATTTATATCATCATTAGCAGATCATCTTAGTCATTAATGCACACTGTTTTCTTTGAGCAAACAAAAGTTTTCTTTGAGCAAATTGACTGCCACATTTTTTACATTGACCACCCTTCAAAAAACTTTACATTGGCTGTAAAATACGGAGAGACATCTTATATAAATGCACATCCTTCTTTCTTGAACAGTTCATTTTCATAACTCTTCTCCTTTTAAAATCAGAAACAATTGTGATTTTGTGGAATGAAAGCCACTGTGATCGTCACTGCCACTTAGACTATGAAAGACTTTTAGAGAATGGTACTGGCGGGCTTTCTAATTTAAATATTGATTGCAATATCATTTCCATTATGTGAATTCCGCTTTTTGTGTGACCTTTATTTAATAAAAGATTTCTTTAGGATCAACTGAATGGATCAGTTACTTCTTTTCCAAAAATAATCACCGCTCTGTTCACAGGACCTCTGTCAAAATGAGATATATTTAACTTTTTTTAAGCAATATAAGAACATAAAATGATAAACATCTAGTTTGACTTCGGAAGGCACAACTGTGTTTGATTCAGAGACAAGCAACAGTGCACTAAAAAAGGCCTAACCCTGTTCGTTAATTAATGTGCCCTTATGTTAATTTGATGCTTTGTGCAGTAAACAATACATTTATTGTTTAAAAGGGGTGTCCGATTTTTGGATTTAAAGGGGATGTTAATCCTGTGGGTTTAAAGGGGTCATCGGGGACATTTTGGCGTGGAGGCTAGCCTGCTGTTTCTGTAGTAAGACTGCGTGCTATAGGAGTGGAAATTAATTATCTGTCTTAGATTCACGAAATACGTGAAGCGAGGCTGCACGCCAGGACTAAGTGGCAGCAGATCAATTTTATCGCACAAGTAAGAGAGTGGGAAAGAAAGAGTGAATTCTGCACCTAAGATTCAACCTTTTATATAGCTACTAATTGTATGTCTTCAATCAAGGGGAAACTATACCATCACCTTAAGTATTCTCTATAAACATACAAGCAGCCGACAATTTGTCAGTGTATAGTTTTGCCAGTTTAGATAATTGAGCATTTATTCCTGGTGATATCTCTTTGTAATATGCTGCAAACATGAATTTAAAGAAACAATCCATAACATTGACATTGCTGCAGGAATTAACAAGCAAAGTGAGAATGAGATTAGGGAGAAAGAAATTTATTAAACAGTTTGTGTTATTGTATTTTTTTACACAAAATAATCAAATGTACCTGTTGACGAAGGGATGTTTATAACTAACCAGTTAATAAGTAAATATTAATAATAATAATCAGTTAACTAATCAGTCAATAATCAATCAATAAGTCAATAGCCAAATGTAAACCAAACTCAATCAGTCAATAATTAAGCCAGCTAGGGTGTTTCAAGGGCTAAGCATTTTGCGCCTTTTGTATTGCACGTTTTCTTTGGCCCAAGAAGAGAATTGCTAATCAAGAACTGGATTCAGATATTCACAGAGTCACTTTTGACCCTTACCATCAGGAAAGTAACACACCCCTTCACCAAGATTAGATATGCACTCAAACCCTAAAGAAAATGTTGTCCTGGTCATGGTGAAAAAGAAAGCAGTTCAGACACTGATAGGTTTAAAATTGATAAGGAGCAGGTAGTAGACAGGCTGGGTGGAATTTTCTGATTTTTTTATTCGAAATGCCTTGCTGGCTTTCCCTCTGTATTTTATAAAACTTTGGCAAAAAAATGGAAGGGCGGGTCCCACCACACCATGCTGGCAACTTTGGTTTTGAACAAATTGAGGCGCCATTTTTAAAAGGCAGCCCGATATTTAAAAAATTAAAATAAAAAGTGGGCAGCACGGTAGCACAAGTGGCTAGCACTGTGGCTTCACAGCGCCAGGGTCCCAGGTTTGATTTCCCGCTGGGTCACTGTCTGTGCGGAGTCTGCACGTTCTCCCCATGTCTGCGTGGGTTTCCTCCGGGTGCTCCAGTTTTCTCCCACAGTCCAAAGACATAGATAGATACATAGAATTTACAGTGCAGAAGGAGGTCATTCGGCCCATCGAGTCTGCACCGGCTCTTGGAAAGAGCACCCTACCCAAGGTCCACACCTCCACCCTATCCCCATAACCCACCCAACACTAAGGGCAATTTTGGACACTAAGGGGCAATTTAGCACGGCCAATCCACCTAACCTGCACATCTTTGGACTGTGGGAGGAAACCGGAGCACCCGGAGGAAACCCACGCACACACGGGGAGGATGTGCAGACTCCGCACAGACAGTGACCCAAGCCGGAATCGAGCCTGGGACCCTGGAGCTGTGAAGCAATTGTGCTAACCACTATGCTACCGTGCTGCCCAGACGTGCAGGGTAGGTGGATTAGCCATGATAAATTGCACTTAGTGACCAAAAATGTTAGGAGGAGTTATTGAATTACGGGGATAGGGTGGAAGTGAGGCCTTAGGTGGGTCGGTGCAGACTCGATGGGCCAAATGGCCTCCTTCTGCACTGTATGTTATATGTTCTAGGTACACCCACTGGAACACCCGAGCCAAATACACACAGAACCCCCCCCCCCCCCCCCCCCCCAGGACATTGAACCCTCACCTCCACAGAACTCCCCTCCTCAGCGCTGCCTGCGCACCGCCCGGCTATTCCTCGCCACCACACGGGGGCTGTGCTCCGATGTGGCCTCGGAGGGTTCTGTTCGAAGTTCTGTTTATAAAAGGCAGCTAGGGGCATCACGGTGGAATAGTGGTTAGCACTGTTGCCTCATGGTGCCGAAGACCCGGGTTCGACCCCGGCCCCGGGCCACTGCCCATGTGGAGTTTGCACATTTTCCCCGTGTCTGCGTGGAATAAATTGCCCCTTAACAAAAAATAATTTTTATGAAAGCAGCTGCGATCTCCACTGATGTGAGTTCAAGCTGCTGGGGGGAGTGGGGGGGCTTTTCTACGTGGGGTGGTGTTACAGTGGGGGGGGCACTAATTACATCTAATTATGTTATTATGCAGTTTCCCGCTACATCACTGGTGGGTGGAGCATGAACAATCGAGCAGGGACATCCATTTTGGGTCTCCCACCCGATTCTCTGCTCCCTCTGCCATTGCCATCCACCGAAAATAGAGGTGGAAAATCGCCCCATTGATTCCGATTAGAGTTGATTAGACACCAGGATCAGATGACATGCATCCAAGGATGGGATGTGAAGGTGCATGCTCGCAAACAACTGGCCATAATTTTTCAATCCTCCTTAGACACACATGTGATACCAGAGGACTGGAAAAGGTAACACCATTTATTAGGAAAGGGCGTAAAGATAACACCGGTAATTATAGGCCAGTCAGTTTAACCCCGGTGATGGGGTAGCTTTTAGAAACAATGATTTGAGACAAAATGAATAGTCACTTGGGCAAATGCAGATATATTAAGGACATCCAGCATAGATTTATTAAAGGTACATTGTGTTCAACCAACTTACTTACATTTTTGATGAGGTAGCAGAGAGGGTAAATGAGGGTAATGCTATTGATGTGGTGGACATGAACTTCCAAAAGCCATTTGCTGGAGTGCCGCACAACAGACTTGCGAACAATTTTCGAACACATGGAATAAAAGGGACAGTAGCAAAATGGATACAAAATTGGTTGAGCAACAAGAAACAGAGAGTGGCAGTAAATAGGTGCTTATCAACGGAGGAAGATTTACAGTGAAGTTCCCCATGAGTTGGCATTAGGACCTCAGCTCCTCCTGATATATTTTTATATTTGACTTAAAACATTGAGTGGGATTTTCCAGTCCCCATGCAGCAGATTGTCAGGCGCTGGAGGTGGCTCACTATTGGCTGCTGGCAGAATCTTCCGATCCCGCAAATGTTAATGGCCAATTGCGTTGCTCACCAGCTGTGCCACCGGGCAACCCAACGTGGATGGGGGTGGGGGGGCGGAGGCTCCCTTTGACTGGAAAATTATACCGGCAGAAAAGGCTTGAAAATCCCAGCCATTAAGTTTTTTTACTCTCTGCTCTAAAGGGCAGTCACTCTCACCTCATCTCTGAAGTTCAGCTCTTTTGTCCATGTTTGAACCAAGGCTGTAATGAGGTCAGGAGCTGAGTGGTCCCAAACTGAGTGTCAGGAGCAGGTTCTTGCTGAGCAAGTGCCACATGTTAATACTGTTGATGACGCCTTCCATTAATTTACCGATGATCGATAGTAGACTGATGGGCAGTAATTGGCCGAATTGGGCTTGTCCTGCTGTTTGTGTGCAGGACAGGAATTTTCCAGATAGTTGCCAGTGTTGTAACTGTACTGGAGCAGCTTGGCTAGGGATCCGCCAAGTTCTGGAGCAGACGTCTTCAGTACAATTTCCAGATTATTGTCAGGACCCATAGCCTTTGCAGCATCCATTTCTTGATAACACATGGAGTGATTGAATTGGCTGAAGACTGACATATATGATGCTGGGGACCTTCAGTCAAGGCGGAGATAGATCATACACTCACCACCTCTGGCTGAAGATTATTACGAATGCTTCAGCATTATCTTTTGCACTGATGTGCTGGGCTCCTGCATATTGAGGATGGGGATATTTGTGGAGCCTCCTTCACCTCTAGTGAGTAGTTAAATTGTCCCATCATTCGTGACTGGATGTAGCAGGACTGAAGAGCTAAGCTCTGATTTGTTGGTTGTGGAGTTGCTTAGCTCTCTCTATCACCTACGGCCTGTGCTGTTTGGCACAGAAGTCGTCCTGTGCTGTAGCTTCAGCAGGTTGATACCTCATTTTTAGATATGCCTGGTGTCGTTCCTGGTCTGCCATCCTGCACTCTTCATTGAACCAGGGTTGATCCTCTGGCTTCATGATAATGGTAGCATGGGGATATACTGGGCCATGAGGTTATAGATTGGCGTTGAGTACAATTCTGCTGCTACTGATGGCCCACAGCACCTCATGGATGCCCAGTCTGAAGTTGTTAGATCTGTTCAAAATCTTTCAGTTCAGCGAAGTGGTAGTGCCAACACAATGGAGGGTATCGTCAATATGAAGAAATGGCATTGTCTTCACAAGGACTGTGTGGTGTTCACTCCTGCTAATACTGTCATGGACAGATGCATATGTGGCAGGCAGGTTGGTTAGAACTGGATCCAGTATATTTTTTCCTCTTGTTGGTTCTCTCACCACTTGTTACAGACCCAGTCTAGCAGCTACGTCCTTAGGGATGTGACCAGCTTGACCTAGTTGTGCTGCCGAGCCACTCTTGGTGATGAACCCCCAGAGTATGCTCAGTTCCCATACATCCTCTGTAATTCCTGCAAATAGTGTTCCACATGTAGAAGGGCGGGGGTACATGGCAATCAGCAGGAGGTTGGCTTGTCCATGTTTAACCTGATGCCATGAGTCTTCATACCTGGTGTCTGTTATTGATGCTGTGGACTCCTGGGGCAACACCCTCCTAACCGTATACAACTATTGTGCCACCTCTGCAGGGTCTGTCCTGCCAGTGGGACAGGACATACCCAGGGTTGGTGGTGATGGTGGTATCTGGCACATTATCTGTCAAATATATTTCCGTCAGTATGATTATGTCAGGATGTTGCTTGACTAGTCTCTGGATCACCAGTCGGGTGACCATGCCATCACCTCCCCATGCCGGCAGAATCGTTTTAAAAATAAATTTAGAGTACCCAATTATTTCTTTCCAATTAAGGGGCAATTTAGCATGGCCAATCCACCTACGCTGCACAACTTTGGGTTGTGGGGGTGAGGCCCACACAGACACGGGGAGAATGTGCAAACTCCACACAGCAGTGACCCAGAGCCAGGATCGAACCTGGGACCTCGGTGCCCTGAGGCAGCAGTGCTAACCACTGCGCCACCGTGCCGTCCTTCCGGCAGAATCAATCATGCCATTCAAAAGGAAACTGGATCATTAACTGAAAAGGAAAAATTTGGAGGGCTGCGGGGAACAAGTGAAGGAGTTGCACTAGATGAATTGCCCTTAAAGAGAACCAGTACAGACGTGATAGGCTCACTGGACCCTGTCGTAACCATTCTATGATTCCATGATTCTAATGGTCGATGGACAATCAACGACCAGCCCCTAAGATTATGAATGAGGTCTGCTATAAAAATGTAAGTTTATGGAACATCATAATTTGTTCTCGTATATCTAGAAATAGATAAATGGGCCTCCATGCAAAAGACCAGTAGCATAGATGATTGACCTGATACTAGAATGTAGCCAAGATCTCCATACAATTCACCCAAGAATATAACCCCCAGTTTTCCCACTCACATTTGCCCCCTACAGCATGGGGAAGTTTTTCATCTGTCCATGTGTTTCTCAGATTTGGGAGGCTGAGATCAGGAATTCAGTAGTGTGTCAGATCAATAGGTCTTTGCCTGCAACCTCCCATCAGGGCAATGCTCCATCCTATTCTACTACTGCACTACATCTGGAAATTACTTGAGGTTTACTGAAAACCAACAACCAAACCTTGAAACCACCTGTCTCCCACTTTCACCGTTAGATGTTATAAATGTACCACACACCAAGTTCTCAATTTCAGCCGCCTACCATCGAATGGTGGTTCCTCAGTGGTGGGGAAAGTGGGTTGGGAGGGGTGGGTGGCATCTGACATAAGGTCACCTCGCCTACCATTGCATGTCTCCTTGCTAGGTGTTTCAGAGCAGCATATGAGGAGGAATTAAGGCATCTACTTCATGTGTGTCAACGGAAAATTACATTTTACTACTTGACGCAGGCATGTGTGATGGTAGTTGCAGCTCCTGCTGTCTACTGTGGTGCTTCGGGCTGTAGCAGGCTGTTAACAGAATAGGGCTAATGTAACCTGAGTGAAATAGGACCACTCTGCCCAGGGGCAATCTATATGGAAGAGGTGATAGGACCAAAGGTTCCCATTTAGATGTAGCACAGCCTTTTCCGAGTGGACCACCCTGCTGAAATACAATCAGCTGAAGAAGCAAGCAGCTCGGAAGTTCCATTCAGAGAGGAGCTGTCCAATTAGAAACAGATGGACGGACAATGGCAGCACGTGAGAGACAGAGATAGACAAAAGAGGCAGACAGTGAGAGACAGCGAGAGAAAGGCAGACAATAAGATAGCTTCCTATTGGCTATTGCTGCCCCACGGTGTACAATAAGAGGCAGTCTGAAGCAAATCTCCTTTTGAGTGTGTCGCCCATTGGGAAATGCTCTCCCTCTAACCACACAACTGAAATCAGAGGCTCGACATTTGGGGATTCGCAGGATTGAATCCGCATTCTGTTTCTTCACAGCACATCTCCATGGACATCGAGTCCATTCTGTCAATCTTCAAGTTCAATATGTGAACCAGAGAAACAGCTTTTTTTGCTATTTCGTAAAGTTTGAGATTTGTTGCTGGCAAAATCACAAATATCTGTAATGCCCTTTAAGGTGGCCTGCTCCTTTAATTGGAGCAATTCGATACAGGGATTGCCCCAGGGATTTACCCAGTCCAAAATTCTTAATTCATGCACAATGCTCTGAAGCAGATTAAAGCAAAATAATTAAATCATATACTATTGGATTCTGTGGCATATCGAGCATGCAGTCAATAGTGTTTTAACAAACCTGTAGAGGCCTGATTATCCTGGCGGGGTCACTTATTTCATAAAGCATTTATTGCAGAGTTGCTATATTTAACACTCACAGTCATAGGGCTCTCGCTCCTCTCTTCTTTTTTTTTAGCCCTACTCGTGTCACAGCTGCTGATCCCAGGTGGATTTAAACAACTAGCTAACTGGGAATTGAGAATTCAGCTAGGCACTAGTTTGACCTCAAGGATGTGGGCTCCAATTGAGCTCAGACTGATAGGATTAAAATCTGTTCTTGTTTTTAGTTGTGAAGACGTGTAATAGGTTCGGGGCACTCCCACGGCAGAAGGACTTGCATTTACAAAGTGCCTTTAACCACAGGATTAAAGTGTTTTATAGCCAATGAAGTACTTTTGAAGCTTAGCCAGTGTTGTAATGAGGGAAAGGCAGCACCCAATTTGAACACTGGAAACTCTCACAAACAGCAATGCAGTGACAATCAGATTATTTATTTTTGTGGTGTTGTTTGGGGATAGATATCTGTAAGACAACTCCCCCTCTCTTCAAAATAGTGCCATAGAATCCTTCCTGTCCACCAGTGAGGGCAGATGGGTTCTCAGTTTAACATCTCATCCATAAGACACTTTGTCAACATCTCTGTGTGGCACTCCCGCGCTGGAGTATCAACCTTGATTTTCTGCTCAAATCTTGGAGAGGAACTTAAACCCACAATGTACTGACTTTGACGTGAATGTGTTACCAACTGAGACATAGCTGAGATGAGACCATGGATTTGGGCAGCACGGTAGCACAAGTGGTTAGCACGGTTGCTCCACAGCACCAGGGTCCTAAATTGGGTCATTGTCTGGGCAGAGTCTGCACGGTCTTACCGTGTCTGCGTGGGTTTCCTCCGGGTGCTCCGGTTTCCTCCCACAGTCCAAAGATGTGCAGGTTAGGTGGATTGGCCATGATAAATTTCCCTTAGTGACCAGACAAAAGTCAGGAGGGGTTATTGGGTTACGGGGATAGGGTGGAAGTGAGGGCTTAAGTGGGTGGGCCGAATGGCCTCCTTCTGCACTGTATGTTCTATGTTCTATCCCCAGAATGAAATTGCCTACAATTGAGGAAACAACAGATTTACCCTTAATGACTTGTTAAATAAATGTCTTAATTTGATGACGGTAAGCATAGAGTGGGAACGAACCAAAGTAAAAAGAGGTTGCTACCAAAAAGTGCTGTGTTTTATTCTGAAGAAATTTTTAATTTAGACCTTGAATTTTAACTCACTGCAGGTCCATCAAATAGCATTCAACAAAGATAGTAAGCTAGAGTTCAAGTTGAACAGAAATGTGAGACACTTTCAAAAGTCTTTTCAGGGTGTCTGACGATCATGGAACTTAGAACTCATATGGACTTGTGCCATTGACAAACTTAGCACTGAGATGTTACTTGTCCACCAAAGCATCATGCTCTTGCCTAATGTTGCATGCACCTTTTGTGAAATTAGCTCATTGAATGCAGATGGTGAACATACACATCAGTTGATGCTTTATTGACAATTTCCAAACAATCAGGAAACTGCCTTCATGAGGTACAGGCCAGCAGCAATAGGAGTGTTTCCAGCTCGAAATCCCACAAGCACCCCCCACCCTCCATAACCTGTCTATTTCACTGTCCTCCACCATTAGACCTCCCCCACCATCACCTGTTCCCCTCCCCTCGCAATCGTGGCTCACCCATAACAGTCTCTCTCACCACCACCTGTCGTTTCCCCCCATTCGACCTACAAGCTCTCAGCACAACTTAGCTGAGGCCAGCTGTTGTAGTTCCTGCCTGACAAGCCTCTCCTCTGTCAATCAGACTGGCTAGGTGCAGAAAACCAAAGGGAAACATTTAAAGAGGTTCCGCAGTTTAAAATTGCAGGACACCTTTATTCTTAGGTTTTTCAACCACAGACAGCTCCTGTCCTGTCCAGAACTTGGACTTCAAGTTCTAGTTCTGGTTTCTAACCAGCAATCAGAATGGGGCTATCAGAACACAAAGGGTACTTTGGGACTCTTGATTTACCTGCTCCTAATAAGACTCGATTGTCCAGTTGATTGGAGGTGTCGAAAATACAACTTTATTGCGAATTGTTCACTTCAATACACTTGCATAAGAACTGAATCAAAACTTAGAAACAAAATATTAAACAATACATAAGTGAGTTAAATACATGGCAAAGAAAAGCATTAAACATAAAAGCATAAAGAAATCACTTCAAAATAAACAAATAGGAGGATTCAAGAATTCAGGATGGCAGACATTCAGGAACGAGGTCTTACCTGAAAGGAATCCTTATCTATGGTCTAATCACGCATTTACTCTCATTGGTTTTTAATTCTCAGGTGAGACCTCCTGATTTGCTCAAATGGATGTCTGTTACTTAGAGGATAATTTATTAATCAAACATTGGTCACTACTTAAGATTGACTAGTGTCCATCAAAGTTAGTTCAGCGTCTACATGCGCAGTCTCATGAAAATAGAACATAGAACTTTACAGCACAGTACAGGCCCTTCGGCCCTCGATGTTGTGCCGTCTTGTGAAACCCCTCTAAAGTCCCTTTACACTATTCCCTTATCGTCCATATGCCTATCCAATGACCATTTGAATGCGTTTAGTGTTGGCGAGTCCACTACTGTTGCAGGCAGGGCATTCCACGCCCTTACTACTCTCTTTAGTTGAGAAACCTATTTTCATGAGACTGTGCCCATAGACGCTGGCCATAGACCTTGTTTTAACTAATTAGTTGATACATTCTTATTGCTAAATGCACTGAAATACAATATTCAATTCATTATATGAAACATTCACTGAATCAATGTCTAAATTTCCACAGTCAAGGCACTAGAATTCAATAGTTGATTCATTATCTAAAACAATGACTATATTCTCATATTCAAGGCATTTTTAATAATTTCACTCTTTACCTATGCATTCAATTAACACCTAAATCCACAAATAAATCAATGAATCAATAAATCAATGATCTATCAGGTGTCCAACCATTGTCAAGGGTTTTCACCTTTCTCTTCGTCCGAAAGATCTTCAAGAGGTTTCTAATACTTAATTTTCCTGTGACAGACTTACAAACCATGTTTGGCATAAAGATTAGCTCCATCACAATCTGGGCCATAGTGCTGCCAAAACTTACATTCAAGCTGGGACACAGCTTCAGCCTCCTTTAAGAATGATTAATGAATATTTGGTATAATCTGAAGCTGCAGCACCAGAGACAGAGACGACAGATTAGTACTATTGCATTTGTATGGTCCACGATTAATCTATGCTACATATTATATAGAATTACAAATAATTAGGTAGAATGGTGTGTACAGAAATAGGCCACTTGGTCCAACTGGCCCATGTATTTGATGGTCCTCCAGAGGACCCTGCTCCCACACCCTTTCGTTACTTTCTATCAACTTGAGTTCTTCTCTCTCCTACAAATAAACAGCTATCGAAAAGAGCTACTTTCTACGAATACTACTTCTTTTCCCCTGTACAAACCTAATAAGAGTCATTGCAGCTTAATGCCATTCATGTTATGTGGGACACTTGAGACATTTCAGAGACATGTGATAGAGTGTTTTAAATGTAAATCTTTCTCGTGACTTCCAATGCCATCTTCATCCCTAATTGCCTAACCAGGCAAAACTCAATAATGTGCAGCCTCAGTATTACGATGTTGGTGTGTATCCTCTCTTCTCCTGGCACTGGTGTTATTTGCAACCCCTGTTCTTCTTTGTCTACTTTTGTACCTCAGCTCCCATCCGCTTTGGCCACACACTCTGCACATTCTGACTAAATTCCATTGCCATATTACCTCCTGCTCCTGCTTCTAAATTCTGTTCAAAACTCAGACATTTGACCTTACTTTCAGCTAGTTTCTCCAAATGCTTTAATTCAGCATTTACCCCAATACAAATGCTGCAAAAACATGTATTGCTGCTGTTGGCACGGTGGCACAGTAGCTGGCACAGCTCCTTTGCAGCATCAGGGACCCGGGTTCAATTCCGGCCTTGGCTGACTGTCTGGATGGAGTTTGCACGTTCTCCCGATGTCTCCGTGGGTTTCCACTGCGTGCTCTGGTTTCCTTCCACAGTCCAAAGATGTGCCGATCAGGTGGATTGGCCATGCTAAATTGCCTCTTAGGGTGGGGTCGCAGGAATAGGACGTGGATTGGGCCTAGGTAGGGTGGTCTTTCAAAGGGCCAGTGCAGACTCAGTGGGTCAAATGACCTCCTTCTGCACTCTCGGGACGATAAGGATTCTTTTAAAAAAAATATTTTTATTGAAGTATTTGTAGAATTTTATAACAAAAACAGTAAAAGAACAATAGGCGTTAAACATCAACATGGAGCAAAAATAGATATTTCCCCGAACGGCTCTGTCTTCACAGACCATCGAAAATAACAAAAAACAGACAAACGCTACACACACCCCCCCCCCCCCCCCCCCCCCCCGGCCCTCCTCCCCACCTCGGAAAGCTGCTACTGCCAACATTTTAAATTAAATTTCCCCAAGAAAGTCGACGAACGACTGACACCTCCGGGAGAACCCTAACATGGATCCTCTTAAGGCGAACTTTATTTTCTCGAGACTGAGAAACCCAGCCATGTCACTAACCCAGGTCCCTACGCCCGGGGGCTTCGAGTCCCTCCACATTAAAAGGATCCGTCCCTGGGCTACCAGGGAGGCAAAGGCCAGAACGTCGGCCCCTTTCACTACCTGAACTCCCGGGTCTTCTGACACCCCAAAGATCGCCACCTCTGCACTCGGCACCACCCGCGTACCTAGAACCTTGGACATTGCCTTGGCAAACCCCTGCCAGAACCCTCCAAGCTTCGGGCATGCCCAAAACATATAGACATGGTTTGCTGGGCTTCCTGCACACCTCGCACGTCTGTCTTCTACCCTGAAAAACTGGCTCATCCTCGCCGCCGTCATGTATGCCCGGTGAACCACCTTAAACTGTATCAGACTGAGCCTGGCACATGATGATGAGAAATTGACCCTATTTAGGGCTCCCACCCATAGTCCCGGCTCGAACTCTCCCTCTAACTCCTCCTCCCATTTGCCTTTAAGCTCCTCCTCCGGGGTTTCTTCCGCCTCCAACAGATGCTGGTAGATATCCGACACCTTCCCCTCCCCCACCCAGGTACCGGACATTACTCTATCCTGTATCCCCCGTGGCGGCAGCAGCGGGAAGGCCACCACCTGCTCCCTCAGGAAGGTCCGCACTTGTAGATACCTTTTTAAAAAAATAATTTTTATTCAAATTTTCAACAACAAATTTTATCACAACAAAGAAAAACAGTAACACCTCCCCTCCAATACAAAAACAACAAATCAACAAGAAAAAGAAGTAAGCATAAAACCATGAGAACAAACCCCCCGAAATGAACACGTAGCCCCCCCCGGGTTGCTGCTGAAGTTGACCACCCTCTGATGCTCCGCCAGGAAATCAAGAAAAGGCTGCCACCGCCGGAAGAACCCTTGCACCGACCCCCTCAGGGCAAACTTGACCCTCTCAAGTTTAATGAACCCAGCCATGTTGCTGATCTAGGATTCAGGGCTCGGGGGCTTCGCATCCCTCACCTGTAAAAGAATCCTCCGCCGGGCTACTAGGGACGCAAAGGCCAGAATACCGGCCTCTCTCACCTCCTGATCTCCCGGCTCCGATGCAACCCCAAAAATAGCGAGCCCCCAGCCCTGTTCCACCCTGGAGCCAACCATCTTAGACAAGGTCCCCGCCACCCCCCTCCAGAAACCCTCCAACGCCGGGCACGCCCAGAACATGTGGGTGTGATTCGCTGGGCTCCTCGAACACCTGCCGCACCTGTCCTCTCCCCCAAAGAACCGGCTCAGCCTGGTCCCAGTCATTTGCGCCCTATGCAGCACTTTTAGTTGGATTAGACTAAGCCGTGCGCAAGAGAAGGAGGAATTCACCGTCCCCAGGGCGTCCGCCCACGTCCCCTCCTCAATCTCCTCCCCCAACTCCTCCTCCCACTTCGCTTTCAGCTCTTCCACCGAGACCTCCTCCCCCTCCTGCATCACCTGATAAATTGCAGAGATCCTACCCTCACTGACCCATGTCCCCGAGAGCACCCTATCCTGCACCCCCCTTGGCGGCAATAGCGGAAACTCCGCCACCTGCCGCCTAACAAACGTCCTAATCTGCATATACCTAAAGGAATTCCCTGGGGGGAGACCCCACTTCCCCTTCAACTCCTCTAAGTTCGCAAACTTCCCGTCGAGGAAGAGGTCCCCCATCCGCCTGATGCCTGCCCTATGCCAACTCAGAAACCCTCCATCTATCCTCCCTGGTACAAACCGGTAGTTCCCCTGTATCGGGGACCAAACTGAGGCCTTCACTTCCCCCCTATGCCACCTCCACTGCCCCCAGATTTTGAGGGTAGCCACCACTACCGGACTCGTAGAGTACCTTGCCGAGGGGGGCGGAAATGGGGCCGTCACCAGCGCCTCTAAGCTCGTGCCCACACAGGACGTCGCCTCCACCCTCTTCCATTCCGCTCCCTGCATCACCCACCTACGAATCATTGCCATGTTCGCAGCCTAGTAATACCCACAGGTTGGGCAGTGCCAATCCACCACTTCCCTGCCTCGCTCCAAGAATACCCTCCTCACCCTCGGGGTCTTCTGCACCCACACAAACCCCGTAATACTCCTGTTAACTCTCCTAAAGAAAGCCTTCGGGATCATGATGGGTAAACACTGGAAGAGGGAACAGAAACTTCGGGAGTACCGTCATCTTAACTGACTGGACCCTGCCCGCTAGGGAGAGTGGCAACACGTCCCACCTCCTGAACTCCTCCTCCATCTGCTCCACCAGCCTCGTGAAGTTTAACCTATGCAGGGCCCCCCAGCTCCTGGCTATCTGGACTCCCAGGTATCTGAAGCTCCTCTCTGCCCTTTTCAGCGGGAGCTCCCCTATCTCTTTCTCCTGGTCCCCCATATGCACCACAAACAGATCGCTCTTCCCCACATTAAGCTTATAGCCAGAGAAGTCTCCAAACTCCCCCAGAATCCTCATCACCTCTGGCATCTCCCCCCCGCCGGATCTGCAATGTACAGCAATAAATTGTCCGTGTACAGCGACAGCCGGTGCTCTCTTTGCATGACGCCGCCTCCAACCACTCCCATGCCGACCTCTCCCCCAATACCCACTTCCTGATCATGGTCAATGTTGGCCGCCGAGTAGTAGTTGCAAAGGTTCGGCAGTGCCAGCCCATCCTCCCCCCCAACTGCGTTCCAGCAACACTCTCTTTACTCGCGGGGTCTTGTTCGCCCACACAAATCCCGAGATGATCTTATTAACCCGCTTGAAAAAGGCCTTAGGGATGAAGATGGGAAGGCACTGAAATACAAATA
This sequence comes from Scyliorhinus canicula, assembly GCF_902713615.1. Taxonomy (NCBI): domain Eukaryota; kingdom Metazoa; phylum Chordata; class Chondrichthyes; order Carcharhiniformes; family Scyliorhinidae; genus Scyliorhinus; species Scyliorhinus canicula. The sequence goes on along the minus strand of NC_052146.1, from coordinate 31,240,358 downwards.
AAAACCTGGGGAGGACCGTCATTTTCACGGTCCTTATGCGTTACCCACAGTCTCGCTGGGTATAACACCCCAAACTTCACCCCCTTCTTAAAGAGGGTCGTCTTTGCCCGGTTGAACCCCGCACATCTCTTGGCCCGCTCCGCACCCAGGTCCTGATAGATGCGCACCTCACTATTCTCCCACTTGCTGCTCCGTTCCTTCTTGGCCCATCGCAGGACACGCTCCTGGTCTGAAAATCGATGGAAACGGACCACCATGGCCCTTGGCGGGTCATTCGCCTTGGGTTTCCTTGCGAGGGCTCAGTGCGCTCCATCCAGCTCCAGGGGTCAAGGGAAAGCCCCCGCTCCCATCAAGGACTCCAGCATACTCGCCACATACGCTCCTGCACCTGATCCCTCAATACCTTCAGGAATACCAACGATTCTTAAATTCTGCCTTCTGGTTCTGTTCTCCAGCTCCTCCAGCTTCTCCTGCATCTGCTTGTGGCGGTCCTCTGGCACCTCCACCTTGTGCTCCAGTACAGTTATTTCGTCCTCTTGGTTGGAGAGTTTTAATTCGATCTCCTGGATCGCTTTCCCCTGGGCTGCCTGAGTCGCGACCATTTGGTTGATCGATACCTTCATTGGGTCAAGCGTATCCCTTTTTAGTTCGGCAAAGCAACTCTTGAAAAACTCCATCTGTTGCTCCTTCGGCAGTGAGCCGCCGCTCCCTGGTCTTTGCCGTCTGCCATGCTTCGCCGCACTGCCTGCTCCCGTCGCTTCCCTCTGTCAGGACTAATTTGTTTCACACAGCCACTTCTGGTCCAGCTATCCATACACCGGGGGGGGGGGAAATCCTCCTTAATGATGCTAACTCCACCGATCTATTTCATAAAGTCCACAAAAATCCGGGAAAAAAAGGTCCGAAAGTCCGATTCAGGTGGGAGCTATCGAATGTGCGACCTACTCCTCCATGGCCGCCACCGGAAGTTCGACGATAAGGATTCTGTGTCTCTAAATGAATAGATCTATTCTCCATTAATGAATGTCTCCCCTCTCTCGTTCCCTTTCACTTTCTTTGTCTTTGTCAATATGTAAATTACCATTCTATAAAAATTTGAAAAATAACGGTCCTTTCCACTCTAATTCCCTATTTATCTCTTGAATGGGGTTTTCTCTTTTCTCTGAGAGCTTCCCACTTTTTCATAATGCGAGGTTAATTTCCCTTATTTTGTAGCAACAATCATCAAATCAGGATTGTATTGGATTGGATTTTTTTATTGTCATGTGTACCGAGGTACAGTGAAAAGTATTTTTCTGTGAGCAGCTCAAACAGATCACTTAGTATATGAAAATAAAATAACATAAAAAGAAAATACATAATAAGGCAACACAAGGTACACAATGGAAATACATAAACACCGGCATCGGGTGAGGCATGCAGGAGTGTTTTATTAATCAGGTCAGTCCATAAGAGGGTCGTTTAAGAGTCTGGCAACAGCGGGGAAGAAGCTGTTTTTGAGTCTGTTCGTGCGTGCTCTCAGACTTCTTTATCTCCAGCCCGATGGAAGAAATTGGAAGAGTGAGTAATCCGGGTGGGAGGGGTCTTTGATTATGCTGCCCGCTTTCCCCAGGCAGCGGGAGGTGTAGATGGAGTCAATGGATGGGAGGCAGTTTCTTGAGAAGGACTGGGCTGTGTTCACGACTCTCTGAAATTTCTTGCGGTCTTGGGCCAAGCAGTTACCATGCCAGGCTGTGATGCAGCCAGATAGGATGCTTTCTATGGTGCATCTGTAAAAGTTGGCAAGAGTCAGGATTGACATGCTGAATTTCCTTAGTTTCCTGAGGAAGTATAGACACTGTTGTGCTTTCTTTGTGGTAGCGCCGACGTGGGTGGGCCAGGACAGATTTTTGGTGATGTGCACCCCTAGGAATTTGAAACTGCTAACCGTCTCCACCTCGGCCCCGTTGATGTAGACAGGGGTGTGTCCAATACTTTTCTTCCTGAAGTCAATGACCAGCTCTTTAGTTTTGCTGGCATTGAGGGAGAGATTGTTGTCGCTGCACCACTCCACTAGGTTCTCTATCTTCCTCCTGTGTTCTGACTCGTCATTGTTCGAGATCCGGCCCGCTAAGGTTGTGTCGTCAATAAACTTGTAGATGGAGTTGGAACCAAATTTTGCCATGCAGTCATGTGTGTATAGCTAGTATAGTAGGGAGCTAAGTGCGCAGCCTTGCGGGGCCCCAGTATTGAGGACTATCGTGGAGGAGGTGTTGTTGGTGACACTGATGGCGTGTATCTTTGCTACCCAAGATTCTATACCATCCAGATTCAAAGGTGGGAATGGAAGAAAAACAGCAAAATTCAGCATAACAATAAAGTACACCTTTAAAACCTCTAATGCCTCAAAATTGAAATAAGTGGTTCACAACCATCCAGCTGCGGAAGCAATTAAACTTAAATAGAATGGCTCATCAGAGTGAATGCAATGAAATGTAATGGGTGGCATGATGGCGCAGAGGTTAGCACTGCTGATTCACAGTGCCAGGGACCTGGGTTCAATTCCGGCCTTGGGTGACTGTCTGTGTGGAGTTTTCACATTCTCCCCTTGTCTCCGTGCGTTTCCTCTGGGTGCTCCAGTATCCTCCCACAGTCCAAAGATGTGCTTGTTAGGTGGATTGGCCATGCTTGTGTCCAGAAATGTTCAGGTTAGATGGGGTTGTGGGTCTCGGGCGGGCAGTGAGCCCAGGTAAGGTGCTCTTTCAGAGGGACAGTGCAGACTCCATGGGCCGAATGGCCTCCTTCTGCTCTGTAGGAATTCTGTCGTTTTATTGTTAAATAGCTGACAAAATCCTGCTTCTTTCTCTCCGTATATCAGCATAGGGACTGACTCCTTGACATTCCCAATGGTATCTGTGGTTCAAAAAAGTTGAATGCAATGAAGCCTGCTATTGGCATTGGTGCTGTGGTGTGGACGGTTGATTGTTCCTGGAATATTACATATACAAGACCATGGATCTGAGCTACTGCCTCACCATCAGGTAAACTTTTACTGTTTCTACATGTGCTCCATGAAGCTCCATCAGTTGTACGCTTCTTGTGCAACCCTAAGCTAAAGTATCCCAGCTCCTTCTATCCCAGCTCCTTATTTCGCAGTGGGATAGCTGGAAATAGCGGCTACATTAGTATTTCAGCCTCAGGAAAACAACGGGTGGGATTCTAAATGAATCCCGGGGGGGCCTCCGATGGGGCATGGCCTGCGAACAGGGCCCACTGATTGGCGGGCCGGCCTCTCGCTCCCCGGGTCAATTTTCTTACGCGTCGGCCCCTGAACTCCCGCGCTATGTTGCGTCGGGGCCGGCACATTGAGAGAGCCCACCACGCATGCGCGGGTTAGCATGGCGCACAGTTCGGGCCGGGATGGGGGGCTGGAGCGGCGTGAACCACTCTGTAGGGGCCAGAATCGGTACTCCCAGCGGCCCGTTCACGCCGTTGTGAAACGTGGCGGCATGGACACTCTGCTGCCGAATGGGAAATCCCGCCCAACACCTTTCTTCACTTCTGTCATTGCTTTGCTGAAAGTTCAAAATCAGAAAATCATTGAATCACAGAAACTTGGAGGATGGAAGGAGGTCATCTGGCTCACCCTGCCCATGCTGCACTTTGAAAAGAGCAGTTAGTCATACTTAGTTCCATAGACCCAATTTCTGTCTATAAACCTGCACATTCCTTATCCTCACACCCCTGTTAAATCCAAATGATCTCTGAAATCAGCTTCTACCACCTTTTCCGACGGAGTCTTGCAGATCCTGAAAACTCGTTGAGTGAAAAGAATTCTCATCTTCCCTCGTAATTTTTTCCCATGATGTCAAATCTATGACCTCTCAATATTTACGAGTCGACAGAGGAAACCTTTCTCTCTCTGTTCTATCAAAACTTTTTAATCACCTTGAAAACCTCTATGCAATGACCTCTTAATCTCCCCTGCCCCATCCTAACTTTTTCTGTCCTCCTTGGCGAGGGATCGCATCATTCCTTCCTGCCACTAACGTGCAATCTGAGTGAAGAACTCCGTTTGCACACTTATTTTCCCTTTACTCTTCGTGCAAAACTAAAGGCGGGATTTTCTGACCCTTCCTGGCCGCTGGATCATCCAGTCCTGCCAAAGACGATCCGCGCCACAGTTTCCCTGATGACAGGACAGGCGAGCTATGCAAATTGCCATTGACTTCGTCAGGACCGGGAGACCACGCGGGCTCCAATGACGAACCACCTCCGTCATGGTAAAATCCGCCTGAGGGGGAGGACTTGAAAATCCTGGCCTAAGTTTCTTTTCTTTCCTTCTTAATAGTCTTTAAGGGGAAATTCCATGTTTTGTTTTGCTAAAATGTATTTTGTTTTATTTTTCCAATTAAGAAGCAATTTTGGGTGGCCAATCCATCTGCCCTGTACATCTTTGGGCTGTGGCCTTGAGACATAGGCAGACACAGGGAGAATGTGCAAACTCCACTCGGACAGTGACCAGGAACGAACCTGGGTCCTCGGTGCTGTGAGCAGCGGTGCTGACCACTGCGCCATCGACCCGCCCTCTCCTAAAACTTATGAACACATTTTAACATTTAACATGGACTTCCAAGGGTTCAAAAAGGTGGCTCGCTACCACTTGATTAAGGATAAATGGGCCTAGGTAGGGTGCTCTTTCAGAGGGTCGGTGCAGACTTGATGGGCTGAATGGCGTTGTTCAGCATTGTAGGAATTCAATGGTTCTGTGCTCCAATTAGAGATCGCCAACAAATGCCTAGCCAATGATGCCCAAAGCCTGTGAAAGAACAAAATAAAAATAGAAACACGACTTCTGAGTTCTGGTTAATAAAGATTTGCTATTTAGAGGCGGCAGAGTGACGCAGTGGTTGGCACCGCTGCCTCTCGGCGCCGATGACCCGGGTTCAATTCCGGCTCCGAGTCACTGTCCATGTGGAGTTTGCACATTCTCCACATGTCTGCATGGGTCTGACCCCCACATCCCAAAAAGATGTGCAGGGTAGGCGAATTGGCCATGCTAAATTGCTCTTTTATTGGGAAAAAAAGAATTGGGTACGCATTAAAAAGATTTGCTATTGAACATTATTATCCCTCCACTTAATGCAGATCACATATATTGATCTGTCCTAATCCTCATCTGCCTGTGGTGCCTTGTTAGTCTTTTGGACTCTTGGAAAATGTTGCGGTGTGTATTTGTTTCAGCTGCCTCTCCCAGTATCTATCCCCTCCCTTCAACTTTACCCGTCTTGTATAGATTTAACTCTGTCTCTCTTCTTCTAACCCACCCTGCAACTGTCCATGCAACTACCTATCGTCTCTCTCTGTATTTGCCCACTTTCTTTCTTTGTTTAGCTATTCTTTCTCCCCCAAAAGAGAAAGATTTGCAGTTATATAGCATTTTCCACAGCCAGTAAATGTTTCACATCCAATTAAGTACATTTGCAGTGTTGTCACTATTGTAAGGTGGCAAACACAGAAACAAGGGGCGGAATTCTACGACCCCCCCGCAGGGTCGGGGAATCGTCCGGGGCCGGCTTAAATCCCGCCCCCGCCGTAGCATGAATTCTTCTCCACCCGGGAATCGGCGGGGCCGGGAATCGCACCGCGCCGGTCGGCGGGCCCCCCGCGGCGATTCTCCGGCCCGCAATGGGCCGAAGTCCCGCCGCTGTCAGGCCTCTCCCGCCGACGGGGTTTAAATCACTTCTGGTGCCGGCGGGAGCAGGCGGCGGGAGCGGCCCCCGGGGTCCTGGGGGGGGCACGGGGCGATCAGACCCCGGGGGGTGCCCCCACGGTGGCCTGGCCCGCGATCGGGGCCCACCAATCGGCGGGTGGGCCTGTGCCGTGGGGGCACTCTTTTTCTTCCGCCGCTGCCACGGCCTCCACCATGGCAGAGGCGGAAGAGACCTCCTCCACCGTGCATGCGCCGGGGTGACGTCAGCGGCCGCTGACGCTTCGGCGCATGCGCGGACTCACACCCACTGGCAAATGCCTTTCGGCCAGCCCCGACGCCGGTCGGCGGAGCGGGAAGCACTCAGGCGCGGGCCTAGCCCCTAAAGGTGCAGAGAATTCTGCACCTTTGGGGAGGCCCGCGTCGGAGTGGTTCTTGACACTCCGGTACGCCGGGACCCCCCCCGCCCCGCCGGGTAGGGGAGAATCCCGGCCAAGTTTTCACACTGCAAATACCACGAAAAGGCAATGCAATGTGACCAGATAATCTGTTTTTGATTTTGAAGTTACCTTGAAAAGCCCCTTGTTGCCACACTCCTGTGCCTGTTCGGGTACACGGAGGGAGAATTCAGAATGCCCAGATTACCTAACAGCACGTCTTTCAGGACTTGTGGAAGGAAACCAGAGCACCCGAAGGAAACCCACACAGACACGGGGAGAACATGTAGACTCCGCACAGACAGTGACCCAAGTCGGGAATCGAACCTGGGACCCTGGCGCTGTGAAACAACAGTGCTATTCACTGTGCTACCCAGATTGAGGCATCAATATCAGCCAGGACGCCAGATTTTCAGAACCTTGCTGAATTCTCCCCCTCCCGCCATTGAACCCGTCAGCGGGGGCACAGGAGAATTCCACCCTATGACTCATCTGAAAGACATCCCCTCCATTCCAGTGCTCACTCAACACTGTACTGAGTAACAGCTTTGATTTTAGTGAACAAGTCCTGGAATGAGGTTTTTACCAAGAACTTTGTGACTCAGCCAAGAGGGCTACCAACTGAGTTCGACAGCCTCTTAGTCTACATCTATCATTCCCTCTCTGCAGCCATCAACTTCCATCTGTGTAGTTATCTATTTTGCCTGTCTATCCCTTTCTGTGTTTGTCCATTCTTTCATTTATTATCTAATATCAATCCATTCTCTGTTTTCCTCATTTCTCTCTATCTCTCTACCTATGCCTTTCTCTCTGTCTGTTGTCTTTCTTGCTAACTGAAAAGCTTTGCTCGCTTTCTCACTTCGAATTACCTTAAATCATGCTCCTCTTCTATTATGGAATGCATATATCTTTTCCAAAAGAAACAGAGCTGTGTCCGCTCCTCCTGCAAGAATTATTTTTCTCTTGTAGCCTGTTCCGTGATGTATGCTTGTATATGCCAAAGAACTATTAGAGCATATGGACTGCATTCCTACTGCATTTCACCATGTACAATAACTGATATATTGCATTATTGGCATGCCATACAGTGCAATGTAATAACCTATCTATTACCACCTTCCTAACTCTTTCAGTGCTTCACTGTCCCTATCGAAGAATGAGGCCATGTTTGGTAGGGAGAGAGACTGGTTAAAATCCTCACACAACATGCGAACACAAGCCAGCCGCACCATAGTCACTCCCACTTCACGTCAGCTTGAGCAATGAACAAAAACTCATGTTTATTAATGAGGCGGACCACACACAAAACATTTTTTTTTCTCTTTTCGAATTTCTAAAGCATGGGCCTGGTTTGCACGCAGGGGACTTCGAAGATGGAAGCAATAAATTTAATATGATCGCTATCTCAATGGGTTTTGTTTTTGGAAAGTGTCAGGGCTCAACTCTTCTATCAGTGGGATTTAGTGTCCCATCGATGTGCAATCTCCCAGCAGGAAAAGTACCCCCCCCCCCCCCCCCCCCCCCCCACTAACTGTCCGCAACACAGCTGGCTCCCTCCCAGCTTTGTCCAGTCCATCCAACTCAAGAAATTCCAGTACTTTTCAGTCAGTCTGTGTTTATCCCTTCACCTCATCATCAATTTCTTTGCTTTTTGGCAAAGTTTCTTTTTAAGTCAAACTGAGGGACATACTGAAACAATTTGCAATTGGAGGCCTCCAATGACATGTTGAAACGCTCCCACGTGAGGCACACATGAGTCAAGTGAATCTTCTTTACCATCACCTCATCAAATGATTCTAGATCAGGTACAACATGGTTAAATGCAGGAGGAACCTCCCTGGCATATCGGCTTTCCTTGACCCGGAACAACACAAGTGAGATGTAAAGTAAAAGTGCAGGGTATCAATAGTCAGGGACGGCATTATTTGAAGGTGACGTAAAGTTCTTCCAGTGTCCCATCAATTACCCCCAGTTAGATAGACAATGAAGCTTCCTGCATACTGGCACAACAGTAAGCCTCAACCCTCCATCAGAACCCATCACATATCAGTATGACTATTATTGTATTTCCTGCACCAATCATCCTGTACTCTTTCTGAAATTATGGAAGTGATTATTAGATTTGTGCCAATTCACACTGCGTCTTGCTGGAGGTGGTTTCACCGGACTAGATATAGAATCAATTTAGCCTCTTATGAATTACATTCATTGTTAACCCGTGACTCCCCTTTACCAATGAGATGGCAGATATGATACAGCTATGCCCACATCACTATTGCCTTCACTCTCCAAGGCTGCATTTCAACCTTATACTCTGTTGATGTTGAGACTTTGATGTGAGGCTACTGCGTTCTGTCTATCCATTTAACAGCGCTGAATGAAATGGTTGGCTTTCAGTTGCTTCTTGGAAACAAGGTTCTCTCCTTTGTAACTGACCAAGAGATTGACCACTGTAGCAGCACCAACAAGTGAGTGTGCATCCCAAAAAGGAGCCCTATAGCCCAGTTTAGCAATCTGACCACACTTCCTCATACCCCTCTCAGACAGAACCGACCTTACGCATGCTGCCATTGTTCTGTGACTTCAAGATGTTACTGCTGCACCTGTACTTCAGGACTGAGTTCAACATTCCCTCCCTCACTGTCCTCATGTACGGTAATTGTCCCTTTACCTACGACACAGCAGAAAAGGGTCACCTGGCTTAGGTGACTAATTGGGACTCAGAGCGGGTAATGACCCCAGGGGGTGGAGGTCTTTTGGGAAAAGATGCATGTGGTGAGCTCGCTGCAGCCATGCGGCTTCTGTACAATTCTTTTTAATAAATATCTTTTATGTTCATTAATGAAGCCTGTGAAAGTGCATTTTTACATCTGGCAATGAGGATAAATTATCACGAAACTGCCTGTGGCCCGGCACCTCTGAGTATCCTATTTTAATGGAAGCATCACTCATCTGATGAAGGAGCTATGCTCCGAAAGCTAGTGATGCCACATAAACCTGTTAGACTTTAACCTGGTGTTGTAAGATTTGATTTGATTTATTGTCACATGTGCCAAAGTACAGTGAAAAGTATTTTTCTGCGGAACGTACACAGTAGACAAAAAAAAGAATAATAGACAGAGTACATTGACAAACAAACAAGGGGCCAAACAAAGCAAATAGATGAGCAAGAGCAGCATAGGGCATCATGAATAGTGTTCTTGCAGGGAATAGATCAGTCCGAGGGAGAGTCGTTGAGGAGTCTAGGAGCTGTGGGGAAGAAGCTGTTCCTATGTCTGGATGTGCGGGTCTTCAGACTTCTGTACCTTCTGCCTGATGGAAGGGTCTAGAAGGAGGCAAAGCCTGGATGGGAGAGATCTCTGATAATGCTGTCTGCCTTCCTGAGGCAACAGGAGGTGGAGACAGAATCAGTGTGAGGGTGGCAAGCTTGTGTGATGCATTGGGCTGAATTCACCACACTCTGCAGTTTCTTGCGATTTTGGAGCGAGCAGTTGCCATACCAACCTGTGATGCAGCCGGATAGGATGCTCTCTATGGCACACCTGGGGAAGTTTGTGAGAGTCGATGCGGACATGCCGAATTTCTTTAGCTTCCATAGGAAGTAGAGACGTTGTTGGGACTTCTTACTGTGATCTCCAATCAGGCAGAGAGATGACCAATTGGGACTCAGAGTGAGTAATCACCCCAGAGAGTGCAGCCCCTCTTGGGAAAAGAGACATGTAGGGAGCTACCAGCAGCAACAGTGTTGTCCATACAGACAAGCTCATAGTGGAGCTGGAGGGCACAAACTTGTCTGCCCCAGCAGAGTGGCATTCAGCGCCAACAGGAGTGGTGCACGCCACACAGCATGACGTAATAGCAGGTAAGCTATTCATGTTGCACTCACCTCAAACTCTCAAGCGAATTGGGGTCTGCCTTCTCTACGCCACTCTATTTCAAACGGGTTTGTATATGTCCTGATGCATGTTGACCTAGGTTGGGGTAGGCTCCACCTGGTTAGGCCACATTGATGCTGACATTTCAGTATTTGCAGAAGTTGATCATTGATAGTTACTTTGTCAGAGGCAGAGCAGAATATTACTGCAGATCTGTATTGGTAAGTTTATCAAGTAATCAGGTTTCTTTAATACTGGGATCATCACATGAGCGGATTTCTAGAGCACCTAGCTTTGTCAACATGCAGCACTACATTTTTTTAAAGGGCAGACATTCCATAATAATGAGGAAATGAAGCTCCTCGGACTGTTTCAATTCAATCTGCTTTTTGGCAAAGTTTCTTTTTAAGTCAAACTGAGGGACGTACTGAAACACTTTGCAATTGGAGGCCTCCAATGACATGTTGAAACGCTCCCATGTGAGGCACAAATGAGTCAGGTGAAGAGTGAATCTTCTTTACCATCACCTCATCAAATGATTCTAGATCAGGTACAACATGGTTAAATATACAAAATAAAACATTTTGTCAGTGATAAATTACAGGGATCGATCCTTATAAATATTGGGGAACGCATTTATTATAAGTCCAACATCTATTGCAAAGTTGCCCATTGCTATGACTTAGCTGCTTCATATTAATATGCTTTTAATGCAGGGTGGCACAATAGCACAGTGGTTAGCACTGTTGCTTCACAGTTCCAGGGTCCAAGGTTCGATTCCTGGCTTGGGTCACTGTGCGGAGTCTGCACGTTCCCCCCGTCTCTGCGTGGGTTTCCTCCGGGTGCTCCGGTTTCCTCCCACAAATCCCGAAAGACGTGCTGTTAGGTAATGTGGACATTCTGAATTCTCCCTCCGTGTGCTCGAACAGGCGCCGGAATGTGGTGACTCGGGGCTTTTCACAGTAACTTCATTGTCGTGTTACTTGTGACATGGGAGATCAGCACGACGCACTATTACATCTGACTTCCCGATCAAGTACCGGAATTATAGACCCATGAGAAACCAAGTTGGCATCAGAACAAGGGAATCAGATTTAGTCAGGTTCTGCTCTTCTGTAGCCCAGGCTGAAAGAGCGCCAGGGTAAAAATGGTTTTGATAAACATTTTGGACAACTGTGGTCTAAATCTTCCACGTTCAGCGATCACTGCTACGTGAAGTTGCTGAAATCAAATTTGCCGTCCGCACGACCTGGCCCGGGACAGTAAGCGAAAATCCACTCACCTTAAGCAGAAAAATCAAATTGGCCACTACATTTCAGAGGATTGTGTATTTGTTTATCCAACTGGGAGACTCTAACAGTGGCAGTCCTTATCTGTGCCAATCACAGCCAGATGGGAAGCTTTGAAGTTCCTCCTGTGTAGTTATGCTTGGGTATCTCAACAATGCAGAGTTGGTGATCAGCTCCAGAACCGTAGGCAGTGAGCTCAGAGGCTGAGGAGATATCATCACTCACATGGCACTAATAGCCAACTGTTTTATTTAATCCTTCAAGCGCTGAATGCCCCTTTTTGCACATTTTCCATTTACTCAATTAAACACTGAGCTTGGTACAAATAATGGAATCTCCTGCTATGTGCAAATCAGCATGAAACATCAACAGCTCAGCTTGCATTGAAAATTCCTTTCGCGGGTTCAGGGAAACGAACACATTTCTACTTACCTACTACAAACTTTCACACACAAAATGAATGGCATTATATTTCCTGGCTCAATGCCAAGAAGACACAATAGCCTTCATGGCATTGGCATTGGTTAGATATCATTTTTCTACCAACTCAAACTTCCAATAATATCGAGCAGAATTTTCCTTATTTTTTTCCAAGTGCTGGCTGGCTCAGGCAAGGAGAGCAAGATGCAGCTCTCCACCTACATGGCCGGATTTTCTCGCCATATTGTCCAGCTCTTGGATGACAAAATCCTGGCAGTCTGCCTCACGCTGTGGGATTTCCAGAAGATAGAGGCACTATTTAATAATCTTCATTATTGTCACAAGTAGGCTTACAATAACACTGCAATGAAGTTACTGTGAAAATCCCCTAGTTGCCACATTCCGGCGCCTGTTTGGGTTCACCTGACAAGCACGTCCTTCAGGACTTGTGGGAGGAAACCGGAGCACCTGGGGGAAACCCATGCACATGCAGGGAGAACGTGCAAACTCCACACCGACAGTGACCCAAGCCAGGAATCGAACCCGGGTCCCTGGCGCTGTGAAGCAACAGTGCTAGCCACTGTGCCACCATGACACCCATTTTAAAGGACACCCCGATCTCCAGTTTAAATAAAAGAGGACCCCCCCCCCCCCCCCGCCTTCACACACGTGGAGAGCCCCCCACATGCACACTGGCAACCATTCCAGCACCCCACTCCTCAGAGACCCTGACTCCACCGACGCACTCTGACAACCCTCCTAGCACAAGGGAACTACCCCCACCCACAGACAGGGGGTGGAAAATTCCCCACCCCCTTGGACGCCCCCAGGGAACCTATGACCTGACACTGCCCCCTGGCTCCCTGGTACCAACACCACATTGGCAAGGGGGATGCAGTGGGGAAGCCCTCAACTTATATTAAAACATATTTTAATGAGTTTCTCAACATTCCCAGGTGGGAACACTGTCACGTCAATGACGGCACTCGGAACAATCAGGCCGCAACGTCCAGCCGGCGGAAATCCTACCTTTGGTCTCTTGTAGGATTTTGAGCTGATGGAAATCCTGGCCATTGTCATTCCTCTGATTCATTGACTCATATACTACTCAGCGCAACCCAGAAATCTACATAGTAGGAATATTCCAGAACCAGTCCCTGACCTGCAGTAAATTATCAGCAAAGACATTATATTTAGCTTCAGTTAAAGGCAGGGTCAGGAGATAATACACTGTTGGATACCCTGGCAATACCACCCATGTCAATGTTCACACATGAGGAATGGTCCTGAGGATGAGGTTTTGGAGGAAAGCCAGCTCCTAAGGAACTGCACCCCAACAAGGGTCAGATTATAGAACATAGAACATACAGTGCAGAAGGAGGCCATTTGGCCCATCGCATCTGCACCGGCTCACTTAGGCCCTCATTTCCACCCCATCCCCCGAACCCAATAACCCCTCCTTACATTTTTGGACACGTAGGGCAATTTAGCATGGCCACTCCACCTAACCTGCACGTCTTTGGACTGTGGGAGGAAACCGGAGCACGCCACGCAGACACGGGGAGAACGTGCAGACTCTGCAAAGACAGTGACCCAGCAGGGAATCGAACCTGGGACTCTGGTGCTGTGAAGCCACAGTACTAACCGCTATACTACCGTGCTGCCCTTATGAAGTAAGAGAATAGAGGATAAAAAAAGGAAATTTTGAAAAATAATCCAGCAAGGAGAAAATGCTCTCCAGCAGCCTGTCATAGAATCTCATAGTTCAGCAAAAACAGTTGCAGTGACTCACACAGGCGTTCACTCTAGTACTCATTGCACATGGAGAATGTGACACTCAAGCACAAAGCTTTTCCAGGCACCACAGTGGAGCCCAGTGGCTTCCAATTACCACACCATAGCTGGAACATTGAGCATGTGTGAACAAATTGCAAGTTGCATGTTCGCCTGAACCCATCCAAACAATGTCACCAACCAACCCCTTCCATATTGCTCTCTCAAACTACAGCAAACAGAGACATCAATCGGATTGGGAGAAGAGAAGATTACAACAGTTTAAGGACTGCACTGAGGAACAATCATCAGAAGAGGTTGCTGGCCACACCCTTCCTCTTGCTCATTGGTTCTGATTACACTCAGCTGTCTATCTTTTAACCCTTATTTCCTCAGCCCCAATGTACACATCCTGCCTGTCTCCATCCCTGTCTTTCTTTCCTGCTTTGGGTAATGCTTATGGCACTCTACCTTCCTTATTCATTCTGAGTTCCAGAGAAACCATCCTACAGAATCTTCCATCATCTGCATGTTCCTTGAGAATGAATCAGCACTGACAACAGTCTCCTACTCTTCCTACTCTACCTCATTCTGTTCAGACACCCATAGAGTCATACAGCACAGAAAAGGCCCTTCAGCCCATTGCACCTGCGCCAGTCAAAAACAACCATCGAACTTACCCTAATCCCATTTTCCAGCACTTGACCCATAGCCTTGTGTGCCCTGGGATCACATCTAAATACTTCTTCACTGTTTTGACGCTCACTGCCTCCACCACCCTTTCAGGAAGTGAGTTCCAAACTCCCATCACACTCTGGCTAAAAAGGTTTCCCCTCGCATCCCCTCTAAACCTCCTGGCCCTTACTTTAAATCTAAATCCCCTGGTCATTGATCCCTCCACCAAGGGGAAAGGTTGTTCTTTTCTACTCTATCTATGCCCCTCATAAGTTTACACATGTCCCCCCCAGTCTCCTCTGCTGTAAGGAAAACAATACAAGTCTATCCAATCTCTGTTTATAACTGAAACTCTTCAGCCCAGGAAACATCCTGGCAAATCTCCTCTGCACCATTTCTAGTGCTATGACATCCGTCCTATAACGTGGATTCCAGAAATACACACAATACTTTAGCTGTGGCCTAACCAATGTTTTATACAGTTCCAGCACAACCTGCTCTTAAACTCTATACCTCGACTAATAAAGGCAAGTATACAATAAACCTTCTTAACCACTGTATCCACCTGCTCTGCTACCTTAAGGGACCAGTGTACATTCACATCAAGGTCCCTCTGACCCTCGGTGCTTCCCAGGGTCCTGCTGTTTATCATGTATTCCCTTTCCTTGTTTGTCCTGCCCAAGCGCATCACCTCACACTTATCCGGATTGAATTCCATTAGCCAATAATCAGCCCATGTGACCAGCCCGTCTATATCTTCCTGCAATTGAAGGCCATCCTTCTCACTATTTACCACCCCACCAATTTTCGTATCATCCACAAACTTACTGATTACCCTCCGACATTTGTATTTCAGTATGTCCTATGTTTTTCATGTATGGAATGATCTGCCTGGACTGTACACAGAACAATTCTTTTGAAAAAAATGAAAATCGCTTATTGTCACAAGTATGCTTCAATGAAGTTACTGTGAAAAGCCCCTAGTCGCCACATTCTGGCGCCTGTTCGGGGAGGCTGGAACGGGAATTGAACCCATGCTGCTGGCCTTGTACTGCCTTACAAGCCTGCTGTTCAGCCCACAGTGCTAAACCAGCTTCTTCCCTGTATCTTGGTACACATGACAATAAATCGAAACCAAAATCATTTAAATAAACCACAAATAGCAAGGGCCCCAACACTGATACATGTGGGACCCCGCTGGACACAGGCTTCCAGTCAGTAAAACATGCCTCGACCATCACCTCTCTCTGCTTCCTGCCACTCAGCCAATTTTGGATCTATTTTGCCAAATTTCCTTGGATCGCATGGGCTCTCATCTTCGATATCAGTCTCCCATGTGAGACATTATCACAAGAAGTCCAAGTAGCCATACGTTAAATGCATTTCACTCATCTACACACATGGTCACCTCTTTGAAAAATTCAATCAAGTAGGTAAGACATGGCCTCCCTTTAACAAAGCATGCTGACAGTTTCTAATTAATCCTTGCCTCTCCAAATGCAGACTAATTCTGTCTCTCAGAATTGTTTCCAATAATTTCCCCACCACTGAGGTTAGACTGGCTAGCCTGTAGCTTCCTGGTTTATCTCTTCCTCCCTTCTTGAATAATGGGACCACATTGGCTATCCTCCAGTCCTCCAGCACCTCTCCTGTGGCCAGATAGGAATTGAAAATGATTGCCAGTGCTCCTGCTATTTCCTCCTTTGCCTCATTCAGCAGCCTGGGATAAATTTCATCTGACCCTGAAGATTTGTCTACTTTTAAACCTCCTAGGCCACACAGAACCTCCTCTCTGTCTATGTTGATCTCTCTAATTTTAGTCTTCTCATGATTACTATACCCACACCAACCCTCTCATCAGTGAACACTGACACAAAGTATTCATTTAGAACCCAATTTACATCCTCTGGCATCCCCACACAAATTACCACTGTGGTCCTTAATGAACACTATGCTTTCCCTCGTTATTCTTTAACCCGTAATGTACTTGTAAAACAATGTATGATTTTCTTTTATTTTACCTGCCATGATCCTTTCATGCCCCCTTTTTGCTCACCTAATTTCCTCTGCGCATTCTCTGCACCTCTAGGGTTTCTGCTGTTTTGAGCTCTTGATATCTGCCTTTTTCTCCTTATCCAATGCTATATATCCCTCCATATCCAGGGTCCCACCCTTTTTCTTGATTGGAACATGTTGGTTCTGTACTCTCCCTATTTCCTTTTTGAATGCATCCCATTGTTAGATCACAGATTCACCGAAAGTTCTCTGCTCCCAGTCCACTCCGGCCAAATCAGATCTGGGCCGGGATTCTCCCTTCCCCGGTGGGGTGGTGGGTCCCGGCGTAGCGGAGTGGTGAGAACCACTCCGGCATCGGGCCTCCCCAAACGTGCCGACTGGCGCCAAAACCGACGCCAACGGCCTTTGGTGCTACGCCGCCCGGCGTCGGGGCCGGCCGAAAGGCCTTCGCCGGTCCACGCATGCGCCGGTGCGTCAGCGGCCACTGACGTCACCAGCGGCGCATGCGCGGTGGAGGGGGTCTCTTCCGCCTCTGCCATGGCACAGGCCCGCCCGCCGATCGGTGGGCCCCAATCGCAGGCCAGGCCACCGTGGGGGCACCCCCTGGGGTCCGATCGCCCCGCGCCCCCCCCCAGGAACCCGGGGGCCCGCTCGCGCCGCCAATCCCGCCGCCACCAGAGGTGGTTAAAACCACGTCGGCAGGAGAGGCCTGTCAGTGGCGGGACTTCGGCCCATTGGGGCCGGAGAATCGCCGCGGGGGTCACGCCGATCGGCGGGGCGTGATTCCCGATAGCACTATACTCTGTATGCTTCACCCAATGTCTATGTCTATGTATTTGCATTGTATATTTATCATACGTCTGATGTTTTTCATGTATGGAGCTATCTGCCTGGACTGTGCGCAGAACAATACTTTTCACTGTAGCTCGGTACACGTGAGAATAAATCTAAATATAAACAGTTTAATCATTGAAAAACGGTGAAGGCATCAAGAGAAGTGGTAATAAGATAGAGCCTGATGCCATCAGAGTTACTGTGAAAACTGAGGCTGGGTTTTCACATGATGCTGCCAAAAGCCAGCATATAAATAAGAAACATGCTTTCAGCCAAACCTGCCAATTACCCAAGTGTTTCAATAAAAATACCCATTCGTCTTCTTCTGTAGACTACCCCGTGAAAGTTTTCATCTGGGTCCTCTGCAGCAGAACTCATACGCAACCTTGTTCTGCAACAAACTGGCATCTGTACTATTTGTCTCCTGCCGTAGCTGCAGACCATTCATGCCCACTAAATGACATCGTGCACATCCCAGCTCTAAGCTTTGCTCCAAAATAGATACAGTCTCAGTATCTGAGACAGTGGCAGTGAGTATGAGAGCAAGTGATAGTACTTCTTCCTCATCATTGTCTTCCTGCTCCTTGCACCTCATTCTCTTCTGACGTAGGCTGGCCAACTTGCAGTTCAGAGGGCACAGAGTTAAAGTGATTTGCAAAAGAAGCAAATGTGATGTGAGAAAAAAAAACTTTTTCGCACAGCGAATGGTTCTGGCCTGAAATGCACTGCATGGAAGTGTGGTGGAGGCAGGTTCAATCGAGGCATTCAAGAGGGAATTAGATGATTGTTTGAATTGAAGCAATATGCAGGGGTACGGAGAAAGGGCACTAAGCCATGATGCTCATTTGGAGAGCTGGTGCAGACAAGATGGGCCAAATGGCCTCCTTCCACGCCATAACAATTCTGTGATCTGTAGGAAGAAAGGCACAAGTAAAGAGTTAAAGTGGGGGAAGGGGGGGCGGGAAAGCAAGAGGTGCAGCTACAACCATCTGTAAATCAGAAGAGCTTTTGGGATGGGGGGTGAGTGGCAGGTGAAAAGGATGTTCAAGTATGAACATTCTGTCATTTGCATTGATTTTAGCTCTGCTGCTGTCCATGGCTTCAGCCATGGCCACGTCAATGATGGGAACACTGACTCCTGCATGGGTACAAGGCCATACATCCATGTCTGTCCTCTTGAGGTTAGCTCCTGCTGCCTATGGTTTTTGATTCAATCTGTCCAGCGAGAGAGAGGGAAGGTGTGTCACTGAGTGCCGTGTCATGTGTTTGGGTAGTGTGGCTGTCATTGAATAGCTGGCAATGCGTACAAGATGTGAGTGTCAGACTTGCAGCAGTGATAAGTGTATGAGGTAAAGCTATGAATGCCAGGTATGAGTCATGATTGATAGTGATTGTTAGGTGAGCGGTGGGGTGGAGTGCAGTGAGCAATGGCTGAGGTAAATCTTGTAGTTGTTGGGAAGTGACATTTGAAGATGCATTCACTGACCTTGATCACTCGCGAAAGGTCATTGAACTAATTTCTACAAACAATGACTAAACTATTTATACAAGTGTGAAATTGTAACTCACGCAAAGCCTATCCACTTATACAAGTAAATTGGTCCTATTATAACACACTATGAGCCAATCTGCATGCACAGAGTCAGGACTGTGGGAGAAGGGAGGGGTTCTGAACTGAAGCCAAAGATCAGATCCAAGGAAACCACATTGCCTCTTTAAATTTAACAGGCCTGAACCAGTTGATGAAAAGAAACTGGATGATGGGGAGCTCTTAAATTGACATTACATCGCCATTAATTAACCAGTACCCTCTTGTGTTCCTTTTAATGACACAACTTTATTTCAAAAATTGTAGGGCAGCCAAAGGACTTTGCTTGTTGCTTTATTAAAGCTACACAGATGTTCCCCAGCTACTGCAGCCTCCCAGCAATCTGTTATCGCTCGAGATATCGGGTCACAAGTGAGTAATGGAGGCTGAAATTCCTGGCTTGCAAGACTGAAAATCTTGACCGTGATATTATTTTACAAAAGAAAAATCTCACACACTCCTCGTAATAAATGACATTTAAAGGGACAGTGTCCCATACTTGTGGCAATAATATCCATTTAAAAAGACAGTCGCACCCTCGAGTGACAGCAAACACATTAAGAGGAACAGTATTTGACAAAATAACCGGTGAAAGACCTGCCTCACACTTTGGAACTCATTATCTCATATGCTCCTGCTTATAAATATTTGTCCACCGTCACAAGTACGTGTTGCTAGCAGACTGTAGAATTATAGTTACAACAACCATCTTTTTTTAAAAGTATTTTCATTCCACAAATTTTCAACATTTTTACAATATACGGCAAATCCACAAACCCCCCAACCCATTGAGTCCCCCACCCCCCGTCCCCTCCCCTCCCCCCTCCCTCAGCAGTCATAGAATTTACAGTGCAGAATGAGGCCATTCGGCCCATCGAGTCTGCACCGGCTCTTGGAAAGAGCACCCTACCCGAGGTCAACACCTCCACCCTATCCCCATAACACAGTAACCCCACCCAACACTAAGGGCAATTTTGGACACTAAGGGCAATTTATCATAGCCAATCCACCTAACCTGCAGATCTTTGGACTGTGGGAGGAAACCGGAGCACCCGGAGGAAACCCACGCACACACGGGGAGGATGTGCAGACTCCGCACAGACAGTGACCCAAGGCGGAATCGAACCTGGGACCCTGGAGCTGTAAAGCAATTATGCTATCCACAATGCTACCGTGCTGCCCACCGTGCTGTCAACGGTAACCAACTGCCCAAAATGCTAAATAAACAGATATTGTAGAACCCATCGCTCGTCTCATTTAGAGTGAATTTCACTTTTCCCAGGGCCGAAAAATCCAGCAGGTCCTCCCCGCCACACCGAGGCACAGGGTGGAGAAGCTGATCTCACCCTAACAAGGCCCGCCTGTGAGTAATCAGCGGGGTGAAGACTAAAACATCTCCCCCACACCCGCCTGCAGCTCCGGCCGCCCTGACACCATGAATATGGCTTCTCTGGGACCGGGCTCCACCTCCACATGTAGAACCCCCGAAATAGTGCGGAACACCATCCTCCAAAGCCTTTCCACCTTCGGGCAGGCCCAAAACCTATGCACATGGTTTGCAGGGCCCTTCCCACATCGCTCACAGGCATCCTCCACCCCCTCGAACAGCCGGTGTGCTGATATGCATCACTGTAGACACACAAGGGGTTAATGTAAGTACACGTAGACTAGATAGACACTAGAGGGCGCACCGGAGACATGACACACAGACACTCAGCCAAAGGGTCAGTAAGATAGGACACGTACAATGGGCATTCACGATACTCACAGAGGTGACACTACCACAGGGTGGCATTACACCAACCCATATATAAAGGACACAACACGCATGATCTTCCTCTTTCCAGTGGAGGCACTCAGTGAGTACAGACACAGGGTTGATTCAACATCACACCCACCAAGTGGATTGTAGCAGACTGGTTTGTCAGTCTGAGTAGCTATAGAAGGATTAACAGTAGAGGTGAATCCGAGTTGGAGAATTGTAAATAGTTTAATAAACGTGTTGAAGTTATCTCCACGTCTGAACCTTCCTTTGTCAGAGTGAACATCAAGGAAGCAGCTTATGCTACGCCAAGAGCATAACAAGACAGCCGGCTCACCCTAGACTTTGTAATGTGCGCCCTTTACATAACCTTCAGCTGTATCAGCTCCAGCCCTCTCTCCCAGAGAAAGCACCACATTCAATAGCCTTCTCACATTCGAGTTGAGCTGTCTTCTCTTCATGAACACTGTCTGGTTCTCCCCAATCACCTTTGGAAGACACCTGTCGAACCTTAACACCAGCACCTTTGCCAATATCTTGGCGCCCACATTCAGCACAGATATGGGTCTGTACAACCCACACTCCACCAGATCCTTGTTCTTTTTAAGCAACAACAAGATGGAAGCTTGCCCCATCGTTTGTAGCAAGACACCCCTGTCCTTCACGTCCTCAAACATTCCCATCATCAACGGCACCAGCCTATCCCTAAATCTTTTTAAAAATTTGACTGGAAGACTATCAAGCTTGCCACCTTCCCTGCCTGCATCTTTGTCTTGTTATGCTCTTGGCGTAGCGTAAGCTGCTTCCTTGATGTTCACTCTGACAAAGGAAGGTTCAGGCGTGGAGATAACTTCAACACGTTTATTAAACTATTAACAATTCTCCTACTCGGATTCGCCTCTACTGTTAATCCTTCTATAGCTACTCAGACTGACGAACCAGTCTGTTACAATCCACATGGTGGGTGTGATGTTGAATCAACCCTGTGTCTGTACTCACTGAGTGTCTCCACTGGAAAGAGGAAGATCATGTGTGCTGTGTCCTTTATATATGGGTTGGTGTAATGCCCCTCTGTGGTAGTGTCAACTCTGTGAGTATCGTGAATGCCCATTGGTCGTGTCCTATCTTACTAACCTATTGGTTGAATGTCTGTGTGTCATGTCTCTGGTGCTCCCTCTAGTGTCTAGCTAGTCTATGTGTACTTACATTAACCCCTTGTGTATCTACAGTGATGCATATCACCACAATCTTCCCGATTGCCACCTTCACTTCTCCCACCCCAATCAGCTCCTCCAGCCCTGCCCTCTCCACCAACCCCAACCTTGGGCACTCCAACCCATCCTGAAACTCTCTCATCTTCTGCTCATCCTCTGGTGGCTTCACTAGTACAAGTTCCTATAAAACTCCTCAAATACCTTATTAATCTGTTCCAGAGCCATCACCAACTTCCCCGTCTTGTCCGCACCTGAACTATCTCCCTCGCCGCAGCCTCCCAACGGAGCTGACCTGCCTCCTCCCCATACTCGTAAACATCCCCCTTCGCCCTTCTCAGCTGACGCATCGCTTGCCCCGTGGACAATAGATCAAACCTCGCCTGTAACTCCTACCTTTTTGCCAGGAGCCCCCGGTCCCCCGCAAACCTCCCATCCACCTCCAAAATCCCTTCTATCAGTCGTTGGCATTCCTCTCTCCCTCCCTATCCATCTTGGCCTTAAACGAGTTCACCTCCCCCCTTACCACCACCTTCAGAGCCTCCCAAACCACTAACGGCGAGATCTCCCCCGTGCAACTGAACCTCCATACGCCTCAATCACCTTCCCTATCTTACCACAAAAGCTCCGGTCTGCCAATAACCCCACATCCATCCTCCACCGCGATCCGAGGTCAAATACTCTGCCCTCTTAACTCCGGCCAACAGCGCCTTTCCCATCACAAAAAAGTCAATTCTTGAGAACACCTTGTGCGCTATGGAGAAAAGCAAATATTCCCGGTCTCTCGGTGTAAAAGTCTCCACAGATTCCCCGCCCCTCCACCCTCATGAGCCCGAGAAACGCCTTTGCCTCCCCCTGACAGTGTCAGCGAGCGTGGCAGGGACCTATCCACCCTCAGCTCCAGTGCTCTGTTCCAATCCCCCTCGTCCACTATCAACTTATGGGTATCCAGATCTGGAATGTTCTGTTTACGAACCCGCATCATCCAAATTGGGGACATGTACGCTTACCAGCGCCACCAGTCTCCCCTCCAATGCACCTGTAACGATCATGTACCTTCTCCCCCCCCCCCCCCCCCCCCCCCCCCCCCCCCCGCAATCTGCCATCACCTTCTCCACCTGAAACCTCACCCACCAAGTTCGCCAACCCCCTAAGTTCAAACCCCGAATGGAACACCTGGCTCACCCACCCCTTCCTAAGCCTCAACTGGCCCTTCACCCTCAGATGGGTCTCCTGCAGCATCACCAAGTCAGCTTTAAAACTCTTCAAATGCGCAAAAAGTACTCTCTTCACCGGTCCCCCTACCCCCCCCCCTCCCCACATACCACGTCACCATTCTGACCGGGGCTCTCTCACACCCCCTGCCCCTCCTATCCGCCATCACCATTCCCGTAGGCCCCGCCCATCCAGCCAGACCCACCCCAGCTTTTTGTTACCATCGAACAGCCCCCCCCACATCTCAACTCTCATCTCAGTCCCAGTCGTTCAGCCTTAACAAACGCCTCCTCTGCCACTGCACTGTCTCAAAATAAAAGTCCTTCAAATTGTGAGTCACACTCAGCTTCGCTAGGTAGACCACTCCGAATCTCCCTCCGCTGCCATCCAATGGCATCTTCACCCATTCAAAGGCCTCTCGTCAACTTCACCATTATCTGACGACAGATCTTGGTATATGCATGTACCAATGTCTTCCCACTTCACATCCCATCTCCGATTCGCCCAGCTCAAAACCTTCTCCTTCGTGTAGTAGCTATGGAAGCAGACTATAGCCGCTCTTGGTGGCTCATTCGCTTTAGGCTTCGGCCTGAGCGACCGATGTGCCCTGTCCAACTCATAGCGGGAGGGTTCTTTCCCCTCCCCCGTCAACTGATCAAACATCTTTGCAAAGTACTCGGTTGGCTTCGGACCCTTCACCCCTCAGCAGACCCACGATTCTCAAATTTTGCCTCCTCGATCTGTTCTCCAAGTCGTCCATCTTGGCTCTGAGCCCTTTGTTAACCTCTGCCACCCACCGCAGCTCCTCACCCATCAAGGTGAACGGGTCGCAGTGTTGCAACATGCCTCCCCCATCCCCTTCAACTTCACTCCTAGCTCCCGCACTTTAACCAACGTCTTCATCACTCCCACCCTTACTGGGGCAATCGCCTCCTATATGCACTCTTTAAGCAAAGCCATCATCTCCTTCCGAAGAACCTCTAAATGCTTGGCTAAAAGCCTTTCAAAGTCCACCGACATCACCCCGGTAAGAGTTTCCATCATGAGGGGAGCGGCCCCACCCTCCACCGTGAGGGGAGCGGCCCCGCCCTCCAGCATGGGGGAGCGGCCCCACCCTCCACCGTGAGAGGAGTGGCCCCACCCAATGACCCACCCCGCCATTTTTCTTCCTGCAGGTCTCACAGCAGCACTCGCCGGCTGACTTTCGTTCGCCCCCTTCTTTCCAATACCTTTCTTCTGGGACTTCGACATTCCCCAATCTTGTTCTGACTTTCAACACAAACTTATCCAAAAGCCACCACTGAGACCATGCGTTCAAGTCAGAAAACCAAAGACTATATAGCAGGAGCCACCTCCACCTACATGCCTCCTCCGGAAGTCACAACAATGAATTTAGTTTGTGCTGTATCTGTGATCGTAGAAAAACACCCTTGTGCTCAGACAAAATTGGAAACCTAATTACTCAATGGACCTTAATTATGATGCACAGCAGCAACATCCACTGGTTATATGACCATTACATCTCGACACATAACATTAAAAGGACAAGTAGATTATTGCTGAAGACAGGATTGAAGCTTTTTATCATGCTCTCACCAGGACAGACTCCAGATGCCAAATTTCAAACAACAATTTATAGTGCAGGAAAAAAGGACTGCTGATTGTTTGGCATGTCAGCCTCTGATCGGTCAAGACGTTTCCATAGCAATTGCACCAGGGAGCTATCATACCCCCATGCTTTTGTCAGTTCAAAAAGATGCAATATCAGATATATTCCTTTTGCCCGCAGAGGACAGATCCCTGTATATGAGTATATGTGGCTTCTAGCAAGCATAAGTGAGTCACATTGTGAGCCTGATTAATTCATTTTAAATTGGTGGTGAGTGTACACTCAGAATTGTTCAGCAAGTGCTGCCCAATCACAGGATCACATCTTGCACTGGAGTGTGGCCCCGAACTTCCGTGGAGCGGCAATCATCGTTACATTGCCGCTCCATTTGAACTTTTCCATGCCAAGACATTGTTCCGCATTTCTTGCCGAATCTTCTAAGCCTGGCTTCCCTAGAAATGAAGAGTGCAGCATCCATCAAAGAGCTCCATTGCAGCGCTGTAACACCAGGAGAAGACAATAACTCCACTTATCCCACACATCCCTGAACACTAAGGTCTAATTTATTTAACATGGCCAATCTGTCCAACCTGCAAATCATTGGACTGTGGGAGGAACCCGGAGCACCCAGAGGAAAACCACGCAGTCACAAGGAGAACACGCAAACTCCACACAGTCACCCTAGGCTGAAATTGAACCCGGGTCCCTGTGCTGTGTCACCGTGCTGGAGGTAATCAAGTCAGTACGAGAAGTACTGGGTGGTGGGGCAAGTAGAGTTCGATCAAGTCAGTGGGTAGTGGGGAGTGGGTTTAAGGGAGTACTTGGGGAGGCAGGGTCAGGGGGAGTGATTAAAGGGTCAGTTCCATATTTATTCAGGAGTTAGACTTGGGGCAGAGTTTTCTGGCTCATCCACCCCGGGACCAACGTTTCCACCCGAGGTCAATGACTTTTTGCTTATCCGCCAAATTACCTGTCCCACCTACGATGATTCCCATGGCAGGTGGAACTGGATGATTTCTGCCTAGGATTTTTCTGGCTTACATTTCCTGCGTAACAAAAATGTCCAAAGTCTCTAGGTCAGAGTCACAGATATTCGCGGAGCTGACTGGAAAGCATGGGAAGTGCTCCTCCGGAGTTCTAACTTCCCGCAGAGGTCAGTGCGTTGGGGCTTCCATGGAGTCCTGATGCCCATCAGTGACATGGGGCGGGATTCTCTGATCCTGAGGCTAAGTGTTGACACCGTCGTAAACAACGTCACGTTTCCCGACAGCATCAACATGGTAACAGGATCAGCAATTCTGACTCATACAGGGTGCCAGCACGGCACTGGAGCGACCCACGCCACTCCAGCAGCTGATCCCGGCGTCAGATGGGCAGCACGGGTCCACGCATGCACAGTGGGACTAGCGCGATTTCCACGCATGCACGGTGTCTCCCATCTCCGCACCAGCCCCGACGCAACATGGCGTAGGGCTAGAGGGGCCAGCGTGGAAAAAGGAGGCCCACTGCCCGAGAGGCCGGCCCGTCGATTGGTGGGCTATGATTGCGGGCCAGGCCACAGCGGTGGCCACCCCCCCCCCCCCCCCCCGGGGTTCGGACCCCCCTTCCCTCCCCACAGACCGCCCCAGATCCTTCCATGCCAAGGTCCCGCCGGGTAGAACCAGGTTAGAATGGCGCCTGCGGGACTCGGGTTTTTTGGTGTGGCCGCTCGGCACCGCACCAACCACTCCGGCACCAATGGCGCCAATTCTCCGCCCTCTGGAGAATCGCCTCCCAGCGCGGGGTGGCGTGGCACGATTCGCGCCGATTCTCTGGCTCGGCCGCGCCTCAGAGAATCCCGCCTCTGGAGTCTGGATGATTTGGGCTATTGGGGCAGGATTCTTTGAGCCTGGGGCCGGGCCGGAGAATCGCCGTGACCGGCGTGAATCACGCCATGCAGCCCGCGCCGGCATGCGATTCTCTGGAGAATCGGCACCATTGGCGTTGGTGTGGTTGACGCGCCGCCGGTCGGGGGCCACTCTACAGGGCTCCCCCGGCGATTCTGCACCCGGGATGGGCCGTGCGGCCGTACCAAAAAACCCAAGTCCCGCCAGCGCCGTTCTAACCTGGTCTGGTCTGGGACCTCGGCGTGGAAGGATCCGGGGGCGGCTTATGGGGGGCAAGGGGGTTCCGCCCCCGGGGGGGGGTGTACCTGTGCTGTGGCCTGGTCCACGATCGGGGCCACCGATCAGCGGGCTGGCCTTTCGGACTGGGGGCCTCCTTTGTTCCTCGCAGGCCCCTGTCGCTCTATGCCATATTGCGTCGGGGCCGGCGATGAGAAGGGAGACACCACGCGTGCACGGAAATCGCGCCGGTCCCACTGCGTATGCGCGGACCCGCGGTACCCCTCTGATGCCAGGATCGGCAGCTGGAGCGGAATGGGTCGCTCCAGTGTCATGCTGGCCCCCCGTAGGGGCCAGAATTGCTGATCCTGAGGCCATGTTGATGCCATCGGGAAATGCGACAGCGTTTACGATGGCGTCAACACAAAGCCTCAGGATCAGAGAATCCCGCCCCATGTTCTGAGTTTTGCCAATACGGGTTTGTTAAGTACACTCAGCGGTTTGCCTTTTTAAAAAATAAATTTAGAGTATCCAATTCATTTTTTCCAATTAAGGAGCAATTTAGCATGGCCAATCCACTTACCCTGCACATCTTTGGGTTGTGGGGGCGAAACCCACACAAACATGGGGAGAATGTGCAAACTCCACACAGACAATGATCCAGAGCAGGGTTTGAACCTGGGACCTCGACGCCGTGAGGCAGCAGTGCTAACCACTGCGCCGCCCTGTTGCCCTGCAGTCTGCCTTTTGAGATCAGCTGGTTGTTTGATAAAATCTTCCAGTCATTGGAATGTACAGCCTATGTATTTGGCATCACACTGGCACTACCCCTTTTCTAGTGCAGTATAAATTGTTGCTCCACTTTGAAATTTGGCATTCTTGCATTTGCCCTGATGAGTGTCAGACATAAACTTTGACAGCATGTCTCTTTTTTTCCCATCAACATTCAGGTTCGATACTACCAAACAGATCCTAAAGTGTCTATTTAATATCTGAATTTATCCATCTCCGCACCTTTTTTTGAGTTTGTTTAATAATAATTTTTATTGTCACAAGTAGGCTGACATTAACACTGCAATGAAGTTACTTGGCGCATTGACAAGAAGGTAATAGCTGAATTGATCCAGTGGGAAGGTACAGGGGAAGGAATTATCCACAATGAGATTCATCTGTCACAACTTCAGCAGGACAGGCATGGGAACTCCAGAAGAAACAATGGACCAAATTTATCTTCAGCTTCTGGGGTTCTTCCATTTATGAAAAAGGGTTCTCCTATTTAACATGGAGATGAAGAGGAATTTATTCTCTCAGAGAGTCATTAGTCTTTGGAATTCTCTTCCCAGTAGAACAGTGGAGGTCGGGTCATTGAATATATTCAACGCTGTCCTGTCTGAGGGAGCTGTCTGGATGAGCAATGTACCGAATACCATTCCTCTGCCTTCTGCCCATAACTGTGGACATTCTTCCTGTTCAGATAATAATCTGTTTGAAGACTTCAATTGAACCTGCCTCCACCACATTCTCTCAGGCAGCACATTCCAGATCGTGACCACGCGCTGTGTGAATAGGTTTCCCCTCTTGTCTCCGTTGCTTCTTTTGTCGATTGCGTTAAATCTGTGACCGCTCGTTCTCCATCCTTCCACCAGAGAGAACAGTTTTTCCCAATCTACTCATATGTTCTTACGAGAAGACCCATGAAAAATTCATCCCCATGAGTTGAACCAAGAACTCCATCATATTATATGAACTGTGATGTTGCAAGGGGTCAGGCGAAGATAAAGGTAGGGTTTCGAGCCACCTTGGCAGCAACCAGAAAGCCAAGTCACATCAATGACAGTGACCACAACTCCTTGACATTTACCATAGTCATGGAGAGGGATAGGGACAGACAGTATGGTAAGGTATTTAAATGGGGGAGAGGAAATTATACTGCTATTAGACAGGAGCTGAGGAGCATAAATTGGGAACAGATGTTCATATGAAAATGCACAACAGGAATGTGGGGGTTGTTTAAGGAGTACTTGCTGCGAGTGCTGGATAGTTTTGTCCCACTGAGACAAGGAGGGAATGGTAAGGTGAAGAAACCTTCGATGACAAGAGAAGTGGAGCTTCTCGGCAAAAGGAAGAAGGAAGCTTAAGTAAGGTTGAAGAAACAAGGATTGGCATGGCTCTGGAGGGTTACAAGGTAGCCAGGAAGGAGCTCAAAAATGGACTTGGGAGAGCTAGAAGGGGGCATGAAAAAGCCCTGGTGGGAAGGATTAGGGAAAACCCCAAGGCATTCTACACTTATGTGAGAAATAAGAAGATGAACAGAGTGAGAGTAGGGCCGATCAGGGATAGTGGAGGGAACTTGTGCCTAGATGTCTGAGGAGGTAGGGGAAGCCCGAAATGAATATTTTGCTTCAGTATTCACTAGAGAGAGGGACCTTGTTGCTCGTGAGAACAGCGTGAACCAGGTTATAGGCTCAAACATTTTGATATTAAGAAGAAGGATGTGCTGGAAATTTTGAAAAGCATCAGGATAGATAAGTCCCTTTGGCCTGAAGGGATATATCCAAAGTTACTACGGGAAGCGAAGGAGGAGATTACTGCGCCATTGGCGATAATCGTTGTGTCCTCACTCTCCACTGGAGTAGTAATGGATGATTGGAGGGAGGTGAATGTTGTTCCCCAGTTCGAGATAGGGAATAGGGAAATCCTTGGGAATTACAGACCAGTCAGTATTCTGTCAGTGGTGAGCAAAACAGCAGAAAAGATTCTGAGAGATAGGGGGCGATATTCTCCCATCTGGAGTGCCGACACCGGAGTGAAAACCGGAGTGTTTCACTCCGGCGTCGGAGGCCGTTCCTCGCCCCCTATTCTCCCAGCCCCAGGGGGCTAGGAGCAGCTCCCCATCAATTATGCGCTCCGGGTCTTGGCGCCACTTCAAAGCGGCGCCGTGTAAATTACGCAGCCGACGGCATGTAAATGGTATCACCCGCACATGCGCAGGTTGGCCGGTGCTAACCCACACATGCGCGGTTGCCGTCCTCCCCGCGGGCGCCCCGCAAGACATGGAGCATTAATCTTGCGGGGCGGCGGAGGGAAAAGACTGCTTCTCTAGATGCCGGCCCGCCGATCGGTGGGCACCGATCGCGGGCCAGACCCCTACTGAGCACCCCCCTGGTGCTCGATCCTCCCCCCCCCCCCACAGGCCGCAAATGCAGCGTTCGCGCGCTGTTCACGCCGGCAGCGACCAGGTGTGGTTGGCACCGGCGTGAACCCGTTGGATTGGGCAGGCCGCTCGGCCCATTCGGGCCGGAGAATCACCGCTCGCCCGTTAGAAACGGCGAGCGCCGATTCTCCGAGCGGCCTGTCATGAAACGTGGCGCACCGTTTTGAGGGGGGGGGGTGGGAGAATCGCGTGCAGGTGCCAGGGCGGCGTGGCGAGAATCGCCCGGCACTCCCGCGATTCTCCCACCCGGCGTGGGGGTCGGAGAATTGCACCCAGGATTTATGATTATTTAGAAAAACATTGTTTGATTAAAGATAGTCAGCATGGCTTTGTGAGGGGCAGGTCATGCCTCACAAGCCTCATTGAATTCTTTGAGGATTTGACGGGACATTGATGAAGATTGAGCAGTGGATGTGGTATATTTGGATTTCAGTAAGGCATTTGATAAGGTTCCCCATGGTAGGCTCATTCAGAAAGTCAAGGGGCATGGGATACAGGGAAAGTTGGCTGAGTGGATACAGAATTGGCTGGCGGAAAGAAGACAGCGAGTGGTCGTGGATGGAATGTATTCCGCCTGGAGGTCGGTGACCAGTGGTTTCCTGCAGGCATCTGTTCTGGGACCTCTGCTCTTTGTGGTTTTTATAAATGACTTGGATGAGGAAATGGAAGGGTGGGTTAGTATGTTTGCGGATGACACGGAGATTGGTGGAGTTGTAGATAGTTGCAGGTTACAACAGGACATTGACAGGATGCAGAGCTGGGCTGAGAAGTGGCAGATGGAATTCAACCTAGATGAATGTGAAGTGATTCATTTTGGAAGGTCGAATTTGAATGCTGAATACAGGATTAAAGGCAGGATTCTTGGAAGTGTGGAGGAACAGAGGGATTGTGGGGCCCACGTACATAGATCCCTCAAAGTTGCCATCCAGGTTGATAGTGTTGTTAAGAAGGCGTCTGGTGTGTTAGCTTTCATTAACAGGGGGATTGAGTTTCAGAGCCGTGAGGTTTTGCTGCAGCTTTATAAAACCCTGGTTAGACCACACTTGGAATATTGTGTCCAGTTTTGGTCGCCTCATTATAGGAAGGATGTGGATGCTTTGGAGAGGGTACAGAGGAGATTTACCAGGATGCTGCCTGGACTGGAAGGCATGTCTTATGAAGAAAGGTTGAGGGATCTCGGACTTTTGTCACTGGAGCGAAGAAGGAAGGGAGGTGACTTGATAGAAGTGTACAAGATGATGAGAGGCATGGATAGAATAGATAGCCAGAGACTTTTCCCCAGGGCGGAAATGGCTGTCATGAGGGGACATAATTTTAAGATGATTGGAGGAAGGTGTTGGGGAGATGTCAGAGGTAGTTTCTTTACACAGGGAGTGGTGGGTGCGTGGAATGCACTGCCAGCAGAGGTGGTGGAGTCAGAGCCATTAGGGGTATTTAAGCGACTCTTGGACAGGCACATGGACAACAGTAAATTGAAGGGGTGTAGATTAGGTTGATCTTAGATTAGGATAAATGGCCGGCATACATTGTGGGCTGAAGGGCCTGTACTATTTTGCACTGTTCTATGTTCTCTGTTCTAATAAACAATTTATTGATTAACACATGTGAAGGCACGTAGCCAAGGTCATGTAAACGGAAAAAGGGCTCAGGTTACTGAGGGAAGTTCCCATACAGTCCATAGTCAGGTCCCAAAGCGGGTTCATTGTCCGAAACTGGTCATAACCCACAAAGCGCATAGCAAGCAAGTCACAAAGGAATCCAACTTTCTCCTCGTTTCTACCCAAGGCCTCCACCCTTTCCAATTGCTCAGTGAGCCACTTATATAGTCTATTTAAAGCTTTGCACCTGAATCTCATCTCCAAGATTGAAATGGATGCACTTCGGGGTTGAAGGCCGCCAGTTCCTTTCAGCCTTGCCGGCTGCTGTACTGAGTGAGGGACGGACGCAATCCAGAAAATATCGGAAATATCGCCCCTCCAGTACCCCAGTGACATCACAGAATATTGGAGAATTCTTTCCACGAGTGACACCATTACATGAAGAAACAGTTTTCACCCTCCTTCTGGGACCTTCCAACCACCAGCAACCCTTCTCCCTGGACATAGAGGAATGGGAGGATGCTATCGAATCTGTCAAGTCTTCACTAATTGTTTTTAGCCACGATGGCTTCATACTTTTGGCACGATTCTCCGCAAATGCGGCGAGTCGTAAAGGCTGCAGTGAAACTGGCCGTGTTTCACGGCAGCCTCCACGCCCCCTCCCAGGACCCGATTCTCCCCCCCCCCCCGGGCGGGGCTAGCAGCGCGGCCCCGTGAAGCACGGCATCGCGGGCTTAGCGACCGCCGCTAAGTCCGCACGCCAAGCGTCACGGCGGCTGATGCGCACGATGACATCAGCCGCGCATGGGCGGGTTGGACGGCTCCAACCCACGCATGCGCGGATGACGTCATCACGCAGATGTCATGCCCCTCAGCCGCCCCGCGGAAGAACAATTAGTGCGCGGGTATCGGACCCGCTGCCCGCGATCGGTGCCCACCGATCGCAGGCCCATGCCACCCTTGGCACGGCCGTGGTGCGGCCGTGCCAATCGGTGCCATGGTTGTCCGGGACGGCACTTCGCGGCCGTTTTCACGAACGGTGAGAGCAGGTGTGATTGCATTCGTGAAAATGGCCGTGAAGGCCTGGGAACTTGGCCCATCGGCCTGGGGAGAATCGCTGTTCGTCATAAAAAACGGCGAGCAGCGATTCGTGTCGTGGGGGGGGGGAGAGAATAGCGTGATGGCGGGAAAAATGTCGGGAAGGCCCTCCCGCTGTTCTCCGACCCGTCGTGGGCAGCGGAGATTCCCCACATCTTGAATGTCAATTCTTACCAAATTAAGTACCCATGTCCCTTTTAATATCTGCAGCTGGTGCTCTATACATGGTTTCTGAACAATGCATTTGACATGCAGACAGCCTTTTGTATGAAAACATTTCCTGGATTAACTATTAACTGATTTAAGCCTAATTTTAAGATTTTGTTCCCTTACATTGGATTCCCCTGTAAATGAAAAGAGTTATCACCTATCTACCTTGCCAGTTCTTTTCATTATTTAAATACCTCAATCACATTCTCCTTTAGCCTCTGCGTTGCTGGAAAATATAACCCAAATTTACCCAGTCTCTCATCATAACTAAATCTATTCATCCCAGGTATAATGCAGTTAAATACTCATCCAGGGCCAATATATTCTTTCTCGGAACATAAGGCCAGGAGTAGACTATTTAGTCCAGTGAGTCCGCTCCAGCACTTTAATCAGCCTTGACAGTTCTATCTATTTCATCTCAAATTCCAGTCTTTTTTCCATATCACTAATACCTTTCGTTCTATTTCCTTTTTAAACAGTTCAATTGACTTTGCATTGATGGCCAAGTGGGAGTGTATCCCAAATTCAGACAACATGTTTTGAGAAGTTCTTCCTGGGTTTGCTTTGAAATGTTTATCCCACATTCTAAGGTGTCCCTTGTTTTGGATTCCTTCAATGAGGCAATATGCCAGCACCCTATTTACAGCCTCAATTTTTGACCGGTTCATTACTTAACCTTCATATCTCCACTTGCTTGTTTTATCTATCTCCTTTTTGCATTTTTCTGTCCCCTCCACGTCTGCAATATCACCTGTCTTTCTATGATCTGTGTGCACAGTGAAACCACAACTTGTCCCTGCTTGTCAATCTGAATATGTCTCACTTATCCTATTTCTGTCTCTTACTTCCCCATCAGTTCCCTTTCAAGATTATCTCCAATCCCATGCACTTCAAATGTAGTTGATAATGTCACGTACAAAAAATCCTGTGTATATCATTCTGCAACCTTCCTCTATCATTGCACCAATGCTTCTCTCCAGAAGCCTCTCTCAAATTTGTTGAACATAATCTACATTTCACAGAGCTATGCTGACTCCTTAATCTGTTTATACTTTACCAAATGCTCTACTTATTCTGTCGTTAATGATGGATTCTGGTAATCTTCTTGCCACCAAGGTTGAGACGGAATGCCCAAAGCTGAACACAAGTCCCCAACTGAATCAGGCCGAAGCTCTGAAAAGCCTAAATAGTGATTCCTTCTATCGCCAAAGGTTAAAATGATCCTTGTGTGTTTTGGGAGTGAGATAATTACCTTGTTGGTTAGAGTTTTGGCACAAGATAAAACTTGCTCTTTGTGTGTTAATTCCTTCAAATTACAGGCCCATTTTTTGATTTGTAAGAATTATTCCGGAATCTGGGATCAATTCCAGCCAAGGCTGCTGAAATGAAAGTCTCTGCTCTCAACTGACTGCAACGACACGGCACAAAATAAGCTTGAGAATTCTTTACTCCAAATGACTGTCGACATGGCCCACAACAACTAATCTGAAAGTAATCAGCAATGTCGCTCCAAGAAATCTGGTAATGGCTGGCACAGGAATACTTGCATAATAGAGGGAGCTTTGACTGGGACACACTGGGCTGGATTGTGACTTTACTGACCTTCTAGGAGGGAGAGGGTTTGTTAAGCATGGATAAACTGAAATCCGGAGTTCAGCTGCATGCTGTAGGTAGGCTTACATTAGCACCACAATGAAGCTACTGTGAAAATCCCCTAGTCACCACACTCCGGCACCTGCTCGGGAGCGCTGAGGGAGAATTCAGAATGTCCAATTCACCTAACAGCACATCTTTCGGGAGTTGTGGGAAGAAACCAGAGCACCCGGAGGAAACCCACGCAGACACAGGGAGAACATGCAGACTCTGCACAGACAGTGACCCATGCCGGGAATCAAACCTGAGACCCTTGCGCTGTGAAGCAACAGTGCTAACAACTGTACTACCGTGCCACCCACTGGCCTGCTCGGAGTGAGAGGGTTGGTTAAGCATGATACAATATTACCGCCAAGGTCTCCCACTCAGAAGCTGGCCTGATTGACAGACTTGCTTTCCAATCAGACAAGGAACAGTCAAGAGGAGGCCACACTCTAGGCAGGATGTGTGGCGGGGATCAATCCTGGGTTGGGGGGATGGAATCCAATCGTGGAGGGGGGAGTCAAATGGGGTGGGAGGCCAATCCCGGGATTCATGGATTGGGGGAGGGGGGAGGCAGTTCCTAGGGTAGAAGGGGAGGAATTTATCCTAGGAGAGTGAGCAATCCCAGGAAAAAATGTCAATCTGGAGTAATTTGATCCGAGGCAGACTGGTCCTGAGGTGGAATTGGTATTCGGGATCAAGGAAAGGGGAAGCTGAGAGACAGAGCCTGGGGTAGGGCATATTTAGAGACCATGGTGGAGGGGTGGTGGAAGTTAGTGACCTTTATGGGTTGAGGTTGTTGGGGGAGGGAGCAGATTTGGGGAGGTTCCGAAGCCTCAAGGACAGGTTTGTCGGCCTCAGCCAGGGATTGGAGGCCACAGGTAGGGAGGGGATGAGGTGAAGATGAAATTGAAGGCCTCAGCGAGAGACCAGAGGAACATAGGAGCAATCAAACAGGATTACATAGAACATAGAACATTCCATTCAGCCCTTTGAGCCTGTCCCGCCATTTAATGAGATCATGGCTGATCTGTGGCCCAATTCCATATACTCCAAAGGTTATGGGGAGAAAGCAGGATTAGGCTATTGAGTTGGATGATCCGCCACAATCGTGATAAATGGCGGAGCAGGCTCGAAGGGACAAAAGGCCTCCTCCTGCTCCTATCTTCTATGTATCTATGTATACCTGCCTTTGGCCCATATCTCTTAATATCTTTGCTTACCAAAAATCTATCTATTTCAGATTTAAAATTAACAATTGTTCTAGATTCAACTGCTGTTGGTGGGAAAGTTCCAAACCTCTAAAACTATTTGAGTGAAGAAGCTCCTCTTAACATCTCTCCTGAAAGGTTTAGCTCTAATTTTTATACGATGCCCCCTTGTTTAAGAATCTCCAACCAGTGGAAATAGTTTATCTTTATTTACCCTGTCTTTCTCTGTTAATATCTTGAATATCCCTTAAACCTTCCAAATTCTCGCGGAAACAGGCCCAATGTATGTAATTTTTCCTCATAACGTAACCCCGATAGTCCAGGTATAATTTTAGTGAACCTGCATTGCATTCCCTCCAAGGCCAAAATATCGTTCCTAAGATGTGGTGCCCAGAACTGCTCACAGTACACCGAGTGGGGTCTAACTAGCATTTTGTGTAGCTGCAGCATAACCCCTGTTCTTTAAATTCCAATCCTCAAGATATGAAGGCTGGCATTCCATTGGCCTTGTTGATTATTTTCTGCACTTGTTCGTGGCATTTTAAGGATCTATGCACGTGAACCCCCATGTCTCTTTGGACCAATGTTCTGTAGCCACCTGGGGTGGCTACGTCCCGATTCCAAAATGGATACTCGCAAAGAGTGCAGGGAAAAATGGACAGCACTAGAAAACAAGCAGGTGCAAGGTTTCCTGTGGATTGGAACCTGCAGAACCCAGACAGAACTGAAACTACAAGCCATTAGCATAGTAATGAGCTATCTCCGGGGACAAAAAGAAACATTGAAACAATCGGTACCAGGACAGACTCCCCGGCGCCAGTGGGAGCTAAAACAAAGGCAGGCCAACGGTTACATAGAGCCCGCCCAACGATCAGGGAACGTTACTGGAGAGAATCGATACAAACGATTGGGACATGGTCCAATTAATTGGGACCAAGTCCAGGGTCCGCCCAGAAGGGCGCGAAACCCCTGGGGGTATAAAGCAGAGTCCCCAAGGTCAGTTCGCTCTCTTAGAAGCTCTTGAGAACTCTTACTTTTTCCATCTTCACCTTGGCATTTGGCTCTCAGCGACGAGAGGCCCACCAAGCACCAGCCAAGTAAGTCTAAGGTCAACGCACGCTACGAGATAGACGCTCCTAGCTACTATTCTATACCAGTTAGAAGCCAGCAGTATCAGAACCGGACAACGGCCATTGTTCCTCTGACTGAGTTGGCACTCGAAGCTAAGTATAGGCTTTTAGTAGTAGTGGTAGTTTAGTGAGTAGAGTTTGTGCATGAGTAATAATTGACTGTGTGTAAATAAATGTGCATTGATTTCAAACTTACTAACTGGTGTATCGAGTCATTGATCAGTATTCGGCTTTGAACCCTGTGGTGGTATCAGAAAGATACCTGGTGACTCTTGAGCAAAGGTAATTAAAACAGAGCAAATTAAGGGAAAGCATAACGAGCAACAGTTCCTAACCTCTTTCCATTTAGAAAGTACTCTTCTCTGACCCTTTTTGGTCGTGGCTCTGGAAAGTAAGGATTTCAGGAGGATAAGGGGATTGTCTGATCACAAGTGGTCTCCGGGCAGGCACATTGGATCCAACAGGTCAGGAGAAAGGCACTTACCCCCCACATTACTCACTCAGGGTTGGCTGCTGGCTTTTCCAAGGGTCTGGAAAACGAACGCATTTAGTCAGTGCTGAATTTCAGCAATGAGTCGCACAGCCTCATTATAATATTTAAAGTGTTACCCCAATTCCTTGGATCTGATTGGTTGCCTGCCCCATCCCACCCCTGTTAAAACCAGAAGTGGACGAGTTGGAGCCAAGATGGAATCACAATTCAGATTTTTAAAATTTTACCCTCCTAGCCGAACCAGGCTCCCTCACTTTTTGGCATTAAAGATCCGCCACCTGTAGTGTTGAAGGCGCAATTTAATGGAAAGTTTTCTAAGTGTGGTAGCGAGCGGGAACTGCCGCAAGCTTCCCGATGCAGTGCCTAGCGAGGCTGTCACCGGTATCAACTGTCAATAGGACCACTTAACGAGGCCCCATGAGCTTCACGATGCAAATGATGGTTCCGCTGACTGATTCGGCAGGACCACCCCCGCCAGCTCCCCACTATCGAGGGAAAACAGCACTTAAACCGATCCTGTAAAGAAAACCCCTCAGAGCTTACAGCCACGCCACTGAGGAAACTAGCCCCACGATTCAGGGATGCTGACCTGGCTAGATTGTGGGATGCGGTCGATGTCAAACAGGATGCCCTGTTCCTCTGAGGGACTCGGAAGGTCAGCCACAGGGCAGCCATTGCCACCTAGGAGGAAGTGGCCGCGGACATCAGCTCGGGAAGTGTCACCAGGAGGACCGGCACCCAGTGCCCTACGAAGATCAATGACCTCCACCAGGCCACACAGATTGGTTGGTACCAGCCCTCTGGCACTGCCCCTGCCCGCCCCCCTGCCCTCCCCACAAGCATACGCCTGCCCAGCACAGTACCGTGCCCCGGCCCACCCATGTCCTGTATTGCCGCCCACACAGGCGTCGTCCCACCCCCCCACATACTCCCCATCACCTCCATTCCCCCCCATACTCTGGATCTCCCTCCCTTAAACTCTTATAAATAAACCAGCTGCACACCTAGAGCCTAGTGTTATCTCGGCATCTCTCTGAAGTATACAAATTATACAATTATGCTGGGTGAGAGCAGAGGAACTTTGCTTTGCACAAATGTGCTTTTCCTAACATGAGAATGCTTGGTGCCACAATATAGATGAATTGTCCTCTACATGTAACCAATGCTGTGCCTGACCAGAGGACATTTGGTGCTGGCACTGGCCGCTCCAATCACAAAAGTGCTGCATTCCCCAACACAAAGAAACTTTGCCTGGCTAAATAGTCGCAATTAAAATCAAAGCAAGAGCTGTTTTGTTTATATTGGTTGAGATGACTGCCCCTGGAAGAGATAACAGGTGGGACAACCAGGAGACAATTTCCTCTTTAATAGCATCATATAGATTTCAATATGTGTCCCGGTTACCTTACAAAACAGATAATAATATTTTCAAAAGCACTTCTTCACAAAGCCAAAGGGTCCCTTTAAAAGAATGCCCTAATTCCAGTGCCAAAACACTTCCAGGCAGAGTTTAAATGTAAGGCAGTCAGTCATACTGGCTGTGGCAAGAATCCTTCCCAAGGCACACACTGAAGATATGATTAAAATCCTAAAAGGAACTCTCTGTGTGAGTATACTGGAGGCTTTACACAGCAGTGT
Source organism: Scyliorhinus canicula (assembly GCF_902713615.1). Lineage (NCBI taxonomy): Eukaryota > Metazoa > Chordata > Chondrichthyes > Carcharhiniformes > Scyliorhinidae > Scyliorhinus > Scyliorhinus canicula. Next base: position 31,201,636 of record NC_052146.1, on the reverse strand, counting down.
GATAGCTGGTCCCAGAGCAGAAATAAAAACAGAAAAAAGCTGTTCCATCACCTCTATAAAGACAAATTTCAGGATAACCTCTTGAGTGGGGATCATTCCTTGGAACCACTACTGATACTGATTCCGTCCCATCTATTTTTGTTCCGAATTTTCTCAGCTGCTCTGTCTTTGAAGTTCTCTCATATCTGGTTACAAGGTCACGGGCATTGGCTGTGCCACTGCACCTCAGCTTTCGGGCCACCCCTCATGTGCGCATCTGGATGGTGAGTTCGGCTGGACTATTCTCTATAGGGGCATCGCAGCTGAGTCTGAGGACTTGCCTGATGGCCAATATACTCACTTCTCTGGGAGCAGTGTTCAGGAGCAGGAACGCTTTCATTCTCATGGGTACTGAGGCCAATTGCACCTCTCTAACTGAAACAGCTAACACGACACGAACACCTCTGGTAATGATGGACCAATTTTATGTGGTGAATTTCGTGACCAGATCACCAAAGGCCATTCACCAATCTGTTTTTAGTATTTGTCGTTTCAACAGACCAAATGTTCAGATCCATTTCTGATATCAATATTTTCATCAAAGTGTATTAATTGTAGGGGTAAGGGTCGAGTTTGCAGGAATTGCACTGAAAATCCAATAAAGTTACAGGGTTTTATTTGAAGAAGCGGAAGAGGCCTGTCTATAGCTGCAGGGTGATCCACAGCTTCGCTGTGCCTGCTTTGGAAAAAGGTAGGTCAGTAGTCTAGGCCTGGTCTCCTCGGCATAATAGGTTGTCAATCCCAGAGGCACTTCACTGTAAAAACACCAAACAGAAACCAGTCTACATTGCAAGCCACTGCAGAGAATCACAGTGCACAAGGAGGCCATTCAGTCCATCGAGTCACCCCCGACCCTCCGAAAGAGCATCCTGCGTAGGCCCAATCCCCTGCCCTATCTCTGTAATTCCACAACCCCACCTAACCTTTGGACATGATGGAGGGTGTCAGCTATGTGGAAAGGCTGAATAGACTCGGACTGTTTTCATTAGAAAGACGGAGGTTGAGATGTGACCTGATAGAGGTGTAGAAGATTATGAGGGGCATGGATAGAGTGGATGGGCAGGCACTCTTTCCCAGGGTCGAGGGGTCAGTCACTAGGGGGCATAGGTTTAAGGTTGTGGGGCAAAGTTTAGAGGAGATGTGCGAGGCAGGTTTTTTTTTTCACAGAGGGTGGTGAGTGCCTGAAAAGCATTGCCAGGGGAGGTTGTGGAAGCAGATACATTAATGACGTTCAAAAGGCATTTTGACAAACACATGGATAGGATGGGTATAGAGAGATACGGCACAAGGAAGTGCTGATGGTTTTGGGAAAGGTTCGTATCATGACCGGTACAGGCTTGGAGGGACGAAGAGCCTGTTCCTGTGCTGTATTGTTCTTTGTTCTTTGACACTTAGGGGCAATTTAACTTGACCAATCCACCTGAACTGCACATCTTTGGACTTTACATATGATTGCTCGACACCATTTCAATGGAAAACTACTGCCAGTGTCTGCAGGAAAGTCACTGGACATCCGGACAGGACTTCAGGACAACACCCACCATACCTCAATTAGCAAGTTGCAAGCCAGTGCTTGGTATCTCAATGAGAAAATTTTAATGAAATTAGAATGTAAAATTAGTTCAGGCCTCCTCCAACGTTCAGTTTGTGGGCTCACTTCACCCACTATCCACCTGGTGAACAGGGTCGCCCAAAAATTAAAGACAGACTGTCTTCCCCTGCCTTTTTAAATTCCAGATAACACAGATCCAGCTTCAACAAGCTGCATAAAAGCCAAGATTAATGGCAGCCAGATACAAGTTGTTTCTTGTCAAGAAATGTCCTAGAATGGACATGGTTAACCTTCAGCCTGAACGTCCACGTTTTTACTCCATCAAGATCTCCCAGAACTGCGAACAATGCCACCTCTTCTGGCCTCAGACATACCCATGATATCACTTCATACAGATGGGAAAATTCCACATGCTTCCAATGTTAAAATTAGCAGAAGTGTAAAAAGAAAAAAAGCTCTGGGCACCTCTGATGTCCTTCAGTATGTGACCAATGTGTCGGGTTATGTTGTTTATCAGAGATCTGAGAAGGAGGCATGTTGTGTGACAAATTGAAATTCATCACTGCTATCAACCACAATAAATTTTCATCAAGATATTTATCCTATCCATACATATAATGACGGCAGCAGTTCCTCCCCTCAGTTACCCTATTACCCTTGCATGGTACTAGCTTTAGACTTTGCTAAGGCACTATCTAGATCTTGGGTAGACATTCTCATTCTAATCACCACCCCAACATTGGTAGGCTATTACCTTTCTTTTGTTTAACTCCATCCTGATCTTGATCCAATCAATATCCACCAACATGTTGGATTACACAGAACGTACAACACAGAAACAGTCCATTCACTCCAACTGAAAAATGAAAATCGCTTATTGTCACGAGTAGACTCCAATGAAGTTACTGTGAAAAGCCCCTAGTCGCCACATTCCGGCGCCTGTCCGGGGAGGCTGGTACGGGATCCATACTGGTGTTTATGCTGTACACATGCTACCTTGTATCCATGTTATCGAACCCTATTTCTATAATCTGCCAGTGGGAAAAGTGAATCGCAACAACTGGAGAATTCTGGCCATTAACTACAATGGCCTGACCTCGATGATCAATTCTCCACTTGCCCTCCAATTTCCACCAGACAGAGCTATTGTCGCAGCTAATAATACATCTGGGATATTAACATTTCTTCCATTTTTACAGGGGCTAATCAAGTGAAAACATTCCAAATAGTGACTTTTTTGGAGTGCAAATGATTATTGCAGTTGCAAATGCAACATACATTCTGAACGGGCAACACCCCACAAGAACAAAGACCATAAGAAAAGAGAGCAGAATCAGGCAACTCGGCCCATCGAGTCTGCTCTGCCATTTAATCATACCCAATTATGTTTTTCCCAATTAAGGGGCAATTTAGTGTGGCCAATCTACCTAACCTGCACATCTTTGGGTGGTGGGGGTGAAACCCACGCAGACATGGGGAGAATGTGTAAACTCCACACGGACAGTAACCCATGGCCGGGATTCGAACCCGGGTCCTCAGTGCCGCAGTCCCAATGCTATCCACTGCGCCACATGCCACCCTCGCCATTTAATCATGACTGACATTTTTCTCATCCCCATTCTCGTGCCTTCTCCCCACAACCCCTGATCCCCTTATTAATCAAGAACCTAATTATCTCTGTCTTCAAGACACTCAGTGATTTGACCTCCACAGCCTTCTGTGGCAAAGAGTTCCACAGATTCACCAGCCTCTGGTTGAAGAAATTCCTCCTCATCTCTGTTTTAAAGGATTGTACCTTTTGTCTGAGATTGTGTCCTCTGGTTCTAGTTTTTCCTAGAAGTGGAAACATCCTCTCCACGTCCACTCTATTCAGGCCTCGCAGTATTCTGTAAGTTTCAATAAGATTCCCCTCATCCTTCTGGACTCCGAGTATAGACCCAGAGCCCTCAACCGTTCCTCAGACGACAAGCCCTTCATTCCAGGGATCATTCTTGTGAACCTCCTCTGGATCCTTTCCAAGGCCAGCACATCTTCCTTAGATACGGGGCCCAAAACTGCTCACAATACTCCAAATGGGGTCTGACCAGACCCGTATAGTAGACATTTCAACTATGCCTCATTCAATTAGACCATGGCTGATCACTAATTTAACTTCATCCACCTATCTTTGATCTGCAATTCTTAATACATTTGCCAAACAAAAACCTATCTCGGTTTTGCCTAGCCTCAAGAACGTTTGACATGGAGAGTTCTAGATTTCCGGTATTCTTTGTATGAAGAAGTGCCTCCTCATATCATCCCTGAATTACCTTAGTTTTAATTGAACAATTATGCCTCCTTTTTCTGGAGCAGAACCATCTGAGGAAATAATTTTTCTCTATCATATAAAATTCGTTGATCAACTGCTAATGTTCCAAATTTAAGGGAATTCAAGCCTAGTCTGTACAACGGCATCCTCACAATTTATCCCTTTTAGCACCAGTATCGTTCTGGCACATAAATCTGTACTGCACTCTTTCCAAGAGCAACATATCCTTCCTGAGTTGCACTGACCAGAACTGATGTGCCAACATCAGTTAGGCGAATTACCAATTATCCCATGGGATATCAGTTGATTGAGAAGTCGCGATCAGGGACAACTCCCTGCTCCTCTTCAAATGCAGCCGGAAGTCAATGTTTCAACCATATTATCTCTCAATCTACCAAGCTCATTCGCAATAACTTTCGAGCGTACCAATTTTGACTGTAATAACTTGCAGGCCATCTCAGCTCCACAATATGCGTCTCAACCCAAGCTGTCTCAACTGCAATAGAAAAGCAATCAATCTCCAAAGAGGTGAAAAATCAATCTTGGGTGTGTGTGTGTGTGTGTGTGGGGGGGGGGGGGGGGGGGGTCACTGGCATTTGCACCATTTCATCCTGACCATCAGACTGCACAAATCAAAAGTAACACCTCTTGCAAACCAAACGAAATAGGATGGCTTTTCAGCGAGAGAAACCGCTGTACCTTTGTAAGATGTGCACGGTGGGGAAATAGAAGGATAGAAAAGCAACAAAATTAGTTTTCAATTTTTGAGAGATTGATACGTCTTCTGGAGATGTGTTTGTTTTATGGTTCAGAAAATACAGCCAATGGAAAGCAATACACTGGCATGAAAACAAGAGTAATTATTTAACAACTTGTTGGCCGCAAGCACAGATTACATTTGTCAACATAAATAGTCAATGTCAACACCAGGAAGAATCAAACTGCTGTTCCGTCACTCTGCCAATCTGAGTTCCAACTCCTGCAGTCTAAAAGAGCACATATTTACTTTTGGGGATGTGGCACTGCAGAAATTGCATTGTCATGATCAACATGAACTTTCATACAAAGCAATACACAGGCTTTGACTATTCCTAAAAATATGGGGTTCCTGTTGCTGCCAATTGAAAATGTGCATCTCCTCGCTGGCAACAAACAGACAGAGTTACATCAGACAGAGCGAGGACTCATTAATCAATCCAAGATTAGGTCAGACACAGTTGAAGTGTAAAATAAAGCTTTGGCTACACTCTCAAGTCAGATATAGCAAGGGCTAGATGGTGGCTGCCATTTTCTCTCTTTTCTCTTAACCATCAATAGGAACTCCCCAGTCTCACAAGAGCATCTTGCATGAAAATATAATTATTTATCACAGACTTCCTTATGGACACTTCAATAAAATGTGTAACTCACAGACATTTTTACGGAAGTGCGATCAGTTTAGGTTTGTCAGCGCAAGTCCATGAGAAACTGTGCTGTGGACACGCAGGCTCATTTCACTTCAGAACCTTACAGCCAGAAGAGAGGGGAGACTTTCACACCATTGGCCTGATTTGGCATTAATTTGACATTCAGATTGTAGAAAGAGAAGATGATAAAGCAATCACATTCCTGGCCTTGAGTGACAACAACCCAGTCTTCAGTCTTAGGTTGACAGCACTCTTGACACTGACTACAGTGCCCCTGTGCATGGACGATATAAATTCCTGACTGATTCCCCCTAGTCCCTGCCTGATTACCCCTCTATCCTTGACCAATTAGATCTTAATCCGTCATTGGCTGCAAGCAAGTCCTAGACAGGCTGACCTCAATTCTTGACGCATATACCCAAACCCCAGACTGCCAACAATAAGTGCCTAACTCGTTACATCTCTAGTCCTCAACTTACAGCAGACACTTTACAGTTGAATGTGTAATTAGTTAATAGCACACCTTCAATTTGGCACTGTATGGCACCAAATGTAGAAGCAACACAGAAGACAAATGGCACCGAAATATGCAATCCAAATTATTCTCTTGCATTTTTAGGTGCTAAAGAAATCTGTACACGTTTTAAAATGGTGGAGAGCCTCTGCCTCAGGACTGAGATTACCAATGTGTTTGTTGCTTCCGAGAACTGGACTGCATGCACAGTGAAACTAAGGTGCACTCTTAAAGATTTGAGGGCACTTTTCCCAGATGGCCCTTCTGTACAGTCACCTAGATTTACTTTGCTTTTAAGCCTCTCTTCACAATTCCTTAAACTAAGTAAAAATTGAACTTTGCAAATAGGACAATGGTGAACAATGAGCTCACCATATCACTCTTTATTTGTAGATTTATCTTCTACATTTTAGGACCTTAAGATTGTAGGATCCACATGTGAAACAGCCCCCCCCCCCCCAACCCTACACACACACACACCCTCGCCTCCTCTCCCTTATTTTACAATGCGAGCAAATACTGGTGGCCTCATTCCTTTGAAATCTTATATTACCCACAGGAGGCTTGACCTGAGCTCTCAGTCCCTTCCACCCCACCCCCCACCCTTCCTAGAGGCGGACCTGTGAGCTCCATTGAACACAAAGTTAACAGCAGCATCTGGGAGCTATCAGTCTGGTACTATGGGAAAGGAGGACTGCAGAACCTGCTCACTCCCCCTGACCTGCCTATCATCAGTGCATTCCTCAGCCAAACGTCTAATCCAAACATATTTTCTAACTCTTTAAATAACATGCCCCCATTCCCATGTGCACTACAGTAAGATTTTAACTCCTTCAAAGCTGATTTAACCCCTTTCGGAGCTTCTCCATCAACTATCATGATTTGAAAATATATTCCCGGAGGGAACATCAAGGTTTAGAATTTGTGTCCACACAATGTGTATTTTATCAGTATCATAGAATCACAGCGGAGTCAGGGAGAGGAGAACAGAGATAAGAGAATGCGTAAAAGAGCGAGGCTGAGAGTGGAGCTCGGAAATAAAACAGCGCGAGAAAGAACGAGACTGCGAGTGGAGCCAGGGAGATAAAAGAGCATGAGAAATAGTGAGGGTGTGATCTTCCGGCTTTGTTACATTTGGCTCAAGCGAAACGAGGCCGGGGAAGAGCAGGAGAGGCCAAAAACGGGAACCGCAGCAGGCAGCGAACAGTTTGCAATGCAATCAGCCCGCCCCCATAGGCGAATTTGGAATCTTGCCGTAGCGTGGCAAGAGTAGCCTCTAGCAGTGTGGCTGAAGGCAATCGCTGTGGGTAATATAAGCAAGTGGGCACGTGAGCACTTGACACGTGCCAAGTGGTTCCGGTTGGTAAGCAGGCTAAGTAGCATGTGGGAGTCATTGCCTAGCATTTCAATCAAACCTTGGTGCCTGGACACTGTATAGGAGTCAACACCATACATACAGCAGCTAACATCCGAGCACCCAGGGGATGACACACAGCTGCTGGGATATGACCACAGACGGAGGGTGGGTAGATGCCATGGGAAGGGGGGAGTTGCCTGGAGATACAGGCAAAAAGTCCGGGGGTCAGCCCGCATTGCAGAAGAAAGTGACAGAGGTATCATAATGTTTGTGCAAATGTGTGATGCAATACCCCATTTCTGATAGTACAGCACCCCCAAACCCATCAGCCCCGGGTAACTCTGTTCCAGAGGCTCAGCATCAGGCTGGGACCCAGCTGGGTCCAGGGATCCAGTAGACCTCCAACTGCTGTCTTTTCTGGGGCTCCTGTCTCCACCAGATGTATACAATCAGCAGTGTGGTGCTCACCAAATTGTGCCCCAGAAGCCTGACCACAAACATTTCCCACTGATGTGTGTGTATCTGCGCTGGTGGAGGGTGGGGATGACAGCTGTGTCATGACTATAACAGTTGCATCCTCGGAGCTCTCCTCCGAGGTCCTCTCCCCGGAGTCAGGAGAGGGGGCCGCCGGGATAGGCCAGCATCGTCGGCTGGAGGACCTGTGGGAGAATGGCCATGCGGTCAGTGGGAGGGACGGGTCAGTCAGTAAGGCAATTACTACTCACGTTTGACAGGTTCTCCAGGTGGAGCCTTGTGGTCCCTCACCTCTGCAGCGTCCTGCGTTAGGGGCGAGAAGCCTGTGAGGCCTCGTTGGGTGCACCAATTAACGTTGAATAGAGTTGCCGGCCTCGCTGTGCCGAGCGCCGGGAAACTCGCGGCAATTCCTGCTCGCTACAGCACTTGGAATTTTTTCCGGAGAATCGTGCCCTGAGACTGACAGCGGAGCCAGGAAGATAAAAGAGTACGAGAAAGAACGAGACTGAGAAGGGAGCTGGAGAGTAAAAGAGCGTGAGAAAGAGTGAGACTCAGAGCAGAGTGATTACTTGGCGTTTCAAGCTCCTGAGAGTGACGTCAGGATTCAATAGTTACACAGGAACGTGGACTTAGCTAATTGTGTGAATGCAGTCAGGTAAGTATTTATTACATTTATCACTTATAGATTGTAAGGTCTATATTTTGTGGTCTACAGTTTGTAAGGGCTACATTCTTTCATAAGAATGACCAGAGAAGGATCCTAGAATAATTGATATTATTTGATTTTAAGAACCTTCCAAAGGATTTAATTTTAAGGGGTAAATAATAGCAGGAGAGCTCAGTGCTCTCTGTGGGAAACGGGGAACATTTCCAGTGGCCGCATGTGTGCAGCAAGTGTCTCCAACTGCAGCTCCTGGAAGCCTGGGTCTCGGAGCAGGAGCTGCGGCTGGGGACACTGTGGAGCATCCATGAGGTGGAGAGTATCGTGAACAGCAAGTATAGAGAGATGACAGGCTAAGACTCCACAGACAGGAAAGGAATGGGTAACCACAAGGCAGAGCACAAGGACTGGGCAGACAGTGCAGGAATCTGCTGGCCATTCCACTGCAAATCAGAAACAACACTTTGGATACTGTTGGGGGGAATGGCCTCTTAGGGGAAAGCAGCAACAGCCAATTGCACTGCATGACCTCTGGCTCTGTTGCACAGGGGAAGAATAAAAGGTGTGGGAATGCAATAGTTATAGGGGATTTAATTGTCAGGGGAATAGATCGGCATTTTTGTGGCCACAAATGGGACTTCAGGATGATATCTTTCCTCCTTGGTGTTAGCATCAAGGATGTCTGAGAGCAGCGACAGGACATTCTGGAGGGGGACAGCGAACAGTCAATGGCCGTGATACACATTGGTACAAACAACATGGGTGAAAAAAGGAATGATGTCCTAAAAGCAGAATATAGGGAGTTCGGAAGTACTTTGAAAAGTAAGAACTCAAAAGTAGTGATCTCAGGATTACTACCAGTGTCACGTGCTAGTCGGAGCAGAAATAGCAGGACTGACGGTGGCAGCCATGGAGTGGACACACACAGGGCAACTCCTGGTCGGAGGCGTTGGTTTGAGCTCTTTTAACCCGAAAGCAGGGGAATGTCAACAGGAACGTGTAGCTGAAGGCGTGGAGGAGAAGTTCCCGCCCGCCATGAGTGGCGTGTCTGCTGGTTATCAGACCCGGCAGAAGAAGGTTAAAGACCCGGCCAAGGAGCTGGAGGAGACGTGTGGTGCAGTAGCAATTGGTAAGATGGTGGAGGAGGAAGGGTTGTCACAAGTTGGAAACCCGCAGATGGAGCAGTTGATGGTGTTTATTAGAGAGGAGTTCCGCCAGCAGCGAAAGGAGATGAATGAGGATCGGTCAAACGCCATCGAGGGGACGGTATCATCTCTGAAAAGATCAATGGAGAGAGTCGAGCAGTGTTTGGAGGCACAGGGGCTGCAGATCCGGGAGATGGAGAAGGTAATGTATCATAGTGATCGGGTAGTGGCACTGGAGGCGAGGGGGGGGGGCCTCCTGTGGGGACCTTTCTCTCAAGTGGGGTGATTTTGTTCTTCTAATTGTTTACTAAGGGGCAATAAGTTTGTAAGGCGGCAACTGCCTACCCCCCTCCCCCGCCATTTGTGATGTTTTTCTTTTTAGAGGGGGGTGACCTGTGGATCTGTCTTTGTTTGTGTGGGAGAGTGTGGCGTCCACAGGGAGCCATTTGCACAGACCAGGGAGTGAAGGGTGGGCGGAGGGGAGATAGGAAGGGCCTTCAGGCAGGAGCTACCACACCAACAGGTAATACTGGTGCACGGAAATGAGGTGGGGGAGGTGGCTGCGGGAATGGCTAAGTGGGGGTTGGGGATGGGGAAGGGGTTGTGGGGAAGGGTAGGGCGAGGGGGGATGCGACGTTGGAGTAGGAATGGGATCATGGGCGGAGAAGGAGACCATCTTGAATGGGTCCAGTTTCGGGCAAAATTAAAGGAGACCAGAATTGGAAGGGGAAGGTGGCAGGCAGCAGAGGGGAATGGAGGTGCAAGCCTCCCATAAGGTTTGTAACATGGAATGTACGGGAGCTAAACGGACGATGAAGAGGTCTCGGGTCTTCGCGAACCTGAGGAGCTTGAAGGCTGGGGTGGTCTTTCTGCAGGTTCAGGAGAGGATGGGTGGGTCGGGTATTCCACTCGGGGTTTGATTCAAAGTCGCAGTGGGTGGCCATCCTGTTGAGCAAAAGGACGGGGTTTGTAGGTGCCAAAGAAATGCGGGACCCGGGGGGGATACAGGTGAGAGTGAGCGGGGTGTTGGAGGGGAAGTTAGTGGTGTTAGTGAATGTTTATGTGCCGCATTGGGATGACGTGGGGTTTGTGAAGGGGTTGCTGGGAGGAATTCCAGACCTGGACATGCATCAATTGATTATGGGGGGTGATTTTAACTGCGGGCTGGAACCGAGAGTGGACAGGTCGAGCCCTAAGTCAATGGGAAGTTTGAGGATGGCGACGGGGCTGGGAGGGTTTATGGGAAGGATGGGAATGGTGGATCTGTGGATAGGAACCCGGAGGCGGGAGAGTACTCCTTCTTCTCGCACATGTACAAGGTATACTCCAGAGTTGGCTTTACAGAGAGCCGAGTGGTGTTGATGGGGATGGTGGGAAATATGCGGGAATCGCGATCTCAAGACCATGCGCCGCACTGGTTGGAGGTTAGATATTGTGCGAGGCAGGAGCAGAGGCCAGGATGGAGGTTAGACTCGGGGCCAGACAAAGGATTCTGTTAGAAGGTGCGGTCGGTGATCAGAGACTATGTGGAGTTGAATCAGAATGGGCAGGTATCGGCAGGCACATTTTGGGAGGCGTTGAAGGCGGTTGTTCGGGGGAAGGGTATCTCATTCAAAGCACACAGATATAGGACGAGGAGGGAGCAGTATGGACGGTTGTTGGACAAGGTAGTTGAGGTGGACAGGAAATATTTGAGTTTCCCAAGGAAGGGTTGACGAAGAGAAAGAAGTTACAGAGGCAGTTTGACAGGTTGACAATGGGGAAGGCAGTGGGGCAGCTACAGAGGGCCTGAGAGGTGCAGTATGAATATGGAGAGAGGGCGAGCCGTGTGCTATCACATCAGCTATGGAGGCAGGCCGTGTCTAGGGAAATTCTGAGAGTACGGACAGGGAAAAGGGAGGTAGTGTCGGAGCCGGGGAAGATTAACGAGTCGTTCAGGAAGTACTATGGGAAGTTATGTAGTGCCGATCTGGGTGGTGAGGAAAGAGATATGGGGCGGTTTTTAAATGGGCTGGAATTCCCAAGGCTGGATGAGGAGAGGAGGCAGGCGCTCGAGGAGCCGCTATGGCTGAGAGAGGTGATGGAAAACATAAAAGGGATGAAGTCGGGGAAGGTGTCGGAAATGCCGGAGCTGATGGAGGGGAGGAAGGCCGACGTTGTGGCCTTCGCCTCTCTAGTTGCCTGGTGAAAGATTCTGTTGGAATAGCGGTCAACAACGCCGCCGGGGGTGGCGGCCTGGCTGGAGGACCTGCATGACTTTCTCCGGCTGGAAAAAATTAACTTTGAATTGAGGGGTTCAGCAGAGGGCTTTGAGATAGGGTGGGGACTGTTCATGACCGTGTTTGAGGAATTGTCCGTCGCAGTGGTGGTGGTGGGGGTGGGGGGGGGGAAGTGAAGGCTGGGAGGGGGTGAAAAGGGGAAAAAACTTGCACAAACTGTGAACTGTGATGTGTGGAGAATGCTCTTTGATTTATTTATGTTTTAGTACCGTTGAATATGTTTGGAATAAAATACATTTTAAAAAGGGGTGGCACGGTGGTTAGCACTGCTGCCTCACAGCTCCGGGGTCCCGGGTTCAATTACGGCCTCGGGTGACTGTCTGTGTGGAATTTGCACTTTTTCCCCGTGTCTGCGTGGGTTTCCTCTGGTTTCCTCCCACAGCCGAAAGATGTGCAGGTTAGCTGGATTGGCCATGCTCAATTGCCCCTTAGTTTCCAAAAGGTTAGGTGGAGTTACAGGGTTATGGGGATAGGGTGGAGACATAGGGTGCTCTTTCCATGGGCCGGTGCAGACTGGATGGGCTGAATGGCCTCCTTCTGCACTATAAATTCTATGATTCTATGAAAAGAGCAGAAATAGCAGGATGCATCAGATGAATATGTGACTGGAGAGCTGGTGTGAGGAGGAGGGGTTCAGAATCCTAGGAATTGGGACCAGTTTGGGGGGAGATGGGACTTGTACAAACTGGACGGGTTGCACCTGTGCAGGACTGGGACTGATGTCCTGGGGGAAATATTTGCTGGAGTGGTTGGGGTGTTGTTAAAGTTAAATGGCAGGGGGATGGGAACCTAAGCAAAAGTCAGAGGACGGGGAAACACAGACAAGAACAAAAGACAGAAACGGGAATAAGAAAAGTGACAGGCAGAGAGGGCAGCATGGTAGTGTAGCCATCTAAGAGGGTCATCTGCAAAGGACCTTGGGAATTATGGCCAACCCAGGACTCAGACAGATACAGACGCTATGTGTATTTGAAACACAGGTAACCAGACCTGATCAACACCCCCCGCTCGTTTACATTTTAATGGCCCATTTCCCAATACAATAGAACTCCAATCAGCCAACCGATACAGCCACAGACTGATCGGCGCCACTTCCTTTACTCAGAGAGCCCAACTGCCAAGGTCAATGACCGCTATGGACCCGCCCAGCTACCAAGGTACCCGCCCCTTTATTGGCCAAAATTGAAGACAGTGATCAGAGCCCTGTCGAACTATTGGGTCCAAGGTTAAGGACTGCCCCAAAGAGCGCGAAATCCCCGAGGGATAAAAGAGAGCACAGCTATTTGTTCTGTCTCTTTTGGATCCGGCCTATGCCAAACCAATTGTAGCAGGAACAACCAGCCAACAACAATCGCTACCTGACGGATGAGCCCAGCAGAGACAGAGCCGCTTTCTTCGAACCAGCCAAGTGAAATCCAGAAAAAGGCCTTATCCATTTGCACAGTGCCGGTCGCCCTGAAGTTAAGTATAGGTTATTGCAGCTGATAGGTGTAGTTTAACTCGTAGTAGATATTGTGTTTGCATGTCGAGGTAACCCTTGTGTGTATAAAAAAAACATCTTTGGAACTAACTAACTTGTGTGGTCATTTGATCAATATAAGGGAAGGCTTGTGGTTCACTAACATTATCATGAATATTAGCAACAGTATCAGCTACGCTGTTGGGATTGAAAATGGGCAACAATAGCGTAGTGGTTAGCACAGTTGCTTCACAGCTCTAGGGTCCCAGGTTCGATTCCCGGCTGGGTCACTGTCTGTGCGGAGTCTGCGCGTTCTCCCCGTGTGTGCGTGGGTTTCCTCCGGGTGCTCCAGTTTCCTCCCACAATCCAAAGATGTGCGGGTTTGGTGGATTGGCCACGCTAAATTACCCTTAGTGTCCAAAAAATGTTAAGTGGGGGTTACTGGGGTGTAGGGATAGGGTAGCAGTAGGGTGTTCTTTGTTAGGGCCGGTGCAGACTCGATGGGCCGAATAGCCTCCTTCTGCACTGTAAATTCTATGATTCAGTGATCAAGGGCCAGAATCACACAGAGCCACAGTGAAAAATAATGGAAACAGGATAAGGAATGATAAAACAGCAGCCTTATGGCTTTGTGCCTTAATGAAATGAAATGAAATGAAAATCGCTTATTGTCACAAGTAGGCTTCAAATGAAGTTACTGTGAAAAGCCCCTAGTCGCCAAATTCTGGCGCCTGTTTGAGGAGGCTTGTACGGGAATTGAGCCTTGCTGCTGGCCTGCCTTGGTCTGCTTTAAAAGCCAGCAAATTAGCCCCGTGCCAAACCAGCCCCAGGGAGTGTGGAGCATTCACAATAAGGTGGATGAATTACTCACGTAAATAGATGTAAATGGGTATGTCAAGTCAGGATTACGGAAAGATGGCTGCAGAGTGACCAGGGATGGGAATTGAACATCCAGGAGTATTCAGTATTTAGGAAGGACGGACAAAAAGGAAATGCGGTGGAGTTGCATTGCTGGTTAAAGAGGAAATTAATTCAATAGTGAGAATAGATACAATATCAAATCTGTATGGATGGAGCTGAGAAACACCAAGGGAAAAAACATTTTCCTACAATCGACAATAGTTTTGTGGTCATCATTAGGCTCTTTTATTTCAGATTATTATTTTTTAATTTAATTCAAATGTCACCATCTGCAGTGCTGGGATTTGAACCTGGTTGTATATCGATCCTCAATCTGTAGTGGTGATGTTGGGGGTGGTGTTAATAAGGAAATTAGAGACGCATGGAATAAAGAAGCATCTGTAATTATGGGTGACTTTAATCTGCATATAGATGGGGCAAATCAAAGTCGTCACAATACAGTAGAGGAGGAATTCCTGGAGTGTATACGGGATGGTTTTTTGGACTAATATGTTGAGGAACCAACTAAAATACTTAGCCCCCTACTCTACTCCCTGTACACACACGACTGCGTGGCAAAATTTCGTTCCAACTCCATCTACAAGTTTGCTGATGATATGACCATAGTGGGCCGGATCTAGAATAACGATGAGTCAGAATACAGGAGGGAGATAGAGAACCTAGTGGAGTGGTGTAGCGACAACAATCTCTCCCTCAATGCCAGCAAAACTAAAGAGCTGGTCATTGACTTCAGGAAGCAAAGTACTGTACTCACTCCTGTCAGCATCAACGGGGCCGAGGTGGAGATGGATAGCAGTTTCAAATTCCAAGGGGTGCACATCTCCACCAAGAAAGCACAACAGGCCCTATACTTCCTCAGGAAACAAAGGAAATTCGGCATGTCCACATTAACCCTTACCAATTTTTACAGATGCACCATAGAAAGCATTCTATCTGGCTGCATCACAGCCTGGTATGACAACTGCTTGGCCCAGGACAGCAAGAAACTTCAGAGAGTCGTGAACACCGCCCAGTCCATCACTCAAACCTGCCGCCCATTCATTGACTCCATCTACACCTCCCGCTGCCTGGGAAAAGCGGGCAGCAGAATCAAAGACCCCATCCCACCCGGCTTACTCACTCTTCCAACTTCTTCCATCGGGCAGGAGATACGGAAGTCTGAGAACACACAAGAATAGGCTTAAAAACAGCTTCTTCCCCGCTGTTACCAGACTCCTAAATGACCCCTTTATGGACTGACCTCATTAACACTCCACCCTGTATGCTTCATCCGATGCCAGTGCTTATAGTTACATTGTATACCTTGTGTTGCCCTATTATGTATTTTCTTTTATTCCCTTTTCTTCCCATGTACTTAGTGATCTGTTGAGCTGCTCGCAGAAAAATACTTTTCACTGTACCTCGGTACACGTGACAATAAACAAATCCAATCCAATCCAGTCCAATCCAAGAACAGGCCATCCTAAACTGGGTATTGTGTAATGAGAAAGAAATAATTGGCAATCTAGTTGTGCGAGGCCCCTTGGGGATGAGCAACCATAATATGATAGAATTTAGTGAGAGGGCCGAACTGAAGGAAATCAGTATTAGTCAGGAAATGGTGCTGGGGAAACTGATGGGATTGGTGGCCAATAAATCCCCAAAGCCTGATTATCTATATCCCTGAGTATTTAAAGCAATGGCCCTCAAAATAGTGGATGCATTGGTCATCATCTTCCAAGATTCTATAGACTCTGGAAAGTTCTTACAGATTTGACGGCAGCTAATGCAACCCCACTATTTAATAATGGAGGTTGAGAGAAAACAGGCAATATAGACCAGTCAGCCTGACATTGGTAATAAGGAAAATGCTAGAGTCCGGCATAAAAGATTTAACAGCAGAGCACTTGGAAAACAGTAGCAGGATTGGACAAAGTCAGCATGAATTAATGAAGGGTATGCTTGACAAATCTCCTGGAATTCTTTGAGGATTTTTGTTTAATATATTAGTTCATGGGATGTGGGCGTGCAGGCTGTGCCAGCATTTATTGCCCATCCCTAATTGCCCTTGAAGGGGAAGTTCAGAGTCAACCACATTGCCGTGG
Organism: Scyliorhinus canicula; assembly: GCF_902713615.1. Lineage (NCBI taxonomy): Eukaryota > Metazoa > Chordata > Chondrichthyes > Carcharhiniformes > Scyliorhinidae > Scyliorhinus > Scyliorhinus canicula. Next base: position 31,185,437 of record NC_052146.1, on the reverse strand, counting down.
GTCTGGAGTCATATGCAGGCCAGACCAGGTAAGGGTGGCAGAATTCCTCCCCTAAAGACATTCATGAACCAGATAGGTTTTCACAACAATGGACAATGGTTTTGTGGTCATCATTGGACTCTTAATTCCAGATTATGGGCGGGAACTCTCAGGCCATGACGGGCCGGAGAATCACCGGGGCAGCCCGAGAATCCTGCCACGCCGCACCGACGCCGGGGCGCAATTCTCCGCGGACCAGAGAATCTCCCGCCAGTCGTGCGGTGCGGTCCATGCGGCGCCAGTCAGGCACTGCTGAAAAAGCCCCCAGCGTTGATTCTCTGGTACTCGATGGGCCGAACTCGGACGAGTCCCGCCGGCGTAGTTCTAATCTGATACCACCCGGCGGAAGCTCAGACTCGCGGCCATGGTGGTGGTCCTGGGGGGGAGCGGGGGGAAACTGAACTCTGGAGGGGGCCTCAGCGGTGGGCAGGCCCGCGATCGGGGGCCACCGATCGGCGGGCCATCACGAACAGAGGAGGACCTACCTTCCTCCGCGCGGGCCACTGTCTCCATCCACCATGTCAGCGTCGCCCGTGCCGAAGTGGGAAGCCGCACGCATGCGCAGCCTGGGCAGCAGGGCCCCGTTGGCAGCCAAAGCTGCGGGACGCACGCCGGGGCTGTGCTAGCCCCCTGGAGAATGGAGAATCACCCCGGACTTTCTTGGAAAATGTCCGCAGTGATTCTAGCCCGTTTTCTGGCAGGCGTGGGGACTCAGTCCGCAAAAGGGAGAATTTTTAAAATTGAATTCAAATTTCACCATCTGCAGTGGTGGGATTGGAACCTGGTGCCCCAGAGCAGTACCCTGGGTCTTTGGATTACTAGTCCAGTGACAATACCTTGATGTCACCACCTCTCCGCTAACAAGTAGAGCTGATGAGTGGAAGCCAGCCAATGTGTTTATTTTGACCTTTAGACGGCTTTCGTCAATGTCCCACATAAGAGACTAGCGTATAAAATTAAAGCACATGGGATTGGGGGTAGTGTATTCAGTTGGATAGAAGAAGACAGGAAAGAGTTGGAATAAACAGCACTTTTTCTAAGTAGCAGGCAGTGATTAGTGGGATGCCTGTGCAAGGACCCTGGCTACTCACAATATATATTAATGATTTAGATGAGGGAACTATGATCACCAAATTTGCAAATGGCACAAAACTGGGTGGGAGGATGTGCTGTGAAAAGGAGGCAGAGATTCGTCAGTTTAAATTGAACAAGTTGAGTGAGTGGGTGAATGAATGGCAGATGCATTATAATGTGGATAAATGTGAGGTTATCCACTCGCAGCAAAAATAGAAAGGTAGATTATTATATGAATTGCTATAGATTGAGAGAGGGGAATGAGCAATGAGATCTGGGTGTCTATTTGCTGAAGGTAAGCATGCAGGTGCAGCAGGCGGTAAAGAAGGGAAATGGTATGTTGGCCTTCATAGCGAGAGGATTTGAGTACAGAAGCAGGGATGTCTTGCTGCAGTTACACAGGGCTTTGTTGAGACCACGCCTGGCATATTGTGTGCCATTTTGGTCTCTTTATCTGAAGAAGGATGTTGTTGCTATCGAGGGAGTGTAGCGACATTTTAGCAGACTGATTCCTGGTAGGGTGGGACTGATGTATGAGGAGAGACTGAGTCGGTTAGGATTAAATTCACAGAAGTTTAGAAGAATGAGAGGGATCTCGTATAAACCCATAAAATTCTAATAGAGTGAGACAGGGTAGTTGCAAGAAAAATGTTAGCAATGGAAGGGGAGTCCAGAACCAGGGATCACAGTCTGAGGATGCAGGGTAAACCATTTAGATGAGGAGAAATGTCTTCACCCAGATAGTGATGAGCCTGTGGAATTCGATGCCATAGAAAGCAGTTGCCAAAACATTGTTGGCAGGATTGGCCTTTTGGGAGACTATTTTCGTCAATCTCGCGTAGTGGCTGCAGACTGTGTCCAGCGTAGCTACTGCCACGGAAAACTGCCAGTGAATGGGGGGGGGGGGGGGGGGGGGGGGGGGCAATTGGGGGGGGGGGGTCCAATGGAGGGTTTCCATTGTCCGTGGAGGGGTTTTCCTGCATCTGTGAAGGGGGACTTCCAATGTCTGGCTGGGGGGGTGGGTGGGGGGGGGGGGGGGGTGAGGGCATGTGTGTGGGGGGTGGCTGTACCCATGGTGTTGGAGGAGGCAGTGCGGGAGGGGGGTATTCTTTTTTTAAATTTGTGTTTTAAATCACGGAGTGCTTGTTTTCAAATCTCGTGAAAGCCGATGTTGGCAGGGCAGGTTCATTCAGCATCCCCCCACCAGCCTGACCACACGGGATCCGGCTCCTTGGCCTTTTTGTCTCCTTGGCCTTAAGCGTCAAAAAATATGGCCGCCGGCTCCACTGCCGACTTTGTTGGCACTTGGACAAAAATGATTGAATTCCTCCTGGTTCACTGTGCTTCTCTCTCTCCACAGATGCTGCCAGACCTGCTGAGTATTTCCGGAAGTTTAAAATTTTATTGTAGAGTTCCAGCATCTGCAGCATTTTGTTTATAGAGCCTCGTCTACAAAGATCCACCTTTATTATGCAAACAGAACCTGCTCCCCAGAACGCCCCCCCCCCCCCCACCCCCCCCCCCCCCCCCCCCCCCCCCCCCCCCCCCCCCCCCCCCCCCCCCCCCCCCCCCCCCCCCCCCCCCCCCCCCCCCCCCCCCCCCCCCCCCCCCACGCCAACCCACCTCCCTCCCTCTCACCCACCTAACACACCCAATTGATTTGACGGAATGACAGCATCACGTGTCTACTTCGGCACAGCAACAGAGCCAGGACCTCAGAACTTCTGGGCAGAAATGGTTGCTTCTTTCAGTGCAACGTGCTCTGTACCACAGCTGCTGCAGTGCCGGACGAAGTGGATTGTAGGGACAGTTACAGATCAATCACAGTGTTTGGAGAAATTCAGGAGCCGCTCGAGTGCTCCCTGTGCGTCCATGTCAGCGTACCTAGCATAGGCAGGATGGGGGAGTGTCGTTTGTATTTTGGATTTCGAAGTGTCGTGCCTTTTTTCTCTGCGCACAGTTTTTTGTTTCTACCCCATCAGAAACTGGAACAAAAAATACTTCACATTTTTGTGCGGTGAGGTTAGAGGGAGAGCGTTATTTGAAACCTCCAGCAGCTCGCTGAAGGCTCAGTTAAGTGGAGGCAGCAGCGACATGAATCTAAAGACCTATCCCCAGAAAGAAAACAAATACTTCCCCTTTCCGGAATGGCTCGGGAGGTAAACGTCCCACCAGGTGAGACACCCAAACCAGATGTTAGCCCGGTTCAATTTCCAGCCTGCACCGAATTAGCTGAACTCAGCTAGGGCAGCAGATGTGACACTATCGGGTTCCCAGTCGGCAGACTGAACAGGCTAGGTCTCCTTTTACTAGAAAAGAGAAGGTGGAGGGCTGACCCAATCAAGGTCTTTAAAATTATGAACCGAATTGATGGAGTAAACATATGAAGGAAGCTTCCACTTGTGGGAGAATCCAGGGGCTGGTTTAGCACAGGGCTAAATCGCTGGCTTTGAAAGCAGACCAAGGCAGGCCAGCAGCACAGTTCAATTCCCGTACCAGCCTCCCCGAACAGGCGCCGGGATGTGGCGACTAGGGGCTTTTCACAGTAACTTCACTTGAAGCCTACTTGTGACAATAAGCGATTTTCATTTTTATTTCATTTCAGGACGCAGGATCAGAAATATAACTCGATCACCGATAAATCCAATAAGGAATTCAAGAGAAACCTCTTTAACCAGAGAATAGTTAGAATCATAGAATTTACGGTGCGGAAGGAGGCCATTCAGCCCATCGAGTCTGCACCAGCCCTTGGAAAGAGAACCCTAATTAAGCCCACACTTTCTCCCTATTCCCATAACCCAGTAATCCCATCTAACCTTTTGGACATTAAGGGGCAATTTATCATGGCCAATCCACCTAACCTGCACCTCTTTGGACTGTGGGAGGAAACCGGAGCACCTGGAGGAAACCCACGCACACATGGGGAGAATGGAATTAAACACAGGTCCCTGGAGCTGTGAGGGAACAGTGCCAACCACTGTGCCACCGTGCCTCCGGTGTTCTGTGCTTGCTTACGTGAGTTTTTTGCTATTGATGCTCACTGTCCTTGATTAGTTAAGCTTGGATGTGGACTCAGAGAGAAGTAAACAAAGCTGCAGAAAGAGCTGGAAGCTAGAGGTAGAAGCATGGAGTAGACATTTTCACGCACTGTGAATTAAACCTGTTGCACACATAGTACCCAGTGCCATCACTGCGCATATCTGAGGTATAAAATATACAACAGTTCCTACTGAATCTGCTTCTAGACAGTGCATTCCAGACCACTTTGTGTGAAAAGAAAATCTCTTCTTTGCATTCAATAAATCTTTTTTTGACCTGTTTAAGAGTGGTGACCTGGGGCAGCTTTATTAATACAGCTGAGATTCTGTTCACCACAAAAAGAAAGAAGCATTTAATTTGTTTTTGCTCTTCCCAAATCTTTTTTTCTAATTTTCTTTTTTTCTTTTTCATTAATTTTTCCAATTAAGGAGCAATTTAGCGTGGCCAATCCACCTCCCCTGCACATCGCTCTTCCCAGATCGGAACTCAGTAAGAGAGTCAGCAGGGCTGCTGGATGAGATACAGGAGGACGCTGGATAAAGCATTGGACATCTGCTAGATGAGCTACTGCAGGGCTGGTGGACAAGACATTATGGAGCTGCTGCTACCTGTGGAAAGAGACTTCCACTCGTTACTGGGAGGAAGTCCCGCCTTGGAAACAACCGGCTAATCTAATTCACTGGCGGCTCTCCAATGACTCCAGGAACAGCGCTGCAGTGGTATTGCAGCTAGCTGCCTAAGACTAACTGTCAGGAATTTATATTGAGGAACTTGTAATGACAAAAGATGGGGCAAATGGCCTAGGCACATATAAGGGGAAGCTAGAGATGCAATGAGGGAGAAAGAAATAGAAGGATATATTTTCCGTGTTTAATGACGTTGGGTGCTGGAGCAATTGGGCTGAATAGCATGTTTATGCATTCCACATTCTATGAACCTCTGGGAAATCCTGATTATAATAATAATATAATAATCTTTATTGTCACAAGTCGGCTTACATTAGCATTGCAATGAAGTTACTGTGAAAAGTCCCTTGCCGCCACATTCCGGCGCCTATTCGCGTACACAGAGGGAGAATTCACAATGTCCAATTCACCTAACAGCATGTTTTTCGGGACTTGTGGGAGGAAACCGGAGCACCCGGAGGAAACCCATGTAGACACGGGGAGAATGTGCAGACTCCGCACAGACAGTGACCCAAGCCGGGAATTAAACCTGGGACCCTGGCGCTGTGAAGCAACAGGACGCAAGGTGTGTATCTGTGTGTGCGTGTCTTTGTGTGTGTTCCTGGATGAGTGAGTGGAGGACACGCAATCCCTGCAGAACTGCACCCTGACAAATGATGAGATTCAGTCCCTTGAGAAGGGAGAGGAAGAAAGAGAAAATAAAACTTGTCTCTTAAAGGAAAGCTTTCAGATCTAAATAAGTACTGGTGATTCTCCTGGCATTCACAGCTGGGAGTTGCCAATAGAATTGCCCACATGCAGCCAGTCAAAACACGTGCAAATGTGGGGTTACAGCACTTGCCTGTCAAAAGAGCAGATTGGGCAGCACAGAGGCTCCTCTGGTCCAAAGACTGGCTCCTTTACAAAGTAATTGAATGTCTTTAGGTAAAAAAAAACACTTTAACGCACTTGTCACAAAGCCTCTGCACGGGTCAAGATGGCCCTCGCTCCTAAGTGACAGGTCCCAGTCTTGTTTTCAGTGGGAGAACCACAAGTGGTTTCTGCCGATTAATTGCTGGCAGCACTCTCACCACAAACACCAGACACCTCAGTGACAGCCAGCTGATTTATTACAGCCCACATCCACACAACAAAATCAATCAGCTCTTAGCTCACCATCGGAATCGTCACCACCCACTAAACAGGTTCCTAAAATAAAACATACATGCGCACAGACAGACAGACACACACACACACACACACACACGGCTTCAGAGTAATTTATAGTACTCATACTTATGTGTAGGGAACTGGTCCGGGAATACAATCACAGAGAGCAGCTCCTTTGTAAACTAGGTAAAATGAGATGGAAAGGATTTCAGGCATCAGGAATAACAGAAAATAAATAAGAAGATGGTAGAGTTTGAGCATCATAAAATCACGCCGGTTTTGGGAAGTTTATTTTCCTCACATTCCTACTCAATTTCATTTGCCTATTACTGAATGTAAAATATGCCATTAACCAGCACGAGCAGGCAGCATTTTCAACTGCAATTCCTTTCAAATTTAAAACATACTCCTTGCTGTATCCAAGAGGAGTGACCTGATGCAGTTTGGTTAATACATTTGAAAATTGTTTAAGCACAAAAAGTAAGCATCTTACCACCGATTACTTGATTTTAAATTACTGAAAATAACTTTTTTTTTTAAAAACTAGACTAAACAGTTTGCTGGTTACATTAGCGTGCACTAATCATTTTTTTCAATAAATTTAACAAAACGTATACTCAAAAGCTATTAGTGCCTTTGAACCTTAAAAACAACAGATTGATTCTTAAAAGGCTCTTAAAGAAGGGAAATTAGAGGAAACTTGATTTGTTCAGCACATGGCAAGCTATGTGGACGGCCCAACTTCGAGCCTGATTTTGCTTAAAATAGTGCAAAAGATTGTGGAGACCTGAATTGCGCTGAATATTATTGGTACTTAAAATTCCACACTCTTCTGTTCAGACACATTGTTGTTAGAGAAAAGAGCACAAGTTAGCAGAAGGTTCAGGCCATTCCCTTTGCTGATTGGGAATAATTTCCAATTGATCCGTGATTAAATGTGACACTTCGACACACTAAATGCAATTGAGAAGGCAGGGAGTAAATGCTCGAAATACACAGCCGACAGGAGCCTCTGTAGTAGTTCTTGACTATGTGTGTTTTACTTTGTACCCATTGGAGACTTACATCCTTGCTGCCTGGGTGGTAATCTGGTGGAATGGATTATTGTCCTTCACACACTACAGTGAAGGCTCTGCATAGTCTGGTTGACCCATTCCCCAAGTATAACTGGGAGCTTAATACAAGAGAGCTAAAGATTCCAATGAGCGCCCTTCACATCAGGGACACCATTGTAACTGTGTCAGTTGCCTTTTAAACAGGGTCCTTGCAGCCACCAAGGGTTCATTTATCTCGTCAGTTCAGTGTAAGGTTGATGGAGCAGACTTTCACCTGTCGCATGACTCAATCCTGACTCCTGCCAATTTCCCAGCAGTTGAGGTCATTTTGATATTTTAGATAGGTTTCCAAAAGGATTCACTCAGGGAACCCACTGTTCAGGATGGAGGGAAGTTATTGCAGTAAACTTTGAGTCCTTACTGCACCTTACTGAGCTCGCTGTATCCAGGGAAGCCAAAGAGGAAATTTTAATATTTCAGAAAGGGAAAGAAGAAAACAATTATGGGTCTGAGGAAGTTCAAGTAGTCCTTGCTTGGGGAATTCTAAATCTCCTCAATCTCATATCATGGCTACATTCCAGGAATGCATGGCATTCCGAGAGTCCATTGTCACTAAGGCACAAACTGAAGGACATCGGTCATGAAATAGTCAAATTACATGCATATAGTTAGAACACGCTAACCAATATTTGATGCTCCGCATGTTACAATCGCTGTGATGGATTCATAAATCAAAATAACTAAATTTACCAATGAACGCCAAAGAAGAAATTTCCATCATGTTTTCAATTTTTGTAACTTTTACTTTAACATGAATCCAAATCAATGTAAATTAAACCTGAATGAACAGGTGAATCATACTTCAAATAAAAAGGTAAATTTCACTTTAAATAGCAATACAAAATAGATACGCCTTAAACAACCACAAGCATTCCCCTTCAGCATGTGTGGCATTATTTAGCTACACTGTTCCACAATATGCTGTTCCATAATCGGGCAGGGTAGGCCAGGGGTCCTATCTGACAACGGCTTTCATCTTTGAGTTTCATGGCTACAATTATCATCTGTGCAGCATATTTCTATGAACCCTCTATCCCTTGGGTCGCAAAAGTCCCGATGGTGTCGCTTTCCAGAGGTCTTTATCAAATGGCCAATCAATAAAACCTTAGTTCACAGTTTGGCCACATCTGGAAAAACACCCAGCTCTTTAGCATATCCGGGATATCCTCACAGCTTTCTGGGTTTTGGGCCTTTTTAGCCCGATTGTACGTTGGCTCTAAGAGCTCCTGGCTCGTTTTCTGCAAACTGATAAACTGACCTCTTCCTGAGAGTAATGTGCTTATTCTCCTCACAAACATTTGGTGTGTTCCTCTTTCTGTCTCTGCCTGCTTTCTCTTTGTGTCTGCATCTGGACCTTCGTCCTCCGGCTCCTCTGCTTGTAGATCTCCTTTGTGTCTGCAGCTCTCCTTTGTGCCTGCCAGTCACATGGCTGCTCGCCTTAACTTCCTTCCTGTTGGTACTGCTTTCAGGCCAAGGGGTGCCAGATCACAGAGATTAGTATTTTTTATTATCCAAGAAAAATACAATTGATTTGAGAAGGCACGGTGGCACAGTGGTTAGCACTGCTGCCTCACAGTGCCAGGGACCCGGGTTCAAATCTTTGCTTGGGTGACTATGTGGAGTTTGCACTTTCCCCCCGTATCTGCATGGGTTTCCTCCGGGTGCTCCAGTTTTCTCCCACAGTCCAAAGATGTGCAAATTAGGTGGATAGGCCATGCTAAATTGCCCCTTAGTGTCCAGGGATATGCGGGTTAAGTGTGGTTCCAGGATTGCAGGGATAGAGTGGGAGCTTGGTTCGGGTGGTCTTTGAGAGGGACGATGCAGACTCGATGGGTCGAATGCCCTCCAGTGCAGGAGCACTGTCGAGATTCTATGATTCTAATTTTACAATTGATGCAATAAACATCACTTTACACATTCTTTAAAACAGTTACAGATTCCACAGACATTTTAAAGAAATTACACATTTTCCTTAGTGGGCTCCATCTGGGTCAAAGGTCGTCACACGTGCTTCAATCCCAGTGGGAGATTGCAGAAGTACTTTTAGGTGGCGGAGAGATTTTCATCCCCTGCTTTCCCCACATATACTCAAAAACAAGTGGACAGATATGGAAAAATCTACCCCCTTCATCTCATCAGTCTCAGCTGAATTCAAATCCAGACCTTAGAGGTGAACACCCCAATATCTAACCAATTGTGCCAGCTTGTTTCTCACCAGCAGTAAATGCAGCGTGTGATATTGAGCCCCCTAATTCTTTTTAAGCACCTTTTAAAGGCAATCTCTGAGGCTATGGCCATATCAGATGTTCAGAGATGGGCTGCAGATATGGTCAATGATGAAATCTCTTTCTTAATGCTTGTTATAAACACATTTTTGTCATCAAGTTTAGATGCAACGATAATGACTGATCATTGTAACCCACAAGCATCTGCAGTCAGTGCAGTTTGGACTTCAATCATTGCTCCCCAAAAAAGGGGTAACCTTTGTGGGACATTCCATTATCATTAGCAAGACCACTTTCTGCATCTTGGGAACATCCTCTTGACAAAGGCAGACATAAATGACAAAACTCATCATCACCTCCAATGTGCCAGCTCAAGCTTCGGCCTACTGAGGAAAAGAGTATTTGAGGACCAGGATCTCAACCCTGTGACTAAGGTTATCGCTTACTGGACAATGTGATCCTGTATTCAGAGGCGTGGACAACAAACTGCAGGCACTGGAGAAATACCACCAGTAGTACCTTTGCAGGATCCTCCAAATTCACTCACAGTAAAGGTGCCAATTTTCCCAGCATCAAGGTGTTATTCATCCTAAGCCAACACTGCTAGGCAGGTGATGTTGTCAATAAGCCTGACACCAGACTCACAAAGCTATTGGTCTACTCGGAACGCAGTCCTGGAGGGAGACTCCCAAGAGGAGAGCGGAAATACATTTCAAAGCATCCTCGAAAACATCACAAATACCTGGTGACTCATGAGAGACCCGAGCCATGATCAATCAAAATGCAGAACACTCTTTCAGGTAACCCTAAATGCAAAGAGGGACTTCATCGTGCAGAAGCAAAGTGAAGGCACGGGAGGGAGCACCCAACCCTCCAAACAATCCACCCACCTAACCCTCCAAGAACCACCTGCCCCATAGCTGGAAGAGCCTGCCGATCACACTTGGACTTATAATCCATTTCAGAGTCCATCCAACTGGAGTGGAAATAAGTCATCCTCAATCCCAAGGGAGCGGCAAATAAGGAGATTAGCAAAACCAGCAATTAAATGCCAGCACTAGCCCATTTGCCAATTAGTTTCCATATAATTAAAGAGTTTGAAATAAGGCCGAAATGCTCCTAATAACATTTGCAGGCTATTTGTGGATCACTTTCCCATTTACCTTCAGCAGTCTTACTGCTTGCTGCATATGTTTCTCAGCCTCCATTGCTGATCAAGCTGGTTGTTGGACTTTGACTGATTAATTATAGTTCCTTTATAGCTCTTTCTTTTTGCTCTTCAGCAAAACAAAGAAAGTTATTGGGAGGCAGGGTTATCTGAGGTTCCATGCTGCAAGAGAAAGGGCCCCATTAAAATAGAACCATGAGACATATTTGTACTGTTGATATCTTTCTTCCCATGCAAGTGCTCAGCCAGTACTTGGCAACTTTCCACAGTGGAATATTAAAATCGGAAGGTCACAGGGTAGGGGATTCACAGGCCAGACCCAAGTCCCATCATTTTCTAGCGCACCATGCTGCAACATTCTGATGGTGGATTGCTGTGGTGACAGACACGCCATTCATCCAGCATTGATGGCACTCTGTCGGGGGAAGCTTTGGAAATCTAACCACATGAGAGGCCCACATTCCCGTGTGTTTTCTTCTCAATTTAAACTTCATTTGAGTTTTGTGGGGCCCGGAACAAAAACATGACAGGTAAGGTAACACTGCAATGAACATCAGACACATTTAGCGTGAAGCGTACAGCACCAAACCTGGACAAAGGCCGAATACACACAACTTTTCTCATGGTATTAATAAAGGGGAACACTGATAAGAGCCATTCTCTACATTCCACTCACAGGAATCCCCCATGTACAAGGTGTATGGCTCATGTTAAATGGAATTGGCAGCTGATCTGAATTAAAGAAGTCAGGTGGGAATAGAATCAACAGAGACAAATCTGGGTTAACTGTTTAATTGCTGAACAACTAGCACAAGAGCATTGCTACCAAATGTAACGCCCCTAGATTCAGAAAGAATGTTCCCGATGGTGGGGGAGTCCAGAGCTAGGGGTCAGTTCGAGGATAAGGAGTAAACCTTTTAGGACTGAGGACAGAGCGTGGTGAACCTGTGGAATTCGCCACCACTGAAAGTAGTTGAGGCCAAACCATTGTGTCATTTCAAGAAAGAATTAGGTATAGCTCTTGGGGCTAAAAGGATCAAGGGGTATGGGGGGATGGTGGGATCAGGATATTGAACTTGATGATCAGGCATGACTATAATGAATTGTTTGAAGGGCTGAATGGCCTCCTCCTGCTTCTATTTGCTACGCCTATCAGCACACCAGCTGGGATCAGCTAAGTCCATACAGACAGGCAATTCCACAACATGTGGCAGGTTTAATAACTGAGTTTTCAGAGAAGCTCTTTATCTAACATCTGTTGATCAAGTCTGTCAGTATCTTGCAAGAGTATTACTAAAGGGGCCTCTTACTTCAGTGTGCCTCAATATTTTGTGTCAGTTTGGGTTTGTAATCTGGAGACAGGTCCAAGACAATCTGAAAATGCCAATTTATCAATTCAGCGATTAGTAGGTCCAGTTGGCCATGTCAAATATGTCTCCACAATGGAAATTGTAAGCTCGCAGAAGCTATTGTAAGTATGGTTCCTTTAAACCTTGATGATGCTCAACATTGTTTCATTCAATCTTGGACTACATTGAAATCTGAAACAAATTTTATCAATGGAAATAAGAGGATAAGAGGTAGCAAATTTAAAACAGAGTTGAGGAGAAACGACTTCTCCCAAAGGGTTGTTGATCTGTAGAATTCGCTGTCCCAGAGTGTGGTGGATTCTTGGACAGTGAGTAAATTTAAGGAGGAGTTCAACATTTTTAATTGGCAATGGGATGAAGGGTTATGGAGAAGGGGCAGGACGTTAAGGCCAGGATGAGATCAGCCATGATCGATTGGCAGAGCTAACCCGATGGGCCAAATGGCTTAATTCTGCCCCTACATCTTATGAAGTTATAGTCACTTCTATAGAATGTGTTTGATTGGCTGAATCTTTTATTACTTTGAGTTTTCATATCTTCATCTGAGAATCATAGAAGGTCCTTGTTTGAGACGATGCAGGTAAGACGATGCACTTGGAGGTAATAATGCAGGAGGTGTGCAACTGTAGCGACATGCAATTGTCCAGGATGAATGGATCTATAGGCAGTGGTTTTATTGGTCTTTAACATCAACAAATATGACAGTAGAAGTGTACATTTTCTTTTGGTGAGGTTATGTTTATTTTTTCTGTTACTGAATGCAGTACACGTGACAAGACACTTGTGCGCACTTTCTCAGAATTGCCATTCACTGCAGATAGATAAGGACATCCTGCATTACAACACTCCCCTAACCTCCATGCACCACAGTACAGTTAAACTGGCTAATTAAATGTAGCCATTCAGCATTGAAAAGAGAAGTTCCTCGAGTTACACAAGGCCTTGACTCTTATGGAATCAACTATCCGCTGTTATTGCAACACTTCCTTAGCGATAAAGAACTCTGACTGTGAACCTAGGAAGGTGCAAGACCTGCTCCCAATTTCCAGCATTCCTTAACTTCACGGTTTAATACCAATGACTAAGTCAAGGCTCGGATAATGTTTCTCAATAAACCTCATTGTCACAAGTTATGAAAAACACGCTGCGACTACGTTAAAGAGGGGAGTCAGTTTGACTCGGTTGGAATATTCTTGCCTCTGAGTGCGAAAGTTGTGAGTTCAAGGTTTACGCCAGCATTTGAGGTTATAATCCAGGCTGACCCTTCAATGCTCACGTGTCGGAGTTCTGTTAATGGCATTGTGTAAGTGCCAGCTTTTCTTTCTCATTTTAGACACTTGCCCCACCTCCCACACAGTTCAGCAAGAGGCAATGGGTCACAGCACAGGGAACTGTATCAGGGTTCCAGTTCAAATTTATTTCCTGCTCAAAGAGTACATAAAGCCTGACTGACTAAAACTGCAGAGAATCGTTTATTCCAGTTATAGTACACATCTACACAGCTCACATTAATGTGAATTGATTTTGCCTCGGCACTGATGTAAACTGGGAGGTGTAATTCAGCTGTGAAGTTGCCTGAATCAAATGAAGCAAGCAATGTTACAGCACTTCCAGGAGGTAGTCACAGCACTTGAACTTCATTGCAGTGCAAGTACATCTGGTGCAAAGCCAATTTTAAAGAGTTACCAGGCACAACATTGGACCAATCAGCAATGTTTTTCATTGAACTTATTCATCTTTTTATTATTGGTGGGGTTTCTCTTGAAGGCTGGGCAGACAGCTTTGCAAGATGATCACCAGGGGGATTTCCATGGCAACTCTCCCAGTCAGCCACCCATAACGTCAGCAGATGATCAATGGCAACCCCATATATCAGGGATTTCCATCATGGTTTCAGTGGCTGATGGGCAGAACCTTTGAGGAAAAGCCCTGCTTCTCAGGCTGGGAAGCAAAACCCCGATTCTGCACGCGCATGCTCCAGGTTGCCTAGTCAGAAAGCAACAGAGGACCAACGGTATAATTCAGGTTACCATTGTTCCACCTCCCCTATCAATCTAATCAGCTACCATTCTTTCGATCTGATTAATATCTAATAGCAAGCCTTCGCTTCAAATCTGATCAACACTTTAGCCTATCGCTCCTATCTCAGCTGGCAGTTCCCCTCCAGGTCACAGCATTAATTCATGAAAAGATTGAATTGTATTTTTTGGAATGATTCCAAAATATGTTTTAGCAATCTGAAGTGTGCTTGTACAGGCATGTAATGATTGTAGACAGATAGGGCATGATGGCTTGGGTCTAGAAACCTGTTTGTAAAAAAGCTAGTGCACACAATAGCCTACGTTTTCCAATCAGTTATTAAGCATAAAGAGGGGGCCGGTTTAGCTCTCTTGGCCAGACAGCTAGTTCGTGATGCAGAGCAAAGCCAGCAATGCAGGGTCAATTCCCACACAAGCTGAGGTTATTCACGAAGGCCTTACCTTCTCAATCTTGCCCCTTGCTGATCCTCAGGTTCATTCACCACCACTCAGCTCTCCCCCTCAAAGGGGAAAGGAGCCTATTGTCGTCTGAGACAATGGCAACTTTTACTTACCTCGGCATAAATAGGACATAACAAATCAGTGAGAGAGAGAATCCAGGGGCGGGATGCTCCGTTTCTGAGACAAAGTGCTGATGCCAACGTGGAATTTGTGGACTTTTGGGCAGCGTATTGTCGCAGTGTTTAGCACTGCTGCCTCACGGCACCGAGGACCCGGGCTCGATCACTGTCCATGTGGAGTTTGTACATTCTCCCTGTGTTTGCGTGGGTCTCACCCCCACAACCCAAAAGGATGTGCAGGGTAGCTGAAAAAAAGAATTGGGTACTCTAAATTTATTTTTAAAAAATAATTTGTGGACTTTTATGACGGAAAACTGACGCCACACCTGGACCGATTCCGCTACTGCTAAGGGGCTAGCACTGTGTGCCATGTGGAAAACAATCGATTCGAATCAGAAATGGTACCGGATTCGCGGTTTCACGATTCACACTGAAAGGCCAACAAGCTACAGCCACATATACACACTGCACTCCCCACTCACTCTATCCCAGCCAACAAGATAGCAGCGAGGAGAGCAGCCTTGAGGTTTACCGATGCCGAGCTGGAGACCCTCTTGGATTCGGTGGAAGCCCTTGAACCCCAATCCAGGAAGGCGAATGCCAGCTGTCTCTGTTCGTTGTGCCTGGGAGCAGGTGGCAGAGGCCATGAGCGCCGTGGGAAACACCGTTAGCACGGGCCAGCAGTACTGGAAAAATATTGCATGACCTCCTCATGGCGGCCAGGGTGTGCAGGCAGCACTTGCCCCGCACCCCACACACCCGTAATTCTACCCCACCCACCAGGAGGACGGCCGAAATCCCACCCTGCCCCACATGCCGATACCCATACCGGCCGCAATGGGCAAGTAGTGCCCTGGGCACTGAGGCCACCAGCTACCCATCATCTGGGCTGCATCAGTCGGACTGTCTAACATTGTCATGCAGGAGAAGGTCGTGCATAATCGCCGGGAGTGGGGTAAGACAGGACGGGGACTGACAGACCTGGGGCTCTTCACCATGGCCGAGCAGAGGATCCTGGACATGGTCAGTGACCTGGAGAAACGGGAGGTCGCTGAGGTGGAGCTCAGACGTGGGTGAGGAAGTGAGACCCCGCTTAGTTGCGGTTCCCTGTGACAAGTGTGCCAACCCCCCCCAACCCCTTCACCACCCTCACCCCCATACCACCCTCATCCCTACACCACCCTCACGCCAACACCACCATCCCTCACCCACATGCCCACCCCCACTCCCCCCGGCCCACGGTCTAATCATGTATCTTGTCTTGTGCCTTACAGGACCTGCCAGTGATGGGGCGGGTCCACCTGGCATCCCCCGCCCCCAGCCAGCGCCACAGCCAGGCCTCCCATGAGCTGAGCAGAGACGCTGAGAACAGCTCGGCCGGCAGCCCCCTACCCAAGACTCAGGATACCCCGGAGCTCGGGTTGGAGGATGTAAGTGATTTCCCGTCACAGCTGTCTCCAACACCCTCCTCCATCCCAGAGACACTCACCTCAGTTGGGCATGTTAGTGAAGAGGCTCTTGGGCCACTATCTGGAGCGCACCACACAGTTGACCCGGTACACCAGGTGGAGGTAGGAGCAGCCGAGGGAGCGGACGGTCAGAGGACAGGCTGATCCCAGGGACTAGCTGCCATCCAGACGGGTCTCTAGCTTCTGGAACAATCAGTCTTATCTATAGTGGAGATCAGTCACAGAGCCAGGGAATACATGAGGGGTTGTCAGCGAGTATCTAGTATGTCCAAGTGCAGTTGGAGG
Source organism: Scyliorhinus canicula (assembly GCF_902713615.1). Taxonomy (NCBI): domain Eukaryota; kingdom Metazoa; phylum Chordata; class Chondrichthyes; order Carcharhiniformes; family Scyliorhinidae; genus Scyliorhinus; species Scyliorhinus canicula. Next base: position 31,169,219 of record NC_052146.1, on the reverse strand, counting down.
AGTCAAACTGTGTGTAGCAGCAGGATGTGGTGCCGACAATATGTGCCACCCAGGCCAACACCGCATGGGTGATGTCCGTGGTGGAGACATTGGGGGCGATGGTTTTGGCCATGGATCAGCATGTCCAAGGCCTGGGGCATTCTGTGCAGGCGCTGGCCAAGGTCCAGGACAGGTTTGCAGCCTCACAGGCGACCATGTTCCAGAGCCACCTGAAAATTGCAACACACTCCTGAGCGTGGATCAGTTACAGCAGGCCATGGCTGGGAACGTCAACTGCATTGCTCAGGCGCTAGCCAACGTGGTGCAGACACAGAGAGAGCTGGCCCAGTCCCAGAAGGAGATGGCGCAGTCGTTGGCTGATATGAAACAAATCCAGAAGGTGGTGGCACAGTTGCATCGTGATGTTTCGCAGTCCCGACCGGAGATGGTCCACTCCTTGTGCTCCTGGCCGAGACCAGAGCGGGCCTCCAGGGATGGCAGTGCCAGGTGGCAGGGAGCCTCAGGGGATAGCTCCCCTCACATTCCCTTCCCATGGAGTAGCCAGGGGGCCATCGGGCACCCAGAGTGAGGAGGAGGTGATGGGGCCTGTGCCAATGACTCCCGTAGGGGAGGTGCCGGAACACCACTGCACCTCGAGTCCTGTCCCTGGCGCATCTGGTGGGCAGTAGGTAGAACGGGATGGCACCATGCCACCCGGGACACCCGAGCAGCAGTCGGCCCCTTCCAGGCCCGGTTGTCCCAGAAGACACCCGTCAACGGGTAGGAATCACAGCAGGCCGCATCCACTCCTGCTGTACCGTCTGGGGATCCATCTAGACGTAGCGTTAGGGCCCATAAGGCTAGGAAGTTAGACATTAGTTAAGTTGGCACAGGTGCAGGTGACAGCTTAGTTATAGGGTCTGGGACACAAATCTGTATACATTCATTCACATTGGAGCCCTGTTGTCATCATTAAAACCTGCCTCGGAGCTCTGTCTGATGGGTGTGAGGGGTGGGCTGGTCTGGGCTGGCTGAGGGGGGGGGGGGGGAACGGACGGACATTGGAGGTGGGGGATTGGGCGGACCCATTGGGTGGCACGAGCTCCCACCGGTTCCCCCAACCATCCTCACCACTGCCACCCCAGGGATCCGATTGGACCATGTGATGGAATGGACAGCTCGCATGCAGTGTGTCACAGAGTATATGTGTGGTCTCACCCACAGTATATGGTGCTGCTGAGTGTTATTTCATATGCATGCATTTCTCTCCATCACTGAGTGACTCTTTGGGCTGATGCGTGTCTGTTATTTTTCTCCCTCCACTATCTGCCCATTACTTCTACGTCGCACTCAGCGTGCAGATAGGATGTAGGAACAGGGGTAGGTTATTCAACCCCTCAAGCCTCGTCCATCATTCAATCAGATCCTGGCTGACCTGTGACCGAACTCCACGCTTGCCCCACATCCCCTCAAATGCTTGACAAATAAAAATCTATCAATATTAGAACATAGAACATAGAACACTACAGCGCAGTACGGGCCCTTCGGCCCTCGATGTTACGCCGACCTGTGAAACCATCTGAAGCCTATCTGACCTACACTATTCCGTTTTCATCCATATGTCTATCCAGTGACCATTTAAATGCCCTTAAAGTTGGCGAGTCTACTACTATTGCAGGCAGGGCGTTCCACACCCCTACTACTCTCTGAGTAAAGAAACTGCCTCTGATATCTGTCCTATATCTCTCACCCCTCAATTTAAAGCTATGTCCCCTCGTGTTGGTCATCACCATCCGAGGAAAAAGACTCTCACTGTCCACCCTATCTAACCCTCTGACTATCTTATATGTCTCTATTAAGTCACCTCTCAGCCTTCTCCTCTCTAATGAAAACAACCTCAATTCCCTGAGCCTTTCCTCGTAAGACCTTCCCTCCATACCAGGCAACATCCTAGTAAATCTCCTCTGAACCCTTTCCAAAGCTTCCACATCCTTCCTATAATGTGGTGACCAGAACTGCACGCAGTACTCCAGGTGTGGCCGCACCAGAGTTATGTACAGCTGCAGCATGACCTTGTGGTTCCGAAACTCAATCCCCCTGCTTATAAAGGCTAGCACACCATATGCCTTCTTAACAGCCCTATTAACCTGGGTGGCAACTTTCAGGGATTTATGTACCTGGATGCCGAGATCTCTCTGTTCATCTACACTACCAAGAATCTTGCCATTAGCCCAGTACTCTGCATTCCTGTTACTCCTTCCAAAGTGAACCACCTCACACTTTTCCGCATTAAACTCCATCTGCCACCTCTCAGCCCAGCTCTGCAGCTTATCTATGTCCCTCTGTATCCTATAACATCCTTCAGCACTATCCACAACTCCACCGACCTTCGTGTCATCTGCAAATTTACTAACCCATCCTTCTACACCCTCTTCCAGGTCATTTATAAAAATGACAAACAGCAGTGGCCCCAAAACAGATCCTTGCGGTACACCACTAGTAACTGAACTCCAGGATGAACATTTGCCATCAACCACCACCCTCTGTCTTCTTTCAGCTAGCCAATTACTGATCCAAACCGCTAAATCACCTTCAATTCCATACTTCCTTATTTTCTGCAATAGCCTACCGTGGGGAACCTTATCAAACGCCTTACTGAAATCCATATACACCACATCAACAGCTTTACCCTCATCCACCTGTTTGGTCGCCTTCTCAAAAAACTCAATAAGGTTTGTGAGACATGACCTACCCTTCACAAAACCGTGTTGAGTATCGCTAATCAACTTGTTCTTTTCAAGATGATTATAAACCCTATCTCTTATAACCTTTTCCAACATTTTACCCACAACCGAAGTAAGGCTCACAGGTCTATAATTACCAGGGTTGTCTCTACTCCCCTTCTTGAACAAGGGGACAACATTTGCTATCCTCCAGTCTTCCGGCACTATTCCTGTCGACAAAGACGACATAAAGATCAAGGACAAAGGCTCTACAATCTCCTCCCTGGCTTCCCAGAGAATCCTAGGATAAATCCCATCTGGCCCAGGGGACTTATCTATTTTGACATTTTCTAAAATTGCTAACACCTCCTCCTTTTGAACCTCAATTCCATCTAGCCTGGTCGATTGAACCTGAGTGTTCTCCTCGACAACATTGTCTTTCTCCAGTGTAAACACTGACGAAAAATATCCATTTAATGCTTCCCCTATCTCCTCTGATTCCACACACAACTTTCCACTACTATCCTTGATTGGCCCTAATCTTACTCTAGTCATTCTTTTGTTCCTGATATACCTATAGAAAGCCTTAGGGTTTTCCTTGATCCTATCCGCCAATGACTTTTCGTGTCCTCTCCTCGCTCTTCTTAACTCCCCCTTTAGGTCCTTCCTGGCTAACTTGTAACTCTCAAGTGCCCTAACTGAGCCTTCATGTCTCATCCTAACATAAGCCTTCTTCTTCCTCTTGACAAGTGCTTCAACTTCCTTAGTAAACCACGGTTCCCTTGCTCGACAACTTCCTCCCTGCCTGACAGGTACATACTTATCAAGGACACGCAGTAGCTGTTCCTTGAAAAAGCTCCACATTTCGATTGTACCCATCCCCTGCAGTTTCCTTCCCCATCCTATACATCCTAAATCTTGCCGAATAGCATCATAATTGCCTTTCCCCCAGCTATAATTCTTGCCTTGCGGTATATACCTATCCCTGCCCATAGCTAAAGTAAACATAACCGAGTTGTGATCACTATCACCAAAGTGCTCACCTACATCTAAATCTAACACCTGGCCGGGTTCATTACCCAGTACCAAATCCAATGTGGCCTCGCCCCTTGTTGGCCTGTCTACATACTGTGTCAGAAAACCCTCCTGCACACACTGCACAAAAACTGACCCATCTATAGTCAGTTTCGAACTATAGTATTTCCAGTCAATATTTGGAAAGTTAAAGTCCCCCATAACAACTTCCCTGTTACTCTCGCTCCTGTCAAGAATCATCTTTGCAATCCTTTCCTCTACATCTCTGGAACTATTCGGAGGTCTATAGACAACTCCCAACAGGGTGACCTCTCCTCTACTGTTCCTCACCTCGTCCCATACTGCCTCAGTAGACGAGTCCTCAAGCGTCCTTTCTACCGCCGTAATACTTTCCTTGATTAACAATGCTACACCCCCCCCCCTCTTTTACCATCTTCTCTGTTCTTACTGAAACATCTAAATCCTGGAACCTGCAACAACCATTCCTGTCCCTGCTCTACCCATGTCTCCGAAATCGCCACAACATCGAGATCCCAGGTACCAACCCATGCTGCAAGCTCACCCACCTTATTCCGGATGCTCCTGGTGTTGAAGTAGACACACTTCAAACCAGTGTCCTGCTTGCCGGTGCCCGCTTTCGAACTTTTAACCCTATCCCTGACCTCACTACTCTCAACATCCTGTACACTGGGACTACAATTTAGATTCCCATCCCCCTGCTGAATTAGTTTAAACCCCCCCGAAGAGCACTAGCAAATCTCCCCCCCAGGATATTGGTACCCCTCTGGTTCAGGTTAGTTTTAAAATCAACCATCTGGCTCTTAAAGCAGACCAAGCAGGCCAGCAGCATGGTTCGATTCCCATACCAGCCTCCCCGGACAGGCGCCGGAATGTGGCGACTAGGGGCTTTTCACAGTAACTTCATTGAGGCCTACTCGTGACAATGCAGAAGAGAATTTAAAACTTCTACCATCCTTTGTCTGATGGAGTGTATCCTCAATTTACTCCTGAAAAGTTGTCCGGCTCTATTCTTTCGACTGTGCCCACTAGTCCTACAGGACCCAACCAGTGGAATTAGTTTTTCTCTACTTACCCTATCTTTTCTGCTGAATACCATGATCAATTCAGTCCTTCACCATCCAGATTCCAGGAAATACAATCTTAGTTTGTGTAATCTCTCCACATCAATTAACCCTTGAAATCCAGGTATATTCAGTTAAATCTACACTGTCTTCCCTCCGAGACCAATACATATCCATCCGATGGTTTGATGCCAAATATTACTCATTGACCTGCAGGAGTTTTTTTTTTAAATTTAGTGTACGCAATTCATTTTTTCCAATTAAGGGGCCATTTAGCATGGCCAATCCATCTAGCCTGCACATCTTTGGGTTGTGGGGGCGAAACCCACGCAAATATGGGGAGAATGTGCAAACTCCACATGGACAGTGACCCAGAGCCTGGATCGAACCTGGGACCTCAGCGCCGTGAGGCTGCAGGGCTAACCCACTGCGCCACCGTGCTGCCCTAATTCTGCAGGAGTGGTCTGACCAGGGCTTGGTATAGCTGATGCATGATTTCTACCCCCGTGTATTCTAGTCTTCCAGCTAAAAAGGTCAGCATTCTATTAGTCCTTTTGATTGTTTCCCATAGAAACCCTACAGTCCAGGAGGCAATTCAGCCCATCAAGTCTGCACTGACCCTCTGAAAGTGCACCCTACCTTGGCCTATGCCCTATTCCTGTAACCCCACGCAATGAGCATGTCCAAACCACCTAAGCCACACATCTTTGGAAACTAAGGAAGGATTTAGCATGGCCAATCCATCTAATCGATTGATTATTTTCTGTACCTGTTTGTGACGTCTTAGTGATCTGATTTTCCATTACTTCTCGCTTTTCACCATTTAGAAAATACCCTGTTCGATCCTGTTTATATCCAAAATGGATGACCTCACATTTTCCAACATTGCCAAAGTTTTGCTCAGTCACGTAATATCTCATTGTAATTTCATTCTTCCACACGGCTTAAATTGCCGCCTATCAATGAGTCGTCACCAAATTTGGATTTGTGGCTTTCTATCCCATCATTAAATCGTTAATATATGCAGTGAATAGTTGTGTCTCCAATACAGATTCTTATGCAGCACCACTAGTCACATCCTGCCAATTCTAGTACCTCTCCATTATCCATACTATCCATACTATCAGTCAATTTCCAAACCATGAGTTCCATGAGTTTCAACGTCGGCTAATGATCTCTTGTGAGAGACTTTATCAAACGCCTTCTGGAATTCCTTATCCATTACATCCATAGACATTCCTCTGTCTGCCAATTTAGCCACTTCCTCAAAGAAAATCAATCCGATTATTCAGGCATGACCCACCCTTTTCCAATCTGTGCTGGCTCTCATCTGAATATGTTCACGTTGTTCGGTCACAGATCTGTCTTTCATAATAGACTGAAGCGATTTCCCAACAGCAGATGTTTGATTAACTGGTCTGTGATTTCTTGGATTTCCTCTGTCATCTTTCTAATGGAGTGAAATGCACAGTGTTCTAATCTAAAAGAATCCTTCCCAAACCAAGAGAACTTTGCAAGATTAGCACTGGGGCATCTGCAACGTTCCCACCTCTTTTTAAAAACATGGGTTGGAACTTTGATCCTGGGGATTTGTCACCCTTTAGTGCCATTAATTTCACTATAACTGTTAACTTGCTTATAAAACAAAGAACAAAGAAAAGTACAGCACAGGAACAGGCCCTTCGGCCCTCCAAGCCTGCGCCGACCATGCTGCCCGCCTAAACTAAAATCTTCTACACTTCCGGGGTCTGTATACCTCTATTCCCATCCTATTCATGAATTTGTCAAGACGCCCTTTAAACGTCACTATCGTCCCTGCTTCCACCACCTCCTCCAACAGCGGGTTCCATGCACCCACCATCCTCTGTGCAACATTGATGTTGTTGAGGCCCTGCCCCTAATTCAACATCGGTTTCTCTGGGATGTCTGGCATGCTGACCTCTTCCTCGATACTAAGTAAGGTCACCATGGTCACCAAGGACCATAGACAGCTTTCCCCCTTGAGGGAGAGAGCTGAATATGGTGATTTAGGCAAGGGGCAAGGTTGAGAAGTCAGGGCCTGAATAACTTCAGCCGGTACGGGAATTGAACACAGGCTGTTGACTTTGCTCTGCATCAAGAACCAGCTGTCCAGCCAACTGTGTTAAACTGGCCCCTCTCGATACTAAATACTGAGGCAAAGCAAGTATTCAACATTTCCTTCTTTTCACTTCCACCATCTGTGCACAAATTATTGTCACTCTGTATATTTCTGTCCCTGTGGAAGAGAAATGCACCCTCGTTTTGACCTTTCTTTGGGTCGTCGGGATCCATTTTCAGCCATGTTGACTTGCGTTTGACCTTCCCAGGAATGCACTGGCAGGCAAATTGTAATGGTACAGGCCAATCACCTGAAGCAAGTGACATAACACTGTTATGGGCCAGGGTTTAGAGAATCCCAAAGTATATCATGGAGTTCACTTGACCCAAAACTTTTAATAGATTGTGGTTATGGGGAGCCATGGGCATACTCTGCAGGTGTGATGCAACAGAGAACTACAGTACTTTTAAATTAAAACAATGTTTATTTATGAAACCAGTTAACAGTTTATAAACCCACAGTAAACATCTTAACATCTATCACCACCAATAAATCCCCCAAAGAATACAGTACTCTAAAACTAACTCTCAATCTTTCCTTGCAATGTCCATAGACAAAATGAACTTTTTTTCGAGAAAGGTATCAGGTTTAACTTCTCTGCTGAGAGCAGTTACCACTTTGAAATCACCAAATGAACATTCTTTAGCTTGCAGAGATTCACACACATCTTGCTGTGACTGCACCGTCTCCAAAACTAAACACACCCTGTAGCAGACAGCCCAAAGTGAAAGTAAAAGCAGACAGCCCAGCTCCACCCACACTCTGACATCACTGATAAACACCTACTTCATAAAGGTATATCCATTACAGTTATTTTATAAACACACATTTCTTAAAGGTACACCCACTACAGCTATTTTATAAACACTCATTTCTTAAAGGTACTCTCACATGACAATACCTTTAATTTGCAAATTGGGGCTCAAATGCCGGTTTTAGAACCTCTTTGTAGCCAATAGGCAAATGGTCACTGCAAGTGCAGCCAGTTGTTCCTGGTCTTCAGCAACCTAACCCTTGGTCCTTAAAGGGACCACTGGAGACCAGCCACAGGAAGGTAAGTAAATTTTTTAATAATTTCCTTTCTGGGGAGCCAGGAGGAGCTGCAATTAAAGCAGATGAGACCCAAGGCCTAATTCTGAATGGACTTCAGGCCAAAGCTGGGATGACACGCTGCTGGGCATGACCGAAGGGCCTAGTCGCCTCCGACTCGGTGACAAGATCACTCAAGATGTCGTGATCTGGATCGCCCCCTAGCTGACCGAGATCCAGATTTACATACTTAAGTGATCCATTAGGCTCATTTAAATATGCCAGTGCCCGATTCTCCCGTGGCCTGGGAACTAACAACCTCGCCTGAGAGACGTTGCCATGGTCTCCTTCAGCACTGGTCCACACAAATGTGGACCAGGCGTAACTGCACTTGAGGGGTGTTCTCCCAGGCCATTGAAGGACCCTGGGTGGGCGGGCTCTGGGCAGGGTGGTACCCTGGCATTCCTGCTGACATCTAAGCACCTTGGCACTGCCAGCCTGGTGCCTTGGCACTGCCAGCCAGGTACCCTGGTAGGGCCACCCTGGCACCCTGGCAGTCCAGTGCTGCCTCGGTGGGATATTCCTCACCAGAGCCAAAAAACAGAGTCTCTTTTGATAGCGAGGCCATTCTTGGTGCCTCGAGCACCAAGAAACATCCTGCTATACCCACCAAAACGGGACTCTGTTCTTAGGGCATTAAATCGTGCCCGTAATTTCCTATCTTTTTCTGCCGGGTGTGCATTAAAACATTTTGGGAAAACTCTTTAAAATGATCAGCCAGAAAATGCTGCGCAGTACATGTCAGAATTTCTAATATGTTCTCCCGGTTCCACGAGGAGAGCAATAACTACACTCATTGTGGAATACACTGGGCGGGACTCTCCGTCCCGCTGAACCAGCTTTCTAGTGCGCCCCGCCGGCAGCGCAATTCGCCGTCCCACCAGCTGGTCAATGGCGTTTCCCATTGTGGGCAACCCCACGCTGTCGGCAAATCCCCGGGCGTGGATGCGCTGCCTGTGCAACGGAGAATCCCGCCAGCGGAGAATCCAGCCCACTGTTTAGGAACGGCAATCCTCTGGAATTCAATATCCCAGTGTAAGTTCCAAGCTGGGTGTGGTGATTGTCCCCTTTAAGGGGCGATGTGTCGAGAAGGGCACGTGACCACAAGGTAACCAATCAGGAACCAGGGGATCACCCCAGCATGTGTGGGTTTCTGTACCAGTTCAATCTTGTAAACTGACAGCTGCGAGCTTCTGCATTGCAGTTATATGTAAATAAACGTTGCAGTTGTTATTTACCTAACTGGTGACGGGAAATATTACAATGAGCCTGCCAGTGGATTCTGCCCTTGACCCCAGCTTAGGATGTGTGGTATTGGGGAGACAACGTCCTCATGTCACTTGGCGTCCACATCCTGGGGAAGATTTTGGTCACCTGCCTGACTGAGCAGGTCATCAGTTGCAGCCAAAGCTAGCTGCTCATGTCAGGATTCCAGGTCAATGTTCTTATTCATTGGTGGAACAGGCTTGAAGGCCCAAATGGCCTGCCCCTGGAGCTGTTCCTTATGTTCAAGTTAACTGTGCAAAGTCCTCTTTATTGATCAGGCTGCAAAATGAAAAACGCGTTTGCAAATTTTTTCAAGGTTCCGAATCCCGCCCCTCAACCCCCCCAATCAGGTAGGCCTCACATTCAGCTGTCCAGCTGCCAGCTCTCCTTCTTTTCCCTGGAATAATGGGAGTCTCCAGGCTGGGGCTGAAGAAGCTCCTTCCTGACTTGTGCAACTGTGATTGGTACTAGTGGAGGGAGGCCTGCCCCAATCAGAGGAAGAACAGCCCCGTAACTGGGTCCCCACATAATTCCCAGAACTTCAGTTGTATTCCTGCATTAAAAAAACTCGTGGAAATTCGGGATCGTAAATTAATATTGAAGGAACCTGGGGAGATGAATTCCTGACTTTTTGAAAGAAGGACTGCACTAATACACAATCAGTCAATCACATATGGGCACAATCTTATGGTCAATCGCCTGGCTGTATTACCCTGAGGTCAGTCAGTCACACAGAGACCAGGGTTAAAATACTATGAAGTCCTTCAGTCACACAGTATCCCAATAAAATATCTGCTTTGCAAATCACATGATTCTCGTATTAGGTTCACTCTCCTGCCTGGCATTAGCACTGAGCAAGAATAGAAGGTTCGCAGACTATTTTCTGTGTCCCATTTGCCATTTGCTTGTTAGGTTACAGCTCTGTCATTAGGCGCGGTGATGCAATTACTACCTTTTTACTCAGACTCGTAGTCCTGCACCTCCGTATAAGGGTCTAAGGAGAGATAGGCTTCCATTTCATCTGTGTTTGCAGCCGCTAGCTCCCCGCTAGCCTTGGCGTGAGCCCAGGCAGCCTCTAATCCTGTGACAGAAATACACTTGCAAATCCCAGTCATAAAAATACCTGCAAAGTAACCGACACATGTTTGAGATAGCTTCCATGGGAATAGAATTTCTAAAATAAGAGATGAGTTCAGAGTCCCCGATTGGGAACCAAGGGGGACATGGGGGAAGAAGTGCAAGAAAGAGAAGAGAAGACACATGTTAACAGTCTTGCATCGATCTAATCCTCAGAACCGGTGGAGGGGGGGGGGGGGGGGGGGGTGCAGCAGAGAAACAAATCCGGTATGGGTCAGAGCTGTCAGTGGCCAGGGGGTGCAGAGGAGGTCGGCAACCCAATGCCGCACGAGAAGGAACAACCTCATGCGTGCCATTGGGGTAAGTCTCATCCATGGTCGCAGAATCTACAAAGAATACGATGGGTTGGATTCCCTGTTGGCTGTTGCCAAAATCGGGAAACGCGATTGGGCGGGGGAATAGGTTCCGACGCCAAAATTGCGGCGGCCGCCTATTTGATGCCAAATCGCAAATCCCTGTCACCTCGACAGCGACGTCAATGGGGTTCGGAACACACGTACAGTAAACACCGTTTGCATATCATTAGCAGGCCTGACCCGGTATTCTCCGGGGCCTCCGCGATTCTCCACCTCCGATCGACCCAGTTCCCGATGGCGCAGTTGACATGTGGTTTTAAAAAGCGTGAAAACGGCATAGTGGCTGCTGAGTGAGAGAGAGGGGAAACGTAATGTGTCCAACATCGCCATAGTTCTCTGACAGTTGCACCGCTGAGTTTGTGGAAAGAGCCTCGGAGCTCACAAACATTGAGTGGGACAGAGCCATCAGCGATGGGGAGCTTGGCCTTGACCATCCACCTAATAAGGATTCCGCCATTGGATTGGAGGCCAGCCCCTATCTTGGAGTCAGTTGACACTGTCACTTGCACTCTCATTTATCATTTACAGATGCCTCCAGGAAGGGACCAAGGCGAGAGGCGGAAGAGGAGGGGGACTTCTCCAGCCCCAGCCACAACGGAGAACTCAGCAAAGACGATGGCAGATTCTGGGAGGGCAGGTGTTCAGAAGCCACTGCAACATCATGGAGGCAGAAGCTGCCATGTGTGGGGATCCTCCTGCTCCGCGTTGGCGCCGCATGCATGAAGATCCAGCCACCATTTGCTACATGATGTGTTCCTTCCGGGGATCTGGTAGTTGCGAGCTGCCAGCATCATTCTGCCCTCAAATGCCCACCATTTGAGCAGGACTTTGAGTAGTCCGACTTCTGCACACCACATTGTTCCAGACATGTTTTTCGCCGCTGTGTTTGCCCCTGCATAATGGAGAATTGGGCGTGAGGGTAAATTCTGGTCGGGCCTTCTTCTGCATCCTACTAGTGGGATGCAAATCACTTTCACACCGGTCACCAGTGGAAGATCCCCTGGGAAATTGGACACTTTCCGTACCCCTTCTCTCTCCCTCAGCAGCCACACCACCTCTTTCATGATTTTTAAAAGCACAAGCAGACCGCACTGCCGGGAATTACCCCCAGTGGAGGCAGAGAATCGCGGAGACCCCTGAGAATACCGGGTCATAGAACATAGAACAGTACAGCACAGAACAGGCCCTTCAGCCCTCGATGTTGTGCCGAGCATTGTCCGAAACCAAGATCAAGCTATCCCACTCCCTGTCATTATGGTGTGCTCCATGTGCCTATCCAATAACCTCTTGAAAGTTCCTAAAGTGTCCGACTCCACGATCACAGCAGGCAGTCCATTCCACAACCTAACCACTCTCTGAGTAAAGAACCTACCTCGGACATCCCTCCTATATCTCCCACCCTGAATCTTTTCGTTATGCCCCCTTGTAACAGCTACATCCACCCGAGGAAATAGTCCCTGAACGTCCACTCTATCTAGCCCCCTCATCATCTTATAAACCTCTATTAAGTCACCTCTCATCCTCCGGAAAATTGTGCTTTGGCGTGAAACCAGTGCCTGACACAATTTCGACCTCAAAACTGATCCTCCGCCCAATCGCATTTCCCTATTCCAGCATCAGCTGATGAAGAATCCTGCCACAGGCCTCTCTGTTTAATACCTGTATCAGCAAACACTAAAATGCAAACACTTGAGAGAAGGAAATAGATGGATGTGGAGTAGGGTTGGAAAAGTAATTACAATAGGCGGAAGTTCTGATGGAGTATATATGCCAGCATAGTCCTGTTGGACCAAATGGGCTATTTCTGTGCTTCAATTTCCACATGAAAAAATTCTTAGGCGTGAGTCGGATTTGTATAAATGTGCAAATTCACATAGCAGAGCACTTGCTCCTTCCCTGATTTCCACAGAGTGTCTGCAGGTGTAGTGTGCACCGAGAGCTCTGTGTTGGTACACGGGTCTTTGGAATTCTCAAGGATGTAACAGTAACAAATGCAAGACAGAGGCCTTGAAATTAAAACGATTGTAGCATAAAGTGGCACATGACAAAAAAGGTAGAATTAGGAGAATACTGACTAAATCTTCTGAAAATGAATTGTCTTCCTACTTGTTGGCTTTTATCGTCAAGTATTATTTTTAGTACAATGCGGCTTTGAAAGACCAGTCATGTTCGTAAATTAATATTAACAAGCGTAGCCTAACAAGGGCCAAACCGCTAGACATCGCTCACTTTTCTTTGTGATTAAACAGTGTTCATTGAACCAGATATAAATTTATGATTCTCTTTAAAATTTAACAGCTAACATTGTACTTTATTTTTATTTCATACTTTATGATCGTGACACCCAATGGAATTAGGAAAAAAAGTCCATCTATTGAAAGCGTATGAGGCCCGTAAGTCAAGCAAAGCACCATCAGGCAGCTGAAGTAGTTCAAAATGCAGTTTGATAATATATTATTTCAGCTCTTCCAGCTTCCCAATCATCAGGAAACCTCCCGGGTCATGCCGCAGCCAACTTCGGGTTCTCAACTGGGAATTCAGCCCAATATCAGGATCAGGGCTCTGGAATAGCATGACCATAGTATTAAGTCATCAGCTATGGAGAGGAAGTATAAGAGAAGAATGTTGGAAGCTCAGGGGGAAGAAACATGTCCTGCAATTGCCTGAGAGAAAAATCATTAATTTGCCTCTAATGTCAGGCCACATTAGATTACAACGTGTAAAGCAGTCTCATTGCACACCTTAGGGCTGTGCGAATTAAAATATCTATTGAACGACTCATGGCTGGGTCTGCGAGAGTTAAACTGTCCCACAGAGTTCCTTGGGGAGTAACCATTGCTTGAGGCCCACAGCTGTCAGTACCTGAATGTGCCAGGTTGACCAGGTTGGCTGCAGAGAATGCCTCATGGTGGTGACAGATATGAGTAAAAGAGAAAGAAAAATCTGTTGAGTGCACTGCCTTGCCTTGTAGCATGAATGTTTGGAACACGTAAAGAGAAGTCTGTTGCACTTTCACCAACAGGACCTGATTGAAAGTAGTAGTGTGGAGCTTTAGGGGCAAAATGGGGCGTGAGAAAACCATGCTTAACCCATCCCTGAAGATTGAAATAGTATCAATGCTGAGTGAGCAAGATTTTAGAGCTGAGTTTCCCACTTTTTAATCATTAGATGCCATTAAAAAGAATTAAATACTGTCAGCTGTGTGCGAAACAAGATAGAGTTACTAGGTTATAACAAATACAAATTCTTTATTTGACTCTCGCCAATCAGTTTTTCACCCCATCCACAGCATCCAAAGAACTCTAATCAAATATACAAGTAGTGACCATCATGCAGGATCTCTCCTTGATCTCTTCAACCTCTGAAACGTGTGAGGCAGTTGAGAACACCAGTCAACCTCCATTTCCGTGAGGATCAGTGAGGCGTGCAGAAGAGCATACCAGCAGCCACACCAGGCACACATTAAAATGAGGTGCGAACCAAGTGAAGCTACAAAAAAGGACTACAGGTATGCTCATCGGCAGAAGCAGCTGTTAAGTGTTCTCACAACCAATGGATTAAATCAAACCTCTGAAGTCCTGCCACATCTACAACTGTACAACTGCACATCTGCAACTGCCTTCAATCATGAGTGCCAAGTGGATGATTCAACTCAGCCTCCTCCTAAAGTCCTCAGAATCACTGACATCGGTCTTCCACCAATTTGATTCAATCTACATTAGATCCAGAAATGGGTGAAGGCATTGGTTGCTGCAAAGGCTAAAGGCCCTGACAGCATTTCATCTGTAGGACTTGTGCTCCAGAGTTAATTGCAACTGTGGCCAAACTGTTCCAATCCAGCTACAACACTGGCATCTACCCAACATGTGGAAAATTACCCAGGTATGTCCTTCCCACAAATAGAAGGACAAATTCAATCTGTTCAATTACTGTCCCATCAGTCTATTCTCAATCATCAGCAAACTAATGGAAGGTGACATTTCTCAGAAGTGACACTCCAAAACAAGGGTTTGGGTTCCACCAGGGCCACTAGGATCCAGACCTCATTTCATCCTCAACATAGACGGAAGAGTTGAACGCCAGATGAGATGAGAGGGACTGCCCTTGACACCATGGCAGCTTCAGCAAAAGTGAAGTCTCAAAGAACAAAGAACAAATTAAAGTCCAGCACAGGAACAGGCCCTTCAGCATCCGAGCCTGCACCAACCATTCTGCCCATCTAACCTAAAGCTTTCTATGCTCCTTGAATCAATATCCTTCTGATCCCATCCTATTCATGTATTTGTCAAAACGCTCCTTAAACATCGCTCTTGTACTTACTTCTACCACCTCCTCCGGCAACGAGTTCCAGGCACGCTCTGTATAAAAAACTTCCCTTGCATATCTCCTCTAAACTTTGCCCATTGCACCGTAAACCTATGTCCCCTAGTAATTTACTCTTCCACCCTGGGAAAAAGCTTCTGACTATCTACTCTGTCCATGCCCCTCATAATTTTGTAGACTTCTGTCAGGTCGTCCCTCAACCTCCAGTGAGAACAAACCGAGTTTATCCAACCTCTCCTCACAACTAATGCCCTCCATACCAGGCAACATCCTGGTAAGCCTCTTCTGCACCCTCTCCAAATCCTCCACATCCTTCTGGTAGTGTGGTGACCAGAATTGAACACTATATTCCAAATGTGGCCTAACTGAGGTTCTATACAGCATGACATTCCAATTTTTATATTCAGTGCCCTGGCCGATGAAGGCAAGCATGTCATATGCTTTCTTGACTACTTTCTCCACCTACGTTGCCACTTTTAGTGACCTGTGGACTTGTACACCTAGATCTTTCTGACTGTCAATACTCTTGAGGATTCTACCGTTCACTGTATATTCCCTACCTGCATTAGACCTTCCAAAATGCATTACCTCACATTTTTCCAGATTAAACTCTACCTGCCATTTCTCTGCTCAAGCCTCCAACCGATTTATATCCTGCTGTACCCTCTGACAATCCTCATCGTTATCCGCAATTCCACCAACCTTTGTGTCGTACGCAAACATACTAATCAGACCAGTTACATTTCCTCCAAATCATTTATATATACTAAAAACAGCAAAGGTCCCAGCACTGATCCCTGCGGAACACCACTAGTCACAGCCCTCCAATCAGGAAAGCACCCTTCCATTGCTGTCCTCTGTCTTTTATGACAGCCAGTATCCATCTTGCCAGCTCACCACTGCTCCCGTGTGATTTCACCTTCTGTACCAGTCTACCACAAGGGACCTTGTCAAAGGCCTTACTTAAGTCCATGTAGACAACATCCACTATTCTACCCTCATCAATATTTTTTATCTCAATGTGACCGAGCCTATCTACACCCTTCCACTGACTCATGCCTTCAACCACTATGTCTCTGTGCTCTGAAATATTGTCTCTACTGTCATATGAGAGTACCTTTAAGAAATGGATGTTTATCAAATAGCTGTAGTAGACGTACCTTTAAGAAATGGGTGTTTATCAAATACCTGCAGTGATGTCAGTGTATGGGTGGAGCTGAGCTGTGACTCTGCTTTTACTTTTGCTTTGAGCAAAAAAAGCTGGTGTGTCTGTGTGTTTTAATTTCATTTTCAGAGTTGAAGAAGCTGCAGTCACAGGAAGAAGGTGCATTGATCTCTCTCTGCAATCTAAAGACTGTCTCCAGATCATTTGAGGATTTCAAAGTAATACCTGTTTCTGTAGAGAATTTAAACCTGCTGTCTTTCTGTAAAAAGGGTATTTTGGTCCTTTGGATGTTGTTAGGAAAGTTATGAAGGGTTACTCCCATCGCGTGGCTAAGTGTTGACGTTGGTGTAAAAACGGGAGTGTTTTACTCCGGCATCAACAGGCCTTCCGGCGCCCGATTCTCCGGCCCACAGGGGGCCAGCATGGCGTTGGAGTGTCCCATGCCGCTCCAGCTGCTGATCTCGGCGTCAACCGGGCGCCGCGGGGTCCGCGCATGCACAATGGCACTGGTGCCAACGTGTGCATGAGCAGTGGCTTTCTTCTCTGTGCTGTCCCTGATGCCAAATGGCATAGGGCTGCAGGAGCCGCCGCGGAAGAAAGGAGGCCCCCAGCCCGAGAGGCCGGCCCGCCGATCGGTGGGCCCCTATCGCGGGCCAGGCCACAACGGAGGCCATCCACGGGGTTGGACCTGCCCACCCCCCATCCCCCCCCACCACAGGCTGCCCCCGGACCCTTCAACGCCGAGGTCCCACTGGCTCAGAGCATTTTGAATGGCGTCAGCAGGACTCGGGTTTTCTGCTACGGCCGCTCGGCCCATTTGGGCCGGAGAATTGAGTAGGGGGGCCGGCTCCCGACCGGTGTCGCAGCGACCATGCCGGCGCCAACAGCGACGATTCTCCGTCCTGCAGAGAATCACGTCCCGGTGTCGGAGCGTCGTGGCGCGATTCGCGCGGCGCCCCGGGGATTCTCCGACCTGGCGGGCGGTTGTAGAATCTCGCCCACTGTATCTGTGGGGATTATTGGTATTGATAGTTGTTACGATGTTTACTGTGGCCTTATAAAGTGTTAACTGGATTTATAAATAAACATGTGTTTTTTTTAACAGTACTTTAGATCTCTGTTGCATCACACCTGTAAAGTGAGCCCTTGTGCTCCCTATAACCACAATCTATTAAAAATCGTGGTCAGTGAACTCCATGATATACTTTGGAGTTTTCTAAACCCTGGCCCATAACACTACATCCCACTGCATCTTTGCCCTTTATTCCTCCTTTTACAAACAAAGAACAAAGAAAATTACAGCACAGGAACAGGCCCTTCAGCCCTCCCAGCCTGCGCCGAGCCAGATCCTTTATCTAAACCTGCCGCCTATTTTCCAAGTATCTACTTCCTTCTGTTCCCTGCCCGTTCATATATCTGTCTAGATGCATATCTAAGATGCTATCGTGCCCGCCTCTACCACCTCCGCTGGCAAAGCGTTCTAGGCACCCACCACCCTCTGCGTAAAAAACTTTTAGTACCTCAACAGCAACAATTTATATTTACGGAGTAAACATGACATAACAAAACATCCTGAAGGGGCAGCAGGGTAGCATGGTGGTTAGCATAAATGCTTCACAGCTCCAGGGTCCCAGGTTCAATTCCTGGCTGGGTCACTTGTCTGTGTGGAGTCTGCGCGTCCTCCCCCTGTGTGCGTGGGTTTCCTCCGGGTGCTCCGGTTTCCTCCCACAGTCCAAAGATGTGCGGGTTAGGTGGATTGGCCATGCTAAATTGCCCGTAGTGTCCTAATAAAAAAAAAGTAAGGTTAAGGGGGGGGGGGGGTGTTGTTGGGTTACGGGTATAGGGTGGATACGTGGGTTTGAGTAGGGTGATCATGGCTCGGCACAACATTGAGGGCCGAAGGGCCTGTTCTGTGCTGTACTGTTCTATGTTCTATGCTTCATAGTATTATAAAAGTATATTATAAAGAATGACAGTGAGCCACATGAAGAGAATTAGGTCAGATGATCATTGGCTTGGTCAAAGAGGTAGGTTTTGAGGAGTGTCTTAGAGGAAAGGCTCTCGGTTGAACCCAGAGCATTATATCGGCAAAGCATATACTGTACTATCAAGCTAATTCTCCTCTTATTGAAGACTGTGTACCTGACCAATTTTGCTTCAATCAGATGCATTATCCTCCTTCATAGCTCCTCCTTTTGTTCAATATTGTTTTGCCGCTGTGAAATGCCTTGGTAAGTTTTTTTTTTAACATTGAAGCGCTTTTAAAATTGACGTTGATGTTGCTCCTGAACAACTCTAGTACCTATTTGAAAAGTAGCACTTATTACTGTGATGGTTTAGGTAAGGGAGAGTGTTCGTCTTACACACTTCCACTAATAAATTTCAACATTGTAAAAATGGATTTGCTGATTTCCAATTTGATGTTTCTTGCATTTAGTTTTGGAGTGTCATCCCGGTCATCTGACCCAGCTGCTCAAAATGTCTGTCGAGCTGACCTCTCAGGGGATAAAATCAAAACACTAGTTTATTTGTGGTACAATGGAATTCACAGAGCCTCATTATACTCACCCAATGTAATGAGAGATCACAAATTTCCCAGAGAACAAAACTGAGAGAAAAAAAATATGATTTGTTAAACGTCAACCTCCAACATCCAGATACTGCCCTTAATTTAAACCAGAGACTAAAGCTTCTGTATTGTTATTGACCCAGAATTTGCTGGAGTGCAACATCTCATGTATGCCCCATTTGTTAGATCTTTCTCGTCACCTTTCAGCTTGAAAAAAAGATTTGTGATACAAATTGCTGGAAGTACAGACTCATAGCAGAGCATCTACAACCTTAGTGAGTGATGGAACCAATGATTTAACCAATGACCTTTGAGGATAGAGAATGAAATGAAGGAGAAGGATATTGAGCGAATTAAAGTCAAATCAGAGATAGAAAGAGAGAAAATAAAAGACAATTGAAATGTAAGAAGTTTTAAAAATGTTAATGCCTCTAGGAGACTCCAACACAGTTACAATTTTTCCTTTGGGTTGAATGGCATTGCAATGGGAAAAAAGTCATGTCATTAAATGGGTAAATTTATTGTCAAGAACCAGCCCGAATTTCCATGGCAAGTTTAATTCATTTTAACAACACAATTGTGGTAAACCCTTGAAACCCATGGGGAAGTTGACCATGATTTCTTGTTTTCATAAAGCTAATGATTCAGATCATCCAGAATTGTGCAACACGCTCAAAGTATTGTACTATTTACACACTAATAACCTCCATTGAACTGATTGTTTCTTTTCCATGAACTTCTGGGCCAATGTTTAGGTGGTATGAAATATTTAGAACTGAATCATTACTAATCTCTAAATGTCCTGCTCGTAAACTGACTAACGTGTTCAATGGCACAGCTGCAGAACTCGTTTGCGATCATGGGTGGGATTCTCCATTGGTTGACGCCAAAATCTGGAAACGGGACTGGGTGGAGAACAGGTTCTGACGGCAAAATCGCAGCGGCCGCCGATTTGACCCCAAATCGCAATTATCCATAATCTCGACAGCGGTGTCAATGGGGTCTGGAACGCAAGTACAGGACATACCATTTGCATATCATTAGTGGGCCCGACCTGGTATTCTCTCAGGCCTCCGCAATCCTCCAGCTCTGATGGGTCGAGTTCCCGTCTGCATGGTTCACTTTTTAAAATCGTGTGGCGGTTGCTGAGAGAGAGAGAGAGAGAGAGGGTAAGGAAAGTGTCCAACATCGCCATAGTTTGCTGATAGTTTTGCTGCTGGCTTGGGGGCTTCTGCCAGGGCTGTGGGGAGTTGCGGCCGGTTGCCAGGAGGTGGGCTGAGGGGTCGGGGTGGACAGACACAGAGCACCATTGCCGCAGCCAGAAAGGCAGCCATGCAGCTGCGCACGGCGCTGACAGCCCGCTGTGAACTTAGGGCCAGGGTCGTATGGGTGCCCCCCCCCCCCCCCCCCCCCCCAGGGCACTCCCCTAGGTACCCTCTGGTCCCAGCTGACCCATCAGTGGGATAGGTGTGTTCCAGCGCAACCAGGCCATCTTGTTGGCTGGGATGAGTGTGTGTGAGGAGTGCAGTATGTATATGCAGCTGCAGCTTGTCAGCCTCCCGAGTGTTAATCACGGGCCTGGTGAATCCCGCACCATTTTTCATTGGTATCGATTATGTTCAACGTAGCGCCGGTGCTAGCCCCTCCACAGTCGCTGAATCAGTCCAACCTTCGGCACCAGATTTGCTGTCGTGAAAGTCCACAAATCCTGCCCTGGCATCAACACTTAGGATTGGACGTTGAAATCGCGTTCGGCGGTCAGCCAGAGAATGTGTTTTTACGCTGGAATCGAGGGCAGCGCCATTTTCCCGATGATCCGCCCACTCAAAAACGGCGTACTCGAGGAGACACCACCTGAGGCCCACCCCGGATGCTCCGTCCATGATGGGCGGAGTCCTTGACGGCATGGGCCATGTGTCCTCACAACCTTCGGGGCCTTGCGTGGTGGCTGCAGACTGTGTCCAGCACCGACACAGTCGTGGGGGGAGGGAGGGGAGCCGTTCCGCTGGCAGGGGCTGGGGGGACTGGTGGGGAGTGGTTCAGGAGTGACGGGGGGGGGGGGGGTTACAGGGGCAATTTTTGGCAGGCCGGGTCCGTGGACATCACCGCAGAATCGGAGAATCCAGCCCTTATTCTCAGGTAAAGAATCCAGCCCCATGTTTTTAGAAATCTTCATTGATGTCCTGTGGCATTGCACACAGCAGGTTAGTCCCAAGAACAGTATTCATTAAACAGGGTTAAAGGGGATAGGCTATAATTGGAAGGCGACAGGGAAGAAAGGGATGGATTGGGCAAAGAAAATTGGTAGAGAATGGCCCAGAAGTAAAGGAAAAAGGAGAAAAGAGGTCAGAAGAATTCATTCAATCAGATCTGGGTAAGAGGTATTGAAGAGCTTGAGGCAGAATTGCTGAAGAAATAAAATCCAGCTTGCCAAGGAGTGGAAGCATCAAGTCCTAAAACTCCAATATTCAAGAGAGCAAGCAGAGTGCCAAGGAGAGGATGCTCAGTAGAACAGATGAGTGGAAATTGAGCCGGGGAAGCTCAACTAACAGAGGATGGAAATGCTGAGGAAGAGGCATTCAATGGAGGATTGTGAAGCATGGGCAAGTCAGGCAGTAAGGGAGTTGTTACAAAGGAAGAGTAAATTTAGGTCAGTGGGAGGAGTTGATCCAAGACATTGGAAAGCTCACCAGCCTGTGATATCTGAAGTTCATAGGAAATCAAGCCAGGAGAGTGTGGATGATGGGATGCATGGAATTGGGTTCCAATTGTAAAGGCTGGAATACATATAAGGTCAAACGAATGGAAAAGAAAACAGCTCCAGTAAGAACTAATGGTTGAACAGACTGGGAATTGGGAGTGAGGAGACTGCGTTCAGTTTCAGAGGCAAGTTCCAAGCATGCGATGGTTTTCAGTGTGTTGGGGGCTCCAATGCTCCCATTAGTTTTTTAACTGGACGGTTCCTGATCATAGCTCACCATTTCATTATACATCATGGCAGGGTAAGGATGTAAAAAAAGAACATTTTTCGTAAGTGCTATTGAACACCGTAAGCAGGTGGTCAGTTTATGATGCAACTCTGAACAAAATGCCTGTATAAGTCAGGCAGCCGAGGCTGACATTCTAGGTTTGGTAATAGCAGCAGCAGCGACCAGTCAATTCACAAGGAAGGTGATGTTCTGGCCGTGTAACATCAAAAGTGGAGTATCCAAAATGTCAACTCCAATGGTATCGGGACACAATCAAGAAGGCAACCTCATTTTAAGAGAGTTGGAAAGTACTAGAAAAAAGGCACTTTGCATTTTAGCCTTTTTTTTTATAGAAAAAGAACACAGCTGATAAAGTTATGGTCAACAAGGACTTTCAGGGCAGCACGGTGGCAAGGTCCCAGGTTCGATCCCGGCTCTGGGTCACTGTCTACGTGGAGTTTGCACATTCTCCCCGTGTTTGCGTGGGTTTCGCCCCCACAACCCAAAGATGTGCAGGGTAGTTAAATTGGCCACGCTAAATTGCCCCTTAATTGGAAAAAATGAATTGGGTACTCTAAATTTATTTTAAAAAACAAGGAATTTCAAAATATATTGCCATTTTGCATATCTGGGTGGTACAGAGAACACTTCTTCCATCGGGCAGGAGATTCAGAAGTCTGAGAACACGGACGAACAGACTCAAAAATAGCTTCTTCCCCACTGTCACCAGACTCCTAAATGACCCTCTTATGGACTGACCTCATTAACACTACACCCATGTCTGCTTCATCCGATGCCAATGCTTATGTAGTACATTGTATATATTGTGTTGCCCTATTATGTATTCTCATGTATTTTCTTGAATTCTGTTTAATTCCCTTTTCTTCCCATGTACTGAATGATCTGTTGAGCTGCTTGCAGAAAAATACTTTTCACTGTACCTCGGTACACGTGACAATAAACAAATCCAATCCAATCCAGAGAAGACAAAATTCTGTCACGTAATGTTACGTGATAAGCCACACCAGTTCATATTATGCTTTACAGCACCACCTACAGGTGTACTGCCTGGCACTTGAGACCCCTCATAATTTAAAGATATGTAGTATCATAATCTTTTAATAATATTTATTATCATTGTCACAAGTAGGCTTACATTAAGACTGCAATGAAGTTACTGTGATGCTGAATTGTGAAAGATGACACATAGGTTAGATTATCCTCTTCCGAAGTGGAAAACTACTTCCCATTTAGTGCTAACGAGCAAAATTGAGGAATATCTGACCCAATTCAACGCCACTGAAGTGGGTATGGGGCAGAGGTTTACAGTCCCCTCACAGTGGATGAAAAGAGGGACTGGAAAATCTCACCAGCGGGAGGCGCCATATACTTCCATCCATGGACGTTTCAGGGTGGCCATGTTGGGAATGGTTACACTGCACTTAATCATAGAATCCCTACAGTGCAGAAGGAGGCCATTCGGCCCATCAAGTCTGCACTGACACTCCAAAAGACACCTCACCTAGGCCCACATCCCCACCCAATCCCCACCCAATCCCCATAACCCAGTAACCTCAACCAAACGTTTTGGACACTAAAGGGCAATTTTGCATGGCCAATCCACATACGCTGCACATCTTTGGACTGTAGAAGCAAACCCACGCAGCCATGGGAAGAATGGGCAAATGCCACACAGGCAGTCACCCCAGGTCAGAATTGAACCCGGGTCCCTGGTGCTATGAGGCAGCAGTGCTAACCACTGTGTCACCGTGCCGCACCTAATGCCAAGTTATTGTTTGCATTAACATGTCGAAAAACTCCAACAACATAATGTGTAGTGTAATGATATTACACATATACAATTGTGCACTTCTCTATTTACAAATCTGTAAAACCAGCTCGATGGACATGTCATCAGGAACAATAACACTCTTGCCCTTTACTTCACCACATTTCTTTATATCTTCTATTCCGAATATGTTGATTTCTGCTGGGGCATGATTTCACGTGTACCAGTAGCTCTCCAGTGTCTCAATGAAGTTTCTATTCCTTATGTTTATGCTTAGGCAGAGAATGTTGACAGGCCAACTAGATGGCAGGGAGCATAGACGTTGAACCCAATATCTTCCTCAGATAATATTCACACATGCACACTTCACATCTGGGAGGACTCTGATAATGATCAGAACCGATGATATTTATATAGCATTTTACATGTGCAAAACATCGCAAAGGCACTTTACAGAAAGAGCGATGAAGATAACGAAGAAAATAAGAGAGAAAGCACAGTTGAAGACATAGGTTTGGAGGATGTTTTTGAAAGGCTATGGTGTCTGCCCTCTGAACACTTCAGCATATGGGATAACGGAGTGTGTCGGAGCAGAATATTTCCATGCTTCCCAGCCTGTGAATCTTCCAAGGCAAGAACCATTCCATCAGCAAGAAATTGAGGAATACCGAGAGATATAAACATTATATAAAGAAATCAACATCGACGCCAGTAATAATCAAATTAACCATTTAATTCACCTGAGATGGAAACCACTTTGGTCTCAACAGCACGAAGGAATGTATATTACACAGACTGGTAATATGTTTTTTCTCTGCTAAGTATGTATTTTCTGGCTAACACTTAATTACAAAATCGATAACATTTAACTTATATTAATTGCCTTCATTCCAGATAGACCAATCCACATTCATAGAATCATAGAATCCCTACAGGGCAGAAGGAGGCCATTTGGTCCTTCCGGTCTGCACCGACCAGCTGAAAGAGCACCCTGTTTAGGCCCAGTCCCCCACCCCCACCACACCACATCCTGGACGCCAAGGGGCAATTTTATATCATGGCCAATCCACTTAACTTCTTTGAACTATGGGAGGAAACCGGAGCACCCGGAGGAAACGCACACAGACACGGGGAGAAATTGCAAACGCCACACAGTCACCCAAGGCTGGAATTGAACTCGGGTCCCTGACACTGTGAAGCAGCAGTGCTGACCGTTGTGCCACCCCAATATTGTTCTAGTAACTTTTCAGAAATTGGTTCCAGCTTATAACACAGTACCTTTTTTTATCTGCTACACAACTATATAAACCTAGATTGTTTCCTATCATTGGTTGGTTTGTTCATTTTAGTTTGAGGGTTGGCTGTAAGTTCATTGTTTCATTGGTATCTTCTGGTTTGGTTAATTGGTTTGTTGCTCAGTCCAGGTTTATTCAGTTACTTCTGATTTGGTTAGTTACAGTTTGATTAGTCAGCTACTTGATTCAGTTCCGGTTGGTTAATTTTTTTATAGAATTTACATTGGAGAAGGAGGCCATTCGGCCCATCGAGTCTGCACCGGCCCTTGGACAGAGCACCCCACTCAAGCTCATGCCCCATCCCCTTAACACAGTAACCCCAATTAACCATTTCCATTTCATTTTTCATCTCATTTTTTCATTAACGTTTTTGGAAACTAAGGACAATTTAGCATTGCCAATCCACCTAACCTGCACATCTTTGGACTGTGGGAGGAAACCGGCGCACCCGGAGGAAACCCACGCAGACACGGGGAGAAAGGGCAAACTCCACACAGAAATTGACCCAAGCCGGGAATCTAAGCTGGGACCCTGGTGCGGTGAAGCAACTGTGCTAACCATTGTGCTATCGTGGTGCCAGGTTAAGTAGGATATGGCTAAAGAGTTACTTGGATTGGTGAGGTTGGCTATTTAATTGCTTGTGGTCATGTTAACTTGGTTAATTTAGTTGCATATTTAATTACTTGTGTTCTGGTTAATTGGTTGATGAGTTGATTGCTCAAGGGCTCATGTCCCTTGGGTGTGGTTTAATTGTTGGTAGTTTGCTTAATTTGTTGTGACTTGTTTTGTGACAGTGTTGAACTTGCATTTCTGCTTTGCAGGATAATTAAAGCTGTGTCTTTGCCCCATTCGCTGACAGGGTTTATTTCTGTTTCTACTGCTTTTTAGAAAAAAGATCAATTAAATTTGCATCTCTTTACGCAAACTTGAGTGCTCATGAATATTTACAACATTTTAGAAAAAATGAAAGTTTCATCAAAGTCCAATTTTGACAATACTTAAGAAACAAAATGGCTGCTAATTTCTACTTTTTTCCTGATTCATGGCAGTGCGATTTCTTCATAGATTGCGCACAACAGTTTTTGTAAATGCATTGTAACCTGCATGCATGATTTGGAGAGGCTTAAATCAAGGTGGGTGAGAAGTCAGAGTTTCTGAGATTAGTCCCACAATATCACTCCATTCAGCAGCTTCTCAAATGTCTCCTTATCAAAGAATTCTACCAATCATGAAAAGGGATACTTGGGATGAAATCATATCTGTTGATATCAGTACGTAAATGTGCTGATATTAAAATGAATGGGTTAAAACTCCTGCTAAAGTAGCAGACAGAGGAATTTTATATCAAGTGGTAAATTGATATTACACAGCATGGCTTCACCATAACTGCCTTATTAATAATTGAGACTGAGCTATGTCCCTCAGGTTTCAACGGTTTGCTGTCTCTTAGCATGACCCTCAGAGCGAAGGCGATACAAATGGAGAACATTGTTGGTCACAGGTTGGGTTGATTGATTGATTGATTGATTGATTGGGTTTATTGTTACATGTACCGAAGTACAGTGAAAAGTATTTTTCTGCAGCTGAGGAAACGTACAGTACATACACAGTAGACGTGTGGGTGACATGTGGGATTGAACAATTCAGACCTAGTGGATGATTTTAATGTTATGCGCCCAGCAGAAAGCAAGAGGCAGTTAATGTTCTTTATAGTCACTTACTGGCCTTCACTTGCTTTCCTCTCCAGAGCCATAAGCAACTGCCTTGCTGGGGTTTTCACCCTGTTTCACTAAATAGGCAGCAGGGACACCCACCCAAAGCAAGCCAGGTCCTTTTTATCATCTTGCCGCATGTTCTGAGGATATCACGACCCGATTGCAATATTTGCAAACATGCCTGAGCATGATGTGGAGGTGCCGGCGTTGGACTGGGGTGAGCACAGTAAGAAGTCTTACCACACCAGGTTAAAGTCCAACATATTTGTTTCAAACACTAGTTTTCGGAGCACTGCTCCTTCCTCAGGTGAATTTCAGGTGACCTGAGGAAGGAGCAGTGCTCCGAAAGCTAGTGTTTGAAACAAATATGTTGAACTTTAACCTGGTGTTGTAAGACTGCTTACTATGCCTGAGCATGCCAGCTCATGACAGGATCAGCGCTAGAAGTAGTCCATCAAGGTAAATTTGAAATTATGGTTTCTGTTTCCTGGAGCAGATGAGCTCCTCTGGGTCCCTAAAAAGGATAGGGCCTTCCTGCTACAATCACAGGTCCACTGTACCCTCCACCCCTCGCTCCCCACCGCGTACACCGTCCTTGACCTTCCCCTCCCACCCCACCCACCGCGCCCCGCACACCATCCTCGATCTCTTTCCCCCCCACCCCTATCCCCAAATGATCAGCAGGACCCCTGAGGGCCAGCACAGCAACCTATCCCACGGATCTACCACTCAGCAGGGGCAGCGTGCGGACAATACGAATTTGAGCCACTACTGGAACAATTGGGAAACTATCTGGCATTATTTAAATAAGGGTTAAAGTACTCTGGACCACTATTTTTCGAGAGCATCAACATTGTTCAGCAAATATTGGCCACAGTTAAAATTGGGGTCTCAGGAACATCAAAATATCAGTGTAGAGAGACCTCAGTATAAGGTTCACCTTGGAGCGCACTGAGGTCTTCATTGCAAGATTCAGTGCAGACTTCCCACTGTCTGACTCGGCAGGTGTCTCAAAATAGTCACAGGCCCGTCCACAATCAGAAGCAGTGAAAGAGCCTCAATGCGAGATTCATTCTGGGAATGAGGCCCTTGTGGCACCTCTCAGGTGCCCCTACCCTACTCAATTTTACAATGTTGGAACATGTTCCCATCATTCATGTTCAGCATGCAAACTCAGTAGATCAGGGTCGGTGAAGAAAGAAAAGCAACAAAAATGTTTTGGATCAGGACCTTCAGGATTTATGTTATTTTGGAAGAGGCAATCAGAACTGAGCACCAAACGTAACAAAAAAGAATAAAACAAGACCAACAATTTCCTCAGCATTTTACCCCATTGACCTCCATAATATCACCAGAGATTCCCTTTACCCCGTTTATCTGGGTTTCTGCTGACTTTCTACCACAGCTCTAGAGGCTGATCGAGAGAATTCCTATGGAAATGCCCAGCAAAAGGATCTATTTGCGAAGTTTGGAAACAAGGACTATATTTTTTTAATAAAAGCATTGTTCTTAGAAGAAAGTAGATGCTAACATGCAAAATGACACCAGAAGTCACATGTAGACACTGGAAACCCAGATGCCATGACATCACAAGGCGTAAAGTCACGTAAAGTCATAGACAGGATACCATAAATGTAAAAAAAACAGTTCATACGATAAATAGCAGATTACAAACGATGGCTAGATTGATACAATGCAAGTTTAACTCACGTAGTTTTTATTTTCGTTTAACCAGGCCAAATTTTCACATCTAAAGGGAACTCAAGCGGCCAGCGAATGGCTTTAGTATTTAGTTGGTATCTGTGACAAAATACTTACATATACAATCCAAACCAATAATAAAGAACTCGAGTGAATGAGATTTACATAGAAAATAAATTTTGATTAAAATAACACACTCTCAAAAGGAGGAGCTGAACCATGATACCAAACCAAGCTGAATCATGCTGAGCCAGTCTCAGTTATAATGTGTTGGTCACTTTAGTAGAGGATGGCTGGTCTCTTGAAAGTGAACTATGGCCTAATTCTCAATTTGCCTCTCACCTCAGAGCAACCGCAACAAATGGAATTTCAATTGAATTAATTATTTATTTTATGATATTAAATGTATTTGGAACATCGCTCATAAAGAAAAGAGAATTAAGTTGGTACAAAGAGGGATCCCGTTGCTTTAAGCATGCATATGAGTTGTTAAAGGTGTTCCATCTTTCAAATTAAGAACATCTATTTAGGATGACACATTTTGGTGATGCCTAGCACAGACTTCTTACCGACTAAGTCCAACATAGTCAAGCATAGTTTGACGACCCCAAATATTGTTGATTCTAATCTGATTAGGCCTGGTTTGGTTTGTCTCAGTGTGGTTCGGCCCTATGGTTTTCTTTGGCCCAGTTTAGTTAGGCTTGGTTTCATTAGGCCAAGTGTGGTTTCGTCTGAATTTGAATCGCAGTTCATTGATTTTTGATTTTTAAATCCAGCTGCAATATTCCTTCTTTTGAGCAATTAAATTTGACTTGAGTTGCTGATCAGAAGTCGACTTGATATCTTCATATGGAGCTGTCGAACCTCACATTGATGATTGGGAGCCACATTACCCAGTCTACAGCATAAACTAATATTAATCACAGGACAAACAGCATCCCAGCAGCTGGCTACATCAAGAGAGTGCAAATACCAGCTCTGTCAGGAGAGGTTAAAGTGGAGTTTGTCCACGTGTGCTATTGTACAGTAAAGTCAGAACACATTAGTGTCACCTCTTGCCTCCCATTCATTTTTGAAACATTTTTCAGACATTTCCTAAGGGTGAATTCTGTTGTCAGGGTTGAACACCATGGCGGCTTTCACACCTGAACTTTCTTAATGTAAAACATGATCAGAAATCAATTTTAGAATTTTATGTTTTAGTCCGAACTTAGTTTAGTCAGAAATGCTTTGAAAAGTTATCAATGATGCACAAAATGATTTATTGTTAAATATACTATGAATTTGCAAATAATAACTTTATGGAAATGGCATCGCATTGAACGTGATCAGCATGCAGAGCACAACTTTCACTGTCCCAGTTTAATACTTGCACAGACAAAGCTCTGCTACCAATGGTGGGGCAAAAGGAAGAGCCAGGCGCACAGAAGACTAAAATCGGAGGGTCAAAGTTCACAGAAGACTGCCAGAGTGAGATCAGGCACAGCCAGAGTAGTTTGATGATGAGGAGTTTAAATTCAATGTGTTGAGAGCAATAGGATAAGGGTTCTGTACGTGTGGGATTTAATGTAGCAAACAACTAAATTAACCCAGTTTAAACAAATTCATGAAGGCAGGTGAATGGGAAGCCAACAAAGAATACATCAGAGAAATTAAGTTCCGAGATGAGAAAGGTATGGATGGAGGCTTTTAAATGTAGAAGTGAGATAGTGTTGAGGTGGGCCATTTGGCGGAGATGGAATAGAATGGTCTCTCTAGCCAAGGTGTGAGATTTCAAGCTCAAATGTGGGTCACGTATGATGGCAAAGTTTTTGCATGGGCAGACGTAGCCTGGGTACTGTCCATCGGTCAGAATAAAATCAGCAACAAGTTGTGTCTGGAGCAGAACCAATTGAACGGGATTTTCCAGCCGTTCTGCCGACGGGATCCTCTGGTACCAGCGAGGGGGACCCCCCAGCGACAGAGGGTACAAGCAACAGGAGACCCCATTGACAGTGGTGGGACTGGAAGAGCCCACCGTCGGCAAATGCAGGCCGCCTCTGCCGCTGCCAAACACACCGCAGGGGTTGCATAAAATCCCACATAACTTTGACATTCCATTGGAGAAAATACAAATGACCCATCTGCAACTTAAGGCCTGTCAGGCAATTTGACAGCACAGAAGGAGCAGGTAAGTCAAGGTAAGAGCTGGAGAGTTGGAGCTGGGTGTTTACAGCATTTGGATGGAAACTGGCCTCGAGTCTGCAATAGATGCCACTGAGGGGTTAAGTAGTTGAAGAAAGGAAAGGGATTGAGAGATAGTTATGCTTAGGTGGAAAGAGAGCTCTAGCTATATTAGGACTAATAAGAGTGAAAAGACCAGGCTCCTAAGTTGGCAGAAAGGTGTCCAATTATAGGTAACACCACGGAGAGTAGAACCATAGAATTCCTACAGGGCAGAAGGAGGCCATTGGGTCAATTGAATCTGCACCGACCCTCTGAAAGAGCACCCTACCTAGGCCCATTCCCCCACCCCACCCCCGTAACCCCATCTAACCTGCACATTCTTGGAGACTAAGCAGCAATTTAGCATGGCCAATCCACCTAACCTGCACATCTTTGGGCCCAACAGAAACCTGTTTTGTCGATATTCGTCAAGGAGAATAAAACACTATGATTGTAGTGGGAGAGAGTGTCATTTGTGATTTTAGCCAGAGTGGTCATTTGATGGCAAGTTGCAGAGACTGGAGAGTAGGGGTCCAAATGGGGAGCTTTGGGAGCAATCCACTTGGAATTAGGATGCAATAATAGATTTCAAAGAGAAAAATGATGTTAGTGATGGGACAGGAGTGAAGAGAATCATTCCATTAATAGTGAACTATTTCAGGGTGGTGACAGTGGTTCTGAACAGCAGGAGTCGGGAACCACTGACAATGTCAGCTAGCATGGAGGCGATGAAAGGTAGTAGTGTGGTCAGCAATTGGGCAAGTGCAGACTGAAGGATGCAGGAGATGGGTATCCGATAAGCTTGGAGAGGGAAGAGAAGAAATTGGGGACAAAAAGTATAGTGATGGGATCAGAGATAGGATGAATGGAAGGTGGGGCATGATTTGATGTCACAGGGAAGAGAACGTGTAAGTATTTGCAGAGAAATCTACAGAGAGACTCCCAATCTTAAATATAAAGGAGCCCATAAACCTTTCATACTTGCAGCTGTAAATAAAAGTCAATGGGAAAGAAAATTGGACACAATGTAAAACGGGTTAGCAATTCACTATTAGTTCATTTTTTGATGCTGCCATTGACCGATTTTACCACAATATTGACAAACCAGACTTCTGTTGGGTTCAGAATGCCAATAGATCCATCCATAATTAAGTAATAGCTGGAAGCATCTTGTTTGTGAGCATTCGGAAGGATGGCATAGATAACGGGGGACTGGAAAAATCAGAAACGATGGCATTGAAAGAATAAAGGGATTGGGCTGATAGTAAAGAGATTAGTCCATGAAGAGCGACCTGGGAGTAATGGTTGTGTTGAAGGTAGGGTGATACATTTGGGCCCATTTCTCTCTCCCTCCACCCTGCCTCTTCAGAGACTGTTACAGGTGCTAAGATGGATATTATGGAGAATATTCTGGAAAAGGCTATGGTGGCCCTGTTCAAGAAAGGTTTAGCTTGGGGTAGGGGGTGCAAAAGAGAAAATAGATTGCCAGGTGAGAGTGGGATTCAAGAGCCAGAGGAGGAGGAAACATGGCCGAAAATGTGAGGCAGACATGGTTAGGGAAACTTGGGTGCAGAGCAGGAGTCAACATCCACTTGTGAGAAGACACAGGAGATCTTAAATTACTTGGCGCAGTTTCAGAAAGCTATGAATGGCAAGGAGCATACTGATTGGCTATTTAGCTCTGTGAGCCTGTTACATTAGATCACAGTTGACCTTATAGGTTTCATAGAATTTACAGTGCAGAAGGAGGCCATTCAGCCCATCAAGTCTGCACCGGCTCTTGGAAAGAGCACCCCACTTAAGCCCACACCTCCACCCTATCCCCATAACCCAGTAACCCGACCTAACCTTTTTATTTGACACTCAGGGCAATTTATCATGGCCAATCCACCGAACCTGCATATCTTTGGACTGCGTGAGGAAAGCAGAGCACCCGGAGGAAACACACACAGACATGGGGAGAACGTGCAGACTCCACACAGACGGTGACCCAAGCCGGAATCAAACCTGGGACCCTGGAGCTGTGAAACAACTGTGCTAACCACTGTGCTACCGTGCCGCCCCTGTCTGTATCTCAACTCCGCCTACCCAAGGCAAAGAAGATTCCTGGTGAGGGGAGAAGTGGGGATAGACTCTCAACAGAAAGGGATAGACGACCCAATGGCTTGAGAGCCATCTTGAAGGGGAAGCTGAATTTTAAGCAAAAAATAAAGAAATGGTAATTCCGGACAGTTGCTGCATAACTGCAAAACATGCAGTTTATTCAGTAAAGTAAGAATTGCTCACTGTGAAACTTAAACAGAGATGTTTATTCAACAGGACAAGGATTACGCTGTGTTACTCTCTGGTGTGTATTCAGAAGACTAAGGGTAAGAGGAATTCAATTGTTAAAGAATTTTCTTTTTTAAAGAAGTTTTAGACAGTGGTATACTGGTCTTTGGCTGTGAATTTCCTTGGAGTTTCTGCCCTAACTTCATTGGAGGCACAGAAGCCACCCCACTCTTCTCGATGGACGTCTGATGAAATTACAGCACTGGACTTGCAGCAGCTCCAGAGATATTCTTGGCCATTGTTATTGCTGCGTGTGTCCTTCTGAAGCAACGTGCATGTTCCATGACCACAGTTTATTGAAAGTTTACTGGAGCCTCACCAGTGGGGGCGCCAGAGCTCCAGTGTCAATCAAGGTTTTGGAATCAGACAGTCAGTCTTCTGTGGTGTCCAATATTCTACCAGAGTAACTAGGCAATCACTGGGGAATCTTTGAAATTGTTATGAGTCCTTCAACTTAATAGGCTATCATCATTGGTGTGGCATTACTTTGTACCCAACTTGCAAAGTATTCCTTATTTACTGGCCTATCAACACATTTCTTTCACCTGCATTCCACTGTTCCAGTGAGAAGACTGAGGCCGTCACAAATTAAAGTGACTATTAAAGTAACTGTGGGCAGTGTGGAAAATGGCAGCAGCCACCTTTTCTTGCGCCGTACACACCAATGACCTATTTAATCACACAGCTCATCTTGCTTTGGGGGTTGGGAGTTTAAAATCACAGGCCATGCCATTGCAAACCGCAGCCATCCCACATCTGCCAAGTGTAAGGAATATTGTAGCTGTTACTCCCCAACTTCTCCAAACCAGTTTAGGAGCTTCGCACCACTCACCAGGCACGAAAGTGCACCCTATAAAACGGTTAAAAAAAAAGGTTAACGCAAAAGTCTTGTTGCCATGGTTTCAGTAACCCTCTCCAGTCCTCCTAATAAAACATGGTCTCTTTCTCTCGCTCTCTCTCCTCCTTGATCATCCGTTTATATACAGGTCAATGCAGCAGCAAAGGTTCCGGCTCGATAAGTGATGTCCGAATGTGATGCCATCCACGACTGTACAGGGCTCTGTGGCTTAGAGTCAATGAGGTCAGTGCTGTGGACTGAAAGATGCTGAGAGTGGCTGCCAGCTGGGCCCATCGACGCCTTGCTTTGCGAAGTGTCCTGGCCTGTAAAGGGTTAAAAAATATATAATTAGCAAAGAAAACGTAAGTCTCATTTTTATTCAAAGCACAAAACTTTCATTTTGGTCACGCAATTTGTTTTGTGAATTTCATCTTCCCAAGTTTTTTTGTTCGTTTCGGCAAATGGAACACTTATAAAAAATAAAAAACACTTTCCGTTCAGGCAGTCAGCGCCTCCTTAATCACTACCAGGATCAAGTACAGCATTCGTTAGACAGAAGGTGATCTCCCTTTATATTAAGTCATGTAGTGCTTCAAGGTATGGTGCAGCAGGGGATGGATACAAAGTAAAACTCTCAAACTCTTCCATTCAGCACTCCTAGGTTTGATCAGAAATGGGTTAAATGCAGGGGAAACCTCCTCTACTCAGACCTAGGCAAGTACCTTACTCAAAACTCGGACGAACATCCCCTGCGTCGGTGTGATGTTATTCCATTGCTAGTACCAGCCACCTTGTGCCATCTCTGCATGAGACTGCCAATTACTGCCAGGTTTGGTGTACGTTCGAGCTGGCAGACTGATGCCCACCGAGAATGGGATGACTTGACTTCATTTCGTGAGACAGACAAGGGGTTTTCCTTTCCCATCGGACAGGTCATGCTTTACACATCCTGTGGAAAGAGGACCCAACCCAGCACTTGCCACTTTTTCCAACCATTAGCCACTCTAAAGGGCAATTAGGGAAGAGCAATAAATGCTGACTTTGCCAGGCCTGCCCACATCCCATGAAAGGATAAACAAAAAATCTGAAAGCCCGTCATTTAAGTGGATCACACCTGAAGCTCGGAACAAAAGTTTGAATCTTAGCGTGTGGCTTTTCTGCCCCTTCCCTGTGCGAAGGGGACGGTGTCCTAGTGACTCAGCAACTCTCAATTAAAGTACATGGTGCAACAAGAAGAATCACTCATAATTAGAGGAATGGAAGGAAAAGCAACTGTCATAAATCTCCACACTAATGCTCCTTCTTCAGATTATACAAAAACAGCATTGATAGATCCATGTTGGACGGCATGGTGGCAAAGTGGTTAGCACTGCTGCCTCACTGTGCCAGGGATCCGGGTTCAATTTCAGCCTTGGTGACTGTGTGGAGTTTGCACATTCTCGCCGTGTCTGCGTGGGTTTCCTCTCGGTGCAATGATTTCCTCCCACAGCCCAAAGATGTGCAGGTTAGGTGGATTGGCCGTGATAAATTGCCCCTTAGTGTCCAGGGATGGGCAGGTTATGGGTTTACCGGGGATAGGGCGGGGTGGACGGGTGAGTGCTCATTCGAAGGGTCGGTGCAGACTCGATGGGCTGAATGGTCTCTTTCTGCACTGTAGGAATTCTATGATTCTATGTTGTCGACAGCTATGACCCAAGTTGTGTCATTCTCCCAGCATAGGAAGAACAATGCTGAGGGTCTAAACAAAGAGGCTGTGGAGAAACCATAACGAAACATCATTTACTAAAAGATAATGTCCGTGCTTTTACACAGTCTCCTGGGAACAAAAGCCTATTCTTCAAAACATATTTGGAGAAAGAAAATGGTTAAATAATTCTCGGGGTGGTTTCTCTTGCACTATTGTTGCAGGTTAGGAATGCACAGAACTACACACTGCTGCGCAGGATAGGAGCCCCATGGCTTCAACCTGGGAGGAGGGAGGGGGGCTTGTGACGTCACTCAACTGTGCATCTTGATGGATCAATCAGTGAGCAGCACCTGCAAACTGGGGGGTAAAAAAAATATTTTAAACAAAAATAGAATCTGTAGCCATTTCCATGGAAACAATTGAGATAGTCTGTATAGAAATGCTAGCCTTGACAACGTGTCATATACCTTTTGTTCTGTTAAAAGATTTAACATGACCTACTCTTCAAGAGCAACCTTCCCCTAACCTCTCCCACCAAACAGCACACCCACAAAACACCCCTGCAGGCCAAAGGCAGAGAGGAATCAGCATAGGACCCCTGTGTCTTTGTCAATCCATCATTTGGTGACAGGTCCCTCCAAGTCCCTGTTGTGTCCAGCAGGAACACCCCAGCATTACACAGAGCAGCCCTCTGCTAGCAAAGGGCATTCTTTTCCGACTAAGTAGAAACGCAGCTTACTTACACACAAATCAATTAGTTCTGCTTAACTTTATCGGTATATAATATACTTACATAAAATGAAGACAAAGCAGCTACAATATAATTTTGTTGTGAATTTCAAATGACGAAATACTCTTGTTGTTAGAGAAATATTGATGCATTGGCGAGGCAAACGGGACAATAGGCACATCTAGACAGATCGACAGATGGATAGATATAAAGACAGATAAACAGACAAATTGGATCAACAGATGTATGCCACCCTTGAGCTAGGAAAGGAGAAATCAAGTCAAGATCCCTCCGTAAGGATAAAAGTTGGAAGTGGGCTGGAAACAAAAGATTGCTTCCGTATACCCTCTGGGGTGGTGGGGGGGGGGGGGGGGGGGTGTTGGTGGGGAGAGTATATTAAAGCCACTGCTTTCACAGGGCCAACCCTTAATTGGGTTGGAGTGAGATTTGATCACCAATTGGGGGCAACAGAGGTAGGAGCCTATCAAAAGTGCTGCCAGGAAAAATCAACACCTTTCGGAAAAGAGGGGACGAAACTGAAGAAAACTAAACAAATCTAGCCTGTTATTACCTCCAACTTAGCAACAACTGCCTCCTGGCAGTAATGTGCAGCCAGCTGTCACCCTGAATATGAGTGTTCAATTACAATAAGGAGGCCTGCTCCCTGTACCCATCACCCTGATATTTTGTGGAATGAAATGATTTATGTTTTTCCAAGAAAAAAAATACAATCATGAGTCAGACAAATGTTTTAATATTGAAACGGAAAAATAATTGTTCTTTTTTGCCTACTCTCAGCACAGACTGTTCTTGGCAGTTCTCAGGACTCTGTCCCTTGAAACAATATTACCCAACAGCACAACATGTCCTGCTGAAGGACTTCTCCTGACTCGTGCAGAGACAGTGAGGAATTCAAAAACATTAAGATGGCAGGACATCAATTCACTCAGCTTGAATCAGCCCTCTGCATCCAGAAGTTAACTTCACTTCACTTGGAGATATAACTTTCCCCAAGTTAGAAGGTTGTGGGATTAAGCTCCACTCATAGAAATGAGCACATAAGTGAAGCTGACACACCAGTGCTGCATAGAATTAACCCTTTACTGTCTGACTTGGTCTACCCGTAGACAAGACATTTAAAAACACTACCAGTGTCACAATGGGCCTTCTCTAGATGTACTGAAACTAAGACCCTTGCTCAGGTCCACATGATGAGTAGCCCATGACAAAGATTTGAGAAGATCTCTGGTCTCGCTGACGGTATATCAGACCGAGGTTTTTTTTTGCTTGCCATTGTTACCCAGCTCTTATTTTCTTTGGTCATACGTTATTGTGTTCACAATGACCTCCCATTGTTCTTGCCATTATCTTCCAAGCTTACCTCCGGAGGACAGTGGGAAATCCAAATAGTTGCATACGCTGAAAGGTTTGACCACCAATGCAACATCTCTGTAGCTGAGGTTGTATGAGTGTCCGTGGACAGTTGCTTGCTCTCACTGACTCGCATTTCTATCCCTCACCTGCCTTCGCTCTTTCTAAGTGCGACAAATGGAGGGGAATCCCTAATGATTACACCATGACCTCCACTGCTGCATGACAAAAGCTTCAACAACAAATTCCCGGAACACAAGGAACAGTACCAAAACTGGCAGGGGGATTTAGATTAAATATGAAAACAATATTCCCAATGATTAATTGGAAGCAAATTTTTACCAATTTAAATGTGTCTTCCTGCCTGTCTCCGGCTGCTGAACAACAGTGAACACCTCTTATCCCAGTGTCCACAGGGACCACACGGAAAATTGGATAGTTGACATCACAACTGCATTTAAATGCTATTTACATACATTATTCCGGCAGATGTCTTCAGCCACTCATAAGAACATAAGAACATAAGAACTAGGAGCAGGAGTAGGCCATCTGGCCCCTCGAGCCTGCTCCGCCATTCAATTAGATCATGGCTGATCTTTCGTGGACTCAGCTCCACTTTCCGGCCCGAACACCATAACCCTTAATCCCTTTATTCTTCAAAAAACTATCTATCTTTACCTTAAAAACATGTAATGAACGAGCCTCAACTGCTTCACTGGGCAAGGAATTCCATAGATTCACAACCCTTTGGGTGAAGAAGTTCCTCCTAAACTCAGTCCTAAATCTACTTCCCCTTATTTTGAGGCTATGCCCCCTAGTTCTGCTGTCACCCGCCAGTGGAAACAACCTGCCCGCATCTATCCTATCTATTCCCTTCATAATTTTAAATGTTTCTATAAGATCCCCCCTCATCCTTCTAAATTCCAACGAGTACAGTCCCAGTCTACTCAACCTCTCCTCATAATCCAACCCCTTCAGCTCTGGGATTAACCTAGTGAATCTCCTCTGCATCTCCTCTGCACTCATCAAGTCCACTCATCAAGTCCTACTCATCATTGCACTCTGCAAGGGCCTGTTCTGTGCTGTACTGTTCTATGTTCTATCTCAAAGGTGGAGGAAAATTGTGAGCGTCGGGATGTTTTTAGGGGAAGAGATTTGTTGATATTGCCTCTGTTGGCCAAGACAATGTGAAAACAAGCAATAGGACAGGGAGGTTCCAGCACCACCAACCCCAGCACCACCGCCAGCACCCCCATTTCCCATCCATACCCTCATTCCCTGCACCACAACAAACAAAGCCACTTGACTGGTCTTTTCTGTCATGGATCGACTCTCGCTGTGTGCAAAACTGCTGCTATTTTCCCCATGTAACCAATTTCACTTGCTAATTCATTGTATGTGAAGCTTCAAGGTGCTCTATCTGCAAACAAGCCACGGTTTTGGTTCACTACGTTGACTCCGAATCAGGACAGGAGTATTATTTTACATGGCACATGTTAGACATAGGAAGAGGCTACACAGGCTTCAGGAGAGCATTAGAAATACAATGAGCTAAGCAGTTTCTTGTGAAATGAGTATTACACGATGTGCCCTGGTGAGGTTTTTGCACTATAACCTCAGTCAGAGGATTTGGATTCTATCGAGCAGACTTAATTTGAAAGGAATCCTGCTTTTACCCAATAAAGAACCATATGGTTGTTGTCAGTATGTCCTTTAAAGATGGGTCACTCATCTCTTCCTGCCCTTGCTGCTTTCTGCCAAGAGACCCTCAGAAGGCCGACAGGACCTGACAGCACAGGCAGCTTCTCCAGGCTTTACTGATAGATTGGGCAAAGCACACAGGGGCTCACTCTAATACAAAACACCTGACAAAAATAGGAAGGCAGCTTAAAAAGTACAAGAAATCAGAGCAACACAGTACAACTACTCCATCTGGAAGCAATGTACATAACACTGTCTTCTCTATGGTAACAATCTCCTCGTTATCAGTTCCTTCTTTATAACACTAACCTATCTATAGCACTTCGTACACTCTAACACTGCCTACTCTGCAGCATTGCCCTCTCTATAGCTCTACATTTTGTAAAGTTCTTCTCTCTTTACAATGCTGCCCAAACTGGCAAACATTCCTCTGTACCTTCCGTAATGTTTGCGTACTAAAGACAGAAGTGAAATATGGAAGGGCGAGCTATAAAAAGGACAATACTGGGGGAGGGCTGTATTACACTGAACAAAGTGTTATAGAGAGAACTGTTATGGAAGAGGGAGTGACATAGCTGGAGTGTTATAAAAGGGGTTTATAGAGGGAGTTTTTAGAGGAGGGAGTGTTACAGAGGGGAGTGTTATAGAGGAGGGACTGTTACAGAAGATTGAGTGTTGCAGAGGGAGTGCTACAGAGGAGAATACGTGATAGAGAAGGGAGCGTTATAGAGGGTGTGTTATAAAGGACGGAGTGTTGCAGAAGATTGAGTGTTATAGAGGGCAGTGTTATAGAGATAAGTGTTATAGAGGGGAGTGTTATAGAGATAACTGTTATAGAGGGAAGTGTTATAGAGGGGAGTGTTATAGAAGGGGTGTTATCGAGAGGAGTGTTATCGAGGGGAGTGTGATAGAGGGGAGTGTTTTAGAGAGGAGTATTATAGAGGGAGTGTTATAGTGTGGTGTGTTATAGTGTGGAGTGTT
Source organism: Scyliorhinus canicula (assembly GCF_902713615.1). Taxonomy (NCBI): domain Eukaryota; kingdom Metazoa; phylum Chordata; class Chondrichthyes; order Carcharhiniformes; family Scyliorhinidae; genus Scyliorhinus; species Scyliorhinus canicula. Next base: position 31,129,042 of record NC_052146.1, on the reverse strand, counting down.
ATAGAGTGGAGTGTTATGGAGGGAGTGTTATGGAGGGAGTGTTATGGAGGGAGTATTAAGGAGGGAGTTTTAGAGAGGGAGTTTGATAGTGGTGGTGTTCTAGCAGGAGTGTTATAGAGGGGAATGTTATAGAGGGGAGTGTTATAGATGAGGGTTGTTATAGAGGAGGGTGTGTTATAGAGGAGGGTGTGCAATAGAGGGAATGTTATAGAAGGAGAGTTAAAAAGAAGCGTGTGTTATAGCAGAAGTGTTATAGAGAGAGTGTTATAGAGGGAGTGTTGCAGGTGGAGTGTTATAGAACGGAGTGTTTTAGAGCTGAGTGTTATACAGGGAGAGTTCTCAAGGGAGAGTTGTAGAGGAGGGTGTATTATAGAAGAAGTGTTATAGAGGTGGTGTTCTCGGGGAGGGGGTGTTATAGAGAGAGGGTTATCAAAGAGAGAGTGTTATTGAAGGAGTGTTATAGAGGAGGGAGTGCTATAGAGAGTGTGTTATCGAGGAGGGAGTGTTATAGAGGGAGTGTTATAGAGAAGGGAGTGTTATAGAGAAGAGAGTGTTACAGAGAAGGGAGTGTTATAGAGAAGGGAGTGTTATAGAGAAGAGAGTGTTATAGAGAAGAGTGTTACAAAGAAGGGAGTGTTATAGAGAAGGGAGTGTTATAGAGAAGAGAGTGTTATAGAGAAGGGAGTATTATAGAGAAGGGAGTGTTATAGAGAAGGGAGTGTTATAGAGAAGGGAGTATTATAGAGAAGGGAGTGTTATAGAGAAGGGAGTGTTACAGAGAAGGGAGTGTTATAGAGAAGGGAGTGTTATAGAGAAGGGAGTGTTATAGAGAAGAGAGTGTTATAGAGAAGAGAGTATTATAGAGAAGGGAGTGTTATAGAGAAGGGAGTGTTATAGAGAAGGGAGTGTTATAGAGAAGGGAATGTTATAGAGAAGGGAGTGTTATAGAGAAGAGAGTGTTATAGAGAAGAGAGTGTTATAGAGAAGAGAGTGTTATAGAGAAGTGAGTGTTATAGAGAAGAGAGTGCTATAGAGAAGGAAGTGTTATAGAGAAGGAAGTGTTATCGAGAAGAGAGTGTTATAGAGAAGAGAGTGTTATAGAGAAGGGAGTGTTATAGAGAGGGTGTTATCGAGGAGGGAGTGTTATCGAGGAGGGAGTGTTATAGAGAAGAGAGTGTTATAGAGAAGGGGAGTGTTATAGAGAAGGGAGTGTTATAGAGAAGGGAGTGTTATAGAGAGGGTGTTATCGAGGAGGGAGTGTTATCGCGGAGGGAGTGTTATAGAGAAGAGAGTGTTATAGAGAAGAGAGTGTTATAGAGAAGGGAGTGTTATAGAGAGAGTGTTATTGAGGAGGGAGTGTTATCGAGGAGGGAGTGTTATAGAGAAGAGAGTGTTATAGAGAAGAGAGTGTTATAGAGAAGGGAGTGTTATAGAGAAGGGAGTGTTATAGAGAGAGTGTTATTGAGGAGGGAGTGCCTCCACATTAAATCCCTTACTTTATATCAAATGCAAATGGAATCTTAGACAGGGACAGTCATATAACACCTTTGAACTTCTTCTTGGATCGGTTTGCCCACCTTAAGATCGCACCTGCCACAGCCCCCAAGCCCCACCACCACCATCCTACCTCACTCGCGCCACCCCTGCCCCACATAATGAAAATTCCGTTGACACAGGCACTTCCTCCCCAGGCGGGCGAGCAGAGCCTGGAATTTTCCCAATCCTACTACCCATCTCAAGGATGGAGGTCCAGCTCATTGACTTTTAAGGATATACAATGGAGATTCACCTGAATGGTATCAAGGTTTGAAAGATTAAGTTATCATCATAGAATCCCTACAGTGCAGAAGGTGTTCATTCGCCCCATCGACCCTCCAAAAGAGCACCCGTGTTAGGCCCACTCCACACCCTATCCCCGTAACCCCCACCTAACCTTTGGGAAACTAAGGGACAATTTAGGATGGCCAGTCCAGCTAGCCTGCAAATCTTTGGATTCTGGGAGGAAACCGGAGCACCTGGAGGAACCCATGCACACAGGGGGAGAACGGGCAAACTGTACAGTCACGCCCAGTCAGTATCAAACCTGGGTCCCTGGTGCTGTGAAGCAGCAGTGCTAACCACTGTGCCACCGTGTCATCAGTTATGAGGAGAGGTTGCATGGACTTGGTTTGCATTCCACTAAGTGTAGAAGAATTGGGGGGAGGGGGTTAACCTAATTGAGATGCTATTTCCTCAGATGGGGAAAGAAGGACAAGGGGAACCAAAATTAGAGCTGGACCACTTAGGACTGAAATGAGGAAACGCAGGAGGACAGGAAGTGAGGAAAGGGTAGCGGAAATCGCAAATTTACACTGGCTTTTGAGCACCTATATGAGCACAATTCCCAAAGGTGTCACGACAAAACCAAGTGTTTTTTCCACTATGATAAGACACCCAGCCTACAATAGGGCAGCATAGCTGAAGCAAATTCCAACTACAATATCTGAGTTGGAATGTTAAAAAATGGTCAGCCGGAAAGAGACTGAAACGACGCAGAGTTGTGAGAATTTTGCCCAGATAAGAGCAGCAACTGCTCTTCAATCCCAATTCCTTCACTGTTGGTCACTTGCCATTGTCCAAAGAACATGAGACAGAAGGTTATTCCTTATTCTACCCTTCAGGTAATCATGGACAGGCTTTCCTCTGTTCCAGAAAGCTCAGTACAAACACTGACCGGGATTCTCCGACCACACGTCGGGTCGGAGAATCCCGGGGGGGGGTGGGGTGGAGTGGATCACGCCCCACCGCTCCGACGTCAGCTTACCTATTCTCCGGCGCCGATTCTCAGGCGCCCACGGGACCGACGCTGCGCCGTTGAAAGCGCCCCCCTCCCCGGCGATTCTCCGGGCCCTGATGGGCCGAGTGGCCGGCAAGTTCGGCAGAGTCCCGCCGGTGTGGGTTACTTGGGTCCCACACGGTGGGACTTGGAAGGTGTGTCTGCGGAGGCCGTCCTTGGGGGGGTGGGGGGGGTGGGGGGGAAGAGGGCGGGGGGATCCAACCCCGGGGGGGGCTCCCACGGTGGCCTGGCCCGCGATCAGGGTCTACCAATCGGCTGGCGGGCTGGTTCCATGAGGGCCTATGTTTCATAGAATTTACAGTGCAGAAAGAGGCCATTCGGCCCATCGAGTCTGCACCGGCTCTTGGAAAGACCACCCTACCCAGCCTCACACCTCCACCTTATCCCCATAACCCAGTAACCCCACCCAACACTAAAGGCAATTTTTGACACTAAGGGAAATTTAGCATGGCCAATCCACCTAACCTGCACATCTTTGGACTGTGGGAGGAAACCGGAGCACCTGGAGGAAACCCACGCAGACACGGGGAGAACGTGCAGACTCCGCACAGACAGTGACCCAAGCCGGGAATCGAAATTGGGACCCTGGAGCTGTGAAGCAATTGTGCTAACCACTATGCTACCCATGCTGTTCCTCCGCACTGGGCCCTTGTAGGGCTCCGCCATATTGCCCGGGGGCCGGCACGGAGACGGGCACCCCCATGCATGCATGAAATCACATTGGTTGTTCCACGCATGCGTGAGCTTGCGCCGGCTGGAGCTGTGGGGACCACTCCGGCGCCGACCTAGTCCCCAAGGAAGAGGAGCATTCCTCAATATCGGGGACCGCTGACGCGGAGTGTTTGGCGCCGCAGGATTGAAGAATCCCGGCCCATCTCCACAGTCATTAAATGGACTGCGGTCTCTTTTAAAATAGCAAAATAATGCCACATGAGCGCATTCATGAATCTCAGTACACAGTCATTTCTAATCTGGTTTTTTGAATTCAGACTTTCCCTGTTGCAATGTGCAGGATCTTCAGATGAATTAAGCCAGCAACCCAGTTTAACTAGGAGAGAGTGGGCCAAGGATTTCTCTTCAAAGTTCCAAGACCAGATCCCCAATCGTGATGCCATTTCTGGCTTTTCCCACCAGAAATGACGTTAGGTATATGCGTGGGGGTATTTTGCTTTTCAAACCAACAGGCACACCATTGACTGTTTTTAGATTAAAGAGCAGAGGAGCAGTCAGGGAAATGGCCATTGACATGAAGATTTTCTTTCCTTGGCCAAAGATCACATTTATATTAACGGGGTGAATAGCCCTTTCTGTTCTTGAATGGGTTTACCTTAGGGAAGGGGCACATAAAACCACATGTGTGCAGTCAATTCTGCCCTGCACTGGTGGAAATCCCATCTTCTGTTCGGAGTGGAAAGCTCTTTCTTCCAGTTGGCTGCTTTCCATAAGGAAGTTACTGAAATCACTGGCAGTGACAGTTGTCAAGCAATCTGCTTGATATAAGTCAGCACTGAAGGTAAGGAGGTACCACAGAGTTAGCCGGCACTCGTACACAAGTGTTCGTGGACACCATGGCGCTGTGTGCGGGGACCTGGCTGGACCTCATACATTGCAGGAGAGGTGTGAATAGTAAGAATAGATGTACGTAATCCACTGCTATTGCAGTCAAAATTGCCTGTCATCATTCTCCAGTTCAGAAACAATACAGAGAATAATTCTCAATAGTTCTCAAAAGAATTCTGAGACACTGGGCAGTGTTCTCCGTTTCAGAGACTAAGCATTGACATCAAGACCGAATCGGTGGACTTCTACGACAACAAAATTGACGCCAGGCCTGGGTCAATTCATGAACCGTTAACGGGCTAGCAGCGGAGCCACGTGGAACTCGAGCCATTGGAATGAAAAACAGTGTCCGATTCCCCAGGGTGAGGATTGACACTCGAGAGGCTGACAAGCTGCAGCCGCATATTAGCACTCCAGTCTCCACACACACTCATCCCAGCCAACAAGGTGGCAGCACAGAGAGTGTCACCCCGGTTTGCGGATGCCGAGCTGGAGACACTGTTGGACGCTGTGGAGGAGAGGCTGCTGCCCTGTATCGCGGGGTGGGAAGGAGGCTGCCACCCGCCACCGTACACCAGGCCTGGGTGCAGGTGGCAGAGGCCGTCAATGCAGTGGGCCCCACTGCCAGGACCGGACAGCACTGCTGCAAAAAGCTGCTGACTTCCTCAGGGTGGCCAGGGTGCACTGGCAGCACTGTGCCCCTGGCACTAACCCCCATTCCACACACCCCTGACACCCCCCCCCCCCCCCCTCCCGGAAGATAACCGGGCCCCACCCGCTGGCAATGTGTGCACCACTCCCCCCCCCCCCCGCACCACATGCCAGCTGCCCACCCCCTGTGCTGCATGTGTCCGACTGCCCAATACCTTGCCCTTTCTGTCTCCCCCTCCTGAGGAGGAAGTGATGCATAACCGGCGAGAGAGAGAGAGAAGACCGGAGGAAGACCGCCTGATCTGTGACACCTCACCGCAGCGGAGCGGCAAACACTGGACCTGGTTGGTGGGCCCGGAGAGAGGGCAGTCGCTGAAGTGAAAGGTCGTCATCGGGTGAGCAAGTGAGCCTCTGATGAGTTGCAGTTCCCCATGGCACGAGTGGCACAACCCCACACCACCCCTCCACCACCTCCACATCACCACTCCCTCACCACCCTCGCACCACCCCGTCTGGAAAGGGCAGTCCCATCGCTAATGGAGATGCTGACATAAAGCCAGCATCTCCACTGTCGATGAGGGTGCAACATGAGGGACTGTCAATAAGCATCCAGTGCCTGCAGGTGGAGTTAGAGGAGTCCAACTGCCTGCAGGGACAGGAGACAGTGCCAACCATACATGCCACCCAGGCAAAGAGCGCAAAGGTGGCGTCCGCGGTGGAGATCTTAGAGTCGAAGGTATCAGCCATGGGTCAGGATGTCCAAGGCCTGGGGCAGGCGGTGGCCAAGGCCCAGGACAGGGCTGTCCTGTCACAGACAGCCATGTACCAGAGCTACCTGGACATTGCTGTGGCGCTCCAGAGTTTGGCCCAATCACAACAGGCTATGGCTCCGGGTGTCAGTGGCGTTACCCGGGCGCTGGCCGACCTAAGCCAGTCACAGACGGAGGTGCCACATCACTGGCTGATGTGGCACAGACCCATAGGGAGGTGGCACAGTCACTGGTTGATATGGCACAGTCCCAGAGGATGGTGGCCCACTACTTGTGCTCCATGGACGTCAGCATTATGACCTTAATCAAGCGGATCTCCAGAACTGGCAGTGGAAAGGGCAGAGGAGCCTCAGGGGTTCGTTCTGGTCGCATCCCCATCCCAATGAGTAGCCCGGGGGCCATTGGCTACCCCATGGGAGGAGGTGATAGGACCGTGCCGGATCACCACACTGCCTGGACGCCCTCTTTCCTGTACCGAGTACATCTGAAGAGCAACGGGCAGAACAGGGTGGTGCTATGTCACCTATGACACCCGGGCGAATACCGGGCCCATTCAGGTCTGGTCGCTCCAGAGGACGGTCGCCAAAGGGGACCTATGGCAAAGGGTGGGAACTGCAGCAGGCCGCCTCCACTCCTGAAGTACTGCCTGCATTAGGGCGAGTAAGATCAGAAAGGTAAACACCAGTTAAGTTGTCACGGGTGCAGCACACAGTATATCGTGAGGGGCTAGGGCATAAACCTGCACAGACATGTTCACTGTTTTTCAATATACACCTGTTTACAATGTTGCAACCAGCCTCGGTGCTCTGACAGAAGGGTGTGAGGGGTGGGCTGGGCTGGCTACAGTGGGGTGCTGGGAGGCTGGGGGTGGGGGGGTGGGACGGTGATGGGTGGACGTTTGGGGTGGGCTCGGGCCAGGGACCTCAGTTCAGCCACTGCTCACTACCCCGGTACCCTGCCCCACCCCCCATTCCACCCTCTCACAACCTCCCCATTACCCCACTATCCCAACCTCAGCCACCCCAAGGGTCCGATGGGATTGTGTGATGGAATGTCCAGTTCACATATAGGGATCACCCAGGTGGACAGGAGAAAGTGCTACCGTGGGTACGAATCAATTGTTGTCAGAGGATGAGGAGCATCGGAGCTCACCCCAGAGTGGGGCATCATCATCCTCCCTCCCATGGACCAGACCCGCTGTTACTGCCAACCCAGGGCCCACACTCCTTAGTGAGGCAGGTAGAAATCACAGAGGGGGTTGAAACCGAGAGGGGAGGTGACGCAGGGACAGTGGTCATGGGTTGGGATGGCTAGGGTGGGGGGGGAGGCGGTGTGGGGGTGGGGCACGGTGTCCGTGCCGCTGGCCAGGCTTCCTCGTCAGTGAACCTGGAGGTGATTTGGGCATCCTATGCATGCCAGCCTAGGCGCACGTTCGGCGGCCTCCTTGGCCTGCCCGGGTCCCATGTCATGCCCAAATGGGCGGCACAGTAGCACAGTGGTTAGCACTGGTGCTTTGCAGCGCTAGGGTCCCAGGTTCGATTTCCGGCTTGGATCACTATGTGTGCGGAGTCTGCACTTTCTCCCCGTGTCTGTGTAGGTTTGCTCGGAGTGCTAGATTTCCTCCCATAAGTCCCGAAAGACTGGCTGTTACATAATTTGTACATTCTGAATTCTCCCTCAGTCTACCTGATATACCTTCAATTCACCGTGAGGCAGAGAGAGCAAGTGAACAGTCGGCTTTATTAGTCATGAACTTGCCTCGCCTGAGTCAGTAGTACAGAATGGATGCCGCCTACAAGAGGCCGGCTCATATATGCCCCGGTGTGGGCAGAGGCAGAGGCGGAGCCATACAGTACAGTACCTGGAAGCAGTTCATATCACCACTTCCAGGTCATAGGTCACAGGTTACAGTACTATGCATGCATTATGGTGAATACAATCACCACACTACCTGAACAGGTGCCAGAATGTGGCGACTAGGAGCTTTTCATAGTAACTTCATGGTAGTGTTAATGTAAGTCTACTTGTGACAATAAAGATTATTATTATCGTTATCGTCACCCTCCCTCGCATCCTTCTCATCAGATGAAGCCTGGTGTTCATCCTTGTCCTCCAATGCTGCGCCCCTCTGCTGCGCGGTATTGTGGAGGAGACAGCAGGCCGACACAGTGTGGGTGACCCTCTCAGCAGCATACTGGAGGGCCCCTCCAGGATCGCATTCTGAAGTCAGCACCTGAATCGCATCTTCAGGATGCTGAAGCAATGTTCGATCACGCTGCTGGTCGTGGCATGGGGCATCATTGCACCGTGTCTACATGTTGGCCTGAGACCTCCAGGATAGGCACCATCAGCCACGGCCACAGCGGATAGCCCCTTTCTTCCAGGAGCCAACTCCTCAGCCAGGCGCTTCAAGGAGGTCAGGAACTGTTGAATGTGCCCAGATCATAGAATCTACAGTGCAGAAGGAGGCCATTCAACCCATCGAGTCTGCACCGGCCCTTGGAAAGAGCACCCTACATCAGCCCACACCTCCACCCTATCCCCATAACCCAGCAACCCCACCCAACCTTTTTATTTTTGGACACTACGGGGCAATTTAGCATGACCAATCCACCTAACCTGCGCATCATTGGACTGTGGGAAGAAACCGGAGAACCCGGAGGAAACCCACGCAGACACGGGGAGAACATGCAGACTCCACATAAACAGTGACCCAAGCGGGAATCGAACCTGGGACCCTGGAGCTGTGAAGCAACTGTGCTAACCACTGTGCTGCCGTGCTGCCCATATTCAAAAATACCAAATTCAGACTCTTTAAGCCTAAATATGAAGGCCGGAATTCTCTGATCCCGGGAAAAATCGGGAGGGCCGTCGTGAACGCGGCCGAGTTTCACGACGGCCTAGGAGGCCGGTCCTCGCCCCCTATTCTTCCATCCCGGCGGGGCTAAGAGTGGCATTCCGTAACTCTCGGCTGCGGGGACGTCACGCCGAGAATGACGCGGCTGGCGCGCCTAATGACGTCAGCCGCGCATGCGCAGGTTGGCCGTCTCCAACCCGCGCATGCGCGGCTGACGTTACAATGCTGACAGCTCGAACCCGCGCATGCGCGGTGGCCATCTTTCCCCTCAGCCGCCCCGCAAGAGGTGGCGGCTTTATCTTGCGGGGCGGCGGAGGGGAAATAGTGCGTGCGATTGAGACGCCGGCCTGACAATCGGTGGGCACCGATCGCGGGCCTGTCCCCTCCCGAGCACAGTCGTGGTGCTCATTCCCCACCAGGCCCCCTACAAGCCCCAAATAGGCATCTCCACACCCGTTTCACAACGGCAGCGACCAGTTGTGGTTGCCGCCATCGTGAAACGGTCGCGAACGGCAGGGCGTTGGCCCATCCGGGTCGGAGAATCGCCGGTCGCCGTGAAAAACGGCGAGCGCCGATTCTTCCGAGCGGGGGCCGCGAGGGGAGCGCGAAATTTGTCGGGGGGCCCTCCCGCGATTCTCCCACCCGGCGCCCTAAGTATCTATTGGTCAAATACAGCCTTCCTCATTCAAATTGTGGTTTTCAGTTTGACTGTAACGGACTGGATATTAATTTCCCATTTCATACGTGTTCACTAGTTTACCACTGGCATTAATTTTACAAACATTGCATACACCACACTATTTAAATAAAGTTTTTCCGTGATCCTATCGCAACGGGTGAATCCCACAAGAGTCCCAAACAGGCTCCGCGCTGGATACCAGGCCGATCCCGAGTCACCCGACTCTCTCTGCCCAGCATGATCTGGTTCTCGGCCAGTGAGGCCATTAGCTTAATTTAAATACCTGGATGCCAGATTCACCCGGCGCCCCGGCCTCAATGACTGAGCTGCGAGACTTTGCCAGGGCGCTGCTTAGTACTGGTCCACACAAACTTGGACCAGGCATAACGGCACCTTGGGGGGGGGGCGGGGGTGTCAGGCAGGCCATTGGAGACCCCTAGGTGGTCGGAGACAGGGCTGGGTGGTACCCTGGCACTCCCCTGGCACACAGGGACCCTGGCACTGCCAGCGTGCCAATCTGGCACTGTCAGGGTTTGGGCTTGGTGGCCCAGTCAATTGGATGGGGTGAGTGAGGAGATGCTCCCAGCGGCCTCAGCAAGATTAGGGCCCAGGGTGGGTGGGGAGCGGGGGAGACGCTGAAGGGGGTGGGGGGGGGGGGGGGGGGGTGGTAGATTGGGGCTGCTGATGAAAATGACGCCCTGATCTGCAAACGGCCATTGCCCAACAAAATCAGCTCACCAACAGGAAATCTTTCCATGTGAGGCCTCGACGGGGAGAAACTCCCCGAGGGAAAAAAAAGAACAAAGTGCTGTTGAAGAGTGGGTAATTCTTAGCACTACAGCCACCAAGAAACACCCTGGCAAACGTGCCCGAAAGCAGGCATTCGCTGTATCATGCCCCTTATTAATGCATCTCCGCAAAAATGTTATCCTGTAATGTGTAATGTGGATCTGCATCTCATTCCTCAAAGTAGCTCACCCGTTTGATAATGTTTTCATTGGCCTGGCAGGCTGGGAAGGCTGTCCTATCGTTTCTATTTGCTCTGACCTCACTGTACAGGCAGCCAATGCAAGAACCGCTGGTGCCTGTCAGGCAGAGCGATGTTACAGCTGCAACTATTCAGAGGGGTTGATATTTTAACGCCATTACAGTGAACAACATGTTAAAAGTGTTGACCAAATGCCTTCAGCACAGAGCTTCTCACTGAGCACTTAGCATGTGATAAACTACCCCTCCTAGCTTTTAAATCATACCCTCTTCTCACTCAAGAGAGGAACTATTTTAGTTTTGACAAAAACTCAAGATCAAGGGCAGCTCAGTGGGGTTAGCCCTGCTGCCTCACGGCGCCGAGGTCCAGGTTCCATCCCGGCTCTGGGTCACTGTCCGTGTGGAGTTTGCACATTCTCCCCATGTTTGCGTGGTTTCGCCCCCACAACCCAAAGATGTGCAGGGTAGGTGGATTGGACACGCTAAATTGCCCCTTAATTTGAAAAAAGTGAATTGGGTACTCTAAATTTATTTTAAAAAACTCCAGTTCTTCCCAATAAATTAAGGAGCTGCCCAAGTCCCCGTCAGGTTTCATCACGTTTAAGCATCTGCAGCACTCTCTAGCCAAGGGCAATACTGTAAATTTAGGGACTAACAGGGAATCCGTTGGGAAGCCGACATCTAATAAAATGAAGACTAAACTCCCAAAGGAGTGAGACTGGGATGAAGATACCTCACAGTTAATGAGAACAGAGCAGTTACCAGAAGCAATAGAAGCAGGGACACTTCTCCAGCTTACACAATTGGCAATTTTATTTGTTTCATTTTCATTTGTTTCTCTGAATAAAAGCGTTAGAACATTTTGTTACCTCTGAGAAACACTCCCACCCCCAAAGCACCTCTTTATTTGCTGCAGTTACAAGTATTGAGTTTCTCATTTGATAATCTTTGCCAAAGATGAGTCAATTATGCACAGACACAACAGACAAACATAGACACACACCTACACACCACAACATACCTTGCAACACACACAATCACCCTCTCTGCAACAAACAGACTGGATAACCCTTACCCTGCCAAATAAATTGCAACTCCACACAGTTACAAAGCAAGTAACCCTTATCCTGCTGAATAAACATTTAGCAAGCCGCAGCAGCATCTCCAAACTGCAATGGCAGAAGGTATCAACAGCCCTGCTGAATCGTACTCTTATGACATGGTCTGGCCTAATACAACAGCAATTTGTGGAATGCAAATGATCTCTTTTTTAGGAGAGTTTTATCCAGCTGATATAACTCATGCGCTGCTTGAAGTTTGCAGCCTATTTGCTCTGGCCCTAGTTTGGGAATGAGGCTATTGACAGCCCTAGCTGTTTATTCTGAGCCAAATTTAAGGAGCAGGATTTGTGCCTTTAGAATAGTTCTGTAACAATTCCAACTTCCATGGTACTCATCATTTAAATAAACTGCAGCTCTCCATGTTCCACTGTCAGACAAATATGCTTCCATTAAATCCGCTTTCTTTCCAACTCTCACTGCTTGTGCTCCCCTTCACCATAAGATATAGAAGCAGAATTAGGCCATTTGGCCCATCGAGCCTGCTCCGCCAGAGGTACCGAATTATGTTCAAGCCATTGTTCCATGGTGCCAAGATGTTGCTTCACAGCTGTAGGGTCCCAGGTTCGATTCCCAGCTTGGGACACTGTCTGTACGGAGTTTTCACTTTCTTTATGTGTCTGCGTGGGTTTCCTCCGGGTGCTCCGGTTTCCTCCCACAGTCCAAAGACATGCAGGTCAGGTGGATTGGCCATGCTAAATTGCCCATTAGTGTCCAAAAAGGTTAGGTGGGGTTACTGGTTTACGGGGATAGGGTGGAGGTGTGGGCTTTAGTAGGGTGCTCTTTCCAAGGGCCGGTGCAGACTCGATGGGCCAAATGGCCTCCTTCTGCACGGTAAGTTCTATGATTCTACGATTCATGATATCGCTTCCCCCAGGCCTCCACTCCCAGCTCCACACAGTCGAGCTGCATTGGAACACCAGTCAAGGTGGAGAGCATGTCTAAGATCTCCTTGGCAAGGCACTGAAAGGGAAAGGCAATTTGGCACGGTGAACCCATTGCTTTTTACCTTCAGCCTTCAGTCATTGTAGTCAGCTGACCGTTGCCATTCCTACCACTATCCTGATATCGTCATTGTGTGAATGCCAGTTAGTCACAGAATCATAGAACTTTATAGCACAAAAACGTCTGTCCGAGATGAAAAGTCTATCCAGCCTAATCCCAAATTTATGTTATTGGTATGATCAAGTAAATATTGAAGCATTTTTTTGAGTTTTCTGCTTCTTTCAGGCAGTGAGTTTGAGACGTTCACTGCCGTCTGGGTGAAAACATTTGTTTTTAATTCCCCCTGATCCGTCTTCCACTTACTCTAACCCCTAACCACTACTAAGTCAAATGGGTCTTTCTCATTCACCCTATGTTGTCCCCTTTTAATTTTGTGCACCTGAATGTAATCTCCCCTCAGCTTCCTCTGCTCCGAAGGACAAAAAATTAATCTTTCCTCAAAGGTAAAATTCTGCATTGCTGACAACATCTTTGCAAATCTCTTTTAGTGTGATCACCTCTTTCATCCAAGGTGGCGAGCAGAGCTGCCTGTTACATCTGTGACCTAAAGTCTCCGCAGGGTTAAAATGGCAGGACAAAATGAACCAGCTGTGTATATGGAAAATTCACTGTGATTGCAAACAATAGCAGATGCCTAATATTGCTGGGTTGCTGGCACCAACATCCTACTCAGATCACACGGCAGCCTGGTAAAGATGGAAAGGTCACAGTGGGTCAAACTTTGTCTGGGTCGAACTGTGCCTCTGAAACTGCTGGAAGTTTTTCCTCGCTGGTAACAGAATCTTCTCAAGTTGCTGAGATTTGAGAAAAACATTTGTGCCAGTAGTGGGGCTTGCCAACAAGGCAAAGCAACCAATACAACAATGACAGAGTTACAGTATGTGGTTTAGCAGGGTGGGAGGTACCAAGTCCACCTCACAAGCACACAAGCTGAATACACTGGAGTTAAGTAATGCACATGATTTAAAGCTGAATAACACCAGAGTAAATGCCTCTCCTCTTTGTTTGTCTCTCAATGCATGAGGATATTGGTAGCTTTCTGGTATCTATAATGGAGAACCAGGTACCTTGAGGGGCCTTCGGACATTTTATTACATGAAAGGTGCTTTCTACAAGTGTTTGTACATGCAAGCTGCTGTTAAAGTGCCAGCTTACTGCTGTTCCCTATGTGAAAGTAAAGACTGTCTGAATGCCTTTCGCCTGTAATCTTCTTGTCGATGCGCCTGATTTATATTACAAGAACATTTCTAGCTAGCGCTATAAATGATTTATTAACATTAAATGTGGGTCAAATATACACAAAACAACAGGTGAATAACAGTATGAACATGCACAAGGAACCTCTCTCTCAGCTCCCCAATCAGTCTGAGGTCACCCGACTCTAACATTCACTTGCTATCCTTTCTATACGTGCTGTCCTTATATGTGTAAGGACAGCAAATATAGTATGGACAAATAGTCCAAATCTATAAATTGAGTCGATCAGGTTTTCTTCTGACTTTGGTTGATCTTCTCAAAGTTTGACCTTGCTGCTCAAAACTTGTAGATTCAATGATCTCCATGACATTCTCATGCTCAGGAACTGCTGAACGACCTGACACTGCAGCTGACGTTGATTCTGACGTGGACTCATCATCCATCATATTGTTGTGAAGGTTTTCTCTGGTTTTCAAGAGCGTGCAACGATTTCTTCTTAAAACCAACCCCTCAAATATGAGAACTCGTGAAGTGATGAGTGAAATTTTGAGCTTCTTCCACTCTTGCTCATGTTGCTCAATCCAAATGAAATCTATTGGCTTGTGGTAGAGATCACGTAGATGTGTTGTTTTTGCTGATAGGTTTGGAATGAATTTCCCTGTAAAATTGATCATACCCATCACTTTTAAGATGACTTTCTTGTTGTGTGGTTTTTGCATGTTGAGAATTGCTTGGATTTTACCCTTGTCACATTCAATGCCATGCAATGGAGCTTGTCACCTAGGAATGTGAATTCAAGTTACTCCAAATTGGCACTTCTGCTTGGTGAGCTTCAGCCCATTTCTCCTGATGCTCGTTAGAACTTTAAGTAGTCTCGTATTGTTCGCTTCTATGATTGAGCCCCAAATGATGACATCCTCCACCTACACATGTACACCTTCGATGCCTTCGATCATGTGCTCCATGGCATGGCGAAAAATTTCTGATGCTGAAATTATGCCAAATGGCATTCTCAGAAACCAATACCACCCAAATGGTAAAAGTACAGTACTTTGTACCTCTAGCTTTAGCTGCCAAAAACCTTGAGGTGCATCAAGTCTTGTAAAGAACTTTCATCTCAGATGTGGATTTCATCATGCTTTGTTATTTGGTAGTGTTCGCTTTTGATATTATTATTAAGATCTTTGGGATCCATGCGTATGCAAATATTGCCATTCTTTTTCTTTACGCATACCAAGGAATTCACCCATTCGGTAGGTTCTTCTATCTTTCTAATTCTTTTTAATTTTGTCATTCTGTCTAGCTCCTTTTTGAGGCAATCCCGGTTGGTGCATGGATCACAGGCTTTGCATCCTCTTTGAGTTGTATCCTGTAGGTGAATGGTAGTGCACCAAAATCTGTGAACACATCGCTGAATTTGCTGACAATGTTCTCAGAATCATTGGAATCTTGATCCAATCCTTTGTGGATGCTATATACCAACTGCACTACACCTAATTCTTCACAGGACTGATCAACTAATAATGAATTCAAGCCCTCAGATACAATACAGGATGGTACGGAATAAACTGTGTTCTTCACCACCATAGTTACAAGCATTATACCATTTAATGCTTGAACCATTATAATCTCTCAGAAAAATTTTTAATTCCTCTAATCGGCTGAATTTTCAGATTTTTAAAATCAGTCATGCTGATTAAATTGGCTTTGGCACCAGTGTCTAACTTTAATTGGACCACTGTATTGTTCACTTCAAGTTGTGGCAGCTA
Source organism: Scyliorhinus canicula (assembly GCF_902713615.1). NCBI lineage: Eukaryota > Metazoa > Chordata > Chondrichthyes > Carcharhiniformes > Scyliorhinidae > Scyliorhinus > Scyliorhinus canicula. The sequence continues at coordinate 31,113,613 of NC_052146.1, read as the reverse complement.
TTTGTCCTCATCAACAGCATTTATTTTAAATGGAGCATCAGTTTGCATTTTGTTAAGGGCTGGAGACTTTTTTGATATGTCCAAAAAATAAATTTTCTCTGTTATTACTCCAACAAACAGTGATGTGTTATCACTGGAGACTGTGTCTTCCACTCTTCCACTGTGTTGACTGATCTGGGGTTGAGGTCAGAGTAACAATTCTGAGCAAAGTGATTTTTTTTCCTTTCAATCTGGAACAAAACTTGCCAAACGCTGGACACTGCCTTAATTTGTGCCTTTGACCACATCTTTTACACAGAAGTACTTTGACCAGATCTTCAACCTGTTTGTTGGTGTGCAAAGAGAAGCAAGAACTTTCCCGCCTTTTTTTTGGAAGTTTCCTGTCTTTTTGGAAAAGGGGCGACAACCGGAGTGCTTTCCTCCAAGATGCCGCCACCATTACTGAGAAACATTTTAGAATGCTGTGCGTGTTCCAAGGACAACTCCGATTCCCTCAGCAACCGTTCCCTTAGCTTATTTTCATTCACACCAAATGCAATTTGGTCCTGAATCATGGAAGATTCCACCGCAAAAAAATTACAGGTTTTTTCTTTTAAGTAATGAAATTATCTATGGACTCTTCAGTCTTCTGTAAACATGATTTAAACACTTAACATTCATAAATTTCATTCTTTCTGGGGGTGCAATGTTCATCAAATCTTCAACTTACTTTGTTAAAACTTTTACTATCTTCATCATTTGCAAATTTAAATGTATTAAACACAGCAACTGCTTCGGACCCTGCTGCTGTTAGGAGCATCGTTACCGTACGCAAATTTGACTGAATTTACTGCTGTAGGAAACAGATTAAATTGTTGTTTAAACATATGCCAGTGCTGTCCACATCACCATGAAGTCTGAGACTCATTGGTGGCTTCAACGACTCCATGTGATTCATTCTTGCAGTCTGCAAAATCTTCAAATCGCTGTGGACCTCATGGCAGGCTGATAGTTTTATCCCCAGTGTTTAATAGCATCCAACCTGGTTACATGTAATGTTCTTGTCAGATGGCCTGATTTATATTACAAGAAAACTTGTAGCTAAAGCTATAAATAGTTTACTAACATTAACTGTGGGTCAAATATATACAAAACAACAGATGAATAACAGTATGAACATGCACAAGCAACCTCTCTCTCAGCCCCCTAGTCAGTCTGAGGTCACCTGACTCTAACATTCACTTATGTACTAATTAGACTCCAAGTGGTCAATCGGTGAATTACAACAAAATCATGATATCACTACATCGACTATTGTTAAAAGCTGAAAAATTGTATCTTATATGATCCTATGCATGTCTCATGGATGTCTGTGTGGTTCCCTCCTCGGAGACTCTCACCTAGCATTCGGCCCCAGTAAAATTGCCTGTCAGGACATTAGCGTAGATGGTATGGCAAGCCTATCGATCCTAGTTTGAGGACATTTGTGACGACTTTAGGAAGTTAAAATCAGTTTCAGTAGAAAATAGAATTGGGCAGAGTGTATAAAGGGAGTCTGATGTGATCTTGTCAATTCCCCTCCCAGGTGGGGGTTAGGTTGAAACTAATCTCTGCCTTTTATTGCATTTCATTGAAATTGCTGCAAGTTGAAATGTCACAGAAGTCAGAGCTTCTGCTGAAAGCAGCAACTCCTCCACAAGCACGGTGCAATTAGTTTAGTTTTAATCCAAAAAAGGTGATTTTATATTAAGCACAATTCGGCAAACATCCAGATGTTTGGAGTCAGTTCTTAAAGAAGAGTTCAAATTCATGCAGAAACTCAGCACCATTCATTCTTCATCTGCTGATCCGATGTATCAGCAAATCCGAACCTCACAGGGTGCCCCTGACTTAAGCAAGTCTCACAGTGCTTCAGTGCAGGCATCTCAGCAGACACCTGAGAGCAAAGCGTTCTGCTCATTTGAGATGGGTCTCACCATTAGCTTGAGAAAAAGGACAATCTGTCTCGCCATTCTGTTATTGCCATGAGTTATATGCCACCCTACTATTTCTCACCCCAACTGGCCAACATGGGATTGCCTTGCGATAACCGCCCCTACTTTGCAAGAACTCTGCTGATGATCTCAACCTTCCGTTAGTCATAAACTATGGGATCAATTTTGAAAGCCCTACCTGGCCTCAGAAGTAATGTCCTCAAAATGTTTTCATAGTCTTTCTTCCCTGTCAATATCTTGGTGATACAGCTGCCACTCTAAAAGGGACCGACGGCCAGCAGTCCTGGTTCAGACTATGAGGTAAAATGCCATTTCAGCACAAACCATTCATCGTTGTTGACGATACAAAAATGGAAAGCTAGATTTGGACACCTGAGCTAGATCCCCTACATCAACCGAGACTCAGGGCTGTGTTTTCTTTTGTAAAGCAGTTGTGGATGAGGATCCTGTTAGGTGAGCAGGGTGAGTGTTGAGAGAAAACTTACTCAGAAAGATATCAGATGTCACTGGGCCCAAGTGTACAGCCTGGCCGCACATGAGAGAAGGGCAGGCAGTGGATTTGAAGGGGGAAGCAGTAACAAAATAAAACATTTTCAACAATAAAATGAATGTGATATAATCTGGTTTTGTTGTGCCCTTAACTGATGGATCTACTTGGGAATCTTGGGACTTGCAATAGGAGGAGACCACATCAAGGAACCTGTTGGATATATCGGAGGATATTATGGTGATGAGTATGGAGTACATCGATGACTGTTACAGTAAAGCCAGTGTGGTATATGACAATGTTACTATAAGGAGCATGTGGTATATCAGATAAGCGTTACCATGAGAGAGGTGGGGTAAGCAAGGAGTTCTAAGATGAAGAGTGTGAGTAAGTGGATGACTGTTACAGTGGGGAAGGTGTGGTATATGTCAGTGTTACAGTGAGGTGTGTAGGACATTTCAGTGAGTGCCACCATCACAGCGATGGGGTATATCAGAGAGTGTTACCAGGAGGAATTCTGTCAGAGGATCTTACAGTGAGCAATGTGGGGTTGATTGGTAATTGTTGCACCGATAGCTGTGGTAAATCTGAGAGTGTTAGAACATGGAACATAGAACATTACAGCGCAGTACAGGCCCTTCGGCCCTCGATGTTGTGCTGACCTGTGATACCCCTCTAAAGCCCATCTATACTATTCCCTTACTGTCCATATGCCTATCCAATGACCATTTGAATGCGTTTAGTATTGGCGAGTCCACTACTGTTGCAGCCAGGGCATTCCACGCCCTTACTACACTCTGAGTAAAGAACCTACCTCTGACATCTGTCCTATATCTATCTCCACTCAATTTAAAGCTATGTCCCCTTGTGCTGGACATCACCATCCGAGGAAAAAGGTACTCAATGTCCACCCTATCTAATCCTCTGATCATCTTGTATGCCTCAATTAAGTCACCTCTTAACCTTCTTCTCTCTAACAAAAACAGCCTCAAGTCCCTCAGCCTTTCCTCGTAAGATCTTCCCTCCATACCAGGCAACATCCTTGTAAATCTCCTCTGTACCCTTTCCAATGCTTCCACATCCTTCCTATAATGCGGCGACCAGAGGGATGTAGGTGTTTTAAAGAATGTTGTAGTGAGGCAGTTGTGATGTATCCAAGAGTGTTACAGTGAGCAATGTAGGTACTTCTGTGTGTGGTATTGTGAGGGATATGGATATATCTGAGAATCTTAAGAGTGTGAGGTATATCAGAGTGTGTTAATGTAAGGGGGTGTGGGGATATCAGTCTTTGTGGAATTAATTCCAGTGGCAGTTCTTGGTAACCTTTTTTCCATTCGTTCTTAGCTTTCTCCTCACATCACTCCCTTTTAAGTTGCTTACTTCACCAGAGCACAATGATGCCCTTTGCCCATTTTTCAAATTTTGAAGGAGAAGGTGTTGCTTTGTAAGGTCATTGTCACTGGGTGGAGCCTTTCCACTGGGTTGCGTGGCCTGTCAGACATGTCAACACTGGAAAACGTTGAGAAATATGATCGAAAAAAGCTCAGGAAAATCCGAGACATGACAAACACATGGAGCTGGGTTCTATTTTTAAGAGGGAGAAACGACGATATGCTGTACATTTTTAAACAAAATGAATGAGTCTCAGTCTACATGAGTTAGCCAAAACCATTCTGAGCCTCCGTTCAACCAGCTAACCACCATTTTCAGCAGCACTATAAGTGTTCTGGCAATCTTGGTCACTTTGATGAAGAAAAATATTAAATTTCAAGAAAAAGGATAAATATGAAACAGCTGAGAGAGATGCACAATCCTGAGTAGAAGAACACTGAGTTATAGTATTATAGAATGACTTCACTGCTGAGCTCAGTTCCCTCCCCTTCTAACAGGAGGCAAGGGTGAGTAATCCGATGGAAAGAATTACTTCACTCCTCCTGGAGTTCCAGTTTCTTTGGAATTACAATTTTTGCAGAGCCCTATACAGAGGACGGTGCCTCTTACACTTCACTACCCTGTCTCGTGAGTGGCCAGAGTTTGATTTAAAATCTATCACCTGGAAATTTAGATTGAAGTGTTGCAGGAAAATATAACGTGGACACTCAGGAGCTCCAGGCGGTGCTGTTCTCAGCTTCAATGAAAATGAAATGACGAGTCAAGTCAGAATGCCAGGAACCAAAGCTTAGAAATGACTGTGTATAGCATTAGCGTATGGATGCTAAAGGGAGTTCTTAAGACATTAGTGCATGGACACTTAGGGGCTCCTCAGACATTAGTGAACAGACACCCAAGGAGGTTCTTAAGACACTAGTGCCCAGGCATTCATACAATTCTTAAAACTTTAACATATGGATACTTAGATGGTTCTTAAGACACAGATATTTAGTGGGGTCCTGTGATTGTCTTTTCTCACTGCTTGGTTGTTTGTTTCAATGGAGACATTATCCTCCTTATTTTATTAAATAGATGACAAAATAATGTTACCCAATAGGATGGAGTATCGACGTGCTAATATAACATATCCAAAACAAAATGATTAATTACTATTCCTGAAATGTTGATGAGTCCTGTCTGAAATATTAACCTATCATTCTCTTTCAAAATGCTGCAACGCCTACGCCAGGATTCTCAGTCAGCTGACATCGAAATCGGGTAAGGCGCCGATTTGACCCAAAATTGCAATGCTCCAGCACTTCGACAGCGGTGTCAATGCGTTCCTGAACGCGCATACTGTAGACACCGTTTGCATATCATTAACAGGCCTGATCTGATATTCTCTGGGGCCTCCGCAACCCTTCGACTCCGTTGGGCCGAGTTCCCGATGCCGAGTTTCACTCGTGCTTTTAAAAATGGTGAAATTGGCGTGGCGGCTGCTCAGGGAGAGGGGGTTTGTAAAGTGTCCAACATCGCCACAGTGTGCTGCCAGTGGTGCCGCTAGCCAGGGGGCTTCTGCCAGGCCGGAGGGGAATAGTGGGGGCTGGCCAAGAAGTGGGCTGTGGGGCCAGGCTGGACGGGCATCGAACACCATTGCCATAGCTGGCAAGGCAGCTGCTAATAGCCCACTTTGAACTTCGTGCCATGGGTAGTATAGGTGTCCCCCCAGCTCACCCCCCTGGGTGCCCTCTGGCCCCAGCCAACCCATCAGCTCTATGGGCGCGCTCCAGCACAACCTGTGCCATTTCTTTGGCTGGGGTAAGTGCCTGTGGGGAGTATAATGTGTATGTGCGGCTGCAGCTTGTCAGCCTCCCGAGTGTCAATCATGGACCTGGCGAACCCCGCACTGGTTTACAATGGAATCAAATGTGTTCCACGCCATACCGGTGCGGAATCGGTCCAGATGTGGCGCCAGTTTTTCTATCGTAAAAGTCCACGAATTCTGCATTGCCGTCAACACTTAGTCTGAGAAATGGAGAATCCCGCCCGGTTGTGTATTCCATTATAGACTGGTGGCATTGATTTCTCATGACCCATCATCAGGCAGTAATACGCAACTGTATTATTTTGGTCCCTGGACCTTCTCTGCCCCCACAAGCGCAGAAGTAATGTTGTGATACTCATCCAGATGGAACAAAGTTTTGAATGAGACGTGACAGATAAATGGTATCAATGAACATGTCACAGTGACCCATATCCACAGTGTTTGATGATTTCCCAATTTTGTGGATCTGCAGCTACTGCTGTTGCTGACCAGTGAAGTTAGGGTTAATGGGACTTGAATCAGCATCAGTTGAAAAAAGGGTTTTCCACCCACCCCCTCTTCTGAACTCAACTACAGAAAGAATATTTGTAAAAACCACCACCGCAGAGATTGCAACGCACACATATAAAAAGAGAGGCCTTTGAAATGTTCCTGACCCATTTTATCCCCTCAGCACACACACACGTTCTGTGTGCTTACAGAGGTTATTTATGGTCAGTTGTGTGTCTGGCGCGTGCAGAAACCCATTCTCATGTTTAAGAGTGTCCAAACCAAACTCCTGAGAAATCTGCAAAAGCAGTCTGCTTTCCTTCACATGGAGTGCAATGTCCTTTCTCCCCAAAAAGGACACCCAATTCGCCAAGAAGATTTAGACTCAAGTTGTTCAGGTACAAGTCTCAGAAATCACTGGAGCCCTTGTGAACTTTCTTTTGTTTGATCCAGCACTGTTTAATTAGGGCACTGGTATGCATGATTGTGAGGATGAATTTGGAAAGTGTAGCTAGCCTCAATGGCAGAACTGTCTCATTAATAAGATCATTTGGCCCCTTGCTCTGGCCAATAATCTGGGCATCTCCAGGTACCTCGACCATACCCCAGAGATTCACAAAATTGTGAGAATTGGAGCAGGCGTAGGCCATTCAGCCCATCAATCCTGCTCCGCCATTCAGTAAGGTGATGGCTGATCTGATGGTGGCCTTAACTCAACTTTGCTGCCTGTCCCCATAATGCTCGACTCCCTTGTTGATCAAAATCTGCACAACTCGATGACCCAGCCTCTGCTGCTCTCTGGATTTCTGCACAGTCGTTATCAATTATACATTCTAAAGTATTAGGAATACAAAAAATATTTATCAGCTTCTCAGTGTGGAAACGTCTACCAGTGCTCGCCGTCATGATCAGTCCTTTCACTTGATGTGTCGATGTGCCAAAATTCTATAAAGGCAACACAGGGACAGCTGGTATGGGCATGCTTTCCACAGAAGTAAGAGTGTTGGACCTCATTCATTCTTTTTATGATTATGAATTTGTGTCTTTTGCATTGGTTCCATATAACGGAGGACAGATGTTAGGTTGGTCTGTGTACAGTAATTGGGCACACACATTTGTATTCCCGCTTTAAGTTCTTGTCTATATTATTTTTCATTGCATGATCCACTAACACTGAGATCAAACACCAGGAAAAAAATCAAAGTCTGGAGTTATGAGTCAGAAGGGAAGTTACTGTTTTCCCTGCATATGTTTATGAAATAGGTATTTAACAAACTTGATTAAGTCATTTAAGGTAACAAAACAAAGAGGCTTGATGAGGGTAATGCAGTTGATGTGGCGTACATGGCTTTTTAAAGGGCATTGGATAAAGTGCCAGGTAACAGGCTCATCAACAAAGTCAAAGGACTAAAAGGGACAGGTTAGCCGAGTGACAGGAAACAGCGAGGTGAGGTATTTGATTGTTTTGCAGACTGGAGGAAGATGCATACTGGGGTTTCCAAGCAATCAGTCCGATAACTGCTAGGCCTAGACCTGGGTGTGCAGGGCACAATGTCAACATTTGCATCTGATATGTAATTGATTCTGAACTGGGAGTACACAGGGGTGGACTTCAAGGGGATTTAGGCAGTTTGGTGAAATGGGCAGACATATCAGATGAAATTTAAAACAGAGAAGTGACAAATTATATATTTTGGGAGCAAGAATGAGGAGAGGCACTATGCACCAAAGGACACAAGTCTATAGGAAGTGGTTGAGAAAGCAGTTTATAAACAGTTAACATAAGATTCTGAGCTGTATTTATTTTTTAAAAAATTTAGAGTACCCAATTAATTTTTTTTACAATTAAGGGGCGGTTTAGCATGGCCAATCCACCTACCCTTTTTTGGGTTGTGCGAGCGAAACCCACACAAATATGGGGAGAATGTGAGAACGCCACACGTTGGTGTCCTAGAGCCAGGATCAAACCTGGGACCTCGGCGCCGTGAGACAGCACTGTTAACGACTATGCCACCGTGCTGCCCCTTGATTCTGAGCTTTATTATTAGAAGCATATGAGTACAAAAGCAAAAATGTTATGGTGAACCTTTGTAAAACACTGGTTCAGCCACAATCCACTTCTGGGTTGACACTTGACGGAGAGTGTGAGGGTATTAGACAGGTGACAGAAAAGATCTGCGAGGGACAAAGGACTTCAGTTATGAGGATGGATTGCAGAAGTTGGGGCCATTTTCCTTAGAGAAGGTAATATTTAATTGATGTGTTTCAAAACCATGAAGGGTTTAGACAAAATCATAGAATCATAGAATCCCTACAGTGCAGAAGGGGGCCATTCAGTCCATCATGTCTGCAACGACCCTTTGAAAGAGCACACCACCGAGGCCCATCCCCACCCTATCGCCGGAACCCCACCTAGGGGCAATTTAGCATGGCCAATCCACCAAACCTGCATATCTTTGTCTGTGGGAGGAAATCGGAGCACCCGGAGGAAACCCATGCAGATACAGGGAGAATGTGCAAACTCCGCACAGACAGTCACCCAAGATCGGAATCGATAACGGGTCTCTGGCGCTGTGAGGCAGCAGTGCTAACCACTGTTCACCCATGTCGCCCCTAGATAGGGAGAACCGTTTTCCACCAAAGCATCATGAGGAAAAACATTTTTGCGCAATAAGTGGTTAGGATCTGGAATGCACTCCAAAGGGTGTGGTGGAGCAGCGCTAATTGTTGCTTTCAAAAGTGAATTGGATAATTATCTGAAGAGAAAAAAATGAAAAGGATTTTGGGTGGGGGGGGGGGGGGTAGGGTAGTGTGACTTGTTGAGTTGATCTTGCAAAGGGGTGGCATTGCCATGACAGGCTGAATGGACTCCTTCTGTGCTGTAACCATTCTGTAAAGGAACAGGGTGATAATCATCCTTTCCTTGTCCTGCACGAACCTATAAGCGAACTTATCTGCTTATTGTCTCTCCTCTCTCCTTCCTCCCACTTCACGCTGGGAAAGTTTTGTTCTTCTGCTTACCCCTTCCCCAAACTGACCCAACCGCTTGGAAAATCAAACATTCCAGAGCACTTGCTTTTCTCAATAATAAGGAATGTATTTTAAGCTTTAGTGAGATTCTGATAAACAATGGTTGGTTTGCCAAGAATTATTCTGCTTGGATCCAGATCTGTACAGAATGTTTGTATAAAACCCAGCAATGTGGAATATTTGTAACTCAGCCCAGTAATCATTCACTGCAATCTAGCCTAAATCTAAAATGCTTTAAACACAATGTGATCTTCCACAGACTTGTGTAGTGAGAGAGTGAGAGAGAAAGGATTGGTGCACAGCAGGACAATATTCACTGCAAAGTGCAAAACAATAATCAATCATGGGAAAACCTACCTCGAGCAGGATCAAAGAATGATTTTTTATTGGATGTGACAGGGTGTGTTTCTTCACGTCTATGTATTTTTCTACATCTAGGTGTGTCAGAGGGTGTCTACATTCATGTACAGACCTACCTGTGTCAGATAGGAGTGATCGTCATGGAGCTCATGGACAGTCCAGTCTTCACGACGAAGACACCCTCCAACATGTTGTGTGACCCGGTCACAGTGATAAATGGGATAGATCCAGAACAGATCAAGCAGTTCAAAACTGGGCTTCCATGATGGTGCTACAGACTATCACATGCAGCAGAGTTATATTACAATTTGTAACCCTCATGGACTGGCATATCATTCTGCCATTAGCACCAAACAAAAGAATAGGGGGTGGAATTGCCTGGGGCCTGCGTCAATCCTGCCCCCGCCGTGGCCCGAATTCTCTGCCACCCGGGAATCGGCGGGGGTGGGAATCGCGCCGCGCCAGTTGGCGGGCCCCGTGGCGATTCTCTGGCCCGCGATGGGCCGAAGTCCTGCCGCTAACAAGCCTTTCCCGCCGGCGGGAATCAAAGCACGTCTGGTGCCGGCGGGATTGGCGGCGCGGGCGTGCGCCAGGATCCTGGGGGGGCGCGGGGCAATCTGTTCCCGGGGGGTGCCCCTACGGTGACCTGGCCCGCGATCGGGGCCCAGCGATCGGGGCCCACCGATCGGCGAGCGGGCCTGTGCCGTGGGGGCACTCTTTTTCTTCCGCGTTCACCATAGTCTTCACGATGGCGGACACGGAAGTGACCCCCTGCCCCGCGCATGCGCTGGGATGCCGTCAGCAGCCGCCGATGCTCCAGCACATGTGCGGACTTCCGCCGGCCGGCGAAGGCCTTTCGGCCCTGGCTGGCGGGGCGCCAAAGGCTGTTCGCGCCGGCGTGCGGAGCGGAAACCACTCCAGCGTGGGCCTAGCCCCTAAAGGTGCGGAGAATTGGGGAAGCCCAACCCCGGAGTGGTTCTCACCACTCCACAACACCGAGACCCCCACCCCGCCGGGTAGGGGAGAATCCCGGCCAGGGTTTCATTGAGTGTTACAACCCGCAAAGGGTCTCACGGGGTGGGAACAATTAACCTTCCCATGAACCTTGCAGAATATGAGCTTCCCCGTTAAGGCAAAGGGGGACCTCTAAACAATGTATAGTTGTTGGGTATATAAAGCCGGCCAGTTAGGCACCAGCAAGGCAGACCCAGTTGGGATCTACCGTGTGATGTATGTAATAGTTATTGTAAATAAACTAAGTTTCTTTGAACTACACGGTGCAAACTCCTTCATGGCCTTATAAAACTGGCGATGAGGGTCAAACTGGACAACTATTGATGCTGCTACACCATCGGTTAAGACAGCTCCCAGTTCACGTTGGATAAAGGTTGGAATTTTCTCTTCATTATGCCTCTGTTTGGATGATTAGATTTCTTTGCCGTCAGCTTGGAAGACTGGAATGAGTGTGTGGAGCGAATACACTACTTTTTAAGGGCCAACAATATCATGGAGAATGATCGCCAGACAGTCATCTTACTGACTGCCTGCAGGGCACATATAGAATTTACAGTGCAGAAGGAGGCCATTCGGCTCATCGAGTCTGCACAGGCTCCTGGAAAGAGCACCCTACCCAAGGTTAACACCTCCACCCTATCCCCATAACACAGTAACTCCACCCAACACTAAGAGACACTAAGGGCAATTTATCATGGCCAATCCACCTAACCTGCACATCTTTGGACTGTGGGAGGAAACCGGAGCACCCGGAGGAAACCCACGCACACACGGGGAGGATGTGCAGACTCCACACAGGCAGTGACCCAAGCCGGAATCGAACCTGGGACCCTGGAGCTGTGAAGCGATTGTGCTATCCACAATGCTACCGGGCTGCCCTATATGTTTGGAGTGATACGAAGCCTTATGTACCCAGTAACATCCAACACACAAATCTTCAAACAAGGAGTAGCTCTAGTGAGGCAGCACTTTAACCAAACTCCGTCCGTTCTTGTACAGCAGTATCATTTTAATACATTGTGGAGGACCCCTATTGAGTCCGTCACAGTTGCAGATGATTGCCGAGTTCTGTGAATACGACACTGCCCTGCAAGAAATGCAGTGAGATCGTTTAGTTTGTGGCATTATTAGTTCAGCCACCCAAAAGAAACTATTGAGCGAACCTTCTCGGAATCTACAGTAGGCCATACAAATTGTGCTGTCCAATGAGGGGTGCAGGAAACACAAGGCATGGAATTAAACACCTTGGGGTGTGCCCCCTCAGCAGGACCCCTCCACAGACCACTACACTGCCCTGGACCGAGCGCCGTAAAGGCCTGATCTGCTGGCTGAAGGCTGAGTTAATCCCGATAGAAGACTTCATCGGAACCTGTTGAGGGTGAGCCGGGTCATTGCTGGGCTTATGGTCGCTGCCTAGGCACAATCATAGACCGCAGACTAATAAGACATTCAGCGCCCTGATGGATGGAGGCATCAATCTAGAACCCATGTCTTCCACTTGGATGAGCCTGAAGAAGATGACGACATGCAGTTAAATTGCATGATGGTCCAGGCAGCCCCCATAAGGTTTAAAGTGAAATGAAATAAGAACATAAGAACATAAGAACTAGGAGCAGGAGTAGGCCATCTGGCCCCTCGAGCCTGCTCCGCCATTCAATTAGATCATGGCTGATCTTTTGTGGACTCAGCTCCACTTTCCGGCCCGAACACCATAACCCTTAATCCCTTTATTCTTCAAAAAACTATCTATCTTTACCTTAAAAACATGTAATGAAGGAGCCTCAACTGCTTCACTGGGCAAGGAATTCCATAGATTCACAACCCTTTGGGTGAAGAAGTTCCTCCTAAACTCAGTCCTAAATCTACTTCCCCTTATTTTGAGGCTATGCCCCCTAGTTCTGCTGTCACCCGCCAGTGGAAACAACCTGCCCGCATCTATCCTATCTATTCCCTTCATAATTTTAAATGTTTCTATAAGATCCCCCCTCATCCTTCTAAATTCCAACGAGTACAGTCCCAGTCTACTCAACCTCTCCTCATAATCCAACCCCTTCAGCTCTGGGATTAACCTAGTGAATCTCCTCTGCACACCCTCCAGCGCCAGTATGTCCTTTCTCAAGTAAGGAGACCAAAACTGAACACAATACTCCAGGTGTGGCCGCACTAACACCTTATACAATTGCAACATAACCTCCCTAGTCTTAAACTCCATCCCTCTAGCAATGAAGGACAAAATTCCATTTGCCTTCTTAATCACCTGTTGCACTTGTAAACCAACCTTCTGTGACTCATGCACTAGCACACCCAAGTCTCTCTGAATAGCGGCATGCTTTAATATTTTATCGTTTAAATAATAATCCCGTTTGCTGTTATTCCTACCAAAATGGATAACCTCACATTTGTCAACATTGTATTCCATCTGCCAGACCCGAGCCCATTCACTTAACCTATCCAAATCCCTCTGCAGACTTCCAGTATCCTCTGCACTTTTCGCTTTACCACTCATCTTAGTGTCATCTGCAAACTTGGACACATTGCCCTTGGTCCCCAACTCCAAATCATCTATGTAAATTGTGAACAATTGTGGGCCCAACACGGATCCCTGAGGGACACCACTAGCTACTGATTGCCAACCAGAGAAACACCCATTTATCCCAACTCTTTGCTTTCTATTAATTAACCAATCCTCTATCCATGCTACTATTTTACCCTTAATGCCATGCATCTTTATCTTATGCAGCAACCTTTTGTGTGGCACCTTGTCAAAGGCTTTCTGGAAATCCAGATATACCACATCCATCGGCTCCCCGTTATCTACTGCACTGGTAATGTCCTCAAAAAATTCCACTAAATTAGTTAGGCATGACCTGCCTTTAATGAACCCATGCTGCGTCTGCCCAATGGGACAATTTCTATCCAGATGCCTCGCAATTTCTTCCTTGATGATAGATTCAAGCATCTTCCCTATTACCGAAGTTAAACTCACTGGCCTATAATATCCTGCTTTCTGCCTACCTCCTTTTTTAAACAGTGGCGTCACGTTTGCTAATTTCCAATCCACCGGGACCACCCCAGAGTCTAGTGAATTTCGGTAAATTATCACTAGTGCATCTGCAATTTCCCTAGCCATCTCTTTTAGCACTCTGGGATGCATTCCATCAGGGCCAGGAGACTTGTCTACCTTTAGCCCCATTAGCTTGCCCATCACTCCCTCCTTAGTGATAACAATCCTCAATAACAAATGAAATGAAATGAAATGAAAATGAAAATCGCTTAATGTCACAATAAGGCTTCAATGAAGTTACTGTGAAAAGCCCCTAGTCGCCACAGTCCGGCGCCTGTCCGGGGAGGCTGGTACGGGAATCGAATCGTGCTGCTGGCCTGCTTGGTCTGCTTTAAAAGCCAGCGATTTAGCCCAGTGAGCTAAATGAAATGAAAATCGCTTATTGTCACGAGTAGGCTTCAATGAAGTTACTGTGAAAAGCCCCTAGTCGCCACATTCCGGCGCTTGTCCGGGGAGGCTGGTACGGGAATCGAACTGTGCTGCTGGCCTGCTTGGTAAGCCAGCGATTTAGCCTAGTGAGCTAAACCAGCCCCTGGTGCAGGTGAGTGGACATTTACTGGCCATGGAACTGGACACTGGCGCAGATGTTTCCGTTGTGGTACAGAGTATCTTTGACCGCATTGTCTGCTCTACAGGGTATTGGCTATGAGGAGAGGTTGAATAAACTAGGATTGTTTTCACTGGAAAGACAGAATCTGAGGGGAGACCTGATAGGGGTCTACAAAATTATGAGAGGCATAGACAGGGTGGATACTCAGAGGCTTTTTCCAAGGGTGGAAGTGTCAATTAAGGGGAACAGCTACAAGGTAAGAGGGGGAAAGTTAAAGGGAGATGTGTGGGGTAAGTTTTTCACGCAGAGAGTGGACGGTGCCTGGAACGCGCTGCCTGAAGATGTGATGGAAGCAGGCATATTAGCAACATTTAAAAGGCATCTGGATGGATGCATGAATAGGGAGGAAATAGAGGGGTACGGACCAGGCAAGGGCAGAAGGTTTTGTTTTTAATTAGGGCATCATGATTGGCACAGGCCTGGAGTGCCAAAGGGTCTGTTCCAATGCTGTACTCTTCTTTGTTCTTTGAACTGAGAATACAGAATTTGGATCTGACAGATACCAAGGCTAGGATGGCCACTTACATCGGTGAGTCATTGAACATTGCAGGTACCACCATGACTCCGGTGGTTTATGGTCACCAATCGATGTGTCTTACTGTGGTCAGGGGAGCATGTTGGGCCACCTACAGCTAAATTGGCAACACCTCCTCCAGATTGAGACCAGGGTGCCTAAGCAAAGTGCTGGATAATTACCCAGTGGTACTTCAACCCGAACTGGGAAAGATAAAAGGATACGTAACGCGCTTTAATGTCGACTCGGGAGCTCAACCTCGGTATTTCCGGGCGTCTTCAGTCCCCTGTACGGTGTTGGAAAAAGTGAACTCAGTTGGCTGCAGAGTCTGGGTATCATTAGGCTCGTACGCTTTGCGGATTGGGCAGCGCCGCAAACACTTGCCGCAAAACCTGAGCCTCAATGCAGCGTTTTTGCACACCGCCCACAAAGAAGCCTTCAACCGCGACCTGGAATCTCATCGGAAAACCCAGCATCCTCAGATTCGCCTCTGTCCAACATGGCTGCCCTCTTACCCTGAGGGGTTGCGCCTCCCCTTGAGTTCTAGAGTCACGAGCAGGGAACAGACTGTCAGCCATGTGAGACCCTATCAAAACTGCTGTATAGTTTTTTTTTAATTTAGAATACCCAATTAATTTTTTCCAATTAAGGGGCAATTTTGCATGGCCAATCCACCTACGCTGCACCTCTTTGGGTTGTGGGGGTGAAACCGACACAAACACGGGGAGAATGTGCAAACTCCACAAGGTGACCCAGAGCCGGGATTGAATCTGGGACCTCGCCGCCGTGAGGCAGCAGTGCTTACCACTGTGCCACCGTGCTGCCCCAAAACTGCTGTAGAGTTAAGTGATGTTGCAATGTGATCCTTCGCGCATTTTGCAAAACCCAGGAGAACACTGCCCCCACCCTCGCGTTCCACTCAATAGGACAAGGGCGACCCTCTCACCCCACCTCCTTTTGTCCCACTACCCGAACAGGCCCGGAGCAGATTTTCACAGTAACTTCATTGCTGTTAATGTAAGCCTACTTGGGACACTAATAAAAATTATTATTAAAAAACAGGCAAGACAGTCTGGTTATGCGGGGACTATAAATTGACAGTGCATAAGGCTTCAAGGGTGGATCGCTACCATATGCCCCACAATGAAGATCTTCACACGAAGCCGGCGGATGGGCGGACACATGTTCACTAAACTCAACATGAGCCACTCGGGTTACAGTTTGAGCTGGACGGGACCTCTCGGAAATATGTTACATTCAATACACACAGAGGACTTTATGAATACACATGACTGCCTTTCAGGGTGTCCTCTGCCTCTGCTATATTGCAATGAGTAATGGAGAACAGCTTGAGAGAGTTGCCACGCGTGACGGTTTATTTACATGACATGCGGATCATGGGAGCGACGGAACAAGAGCACCTGGAAAACCTCGAGGCCGTACTGAACCGGTACTCTGACTCTGGTGTTCGCTTGCAGCGGGCGAAATGTGTCTTTCATGCAAGTGGGTGGTCTACCTTGGTCACCAGTGGACCGCGAAGGCTTTCACCCCGTCGCAGAAAAGGTGCGCGCCATTCACCATGCCCTTACCCCGACGGAAGCCACAGAGTTTCATTCATTTTTAGGACTCGTTAACTATTACATCAAGCCCAATCTTGCAAGCAAGCTGGCCCCCTCACATCTCCTTTTAAAGAAACTACAAGTGTGGAGGTGGAGAAAACCACAGGATGCGTTTTTTTCTGAAGGTTAAGAAACAGATATCGTCTCCCGGGATACTGACCACTACAGTCCCGCCAAACCCTTACTCATCACGTGTGACATGTCACCTTACGGTATTGGGGCCGAACTGTCACATCGGATAGAGAGTGACGGGGGTCGGCCATTTGCTTTTGGCTCTCGGACGCTGACTGCGGCAGAATGAAAATAGGCGCAGATCGAGAAGGAGGGTCCAGCGAAAAGATTTCACCAATATTTTTACAGCCGTCACTTCACTATTACTACAGCCCAGAAACCTTTACTCAATCTTGATAAAGAAGATGAGATCATCCCTCCCATAGGCTCCGGGGGGATCCACCGCTGGGCCTTGCTGATGGCCACCAGTGTATATTCATTCGAGGATCGTCCGGGGACCCAGATAGCAAATGCTGTGGCGCTGAGCCATGTACCTTTGCCCAACTTCACCCCCCTAGGGTGGACAAAGTGGTCACCACTCTAAACTTCACGGATTCTTTGTTGATCACAGAGTCTCGGATATGTGAATGAACTCAGACAGACACAATTCTTGCAGAGGTTTGGCACCTTGTATTATATGGATTTGGATTTTGGATTTGGATTTTGTTTATTGTCACGTGTACCGATGTGCAGTGAAAAATATTTTTCTGCAAGCAGCTCAACAGATCATTAAGTAAATGAAAATAAAAGAAAATACATGATAGGGCAACACAAAGTACACAATGTAACTGCATAACACCGGCATTGGGTGAAGCATACAGGGGTGTAGTGTTAATTAGGTCAGTCCATAAGAGGGTAGTTTAGGAGTCTGGTGACGGTGGGGAAGAAGCTGTTTTCAAGTCTGTTCATGCGTGTTCTCAGACTTTTGTATCTCCTGTCCGATGGAGGAAATTGGAAGAGTGAGCAAGCCGGGTGGGAGGGGTCTTTGATTATGCTGCCCGCTTTCCCGAGGTAGCGGGAGGTGTAGATGGAGTCAATGGATGGGAGGGAGGTTCGTGTGATGGACTGGGCGGTGTTCACAACTCTCTGAAGTTTCTTGCGGTCCTGGGCAGAGCAGTTGCCATACCAGGCTGTGATGCAGCCAGATAGGATGCTTTCTATAGTGCATCTGTAAATGTTGGTAAGGGTTAATGTGGACATGCCGAATTTCCTTAGCTTCCTGAGGAGGTTTAGGCGCTGTTGTGCTTTCTTGGTGGTAGCGTCAAGGTGGGTGGGCCAGGACAGATTTTTGGAGATGTGTACCCCCTAGGAATTTGAAAAATGTGGATCAGCATTGACAACTGCCAGATGAATTACGGGTGTTTTCTTCAAAACTATCTGAGTTTAGTGTGGAAGACGGCATCCTGCTGTGGGATATGCACGTCGTCATTCCAGAAAGATGTCAGGAGTTGATATTGAAGGACCTCCATAATGGACATCCAGGGGAGTCCAAAATAAAAATGTTGACGCGTGTCTGATGGGCGTGCCTGGATGCAGCTATTGAGAGTATGGCCCAGCAACGCTCCAGAAGCTACCTCCGACTGCACCCCTTCACCCTTGGGACTGGCCAGGACAGCCTTGGGCACAATTACATGCCAACTTCATTGATCCGTTTCAAAGATCAATGTTCCTGCCATTGTTTTTTTTTTTTTTTTTTAAATTTAGATTACCCAATTATTTTTTCCAATTAAGGGGCAATTTAGCGTGGCCAATCCACCTACTCTGCACATTTTTGGGTTGTGGGGGCGAAACCCACGCAGACACGGGGAGAACGTGCAAACTCCACACGGACAGTGACCCAGAGCCGGGATCGAACCTGGGACCTCAGCGCCGTGAGGCGGTTGTGCTAACCACTAGGCCACCGTGCTGCCCTGTTCCTGCCATTGTTGATGCCCATTCAAAATGGTTGGAGGTCCACAAGATGGTGCCGACCACCTCCTGAGCAACCATTGAGAAGCTGCGATTATCGTTCAGCACACACGGCATCCCTGATGTGCTCATTGCAGGGTTACTGTGAAAAGCCCCTAGTCGCCACATTCCAGCTTGGGGTGAATAGTGTACGGAACATTTGTACCGTCCCATACCACCCAGCTTCTAATGGTTCAATGGAGCGAGTGGTATTGATGTTCAAAAGAGGCCTCAACAAGCAGCCTTCTGGTCTGATGGACACAATACTGAAATTATGAGAGATCGTGGACACATATTCAGAAATAGAAACTCAATCTCTGATGGGGAATCAACAGCACAGCAGCCCCGGCAGAGCATCCGCCACAAGGTTCCAACTGGAAGTGGAGTTCACGCTCCAGATTCAGGGCCTGAACCAGCACCCAGTGCGTGACACCCAGCCTGACACAAAGAGAGTCTGGCGCCCTCCTCCCACAGGGGTCTTACAAGGTGGGAGCAATTAATTTCCCTGTGATGTATTATAGGCCTTGCAGAATATGAGCTCCTCCATTAAGGGGGGCAGGGTGAATTGTGACGAGATGCAGGGATCCTACAGCAATATCTGGACAGATTGGGCGAGTGGGCAAACCAATGGCAGATGCAGTATAATTTGGATAAGTGTGAGGTTATTCATTTTGGAAGGAAAAACAGGAAGGCAGATTACTACCCGAGTGATTTTAAATTGGGAGAGGGAAGTGTGCAGCGGGATCTGGGTGTCCTTGTGCACCATTCGCTGAAGGTAAGCATGCAGATGCAGCAGGCGGTAAAGAAGGCTAATGGTATGTTGGTCTTCATTGCAAGACAATGTATAAGTTATATGGGATATAAAGCTGGCCCGTTTGGCACCGGCAAGACAGACCTAATAGGGATCTACAGTATGATGTATACAACACAACATACAGTGCAGAAGAAGGCTATTCGGCCCATTGAGTCTGCACTGACCCACATTAAACCCTCACTTCCACCCTATCTGTTTACCCAATAACCCCTCCTAACCTATTTGGTCACTAAGGGCAATTTCTCATGGCCAATCCACCTACCCTACACATCTTTGGACTGTGGGAGGAAACCGGAGCACCCGGAGGACACCCACGCACACACGGGGAGAACGTGCAGACTCCACACAGACAGTGACCCAGTGGGGAATCGAACCTGGCGCTCTGAGGTCACAGTGCTATCCACTTGTGCTACCGTGATGCATAGAACATAGAGCATACAGAGCATACACTGCAGAAGGAGGCCATTCGGCCCATCGAGTCTGCACCGACCCACCCAAGCCCTCACATCCACCCTATCCCCGTAACCCAATAACCCCTCCTAACCTTTTTGGTCACTAAGGGCAATTTAGCCTGGCCAATCCACCTGACCTGCACGTCTTCGGACTGTGGGAGGAAACCAGAGCACCCGGAGGAAACCCACGCAGACACGGGGAGAACATGCAGACTCCACAAAGACAGTGACCCAGCTGCGAATCGAACCTGAGACCCTGGCGCTGTGAAGCCACCGTGCTATCCACTTGTGCTACCGTGCTGCCTAACTATTATTAACAATAGTTATTGTTAATAAACTAAGAGCAGAATTCTCCGGTCCGCCAACCGCATTTTCCTGCAAGGCGTCCCCCTTCCGACAGCGGATTCTCTGTTCCCACAGCCGGCCAATGGGGTTTGCTATTGTGGCCATCCCAAGCCGTCAGGAAAACCGCGGGCGAGGGTGTGCTGCTGGTGGACTGGAAGGTCCCACCAATGGAGAATTCCGCTGTAGGTTTCTTTGTGGACTCGAATTGTGGGCTCCTGCGTGACTTTGGAAAACTAAGGATCATAGAAGAACATGTCACGAGCAGAATCAATGTTTCTTTCTAACCCTTTCTCACTCACCAGTTACTCAGGTAGGACTGGTACATTACATGGTTAGTTCATTATTCAAAGATTACGGTGGCATACATGTTTCTGGGCTTGGGTAGGGTGCTCTTTCCAAGGGCCGGTGCAGACCTGATGGGCTGAATGGCCTCCTTCTGCACTGTAAATTCTATGATTATGGACATACCCACGTGTTAAAAAATTTAGAGTACCCAATTCATTTTTACCAATTGAGGGGCAATTTAGAGTGGCCAGTCCACCTATCCTGCACATCATTGGGGGCGAACCCCACATAGACACGGGGAGAATGTGCTCACGGACAGTGACCCAGAACTGTGATCGAACCTGGGACCTTGGTGCTGTGAGGCAGCAGTGCTAACCACTGTGCCACCCTTGGGCATACCCACTTATGCGACAACATAATTGAAAATGGGGTGCTAGCCTGGTGAAGCTACAACACAGGATCACGTATACGTTAAACAGTGGAAGCAGCATGCTATAGACTTGTTCCAAACCAATAAATCAGATCAAAGCTCTGCACTCCTACCACATCTAGACATGAATGGTGATGGACAATTAAACATCGGGAGAAAAAGGCTACATGAGCACCCCCATCCTCCAAGGTGGCAGATCTCAGCATGAGTGCGAAAGACGAGGTTGAAGTATTTGCAACCAGCTTCAGCCAAAAGTTCCTCTTGTATGATCGATTTTGGCCTCTTCCTGAGCTTCTGATAATCCCAGATGGCAGTCTTCAGCCAATTGAATTCTCTCCATGGGACGTCAGGAGAAGCTGAGCATACTGGATACCACAATGCATATTGGCCCTGATTACACCCTGGTTGGAGTGCTGAAGACCAATGCAAATCTAGCCACACCCCTAGCCAAGCTGTTCCTCTGCAGCTACACACTAGCATATGTCCAACAAAGTGAAACATTTCTCTGTGTATCTTATCCCTAAAAAGCAGAACAAATCTAATCAAGCCAAGTAGTGTCAACAGCCTCATCTCGATCATCATTAAAGTGATGGAAGGTATTGTTGACAGTGCTATCAAATAGCACTTACTCACCAATAACCTGCTCAACCAATGTTCAGTTTGAATTTTGCAAAGCCAACCCGGCTCGTGGCCTCATTACGGCTTTGATCCATGTGGTGAATGTAATATATAGATATATATGATAATTCACACTGTCTTTGTAAGCGCAGTAGCGCTATCCTACCACTAGGGGGAGTAGCTCTGGGAGTACTCAGGAACTTGTACTGGGCTCCACCCTTGGCTCCGCCCACGACTCCTCCCCCTAGTGCAGCTGTATAAATACCCTTGTCCAGAGTCAGCCTGAGTTCACTAAGAGTTCATCAACGGGTAACAGGCTGGCTCTGAAGTAAGTCGATTAAAGCCTAGATTCATATCGGAAACACGTGTCTGGTGAATTGATGGTTCCATCAATCTAAACATGGTGTGGACAAAATAATTGAATTCTAGAGATGAGGTGAGAGTGACCGCTCTTGTCATCAAAACAGCATTTGACCAAGTAAGGTATCAATGAGCCTTCTTCGAATTAAAGTCGATGGAAATTAAGGGAGATTCTCTCTACTGCCTGTTGTCAAACCGAGCACAAAGGAAGATAGTTGTGGTTGGCGGAGGCCAATCACCGCAGCCCCAAGATGTCACTGCAGGAGTTAATCAGGGTAAGTATCCGAGGTCCAACCATCTTCAGCTGCTCCATCAATGGCCTTAGATAATGAAATATTCGGTGCCCACATGCAGCAAGCTTTGCACACATGTTTAGGATGCTAAGTGACATGTAATTGGAGTAATCCCATATGTCGTGAAGACATTCCCAGGTAGAACTTAACACAATTGCTGGGCAATGACCATCTCCAACAAGAGAGAGTTCTAATTGCCACCACTTGATATCACCATCATAGAAAGAACTTTGACAAAGAGTCATCCAGACTCAAAATGTTAGCTCCCTTATCTCTCCACAGATGCTGTCAGACCTACTGAGATTGTCCAATATTTTCGGTTTAGGCACGTAAATGCTCTGGCTACAGGAACAAGTCAGAAGCTACACATTCTGTGGCAAGTGACTCAATTCTGACTTAATTCTGACTTCCCAAAGCGTGTCCACAATCTCCACGATGCAAGTCAGGAGGCTGATGGGATATGATTTGCTTGCCTCGATGAGTGCAGCTCCAACAGCACTCAGAAAGCACTCTGTGAAGAGAGAAACAGAATTAACAGTTTTTGAGTTCCTTATGACTCTTCTTCAAAGAAGTGTCATATGGATTCAAACATGTTTCTCTCCCCACAGATGCTGCCAGACCTGATGAGTTCATCAGCATTTTCTGTTTTTGTTTCAGATTTCCAGCATCCACAGTATCTTGCTTTTATTCCGCAACAGTCAGAAAGCTTGACACCATCCACAACCTGCTTGATAAGTACCCCATCCATTACCTTAACTGTTCACTCTCTCCACCTCCTGCTCAGTGTAGTTCCTGTGTGTACTATCTACAAGGTGCACTGCAGTAAGTCACCAAGGTTTCTTGAACAGCACCTCCCAAATCTGTGATTTCTACCACCTCGATGGTGAAATGAAAAATGAAATGAAAATCGCTTATTGTCACAAGTAGGCTTCAAATGAAGTTACTGTGAAAAGCCCCTAGTTGCCACATTCCAGCACCTGTTCGGGGAGGCTGGTACGGGAATTGAACCGTGCTGCTGGCCTGCCTTGGTCTGCTTTAAAAGCCAGCTCTTTAGCCCTGAGCTAAACTAGCCATCATCCGCAAGTTTTCCTCCAAATCATACCCCACCCTGGCTTAGAGCTACATCATCATTCCTCCACTGTGGCTGGGTCCAAAGCTGGACCCAGCAATTAGGGATGGGGAATAGATTGGCCAGACCGTGACAGCCACTCTCTGCGAACGAATAACAAAAAAGTGCGGTTGTTGTCTCTTTGTATCAGTGTGTGGGTGTCTCCATTTATGTTAGTGCGTGGGTGCATCTGTGTGCATCTATGTTTATATTTCTCTGCATCTGCCAGTCAACGGGTTTTGAGGGGTTTCCAGCCTCGTTTAACCTTATGTCAGTGGAGCTTCACAGTCACAGAAATATTTTTTTATTTATGCTGCTTCCCAGTGAAGTGGCTGAACCAGCCCTGCACTGTGTACTTTCCATCAGCTGCAAACTGTGAGAGGACCCATCTTATTTCTTAAATTCTACCTGGGGATATCTTCATGTCATATGGAATTACTGCTTCAATAACATCATTGCATTTCTAAAGTCTGCTTTCTGGCATTTAGATTGATGCCAGAGACTGGAAAAGAGAAACTGGGCTGTGAGACACACACTAACTCAACTCACAGTGGGTGATGGACAAAGACTCCCCCTTCAAAATGCCTTCCGAGATCTAGTTTTACTTATTCATGGCTACGTTCATTTATTTTTCTCCGAGCTTGCTGCCTCTGTCTCTCTTTCTCTGTGGAGGCATCTCACCACGATCTTACTCATCCTCACTTCCTACTCTGCTCCATGACAGCTATTGAAGGGAGAACCAGCTCTTTGCCTCCGCTGATACAGAGATACTGATCTACAACTCGAAATGCATTTGGAAATCCAACACAATGATGGAGTGAGTGGTCACACTCCAGCTTGAAGGCGTTGGTTTAAGCTCTTTACCCGAAGGTGGGGTAATTTCAAAACATGAAAGTGTAGCTGAAAATGTGGAGGATAAGTCCCCTCCCCCCACCCCACCGTGAGTGGCGTGTCTGCTGGTCATCAGACCCGGCAGAAGAAGGTTAAGGCCTGGCCATGGAGCTGGAGGAAACCTGTGGTGCAGCAACAATTGGGAAGATGGCAGAGGGGGAAGGGTTGACACAAGTTGGAAACCCCCAGATGGACCAGTTGATGGTGTTTATTAGAGAGGAGTTCCACCAGCAGCGAAAGAAGACGCATGAGGATCGGTCGAAGGACATCGAGGGGCAGTAGCATCTCTGAAAGGATCAATGGAGAAAGTCGAGAAGTGTCTGGGGCACAGGGGTCGCAGATCCAGGAGAGGGAGAAGGTGATGGCTGATCACAGTGATCAGGTGGTGGCATTGGAGGTGGAGGGGGTGGCTCCTGGGGGGACCTTTGCAAGTCGCTAAAGGTAAAGGTAGAGGAGCAAGAGAACCAATCCAGAAGGCAGAACCTGCATATGTTGTCTTGCCTGAGGGTGGAGGGGGGGGGGGGGGGGGGGGGGGGGCACGAGTGCCTCGAGATATGTCTCAAGGGTGCTGGCGGAGGGGGTGCTGGACAAGGTCCCGGAGGTGGACAGAGCGCACTGGTCCCTAAGACAGAAGCCGAGAGCAGGGGAGTCACCACGGGCAGTGACTGTGAGGCTCCATAAGTTTGTGGCGAAGGAGAAGATCCTGCGGTGGGCCAGGGAGAAGCAGAACTGCGAATGGGAGGGGAACAGGGTCTGAATCTATCAAGACATCAGAGCAGAGCTGGTGAAAAGGTGCATCGTGTTCAACAAGGCCAAGGAGGTTTTAAAGCGAAGGCCGAACCGGTTTGGGATACTGTACCCAGCGAAACTATGGGTGACTTTTGAAGGCCGGGAACACTATTTTGAAACCCCACATGAGGCCAATGACCTCATCAGAGGCCATAAACTGGGGGAGAACTGAACGTTGATGGGAGACGGAGAAGCTGGAACAACAGGGATCAGAAGATGCGGGTAGTGTGGAGGCCGGAGTGGGGGGGGGGGGGGCTTTTTTCGGGTGGAGTGATTCTGCCATTGTGATTGTTTGTTAAGGGGCAATAAGTTTGTAAAGGGGCAACTGCCTCCCTCTCCTGCCGTTTGTGGTGTTTTTCTTTTTGGAAGGGGTGACCCGTGGTTTCGGAACTGCCTTTGTTTGTGTGGGGGAGGGTGGGGACCATGAGGACCCATTTGCACAGACCAGGGAGGGAAGGGTGGGGAGAGGGATGGAGGGATAGGTAGGAGGGGTCTTTTTGGGTATTGCAAATACCGGAGCTGATGGAGGGGACGAGGGCTGATGTTGTGACCTTTGCCTTTCTTGTTGCCTGGCAAAGGATCTGTTAGAACGGCAGTAGACAACGCCACCAGGGGTGGCGGACTGGCTGGGTGACCTGTACAACTTACTCCGGGTGGAAAAGAACAAGTTTGAATTGAAAGGATCAGAAGAGGACTTTGAGACGGGGTGGGGACTGTTCATGGCCATTTCTGAGGAATTGTGCGTCGCGGTGGGTGAGGGGGAGGAGGGAGGTGAGGGGGGAGGAGGAGAAAACGAGAGGGTTTACACAATGAGTGAACTGTGGGATGTAGATAATGTTTTTTGATTTATACCTTTGTACATTTGAATATGCTTCGGATAAAGTATATATTTTTTTAAAAATCAATCATCCCATTGGATCCAAACCAAATATTACAAGAGGACTTCAGTAGATTTGTTGAGAGGACAGCACGATAACTTGAAAAGGAAAATAATGAGTTTTCTGCAGAGGTTCCGAACCCCGTTGACCGAGTTGACATTCTCAGCTTAGACCTCAAGGAGTTTCTTGGTTTGGCAGAGCTGCCAATGTTGGTGGCAGATTTACACAGAGAAGATGGTTCTGCCAAAGAACAAATTCCAAATGATATGGTCTTCAGTTACTAATGTCCAAACACAACACAATATTACACGCAGGCTCATCAACACATCACAGCCAGACACACTGAAACATCACACCCAGACACACTGAAACATCACACCCAGACACAACGAAACATCACACCCAGACACACTGAAACATCGCACCCAGACACACTGAAACATCACACCCAGACACACAGAACCATTACACCCAGACACACTGAAACATCACACCCAGGCACACTGAAACATCACACCCAGACACACTGAAACATCACACCCAGACACACTGAAACATCACACCCAGACACACAGAACCATTACACCCAGACACACTGAAACATTACACCCAGACACACTGAAACATCACACACAGACACACTGAAACATCACACCCAGACACACTGAAACATCACACCCAGACACACCGAAACATCACACCCAGGCACACCGAAACATCACACCCACACACACTGAAGCATCACACCCAGACACACTGAAACATCACACCCAGACACACTGAAACATCACACCCAGACACACCGAAACATCACACCCACACACTGAAACATCACACCCACACACACTGAAACATCACACCCACACACACTGAAACATCACACCCACACACACTGAAACATCACACCCAGACACACTGAAACATCACACACAGGCACACTGAAACATCACATTCAGACACACTGAAACATCACACCCAGACACACTGAAACATCACACCCAGACACACCGAAACATCACACCGATACACACTGAAACATCACACCCAGACACACTGAAACATCACACCCAGACACACTGAAACATCACACCCAGACACACTGAAACATCACACCCAGACACACTGAAACATCACACCCAGACACACTGAAACATCACACCCAGATACACTGAAACATCACACCCAGACACACTGAAACATCACACCCACACACACTGAAACATCACACCCAGACACACTGAAACATCACACCCAGACACACTGAAACATCACACCCACACACACTGAAACATCACACCCAGACACACTGAAACATCACACCCAGACACACTGAAACATCACACCCAGACACACTGAAACATCACACCCAGACACACTGAAACATCACACCCAGGCAGACTGAAACATCACACCCAGACACACTGAAACATCACACCCAGACACACTGAAACATCACACCCAGACACACTGAAACATCACACCCAGACACACTGAAACATCACACACAGACACTGAAACATCACACCCAGACACACTGAAACATCACACCCACACACACTGAAACATCACACCCACACACACTGAAACATCACACCCAGACACACTGAAACATCACACCCAGGCACACTGAAACATCACACCCAGACACACTGAAACATCACACCCAGACACACTGAAACATCACACCCAGACACACTGAAACATCACACCCAGACACACTGAAACATCACACCCACACACACTGAAACATCACACCCAGACACACTGAAACATCACACCCAGACACACTGAAACATCACACCCAGACACACTGAAACATCACACCCAGACACACTGAAACATTACACCCAGACACACTGAAACATCACACCCAGACACACTGAAACATCACACCCAGACACACTGAAACATCACACCCATACACACTGAAACATCACACCCACACACACTGAAGCATCACACCCAGACACACCGAAACATCACACCCAGACACACTGAAACATCACACCCAGACACACTGAAACATCACACCCAGACACACTGAAACATCACACCCAGACACACTGAAACATCACACCCAGACACACTGAAACATCACACCCAGATACACTGAAACATCACACCCAGATACACTGAAACATCACACCCAGATACACTGAAACATCACACCCAGACACACTGAAACATCACACCCAGACACACTGAAACATCACACCCAGACACACTGAAACATCACACCCAGACACACTGAAACATCACACCCAGACACACTGAAACATCACACCCAGACACACTGAAACATCACACCCAGACACACTGAAACATCACACCCAGACACACTGAAACATCACACCCAGACACACTGAAACATCACACCCAGACACACTGAAACATCACACCCAGATACACTGAAACATCACACCCAGATACACTGAAACATCACACCCAGATACACTGAAACATCACACCCAGACACACTGAAACATCACACCCAGACACACAGAAACATCACACCCAGACACACTGAAACATCACACCCAGACACACTGAAACATCACACCCACACACACTGAAACATCACACCCAGACACACTGAAACATCACACCCAGACACACTGATACATCACACCCAGGCACACTGAAACATCACACCCAGGCACACTGAAACATCACACCCAGACACACTGAAACATCACACCCACACACACTGAAACATCACACCCAGGCACACTGAAACATCACACCCAGGCACACTGAAACATCACACCCACACACACTGAAACATCACACCCAGACACACTGAAACATCACACCCAGACACACTGAAACATCACACCCAGACACACTGAAACATCACACCCAGACACACTGAAACATTACACCCAGACACACTGAAACATCACACCCAGACACACTGAAACATCACACCCAGATACACTGAAACATCACACCCAGACACACTGAAACATCACACCCAGACACACTGAAACATCACACCCAGACACACTGAAACATCACACACACACACACTGAAACATCACACCCAGACACTGAAACATCACACCCACACACACTGAAACATCACACCCAGACACACTGAAACATCACACCCAGACACACTGAACATCACACCCAGACACTGAAACATCACACCCAGACACACTGAAACATCACACCCAGACACACTGAAACATCACACCCAGACACACTGAAACATCACACACACACACACTGAAACATCACACCCAGACACTGAAACATCACACCCACACACACTGAAACATCACACCCAGACACACTGAAACATCACACCCAGACACACTGAAACATCACACCCAGACACTGAAACATCACACCCACACACACTGAAACATCACACCCAGGCACACTGAAACATCACACCCAGACACACTGAAACATCACACACACACACACTGAAACATCACACCCACACACACTGAAACATCACACCCAGACACACTGAAACATCACACCCACACACACTGAAACATCACACCCAGACACACTGAAACATCACACCCACACACACTGAAACATCACACCCAGATACACTGAAACATCACACCCAGACACACTGAAACATCACACCCACACACACTGAAACATCACACCCAGACACACTGAAACATCACACCCACACACACTGAAACATCACACCCAGACACACCGAAACATCACACCCAGACACACTGAAACATCACACCCAGACACACTGAAACATCACACCCAGATACACTGAAATATCACACCCACACACACTGAAATATCACACCCAGACACACTGAAACATCACACCCAGACACACTGAAACATCACACCCACACACACTGAAACATCACACCCAGATACACTGAAACATCACACACAAAAATACTGAAACAAACTTGTGCTCTTCAATGATTTGATGGCAGCATTTAATAATAGCAATTTTCGATTAAATTAAAAGCCCTTTTCACAACAACCACACTCTCAAATGCCTATTTCCAGTTTGTCGATATCAGTTCATCTATAATTAATTTTTTCCAATGAGGTTTAGACACTGAGTTGCTCAATGGTTTATCCACAGATTTAAGCACGCTGTCCTGTGCTTTGTTTTGTTACTGCCATTTCGGGGAAATCTTGTGAACGTGAGACTTGTGAAATCTTTGAAAATAAAGTACAATTGTTTAAACATTTAGATGGCATTCGCCCAACAAGGAGCAATAAATGTTTCAGCAGTAATCCAGTGAATCTCCTGACTGGATAAATAAAGGACTCGGAGCAGGGGATAAGAGTGGGATCGCTCTTGCATCCCCTTTTCCACACTGTTCTCCTGAAGGCATTCTCTGTGTTCGGATACAGTTTCACGGATACCAATCATCTTCTGTTGTCTTGGCAAATTCATCATTCTTCAAGCATAAGTTACAGCCTATCTTCTGATAGACAATTCCTCTCATAACTCCAGTCTCCAACTTCTCTCTCTCTCTTTCTATCTTAACAGAACCTTAATAGGATCTTCCCTGTGCCTCACACAGGTAAACATCACAGCAGCGTGGGTCCAATTCCCGTCCCAGCTGAGAATTCTGAATTCTCCCTCTGTATACCCGGACAGGCGCCAGAATGTGGCGACGAGGTGCTTTTCACAGTGACTTCATTGCAGTGTTAATGTAAGCCTACTTGTGACAATAAAGATTATTATTATATTTGTGTCAGAATGAAACCATTGCCGCATGATGGGCGAAATTCTCCGCCCCCCACGACGGGTGGGAGAATAGCGGGAGGGCCTTCCCGACATTTTTGCCGCCCTCCCGCTATTCTCCCACCCCCCCGCCGAAGTCCCGACCCGAATCGCTGCCGCCGTTTTTTTACGGCCGGCAGCGATTCTCAGCTGTTAGATGGGCCGAAGTCCCAGCCCTTTCCGCCGTTTTTACGAATGGCAAACACACCTGGTCTTGCCGTTCGTAAAAACGGCGTCACAAACTCGCTATTAATAACCATGGCACCGATTGGCACGGCCGTACCACGGCCGTGCCAAGGGTGCCATGGGCCCGCAATCGGTGGGCACCGATCGCGGGCAGTGGGCCCGATGCCCGCGCACTACTTGTCCTTCCGCCGCCCCGCAGTATCCATTCGCGGGGCGGCTGAGGGGCAACCCGGCCCGCGCATGCGCGGGTTTCGCGCAAAAACGCGATGACGTCTTCGAAACTGCGCATGCGCGGCTGACGCGTCAGCCGGCGCTAACTCAGGCAAGCGGGCTTAACGATTTTCGTTAAGCCCGTCTTGCCAGAGCCTACGGCGTCGGGCTGCTAGCCCCGACCGGGGACCAGAATCGGTCCCCGGTCGGGAAGGGGCGCGCTGCCGTAAAACCCGCCTGGGTTTTACGGCAGCTTTACGATTTCTCCCGTTTTGGGAGAATCTCGCCCGATGTTTTCTGTGCGCCCATTTTTAAAAAAAAGTTTATTTGAAAGTGCACCACCATGTCAATTTAATTTTGAAACGGACTCTCAGAATGTTTTGGCAAATATGGGTGCTGTTCGAAAATGAAATCAATTTTACTGATCCACAGAAACCAGGGACACCCTGAGCGCGATTTTCCAACCGTCCTCCCCCCCCCCCCCGGCCGGGCTGGAGAATCAGCGGGGGCGGCGTGGCGAATCGCGCCATGCCGCCCTGACGCCATTTTCCTGCCCGTGGAAAAACGGGCGGGTGCGCATGGTGCTGGGCCGCACGGAGAATCGCCGCAGAACTGCCGTAGCGGCGATCCTCCGGCGGCGCCGCGATTCTCCGGGACAGATGGGCCGAGCAGCCGTCCCAAAAAATCACACCCAGACACACCGGCGCCGTTCGTACATGCTCTGGGCTGGTGGGACCTCGGGGTTGAAGGGTCCGGGGGCAGCCTTGGGGGCGGGGGGGGCGGGGGAGGCCTGGGGAGGCCTTCCGTTGAGGCCTGACCCGCAATCGGGGCCCACAGATCGGCGGTCCGGCCTCTCTGGCTGCAGACCTCTTTTCTTCCGCACCGGCTCCTGGATCCCTGCGCCATTTGGCGCCGGGGCAGGCGCGGGGATGACGTCCAGTGCGCATGCGCTAGTTGGCGTTGGCCCAACTGCGCATGCGCGGACCCCGCGGCACCAGGTCGACGCCGGGACCAGCAGCTAGAGTGGCGTGGGCTGCTCCAGCGCCGTGCTGGCCCCCCCCCAGGAATGGAGAATCAGGGGCAGAATTCTCCAGCAGGGTCGGGGAATCGCCCGGGGCCGGCAAAATCCCGTCCCCGCTGTGGCCGGAATTCTCCGCCACCCGGGAATCAGCGAGAGCGGGAATCACGGCGCGCCGATCGGCGTGCCCACCGCGGCGATTCTCCGGCCCGCGATGGGCCGAAGTCCCACCGCTGACAGGCCTCTCCCGCCGGCGGGAATTGGAGCATCTCTGGTGCCAGCGGGATTGGTGATGCGTGCGGGCCTCCGGGGTCCTGCGGGGACGTGGGGCGATCGGACCCCGGGGGGTGTCCCCACGCATGCGCAAACCAGCAAAGGCCTTTCGGCCAGCCCCGATGCCGATCGGCGTAGCGTCAAAGGCCGTTGGCGCCGGTTTTGGCGTCAGTCGGCGTGGCGGAAACCACTCCGGCGCGGTCCTGGCCCCCAAAGGTGCAGAGAATTTCTCACCTTTGGGGAGGCCTGACGCCGGAGTGGTTGGTGCCACTCTGCTACGCCAGGACCCCCCGCCCCGCAGGGTAGGGGAGAATCCCGGCCCAGGTCTCGGAACCGGAGCCGGAGCCGGAGTAAAGTACTCCCGTTTTGGCGCTGGCGCTGGCACTCTGGCGCCGGAGCGGAGAATCGCGACCCCTGTTTCTATCCCTGATCGAGGTTAAACATCCAATCTCAACCAGAGTGGCCAATGTTTCGCAAGATGCAAATACCAGCTGCTGTAGGTTGCTGATCTCTGAATTGGTTTGACAATGATCAACAAGCTCTTATAAATTCCTGTGTCACCATTTTATCCAAATCGCTAACCTATAAGGGGTTAGCTGTTAAAATGTTGAGACAGTGGAACTTAAAATTGGCAACCAGTGCGCTAACAACAGCAACTATTAGAATTTCAACCTCCCTTCCAGTTGCCATATATAACCTCCTGCTGGATATTAGATGCAGACAGGAGCAGGTTTGTCTGTGATACCTCCCATTCAATAGCGTGCAGACACTTGGGATGGTTAAGCGCACACATGAATAATGGTGAAGCACAGGAGGGTGGCCTTTGGCCAGATAAAAAGACACTGTGTATCGAAGTTAGCTTGGTGCACTGCTCTGAGAGGCTCCCTACAACACAAACTGGATTAACAAGTTACCATAGTAATCTGCTTCCTTTGCGCCTGCGTTCTTGCTCCTCTTTTGTTCTCACAGAGAATTAGACAGGGAGCCTCACTGTCCTGAGCTGGTTAGAAATCTGACCTTCCTTCCAGCCCT
This sequence comes from Scyliorhinus canicula, assembly GCF_902713615.1. Taxonomy (NCBI): domain Eukaryota; kingdom Metazoa; phylum Chordata; class Chondrichthyes; order Carcharhiniformes; family Scyliorhinidae; genus Scyliorhinus; species Scyliorhinus canicula. Next base: position 31,080,539 of record NC_052146.1, on the reverse strand, counting down.
GATTCAATCTCCTGTAGCAGCCTTATCCTGGCTCCTACCACTTCCATTTCAAATCTGTTGTGGTGTTTATAGTTTTATTTATTAAAAAATGTTTCCTCAACTGGATGGTCTTGGCCGCAATTATCCTATTTCCGGAATCCCACAAGGATCAGGAATATTTTTCGCCCCATGTGATGTATTAGGTGAGAGTACATTGAACCAGACGGGCTCGAGGGCTACGCTGAGGTATGTCTGTCCCTTTACAAAAATAGATACTATCTGTGGCTTCTTAATCTTTCCCACAGATCTTGGTGTACACTGAGGTTACATTATCTTTCAGTATTGATGGCACCACGAGCAATCTGTATTGTGGTCAAGTTAAAGTATGCAAGCGGGGATCAAAAAAGCAATCACTTTCAAGTAGTTTTCCTCAATCATTTAGGAAATAGGTAAAGGCAGCACGATGGCACAGTGGTAGCACTGCAGTCTCACGGCGCCCAGGTCCCAGGTTCGATCCCAGCTCTGGGTCACTGTCCGTGTGGAGTTTGCACATTCTCCCCGTGTTTGCGTGGGTTTCGCTCCACAACCCAAAGATGTGCAAGGAAGGTGGATTGACCACGCTAAATTGCCCCTTAATTGGAAAAACGAATTGGGTACTCTAAATTTTTTTTAAGATAAATAAAAATTTAGTAAAGCGGTAATGAGAGTGCAACAGGAGGTCTAGTGGCACAGTGAGTAACGACCCTGCTTCTGGGCCAGAATATCCAGGCTCAAGTCCCACTTTGGGAGATGGTCAAGAAAGATGCATTCATAACGTGCCCAACCAGGTTGAGTTTCAACTTGTAAATCCTCCCAACACATGGCCAATAATAGGAGGTAATCGAGGGAGAGGTTCCAGCCATGTGATGGGAAAAAAATGGGAGCCTCTCGCATCACCGTCCATAGCTCTGGGCTACAACATGCAAGTAAAGTGCATGTTGCCACTTACAGAAATTCGGATTCCTTTGAGGCCACTTGGCTCAGTTGGCTGGACAGCTGAGATGGATCGGATTAGCCCAAACAGCATAGGGTTCGATCCTTATTTTGGCTGGGGTGGATTGGGGACACTGCCTCCTTAGCCTGCCCATCGTGGTGGAGATCACGATGCTTTGGGTTGGACGTGCCTTTGGGCAGAGAAATAGGTGTGCTGAGAAACCACGGCGAAACATCACAAAGCAGTGCCGAGATAGGAAAGTGTAGGAGAGGACATCGAGAAGCCAAATCAGAAATGATGATCAATGCTGAGCATCCGTGGTAGTAGAAAGCAGACATTGCTACTTCTGCCACTGCCCTGTATCAATCAGTTGAAGCTCCTACCGGATGCTGCTCCACGCGATGATACTTTGCTGAAGGCAGCAATTCTCCCATCAGCTTTTTGGGACAAGGAATTCTCACCCACAATAGATTTTCAACACCAATCCACAGAGCAGTAACACCATCAACTAGAAGCGAGCCGTGACATTGGGGGAGCAGGGCAGAAAATATAATACATGCTTTTAACGACCTCGTAATATCCCAAAGCACTTTACAGCCATTGAGGAGCTTTTTAAAAAACTTTTCCAATTAAGGGGCAATTTAGAGTGGCCAATCCACCTAGCCTGCACATCTTTGGGTTCTGGGGGTGAGGGCCACATAGACACAGGGAGAATGTGCAAACTCCACATAGCCAGTGACCCAGAGCCAGGATCGATACCCGGTCCTCGGCGCCATGAGGCAGCAGTACTAACAACTGTGCCACCATTGAGGTGCTCTTGACGACTAATGAAGAATATGCAGCAGCCAATTATTGGACAGCAAGCTCTCACAAACAGCAATGTGTCCTTCGGTGGTACAGACTTTGCCTTTTGCTGAGAAAGGATATTGGGCTGGATTCTCCGTTTGGCAGACAATGGCCTGGATTCTCCAATTTTGGGGCTACGTGAGAAAAATCGGCACGGCCCCAGCACCGATCCTTCGACCGGTGAGGGGCTAGCAGCCACGCCACAGTAAATGCACGGCCTTCCCGATATAAACACCTGGAGAATTGCCGGGTCCGTGGCTGTGCATGCACCTCGGACGACCTGCAGTGGTTGCACCGTACATCATGGTACCGGCTGTGCGCGGACATGACCTGCCAGTTAGTGCCCCCTGGCACCCGCTCGCCATCCCCAGCCACCCCCCACCAGTCCCACCCCCCGCCATCGCCGAAACCACCTGGCCAGCAGTTTAACTCCCACCTGACTGCTGCCACCGCCGGACACAGTCCGCAGCCTCCACGCCAGGTTTCAGGCTGCTGTGACCACATGGTCGGGAACTCAGCCCATCAGGGAGGAGCATTGGGGGAGGGCCTTCAGGTAACGTCCTGAGGCCGTCCCAACGCCGTGCGGCATACTTCTCGATTATGTCGTTTTGGAGGGGGCAGGGAATCTGAAAACAGGCACCTCCCCCGATTCCATCGTAAAAGAGGATTCTCCGCCCGATCGGCGATTATGAAATAGGCGTCGGGGGAATGGTGAATCCCTCCCCATGTTCTCCCGCTGGAGCAAGAAGGATTTCAGTGTTCCATGGAGTGCTGAGCTTGTGGCATTTGAGTGCTACAGTGAGAGTTTGGTGACTGAGGGAGTGCTGAGCTTGTGGCATTTGAGTGCTACAGTGAGAGTTTGGTGACTGAGGGAGTGCTGAGCTTGTGGCATTTGAGTGCTACAGTGAGAGTTTGGTGACTGAGGGAGTTAGGTGAGGAGGGAGTAAGGTGCTCCTGACATTTCATTTCCTATATTTATCAAAGAGCGTGAAGGGAGCCAGGAGTTTAGAGTACAGCTGACTGGAAGTAGAGTCGGAGGGCAGAGGTCCAGTTGGTCCAAGGGGCAGCTAATTCTGTAAAGTAAGAGGGGATGGAGGCTAGGGCAGTTGCATGCTCCTCCTGTAGGATGTGGGTGGTGAGGGATACCACTGGTGTCCCCGCTGACTATACCTGCGGGAAGTGCACCCAACTCCAGCTCCTCAGAGACCGTGTTAAGGTACTGGAGCTGGAGCTGGATGAACTTCGGATCATCCGGGAGGCAGAGGGGGTCATAGAGAAGAGTTACAGGGAGGTAGCCACACCAAAGGTACTGGACAAGAGTAGCTGGGTTACAGTCAGGGGAAAGAAAACTAACAGGCAGACAGTGCAGGGATCCCTCGTGGCCATTCCCCTTCAAAACAAGTATACCGTTTTGGATGCTGTTGGGGGGGATGACCTACCGGGGGAAGGCCCCAGCGGCCAGGTCTCTGGCACTGAGTCTGGCTCTGGGGCTCAGAAGGGAAGGGGGGAGCATAGAAAAGCAATAGTAATAGGAGATTCAATGGTTAGGGGAATAGATAGGAGATTCTGTGGTCGCGAGCGAGACTCCCGAAAGGTATGTTGCCTCCCGGGTGCCAGGGCCAGGGATGTCTCTGATCGTGTCTTCAGGATCCTGAAGGGGGAGGGTGAGCAGCCAGAAGTCGTGGTGCACATTGGTACCAACGATGTAGGTAGGAAAAAGGGTGTGGAGGTAATAAACAAGTTTAGGGAGTTAGGCTGGAAGTTAAAGGCCAGGACAGACAGAGTTGTCATCTCTGGTTTGTTGCCGGTGCCACGTGATAGCGAGGCTAGGAATAGGGAGAGAGTGCAGTTGAACACGTGGCTGCAGGAATGGTGTAGGAGGGAGGGCTTCAGGTATTTGGATAATTGGAGCGCATTCTGGGGAAGGTGGGACCTGTACAAGCAGGACGGGTTGCATCTGAACCAGAGGGGCACCAATATCCTGGGGGGGAGGTTTTCTAGTACTCTTCGGGAGGGTTTAAACTAATTTGGCAGGGGAATGGGAACCGGATCTGTAGTCCAGCAACTAAGGTAGACGATAGTCAGGATGCCAAAGCACATAGTGATGCAGTGGGGAAGGTAACAATGACAAAGGAGAGTACTTGCAGGCAAGGAGATGGGTTGAAGTGTGTATACTTTAATGCAAGAAGCATCAGGAATAAGGTGGGTGAACTTAAGGCATGGATCTGTACTTGGGACTACGATGTGGTGGCCATCACAGAAACTTGGATAGAAGAGGGGCAGAAATGGTTGTTGGAGGTCCCTGGTTATAGATGTTTCAACAAGATTAGGGAGGATGGTAAAAGAGGTGGGGGGGTGGCATTGTTAATTAGAGATAGTATAACAGCTGCAGAAAGGCAGTTCGAGGAGGATGTGCCTACTGAGGTAATATGGGTTGAAGTTAGAAATAGGAAAGGAGCAGTCACCTTGTTGGGAGTTTTCTATAGGCCCCCCAATAGCAGCAGAGATGTGGAGGAACAGATTGGGAAACAGATTTTGGAAAGGTGCAGAAGTCACAGGGTAGTAGTCATGGGCGACTTCAACTTCCCAAACATTGAGTGGAAACTCTTTAGATCAAATAGTTTGGATGGGGTAGTGTTTGTGCAGTGTGTCCAGGAAGCTTTTCTAACACAGTATGTAGATTGTCCGACCAGAGGGGAGGCCATATTGGATTTAGTCCTTGGTAATGAACCAGGGCAGGTGATAGATTTGTTAGTGGGGGAGCATTTTGGAGGTAGTGACCACAATTCTGTGACTTTCACTTTAGTAATGGAGAGGGATAGGTGCGAGCAACAGGGCAAGGTTTATAATTGGGGGAAGGGTAAATACAATGCTGTCAGACAAGAATTGAAGTGCAGAAGTTGGGAACATAGGCTGTCAGGGAAGGACACAAGTGAAATGTGGAACTTGTTCAAGGAACAGGTACTGCGTGTCTTTGATATGTATGTCCCTGTCAGGCAGGGAAGAGATGGTCGAGTGAGGGAACCATGGTTGACAAGAGAGGTTGAATGTCTTGTTAAGAGGAAGAAGGAGACTTATGTAAGGCTGAAGAAACAAGGTTCAGACAGGGAGCTAGAGGGATACAAGATAGCCAGGAGGGAACTGAAGAAAGGGATTAGGAGAGCTAAGAGAGGGCATGAAAAATCTTTGGCGGGTAGGATCAAGGAAAACCCCAAGGCCTTTTACACATATGTGAGAAATATGAGAATGACTAGAGCGAGGGTAGGTCCGATTAAGGACAGTAGCGGGAGATTGTGTATTGAGTCTGAAGAGATAGGAGAGGTCTTGAACAAGTATTTTTCTTCAGTATTTACAAATGAGAGGGGCCATATTGTTGGAGAGGACAGCGTGAAGCAGACTGATAACCTTGAGGAGATACTTGTCAGGAAGGAAGATGTGTTGCGCGTTTTGAAAAACTTGAGGATAGACAAGTCCCCCGGGCCTGACGGGATATATCCAAGGATTCTATGGGAAGCAAGAAATGAAATTGCAGAGCCGTTGGCAATGATCTTTTCATCCTCGCTGTCAACAGAGGTGGTACCAGAGGATTGGAGAGTGGCGAATGTCGTGCCCCTGTTCAAAAAAGGGAATAGGGATAACCCTGGGAATTACAGGCCAGTTAGTCTTACTTCGGTGGTAGGCAAAGTAATGGAAAGGGTACTGAGGGATAGGATTTCTGAGCATCTGGAAAGGCATTGCTTGATTAGGGATAGTCAGCACGGATTTGTGAGGGGTAGGTCTTGCCTTACAAGTCTTATTGAATTCTTTGAGGAGGTGACCAAGCATGTGGATGAAGGTAAAGCAGTGGATGTAGTGTACATGGATTTTAGTATGGCATTTGATAAGGTTCCCCATGGTAGGCTTATGCAGAAAGTAAGGAGGCATGGGATAGTGGGAAATTTGGCCAGTTGGATAACAAACTGGCTAACCGATAGAAGACAGAGAGTTGTGGTGGATGGCAAATATTCAGCCTGGAGCCCAGTTATCAGTGGCGTACCGCAGGGATCAGTTCTGGGTCCTCTGCTGTTTGTGATTTTCATTAACGACTTGGATGAGGGAGTTGAAGGGTGGGTCAGTAAATTTGCAGATGATACGAAGATTGGTGGAGTTGTGGATAGTGAGGAGGGCTGTTGTCGGCTTCAAAGAGACATAGATAGAATGCAGAGCTGGGCTGAGAAGTGGCAGATGGAGTTTAACCCTGACAATTGTGAGGTTGTCCATTTTGGAAGGACAAATCTGAATGCGGAATACAGGGTTAATGGTAGGGTTCTTGGCAATGTGGAGGAGCAGAGAGATCTTGGGGTCTATGTTCATAGTTCTTTGAAAGTTGCCACTCAAGTGGATAGAGCTGTGAAGAAGGCCTATGGTGTGCTAGCGTTCATTAGCAGAGGGATTGAATTTAAGAGCTGTGAGGTGATGATGCAGCTGTACAAAACCTTGGTCAGGCCACATTTGGAGTACTGTGTGCAGTTCTGGTCACCTCATTTTAGGAAGGATGTGGAAGCTTTGGAAAAGGTGCAAAGGAGATTTACCAGGATGTTGCCTGGAATGGAGAGTAGGTCATACGAGGAAAGGTTGAGGGTGCTAGGCCTTTTCTCATTAGAACGGAGAAGGATGAGGGGCGACTTGATAGAGGTTTATAAGATGATCAGGGGAATAGATAGAGTAGACAGTCAGAGACTTTTTCCCCGGGTGGAACACACCATTACAAGGGGACATAAATTTAAGATAAATGGTGGAAGATATAGAGGGGATGTCAGAGGTAGGTTCTTTACCCAGAGAGTAGTGGGGGCATGGAATGCACTGCCTGTGGTAGTAGTTGAGTCGGAAAATTTATGGACCTTCAAGCGGCTATTGGATAGGTACTTGGATTAGGGTAGAATAAGGGAGTGTAGGTTAACTTCTTAAGGGCAGCACGGTAGCATTGTGGGTAGCACAATTGCTTCACAGCTCCAGGGTCCCAAGTTCGATTTCGACTTGGGTCACTGTCTGTGTGGAGTCTGCACATCCTCCCCGTGACTGCGTGGGTTTCCTCCCGGTGCTCCGGTTTCCTCCCACAGTCCAAAGATGTGCAAGTTGGGTGGATTGGCCATGAAAAATTGTCCAAAATTCTATGATTAACCTAGGACAAAAGTTCGGCGCAACATCGTGGGCCGAAGGGCCTGTTCTGTGCTGTATTTCTCTCTAAATGCCATGCAAATTTATACATGCTGTGGAATATGAGGGATTCCCAGGTATTCCTGCTATCAGGACGCCATCTTGAGCAAGCGGCCCAATAGTGGAGTCCCACGGCCGGCCACAACCCCGCCCTCCCCCCCCCCCCCCCCCCCCCCCCCCGTGTAGCCACCTAAGATGGACACTGGGCTACCAAAATGGAGAACTGCTAAGGCTGTAGGGAGAAAACAGTTTTAGCCAGGACAAGCAGTTTGCAAAAGGCTAATTAGCATTCTGCACGTATAGAAACCAGTTTATGGCCAGGTGCAAGATCTCAACCAAAGGTGTAAATAGCAAAACGCTTTGCATAGTAATGAGGCGATCCAGATCTGGGCCCACACAATAGCAACATTTGAGTTTGAATGGATACTTTGAGTGGACGCCCAGACGAAACGGCACCAGAAGTATCCATCACAAAAGACCCTAGAGACCGCCCCACCCATCGAGAAGAGACCCTCAGATTGGGGGATTTGTAAGATATCGATTGGGAAATGACCCAATCGATACATGGCAGGTAAAGGCCCGCCCCGAAGAGGCACGGACATTGGGGGACCTATAAAGGTAGTTCTGTCTGTTTTTGTGCTCCGGCTTGGACTGCTGTTCTGACTCCGACTCCAGCCTCCAGATCCTGTCTTTCATCACCGGCCGTTGAGCACCAGCCATCGTTCAGTAAGTGCCAAATGACGCTCGCTACATGACCCCGGCATTACCTATACTCTAGCCGACTATTAGAGAACAGAAGGTGCAGTCCGGAAAGGAACAAAGGCCTTGTCCCCTGACCTTGCTGGTTCCTACTTAGATAAGTATTTAGTCGTTTAATAGTAGAAATAAGTATTAGTCTTTAGCGTATGCATGCGTATTTATTATATTTGTATAATAAATATTAATCGTTTGAACTTACTAATCGGTGTATAGTTTTATTACTTTGAACCTGACCTTGACCTACTTGTGAGGTGTCTAAATACGGCACCTGGCGACTCCGAGCTGAAAATACATACACAGAGCTGTAGTAGTGTTAAGCACACGGCCTTTAAACGGAGGCGTGTTAATACACTCCAATAAACGCGTAATACACTCAAGTAAAACGTGCAACACCCGGCACTGCCTCGACCCAATCACTGCATAGCAGCCCCCCCATTCCTAGATTGCCTGGGTACCCCCCCTGCCCCACATACGGGGGTGATCCAGCATGCACCCCCCCCCCCAGGTCCTCTGTAATTGGGGGACAACCCAGCAGCGACCCCTGTAATAGGGGGACCTCCCACAGGGACACCCTGCCTAAATGAACCCCTTCCACAGACCCACCCACACACACAGAACTCCCCACACAGACATTCTCCCCAGAAACGAGATCCCTGTCTGGAAGCTGGGGGACAGTCCAGATAGAAGCAGTGGGAAGCTTTATAGCTGTAAAACGTACTTTGCACTCCACGTGTCCATTCCTCCAAAGAGAGCAACTGTGCCTGCATCTGTTCCCACTGGTCCACTATCTGCAAGCCATTCATAGCTTTGGAGTAGTGGTCTGTGATTGACAGCTGACAAAAACCATCTGCAGCTTTGATCCATTCATATCCTTTCACCTTTCAGTGGCCTAAGCAGTGAAACCCCAATGCTTATAAGCTTTGACCACATCAAAGCGGTAAGTGCAGTGAAATCACACGCTTCAGTCATTGGAATGCACTTAGTGCACTTCCATCTCTTTGATGTGGTCAATGTTTACAAATATTGGGGTTTCACCACGGATGAAGGGATATGAATGGATCATAGCTGCAGTTGGCTTTTATGAGCTGTCAATCACAGACCACCTCTGGAAAGCTATGAATAGTTGCAGATAGTGGATCTGTGAGAACCAGACGCAAGTCATTGCTGTTCTCCTTCGAAGAATAGACATGTGGAGCTGCAAGGCAAGTATTACAGCTATAATGATTCCCACGACCACTGTCAGAACAGTTGTCTAGCTTCTAGACAGGGGTTGCTTTTCTGGGGGAGTCTGTGGGTGGGGGGGACATTTTTTTAGTCAGATGGTCCCTGGGGGGCCCTTTCATCAGGGGGCCCCGGTGGGAGGCCTCACTATCACAGGGGTCCCTATCTGGCATCTCCATATCTCAGGGGTTTCTTTGGGGTGTTTCCCTATTACAGGTGTCTCAGTGGGGGAGTCCCTATCACATGGGTGCCTGTGGGGGTCTCCCTATTACATTGGTCCCTTTAGGGAGGTTTTCTATCAGAGGGGTCCTTGGAAGGGGCAGGCCGGGTTACCCCTGTATTTGAGGGTGGGCGGGCACCAAGGCTATCCTGGGGTTGGGGCTGCTGTGTGGTACAAGGCAGGTTCAGGGTCAACTTGCAGTGCGGGGAGGGTGAGGTTGGGCCACGGATGGGCTTGAATTGTCCCTACCATTGTCGCCCTGGAGTGGTGGAACTCACGGTGGATCAAGGAGCCCCTTCGGTCCACAACAAGGGCCCCACGACAGGGCCAGGGCCATGATTGTCGAGACTACAAATGAACCACGCCCACGTGATTCCCAGCCGTGCGGACTGGAGAATCATAGGAGGGCAGAGTAGGGCGCCAGGGCAACTAAATTGATGCAAATGGGTCATTACGATTCATTTGTATTTATTTACATGCTCCCTCTGGTGTGCAGCATGAAACCCGTTCAAGGTGCCAGCGGGCGTTTGGAGCATTGCGTTTGGGTTGACGCCCGCCGCCAATCCTGATTTTGCCCCGACGCCCGATTCTCCATCCCATCAGGGAGTGCATTGCGGGCATCCCGGGTGGAGAATCCAGCCCATTTTATCAAAGCTTTTCATCTTGCACTCAGCAGATCAATCACAAGAACAACAATGTCAGGGAAACAACAACATTGTACTGTATGAGTTGAGAGTGCTGAATGGTTGTTCAAATGGATTCTGATTGGTCAAGGTGTTGCCATGGAGAATGCACTAGTTAATGGTGACTGACAGTTAACTGGCAAGCATTATTTTCAACTTTTAACCAGGTAATATACATCAGGAAATCCAAGGGTCCCAACACCGGCCCCAGGGGAACTCCACTTCAAACCTTCCTTTTCTAATCTGATCCTATTCTGATTTTTGTTCACAATAACATAATTGAATTCAGCCACCCTAATTTGCCAGTGATAGAGAAGTGACTTGATAAATATCCTTTGTTTCTGACAAGGCTTAACTAATTAAGGCAAGACAGGATACCCTATTAAAGGGAAAGGTACACTTAGTAACTCAGGACAATACATTTTCCAACTTCATTTGGGTGTTCAATCTGCTGTAGTGCAACCTTCAAGCCTTGGGCACGATCTCACTTGCAGACACATGAACACGTGTTTCTTGCCTCAAGAGTCTTTAGTACTCAGCTAGCAACAAAATATTCCAGAAGCTTGGTTTTGGACCCAAATGACCATGACCCAAAGACAGGGTCAGGATTTTTCTACTTTGATGATTGGCTCTTGCAGTTGTTGGGTTAATTTGATTGGTTTCGCTCACAGTAGCCACCTGGCCTCAGTGTGGTGGAATCTTTTCCTTAGAGCAGAAAAGGCTGAGGGGCGACCTGATCGAGGTGTACAAAATTATGAGGGACATGGATAAGAATAGCTAGGAAGGAACATTTCCCCTCAATAAAGAGTCAATTACCAGGGAGATTGGATCTAAAGTAAAAGGAAGGAGAATTAGAGGGGATATAAGGAAAAACCATATCACCCAGAGGGTGATGGGAATCTGAAATTCACTGCTTGAAAAGGTAGTAGAGATGCAACGCCCCATAACACTGAAGAAGCATTTAGATGAGCACTTGATACACCATAGCATACAAGGTTATGGACCAAGTGTTGGAAGATGGGGGCGCGATTCTCCGCAAATGTGGCGAGTCGTAAAGGCTGCCATGAAACTGGCTGTGTTTCGCGGCAGCCTCCGCGCCCCCTCCCGGGACCTGATTCTCCCCCCGGGCGGGGCTAGCAGCGCGGCCCCGTGAAGCACGGCATCGCGGGCTTAGCGACCGTCGCTAAGCCCGCGCGCCAAGCGTCACGGCGGCTGACGCGCACGATGACGTCAGCCACGCATGCGCTGGTTGGACGGCTCCAACCCGCGCATGCGCGGCCCGTCATGCCCCTCAGCCGCCCCGCGGACTGATCCTGCGGGGCGGCGGAGGAACAAATAGTGCATGGGTATCGGACCCGCTGCCCGCGATCGGTGCCCACCGATCGCAGGCCCAAGCCACTCTTGGCACGGCCATGGTGCGGCCGTGCCAATCGGTGCCATGGTTGTCCGGGATGGCACTTTGCAGCAGTTTTCACGAATAGTGAGAGCAGGTGTGATTGCGTTCGTGAAAACGGCCGTAAAGGCCTTGGAACTCGGCCCATCGGCCTGGGGAGAATCGCTGCTCACCGTAAAAAACGGCGAGCAGCGATTCGTGTCATGGGGCGGCCGTGGGGGGGGGGGGGGGGGGTGGGGGGGGGAGAATAGCGGGAGGGTGGGAAAAATGTCGGGAAGGCCCTCCTGCTATTCTCCGACCCGTCGTGGGCATCGGAGAATCGCGCCCGGGGTTCGAATAGATAGGAGAGGGCAGCACGGTGGTGCAGTGGTTAGCACTACTTCCTCATGGCGCCGAGGAACCGGGTTCAGTCCCAGCCCTGGGTCACTGTCCGTGTGGAGTTTGCACATTCTCTCCATGTCTGTGTCGGTCTCACCCCACAACCCAAAGATGTGCAGGGTAGATGAATTGGCCACGCTAATTGTCCCTTAATTGGATTTTTTAAAAAACAGTTAGGTATTTGATGGCTGGCGTGAACATGATGGGCTGAAGGGCCTTGTTTTGTGCTGTAAACCTGTATGATTCAATGACTTTGATTCTGATTAATCATGGCATTGCCCTGAGAAATGAACCAGCGAGTGCCTGTCACTTATTTTGTTTAGCTGAAACAGGTGCAATGTGTGCACATGTTCTTTCAATCTGCAAAGAACATGGCCCTGTGTATTAATATATGTAGTATCCAATACATACAAATGTACAACACTGCAACCTCAACTGGCCATCTTAAATTGGTTGTCAGCATAAGTTTCAGCACACTGAGGAGTATTTAGCAAATGTTGTCCAATCACAGAATCACATCTAATGTTGGACACTGTGTTTTGAGTTTTGCAAACATCACTAGGGTCTGTATCTTGCCTGGTACAAATAGCAGAAGGTACATGCTGTTTGATAGAATCTGCCAATCCTTGGGACGTAGAGCCTACAAGATGAAAAGCTTCAACAAAATGTATTTTCTCATCAATAAACAACGATGTGATCATGGCCAGATAATCTTTTTTTGTGATGTGGATTGAACGATAAATATTAGCCAGGACACCAGGGACAAGTCTCTCGCTCTTTGTCAAGATAGTACCATGGATCATTTACAGCATCCATCTGAGAGCAGACGGGGCCTTAGTTTAACATCTCAACTGAAAGATGGCACCTTCAACAATACCTCGGTACTCTACTGCAACGTCAGCCTAGCGTTTGTGCTCAAGTCCTGAAAGGAGACTTAAACCCATAAACTTTGAGTCAGAGAGAACGGTGCAACCCACCAAGCCACTGCTGACACTAAGCACATCGGCAGAATTAACAGGCACTGCAGCTGTACATTGACTTAGATTCAGTCGCCTAACATTATGGGAGGCGGAGAAATGGGGCAAGGATTGTGTTCACGTGATGCCACTTCTAGAGGCTGCATCAATTCCCTGGTCACGGGCACTGCTGCGGAACGTGGCCTGAGCAGCCTTTGCTCCATTCTTCCACGATATCAATGAAGGGAGCTTTACAATGCTATTTTTGACAATTTACTTCTGCAATGTTTTTATTCTTATAAATGCTCCATAATCTGTTGCCTTTGAAGTGTTTACTCCACTGGCACCGAGAAGCAGCTCTACCTGAACAAAATCCTTCCCCCTATGGAGTCACACAGAACACAGAACACAGAACAGTACAGCACAGAACAGGCCCTTCGGCCCTCGATGTTGTGCCGAGCAATGATCACCCTACTCAAACCCACGTATCCACCCTATACCCGTAACCCAACAACCCCCCCTTAACCTTACATTTTAGGACACTACGGGCAATTTAGCATGGCCAATCCACCTAACCCGCACATCTTTGGACTGTGGGAGGAAACCAGAGCACCCGGAGGAAACCCACGCACACACGGGGAGGACGTGCAGACTCCGCACAGACAGTGACCCAGCCGGGAATCGAACCTGGGACCCTGGAGCTGTGAAGCATTTATGCTAACCACCATGCTACCATGCTGCCCCTAATGTGTAAACATTTTATGTTCATCAGATATGAAAATTCAGAAGTCTAGTCAGTCAATATTCCAAAGCCTTTCAATAATTTAACAATTTAGGTTCCTCTCTGCAGAAACAAACATCTTTGACGACAGTGGCCCTGCAGATGAAGGAGGTGATGGATCCTATTGGATGGTTCCTGAACAGACTGTCAAACTCATTTAGTAGAATGCCTCAACGCCAGAACTAAGCACCAAGACATAACTTGTCCAGCGATGAGAAAGGCCTTCCCTGTCAGATCCTTCCTACACTCCCCCAGTCTCACCACCGATACACATTGCCCTCGAGCGGCACTTTCTGCAATGGCCATCTTGAAATGTTTTGTAAATATTTTATGAATAAGCTGTATTCTGGGCAGAAAAAATTGGTTCCTCTCTTCCACATAATTGGGTAATTTTGACTTTGGGTGATAGCGTAAGAGCTATTTTTTCAGTAGCTAACTGTTATACATTTCTCCTCATTTTAATTTCTTTGATGCCAATCAGGAGCTGAATTGGTAACCCCCTACTTATCACTGAAGTCAAAATTAACCCCACTGAGTTTTACATGTACAGTTCCAGAAAGGTTCCCCTCATCCATGTCTTTCTCATGACATAATGCTGTTGTCACTTTTGGACTAAATGAACATTTTCAATGTTATTCGTTAAAAGAGTGATTCTTGTATTATCTCTGCAATGTTTTCAACCTGTAATGACTCAAACTAAACTAGAAAGTAAAAACATAACAATAAGCAGCAGGAATTTTGTCAAAAGTGAGGGTAGTCCCATCACCAATTCAAACACAAACAAAAACGTATCATTTAAAAGAAACAAATATGTTTGAACCATTTAAACCATTCTTCACATTTCACACTGCAATGCCCTTTTCCCTAGCTATGTCATAGAAGACTTCAGGAAGATGCAGAGCAAGGCAAATAGTTGGCAGTACAAGTTAATGTGGATAGTTATGTGGTTATGCATAGTTAAAAGAAGAAGCAGGAACGGAGTATACATTTAATGAAAATAAGCTGATGGCTTGGGAATAAACAGACCGAGAGGTTCAAATACGGTAGCACAGTGGTTAGCACTGTTGCTTCACAGTGCCAGGGTCCCAGGTTTGATTCCTGGTTTGGGTCACTGTGCGGAGTCTGTACGTTCTCCCGTGTCTGCGTGGGTTTCCTCCGGGTGCTCCGGTTTCCTCCCACAAGTCCCGAAAGACGTGCTTGTTAGGTGAATTGGACATTCTGAATTCTCCCTCAGTGTACCCGAACAGGCGCCGGAATGGGGCGACTGGGGGATTTTCACAGTGACTTCATTGCTGTGTTAATATAAACCCACTTGTGACAATAAAGATTATTATTATTAAATACATCAGCGCCTGCTGAGGTAGATAAAGCCATAAAAAGACCAACAGAACATTGGCCTGAATATTCAGCACGGTGTGTGTGCACGATTGGTCGGCCCGGAAGCAGATGGTGAATCCTTTCTTTCCTGTGATCACCTGTCGAACTCAGTTTCACACTGGCTGGTCAATTAACTTGCAGCCAGTGTAAAATGCAGACTGAGAGAGGCTGAGCACGGCCGGAGGGCGGGGAGCGCGGGAAGAAGGCGGGTGCCGGGAACAAGAACGGTGCAGGCAGGGGATTTAAATTCAGCTCCCTGCAGGCTGGAAGTCTGCGTCTAGCGCCTCAGGGAGATTGTTTGCAATCGGAATTCTGTTTGGTCTCTGACACAGATTTGAAGCGCTGCTCCGGTGTGCAAGATGTTATTGATGCCCGGATCCCATTCCAAGGATGACAGGAATGCCCAGATCCAGTCTGTCCCCCATTTTTTTCCAGATGAGTGCCTGAGGCATGTTGTGTTCCGTGATCATGTCTAGCAATGACTCTACAAAGCTGCCGGTGACTTAGCCAGAACGATGATTTATTAATGTACACGTGGTTAGGTAATGATGTGAATCTTATACAGACCAAGTTATTACAGAATTACATTAGTCTCTCCTGGAACTACCTGATGTATGGCTGTCCTTGTGTATGCCTGACAACCTTCTGCTGTAGCCGGATGTCATCTGACTTATGTCTCACGCCACCTGCTGGTGGGAGGTCATACTGCTGAGTACATGTAATATTATCTACAGGTATATCACTATAAGGTAATAAATGACAGGTTCACATCCTACTGCAAAGCGAGGCAAGAGGGGGCCACCGTACATCACGAATAAGGCTGAGATGGAGGTGGCGCGCCTGGTCAGCGGCCATGACGTAGTCGATCCAATGTGAGAAAAGGTTCAATTACCTTTTCTACACTCTGACGGGTGAGTACAGCTTCTAGCTAGAACTTGGGTAGATGTCTTTGTGGGTGGCAGCACATGTTGGTACTCAGCGGTCTGAAATGCAGGGTGGCAAATCATGTGCCTTCATAGCCCATGGCTGGGATGTATGTCAGGGTGATGGGCGACAGTGTGCCAGGCAACTGTTGCTGTGACTTTGGGGGTGGGGAGGCTGCAATGTGATGGCATGTTCTGGGAGACAAATGGAAGCACTTGATCCCTTACAGGAGAAAAAAAGCCATAATATGCTGGAGCAAGGACAGGCTGGTGGGTGGATACCAAACCTACTGATCCTCTGTGATGTGGAGGATCAGGCTTTGGAAATGGCCTGTGAATGTGGTGCCAGGTCCTCAAATGGTGGAGAGGCAAGAGGCAGGGCTGTTGGATGAGGGTAAAGTCCAATGTAAATGATAGAGTGGTGTAGAGTCTGAGAAATGTGAGGCTGTGGTTGTAAGATCGACATGTGAAATGTATTTATTCCCATTGCTGCCCCATTCAAAAGTATTTGCTCAACCAGACGTCAATTCTAAAGAGAAAACAAACTACGTACACTCTGAGTTCACAATGATGGTTGATAATATTGTTGACCCCTCCCGTAGATGCTTAATCGTCACAACAACAGAGGGACCCAGAGGACCCCTTCCCTTGACCCACAAGGAGGAAAATATTCCAGATGAACCCACATCATATCCTCCCCATGCATCATGCACCAGTGCAGATACAGGCACGTCAGATGGCAGTGCACAGTGGGGAAGGAACATTACACTTGGCTGAGGAACAGGCAGAGGCAGACAGCCAGCAGGGTTCAGGCAGTCAGAAGAGTGGAGACCAGGGCGATGTTGTACATGAGGCAGGCGATGAGCCTCTGAAGTCATCCATCAGGCTGGAGATGCTGGATGTCCAGCAGGTGCACTGACAGACCAGAAGGAGATCCCTGAGGGTCTCCATGCCATGGTGCCTGTCTTGGAAGAGTCCATGCAGAACGTGAGCACTGTTTTGCTGCAAGGGGGTGTCACCAAGATGTAGCATTCACAAACAGAATGTTAAGTCACTTTGATCTTATACAGTGTTGTCACGGATGATTTGCATTTCCTTGGCACATGTGTAATGGTTCGTTTGTATATTTTCCTTCATTATACAAATGTATCATTCTGTGCAATAGCACATAATGTGTGCTTCGTGCATTTAATAGGGAAAGACTGGGGGTTGTGCGTGTCATAGAGGAAG
This sequence comes from Scyliorhinus canicula, assembly GCF_902713615.1. Taxonomy (NCBI): domain Eukaryota; kingdom Metazoa; phylum Chordata; class Chondrichthyes; order Carcharhiniformes; family Scyliorhinidae; genus Scyliorhinus; species Scyliorhinus canicula. The sequence goes on along the minus strand of NC_052146.1, from coordinate 31,063,624 downwards.
GCCTGCAGAGTTTATTTCAGAGGTTGGACTTTGACTTTAGGGTGCCAGAATTGCCTCATCGAGAGAGATTAACATAGAACATGCAGTGCAGAAGGAGGCCATTCGGCCCATCAAGTCTGCACCGACCCACTTAAACCCTCACTTCCGCCCTATCCCCCTAACCCAATAACCCCTCCTAACCTTTTTGATCACTAAGGGCAATTTAGCATGGCCAATCCACCTAACCTGCACATCTTTGGACTGTGGGAGGAAGCTGGAGCACCCGGGGGAAACCCACTCAAATGTGGAGAGAACGTGCAGACTCTACACAGAAGATCAGTAAGGTGGGTTATACGGGTGGAGGGGCTGGGGGCGCCGATAGAGCTGCAGGAGCTAGTTAAAGGGATAGGCCAGATGCAGGCGGGGAAGGCGCCGGGGCCGGATGGGTTCCCGGTGGAATTTTATAAGAAGTATGTGGACTTGGTGGGTCCAGTGCTGGTGCGAGCCTTCAATGAGGCGCGAGAGGGGGGGGTTCTGCCCCCGACAATGTCACAGGCCCTGATCTCCTTGATCCTGAAGCGGGACAAAGACCCTGTACAGTGCGGGTCCTACAGGCCCATCTCCCTCTTGAATGTAGATGCCAAACTGTTGGCAAAGGTCCTGGCAACCAGAATAGAGGATTGTGTGCCAGGGGTAATCCATGAGGACCAGACGGGGTTCGTAAAGGGACGACAACTTAACACAAATGTCCGGAGACTGTTGAATGTGATTATGATGCCAGCAGTGGAGGGGGAGGCTGAGATAGTGGTAGCACTGGATGCGGAGAAGGCATTCGATAGGGTGGAGTGGGAATACCTGTGGGAGACGCTGGAACGGTTTGGGTTTGGGGAGGGATTTATCAAGTGGGTGAAGCTGTTGTATTCGGCCCCGATGGCGAGTGTGGTTACAAACGGGAGGAGGTCAGAGTACTTTGGGCTCCATCGAGGTACCAGGCAGGGATGCCCCCTATCCCCCTTACTATTTGCATTAGCGATCGAACCGTTGGCGATGGCACTGAGGGGTTCAGGGGGGTGGAGAGGACTGACAAGGGGAGGGGAGGAACATCGGGTATCACTCTATGCGGATGATTTGTTGTTATATGTGGCGGACCCGGAAGGGGGAATGCCGGAGGTAATGGAAATACTAGCGGAGTTTGGGGACTTTTCGGGATATAAATTAAATGTGGGTAAAAGTGAGGTCTTTGTGATACACCCAGGAGATCAGGGGGAGGGAATTGGGCGGCTCCCCTTTAAGAGAGCAGTAAAGAGCTTCAGGTACTTGGGGGTGCAGGTGGCAAGGAACTGGGGGACCCTCCACAAGCTGAACTTTTCAAGGCTGGTGGAGCAGATGGAGGAGGAGTTCAAGAGGTGGGACATGGTACCGCTGTCGCTAGCAGGGAGGGTGCAGTCAGTCAAAATGACGGTCCTCCCGAGGTTCTTGTTTCTGTTCCAGTGCTTGCCCATCTTTCTCCCCAGGGCCTTCTTCAAGAAGGTAACTAGCAGCATTATGGGCTATGTGTGGGCACATGGCACCCCTAGAGTGAGAAGGATTTTCTTGGAACGGAGTAGGGACAGTGGAGGATTAGCGCTACCCAATCTTTCCGGATACTACTGGGCGGCGAACGCATCGATGGTGCGCAAGTGGGTGATGGAGGGGGAGGGGGCAGCTTGGAAACGTATGGAGAGGGCGTCCTGCGGCAATACAAGCCTGGGGGCGCTAGTAACGGCACCATGGCCGCTCCCCCCCACAAGGTATACCACGAGTCCGGTAGTGGCGGCCACCCTTAAAATCTGGGGGCAGTGGAGGCGACACAGGGGGGAAGTGGGGGGTCTGATGGCGGCGCCACTGAGAGGGAACCACAGATTTGTCCCGGGGAACACTGGCGGGGGATTCCAGAGCTGGCACAGGGCGGGCATCAGGCAACTGAGGGACATGTTCATAGAGGGGAGGTTTGCGAGCCTGGGGGAGCTGGAGGAGAAATTTGAGCTCCCCCCGGGGAACACGTTTAGATACCTGCAGGTGAAGGCATTTGCCAGACGACAGGTGGAAGGATTTCCCTTGCTTCCCGATAGAGGGGCGAGTGATAGGGTGCTGTCAGGGGCCTGGGTCGGAGAAGGGAAGGTCTCGGACATCTACAGAATAATGCAGGAGGTGGAGGAGGTACCGATAGAGGAGCTGAAAGACAAGTGGGAAGCGGAGCTGGGAGAGCAGATAGAGGATGGGACATGGGCGGATGCCCTAGAGAGGGTCAATTCGTCGTCGTCGTGCGCAAGGTTGGGCCTCATCCAATTTAAGGTGCTGCACAGAGCCCATATGACGGGGACTAGGATGAGTCAGTTCTTCGGGGGTGAGGACAGGTGTGTCAGGTGTTCGGGAAGCCCTGCGAACCATGCACATATGTTCTGGATGTGTCCGGCACTGGAGGAGTTCTGGGAGGGGGGTGGCGGGGACGGTATCGAGAGTGGTGGGAACCAGGGTCAAACCAGGGTGGGGGCTAGCGATTTTTGGGGTTGGGGTGGAGCCAGGAGTACAGGAGGCAAGGGAGGCCGGAATATTGGCCTTTGCGTCCTTGGTAGCTCGGAGAAGGATCTTGATTCAGTGGAGGGACACAAGGCCACCAAGTGTTAACACCTGGTTAAACGACATGGCAAGCTTCATCCAATTGGAAAGAATCAAATTCGCCCTGAGAGGGTCGGTACAGGGGTTCTTCCGGCGGTGGCAGCCCTTCCTTGACTTTCTGGATCAGAGATAGGAACTGGAGGCCGAAACAGCAGCAACCCGGGGAGAAAGGGGGGGGGGGAAGGGGAGGGGGGGGGGGATAGCAACGAAGGGAGCACGTCAGCGGGGGGTCGCGGGCAATGGCTGCCCGAGGCCATCGGCAGAAAGGGAAAAAACGGTTGGTTGCTAGACTGGTAGCGCGGGGGGGGGGGGGGGGGGGGGGGGGGGGGGGGAGAGGGTGGGGGGGTGCGCGCGGGGGAGGGCGTGGGGAGGATTTTCCAGGGGGGATTTGTTGTGTTATAATTTAAAATGTAGTAGGGGTAAATGTTTGTATCGAAAAATTTCAATAAAAATTATTTAAAAAAAAAAAAAGTAAGGTGGGTTATTCCTTGCCATCACCTTGAATCCTTGCTTTGGATGACTAGCTGAAAGTCCTTTGTGCGACCATCAGATGTAAGGGCAGATGGAGGCCATTTGGCCCAGCGAGTTGACCCGCCATCTAATGTGATCATGACTGACCTGATATCACAGTCCTCAACTCCACTTTCTTGCTTTTATCCCCATAACCCTTGATTCCCAGACTGATTAAAGATCTGTCCATCTCAACTCCCCTATCTCAAGGCCTCCCTGGTCTCCCTGCCTCCCTTAAGGATCCTAACATCAGGATCCTGCTCATCACACTGGGACTCCTCCAACTCCTCCTCAGACCCAGCATGTGAGTCATTCTCTGCAGCCTGTGTAGCTGGATCGCTGTCATCATCCTCCAATAGCTCCCCTTGACAGAACCAGATTATGCAATGCACAGCAAACAACAACAATGAGGGAAACGTGCTCAGAAGGACATTGAATTGCTCTCCCTGAGTGGTCCAGACAGTGGAACCAATTCTTGAATAGGCCTATGGTCCTCTCAATTGCTGCCTTCTTGGAGGCATGATTGCAATTATAGCTTCTGCCCTTGGTTGTTTCAGTGCAGTTATGAGCCACCTTTTCAGTGGATAGCATTCATGGCCCAGGAGCCAGCTATCCAAGTCAGCTGTAACAACGAAAAGCCTGGGAGTGATGGAGAATGTCGAGATCATGACAGCTTTTTGGATACCCAGCACAAACCTTCAATATCTGACCCTTGTGCTCACACATAATCTGGACGTTAAGGAAGTGGAAGCCCTTTCTGTTGATGAGGGCACCCAGCTTTCTTGCTTGTGTCTTTATGGACACATGCAGGCAGCTAATTGCTCCCTGGATATGGGGAATCCAGCAATTGTAGCAAAGCCTCTAGTTTGCTCAACCTGGTTGACTTTGTCAGTCCAGAAGTGGATGAAGCTACTGATCCTTCAGAACAGAGCATCAGTGACCATCTTTGAGGAGCCGATTGGGTTACACCACATAGATCTCCCACTGACCCCTGGATAGATCCTGAGGCATAAAGGTTCAGGGACAACTGTGACCTTAAGAGCCAATGATATAAGCTGGCCATTAACACAGTTGGAGGTAATCTTTGGGCCAATCATCTCAAATACAAAAGTGACAGTCTCCCTGGAGAGATGGAGCCTTCATTGGCACCGAACCTCAGGCATGTCCAGGTAGCAGGAGCAATGCTTGTAGACGCTGCCTGATGAATAATGGCATCTTCAATAGGGAACCTTTTGCACTTCCTACTGACCCTGCATCCCTTCTGGCTATGCTTCTCAATCCTAGGATGGTGTCTGCAGGCATGCGGCCTTCTCTCCATTCTGGCCCTTTCCTCCTCTTCTGCGGAGGTCCGTCCAGCAGGGGATACAATCCCTATTTTTATGCTGATGTTTCTGCAGTGAAGGGGCTTATTTGGAGAAGATCTCTGCAAATGCTAGCAAATTGAAGAGTTCTCCTGTACGGTCCTCCCCAGATTTTTATTTGTATTTCAGTGCCTCCCCATCTTCATCCTAAGGCCTTTTTCAAGTGGGTGAATAAGATCATCTCAGGATTTGTGTGGGCGAATAAGACCCCGCGAGTAAAAAGAGTGTTGCTGGAACGCAGTTGGGGGGGAGGGTGGGCTGGCGTTGCCGAACTTTTGCAACTACTACTGGGCGGCCAATATAGCTATGATTAGGAAGTGGGTATTGGGGGAGGGGTCGGCATGGGAGCGGTTGGAGGCGGTGTCATGTAAAGGCATCAGTTTGGGAGCGCTGGTAACGGCACCTCTGCCGTTCGCGCCGGCCTCCACAAGCCCGGTGGTGGTGGCGGCACTGAAGATCTGGGGGCAGTGGAGGAGATACAAGAGGGTGGAAGGCCCGTCGGTCTGGACCCCGATAGGTAATAACCTCAGGTTTCTACCGGGTAGGATGGATGGCGGGTTCCAGAGCTGGCAGAGGGCAGGTATCGAAAGGATGGGTGACCTGTTTATCGATGGGAGCTTTCCCAGCCTGCAGGCGCTGGAGGACAAATTTAAACTGCCGCCAGGGAACGGCTTTAGATATTTGCAAGTGCGGATCTTCCTGAGGAAACAGGTGGTGGCCTTCCCGCTTCTGCCGCCATGGGGATACAGGATAGAGTAGTTGCCGGTACCTGGGTGGGGGAGGGGAAGGTGTCAGATATCTACCAGGAGCTGTTGGAGGCGGAGGAAACCCCAGTGGAGGAGCTTAAGGGCAAATGGGAGGAGGAGTTATGAGGTGATAGAGCCAGGTCTGAGGGCGGAAGCCCAAAATAGGGTCAATTCCTCCTCATCATGTGCCAGGCTCAGTCTAATTCAGTTTAAGGTGGTACACCGGGCATACATGATGGTGGCGAGGATGAGCCAGTTTTTCAGGGTAGAAGACAGATGTGCGAGGTGTGCAGGAAGCCCAGCAAACCATGTCCATATGTTTTGGGCATACCCGAAACCTGGAGGGTTCTGGCAGGGGTTTGCCAAGGCAATGTCCAAGGTGCTAGGTACGCGGGTGATGCCGAGTCCAGAGGTGGCGATCTTTGGAGTGTCAGAAGACCCGGCAGTTCAGGGAGTGAAAGGGGCCGACGTTCTGACCTTTGCCTCCCTGGTAGCCCAGATACGGATCCTTTTAATGTGGAGGGACTCGAAACCCCGAGTGTAGAGACCTGGGTTAGTGACATGGCTGGGTTTCTCAGCCTCGAGAAAATAAAGTTTGCGTTAAGAGGATCAATGCTAGGGTTCTCCTGGAGGTGGAAGTTGTTCGTCGATTTTCTTGGAGAAATTTAAAATGTCGGCAGTAGCAACTTTCCAAGACGGCGGGGTGGGGGGGGGGGGGGGGGGGTGAGTGCTAGTTTATGTTATTTCATGTGGTGTGTGAAGATAGAGCCGTTCGGGGAAATGTCTATTTTTTCACCATGTTAATGTTCAATGTTTACTGTTCTTTTTTTTTGTTATTGTTATAAAATTTTACAAATACTTCAATAAAACTATTTTAAAGAAAAAAAGAAGAGTTCTCCAGTATATCACAAAAATACCAGAAACTATCAATGAACTAGCCCCAAAACACTATGTCAAACTCCTAAATATTCACCTTTACCTTTGCCTGTGAGCCTTTTATCCCACCCTAAGTGTACAATCCATTGAAAACGTGAAGGCCGTCTGGCCAAGTGGCCCTTCCAGGGTGCATAAAAGCTCACTGAAAATCAGGGTATATGTTCTATATTGCATTTTAGATTATCTCAATTGATAATATTAGTGGGTGTGCTACCGACCTCTAAATCCGCCCACTAACTGAAACATCGCAAAGTCTTTGCACCCTATTTCATGAACGATCAGGATCCCAACACCACAAATGCAAATTGCTGGCCATTGAGTTTTCTAAATAGGGGCAAAGAGTACAGGAGCTAAGAATTAATTATGCTGGGGATTTTATCTCCATGACCATGCCCTTACAATGGGCAGAAGCGGATCAGGTAGGGCTTGAATCAGTAAATAGGCATATCCTTATCCCAGTCAGCCATAAATGCATCTACTTTCTTTTTAACCACAGTGGGTTTGAGGGAATCCCAGTAAGCGAGGCTTGGAATGTGGAGGTGGGTCTGTCACTGTCAAATGTTAATGAGTCTCTTTTCCTCAGATTTTGGCAGTCAACACTGGCAGACGGAATTCCCAGGTCTCAGGAAACATGGCAGCTAAAGTGAAGCGGGAGCAGTCAGATGATGTGGGTAAATCCTTTGCCAGCACTGCTTGTGAACCAGGATGAGTGGAGAGTTTTCACTCCCAGCCCCTCAAGAAAATCTGCCGGGTCTACCTTGCCCCCGACCTTGCCTCAATCTTTTCTGATTGCCAAGATTGTTCCCAGCGTTTGCCAAATGCGGCCTCCTGTGACGAGTCGTAGGGACTCAAAATGTTACCTCTATTTCTTTCTCCACAGACGCTGCCAGACCTGCTGAGTTTATCCAGTACATTCTCTATTACAATGACACCCTATTGCTGGCTTTCAAATCCAGCAGGCAACCAAAATTTATAAAAAGTTACGGGCTGGATTCTCCAGACCTCCAGCCACGTGTTTCTCGGTGGCACGTCATTCGCTGGTGGTGGGATTCTTTCTTCACGACTCTTGCCCATGGGATTTCCCATTGAAGTCACCCCATGCTGCTAGGAAACCCACGGGCAGGGGGTGCGCTGCCGGTGGGAACAGAGAATTCTGGCCAAGGAGGTTCTGCTGTTAAATTTGTCAGGAGCACTGAACTCCAGACATTCCTGGGCTTCTCGCATCACCCAGACACGGGTGATGCGGGCTATGCTTTTAATTAAAACATTGGTTCGGCCAGAGAGAGAGAGAACTGTTTGCAGTTTCCTATGATAAAAGGAGCAATTAAACCAAAGAGAATATCCAAGGTTGGTTCACTGGAACAATACCCATGATGTGAATCAATGGTGAAGACTTAAGACACTGGGACTGAATCAGGCTGAGGGGAAGTTTAACAGAGATTTTCGAACTTACTTTTTGACAAAGTGAGTAGGAAAAGGTCCCTTCCTCTGATTGTGGTATCAGTGACAAAAAGGGTGCCAATTTAAAATATTGCAAAGAGTGAGGCAAGAGGTTATGAAAATTCCATGACACAATGGGCTGTCGGAGCATGCAATGCTTTACCACAGAGAGCTGTTGAGGCAGAGATGAGGCTTTTAATTAGATTTTTAAAAAATGAATGCTTAGGAAGCAAAAGAGCTATGGGCACTGTGCAGTACAATGGAATTGGCTCTATTTTGTTCCATCAAGATGCTGGTGCAAAAGTAGCAGTGGGTCTGTTCTGTACCATAAAATTCTGTGGTTCTATTGAAAAATATGCATGCACTCTTGGCAAAGTGATTTAGAGGCAGTGATGAGGCATGGTTAATGGTCATGTTGCACTGAATCTCCCCAACCTCTTCCTACCCTCGATCTACACAAGGTTGTGAGAGCAATGTGTTTACATACAGTTACATGTCACAAGGAATAATTTCCTGCTTGTTGCTTTCCTGTACTTTAATGGTTTGTTACTTTTATTAATGCAACACTGTAAAGTGATCTGGGTTGCCTTGATACAAGTTAATGTCCCATCACCAAACAAATTTTCTTTCAAGACTAAAAACAAGTTATTACATTGATCTTGGCAATGTGGGCGAGCAGAGCTTAAGGAGAAACTCACAGATGCACTCTATCCTTGCGTTTGTCCAACAATGTAACATGAATTCTTTAGAAAGGTATTGCAAAGGCTTACAATATGGAGGCACGTGTTTTATGCTACTTCCCATGGCGTCGGTGGGCTGCACTAAAATGCATGTCTTGGACATCGGGATTGGGTAATTTTTGTCATCAGATTGAAATCACTTTTAATTTGGGTTGCACTGCTTTAAGGGCTGTTTGAATCTCAAGTGTACGTAGCATTCACTTTTACAGCCTAACCTCATTTTCAAAATAATTCACAACTCTAGATGCATGCACAGGTGGACAACACCACTTAGTAGGACAGGAAAATTGCCTCGAAGTCAAATTTATAGTGATGGGTGCAATTAAGGGGGAGTGTCATACAAAGTGGGACAAACACTTAAAAAGCTCCCGGAGAGCGTTAAAAGGTATGTCTACAAAGCAGCAAGCTTTGCTGAGACTGAAGGAGCAGGGAATTAAGAAGTAGAAAGGCAAGTGAGGGAAGAGAGGGGCCCTTAGATGGGGAGGGGGGGGGGGGAATGAGTCTCCCCACAAGTGGCGGCATGGGGGCACACTGGTTAGCACTACTGCCTCACAGCACCAGGGACCCAGGTTCGATTCTGACCTCGGGTGACTGTATGTGGGAGTTTGCACTTTCTCCCCGTGCCTGCATTTCCTGTGTGCTCCGGTTTTCTCTCACAGTCCAAAGATGTGCAGATTAGGTGGATTGGCCATGCTAAATTGCCCCTTGGTGTCCTAAGGTTACGTGGGGTTACTGGGTTATGGGGATAGGGTGGGTGGTGGGCCTAGACTGGGCGCAATTTCAGGGGGTCGGTGCAGACTCAATGGGCCAAATGGCCTTCTTCTGCACTGTTGTGGTTCTAAGTGGGAACACAGCCCATCTGGCTTCCCCTTTTAGCAATGCTAAAGTCAAAGTAATGCTGCATGGGATGCCAGCAGTGGGTTACCCACAGTTCCAATCAATAGTGCTAGCCATTTAAAAAAATATCTTTTTTCATGAGACATGGGCACCGCTGGCAAGCCAACATTTTTATTGCTCGTGCTCAACTGCTTTGAGAAGGTACTGGTGAACTGCATTCTTAAACCGCTGCTGTTAATGTGTTGTCGAAACACTCACAGTATTGTTAGTGAGGGAGTTCCTGGATTCTGACCCAGCGACGATGAAGGAACGTTAATATATTTCCAAGTTGGGGGAAGCATGGTGGTGTAGTGGTTAGCACTGCTGCCTCACGCCGCCGAGAACCCAGGTTCGATCCCGGCCTGGGTCACTGTCCTTGTGAAGTTTGCACATTCTCCCCACGTCGGCGTGGGTTTCACTCTCTTAACTCAAAGATGTGCAGGATAAGTGAATTGGCCATGCTAAATTGCCCTTAATTTAAAAAAAAGAATTGGGTGCTCTAAATTTATATAAAAATATATATTTCCAAGTGAAGGTGGTGTGTGGCTTGGAGGGGAACTTTCAGGTGGTGGTGTTCACATGCATCTATTTGTCCTTCTTGCCCTTCCAGGTGGTAGAGGGTTGTGGGTTGTGGAAGAGCCTTGGTGAGTTTCCACAGTGCACTTTATAGATGGTACACACTGCTGCCACTGTTTGCTGGTGGTGGAGGGAGTGGACGTTGAAGATGGTTGATGAGGTGCCAACCAATCGGGCTGCTTTGTCCTGGATGGTGTCCACCTTCTTGAGTGCTGTTGAAGCCGCATTTATCCAGGCAAGTGTATTCCATCACAGTCCTGACATGAGACTTGTGCACAGGCCTTGGGGAGTCAGACAGTGAGTTACTCCACAGAATTGCCAGCCTCTGTATCTTGTAGCCACAGTGTTTATGTGGGTGGCAAGAACTTGCTGCCAAATGTTCGGCCCCAGCGGACCATCCTGCCTGTGTTCATATTCCTGGGGCTGGATGTGTCCTTGTAGCAGATTGTGGTGAATGTAATGTATGATATGATAATTCACACTGTCTTTGTAAGCGCAGTAGTGTTATCCAACCATTAGGGGGAGTAGCTCTGGGAGTAGTCAGGAACTTGTACTGGGCTCCACCCTTGGCTCCGCCCACGACTCCTCCCCCTAGTGCTGCTGTATAAATACCCTTGTCCAGAGTCAGCCTGAGTTCACTAAGAGTTCATCAACGGGTAACAGGCTGGCTCTGAAGTAAGTCGATTAAAGCCTAGATTCATATCGGAAACACGTGTCTGGTGAATTGATGGTTCCATCAATTTAATCGACTTAAGAACAGTAAAGACCGATCATGGAATCGGCCCTCAAGCCTGGACGCCTGGAACTCGACCCGCAGGATGCAGAGTCTAAAGAAATCTTCTCCCACTGGCTGCGGTGCTTCAAGGCCTACCTGGCAGAAGCGAGCACAGCCGAAACGACAGAGGAACAGAAGCTAAGTCTACTGCACGCGAGGGTGAGCCACAGAATCTCTACGCAACTAAACTCGGCCGGTTCATATACTGCAGCGCTAGCAGTTCTCGATAAAATTTATGTAAGGCCTATTAATGAAGTTTACGCTCGACATGTGTTCACGACTCGCCGCCAGCGGCCTACAGAATCACTCGCCGAATTCCTAAGGGAACTCAATAATTTGTCCAATGACTGTAATTATCAAGCGGTTACCGCGGCTGAACACAGGGAACTTGCTGTACGCGATGTTTTTGGAGCGGGCCTCAGGTCTAATTATGTGCGCCAACGACTGCTGGAAAAGGGGGCCCAGGACTTAGAAACAACTGTGGAAGCTGCTACCACGATGGAGGTCTCCTTCCGCAGCCTTAACTCGTTCCCCGCAGACCCCGCGACCCAATCATGGGCCCCCGACCAGCGACTCCCCCAGGCCTGTGCTACGCGGCCGCCCAGCCAACCACTATGCTGCCCCAGCCTGCCATTTCTGCGGCCAGAACCAGCACCCGCGGCAGCACTGCCTGGCCCGCAACGCGCCCTGCAGCAGCTGCGGGCAAAAAGGCCATTACGCAAGAGTGTGCCTCGCTAAAAGGGCCCCAGCTTCCAACTCCCCAGCGACTCGAAGTAATCGCTCCCCTCAGTCGCAGGCCCTCGGGGCCCGAAATGCTGCGGCCTATGCCCCGACTCCGCCCCCTCCAGCCACGTGCGATCCATGGGGGCCACCATCTTGGAAAACCTCCACCACGCGGCCGGCCACGTGCGACTCATGGGGGCTGCCATTTTGGACACCATCTTCCTCGCCGCCCGCCACATGCGATCCACGGGCCCGATCGGCATCTCCGCGCTCAGACAACTCAGCAGAAGAATACGACTATGAACTCAGAGGGCAGTCATCACAGGGCCACTCCAGCACAGCTGATCGAGCCGCCGACTACCCGCAACTCAGCGCGGTCACCCTGGACCAATCACGACCAAAGAATCTACGAAACTCGATGTACTCAACGGGTACAAAACGCCATGCCTCTTTGACTCTGGGAGCACTGTGAGCTTCATACATCCAGACCTGGTAAGACGCGGTTCGCTCCCTGTTTTCCCTGTACAGCAAACTATCTTGCTTGCTTCAGGCTCCCATTCGGTCCAGATCCAGGGGTGCACCGCCGCGACTCTCACAATCCGAGGCGCTAGCTACTCGAAATTCAAACTCTATGTGTTGCCCGAACTCTGCACGCCACTCTTATTAGGCCTAGACTTCCAATGTAACCTCAAGAGCCTCACCCTCAGGTTCGGAGGGCCCCTGCCCCCACTCACTATCTGCAGCCTTGCTATGCTGCGAATCCCCCCCCCCCCCCCCCCCCACCTCCTCTCTTCGTCAATCTCACAAAGGACTGTAAACCCTTAGCCACTCGTAGCAGGCGGTATAGCCTGCAGGATAGGGTATTTATCAGAGCAGAGGTCCGAAGGCTACTCAGTGAGGGGTTATAGAGGCCAGCAATAGTCCCTGGAGAGCTCAGGTGGTGGTCGTTAAGACCGGGGAAGAATTCCGTATGGTGGTCGACTATAGTCAGACCATAAATAGATTTACGCTCCTCGACGCGTATCCCCTCCCCAGGATTCCAGATCGCCCAGTACCGGCTCTTTTCCACGGTGGATCTGAAGTCTGCATACCACCAGCTCCCAATCCGCCCGGAGGACCGCCACTACACGGCATTCGAGGCCGATGGCCGCCTCTTCCATGTTCTCCGGGTTCCCTTTCGGCGTCACTAATGGGGTTTCGGTGTTCCAACGAGCAATGGACCGAATGGTGGACCAGTACGGGCTGCGGGCCACGTTTCCGTACTTGGAAAATGTCACCATCTGTGGCTATGACCAGCAGGACCACGACGCCAACCTCCACTGTTTTCTCCAGACGGCACAGAAACTGAATCTCACGTACAACAAGGAGAAATGAGTTTTCCGCACAACCAGACTAGCCATCCTCGGCTATGTCGTGGAAAATGGAGTCCTGGGCCCAGACCCGGACCGTATGAGACCCCTCTTAGAACTCCCCCTCCCCCATTGCCCCAAGGCCCTCAAACGGTTCTTAGGCTTCTTCTCCTACTACGCCCACTGGGTCCCTCAATATGCGGACCAAGCCCGCCCACTCTTTAGGGCCACACAAATTCCCCTGTCAGCCGAGGCACGCCAGGCCTCCGTCGGCATCAAGGAGGACATCGCCAAAGCGGTCATGCGGGTGGTGGACGAATCCACTCCATTTCAGGTAGAGAGCGACGCCTCAGAGGTAGCTCTTGCAGCCACACTAAATCAGGCAGGGAGACCAGTCGCATTTTTCTCCCGTACCCTCTCCGCTTCAGAACTCCGACACTCCTTAGTCGAGAAAGAAGCACAAGCCATCGTGGAGGCTATCCGTCACTGGAGGCACTACCTCGCAGGTAGGAGGTTCACCCTCATCACCGACCAAAGATCGGTTGCCTTCATGTTCGACAACTCGCAAAGGGGCAAAATAAAAAACGATAAAATTCTGAGGTGGAGGATTGAACTCTCCATCTACAATTACGATATTAAATATCGACCCGGGAAGCTCAATGAGCCTCCGGATGCCCTATCCCGCGGGACATGCGCAAGCGCGCAGATCGACCGATTAAAAGTCACCCACAATGACCTCTGCCACCCGGGGGTCACCCGGCTCGCCCACTACATCAGAGCCCGAAACCTGCCTTTCTCCAACGAGCAGGTAAATTGTAAACCGCACTTCTATAGACCAGACAGGGCCCACCTGGTCAAGGCTTCTAGGCCCTTTGAACGCCTCGCAATTGATTTCAAAGGGCCACTCCCCTCAACTAACAAGAACGTTTACTTTTTAAATGTCGTAGACGAGTTCTCCCATTTCCCATTCGCTATCCTGTGCCCCAACATGACCTCCCACACAGTCATTAGGGCTCTGCATAGCATCTTCACCCTGTTTGGTTTCCCCAGCTACGTACACAGCGACATGAGCGACAAGCTGCGTCAGTACCTGCTCGACAAGGGCATCGCCTCGAGCAGGACTACCAGCTACAACCCCAGGGGGAACGGGCAGGTGGAGAGGGAGAACGCGACGGTCTGGAAGACCGTCCTAGTGACCCTTTTCATTGTGACACCTTTTTCTGTCACAACTAGACTATTCCCCTGGGCAAGAGGGATGCATTTTATGCTGAAACTTTTCTGCCTTACAAACAAGCCTAAGAGACAGAAGAATCTTCTGAGTTTCATGACCCTCAGGCAGAGAGACAGCATAGAGTTCAAATGCACTGCTGAAGGCAGCCTTTAAGTTTTAAAACATCAAGCATTGCAATGCTGGAATCTCTTCCAGGCAGCATCATTGGAGAACAAGCATGGTGTTGTAATATACGCACCCCAAGGGGGAAATCCCAACTGATGGAAAGGAGCAAAGGCCTAGCTTTGCAGAATTCCTGGCTCTGACCCAGTCCCAAAGAGCAGGGATGGTGTCAGTCACACAAATGGACACCTGCACCATTTCCAATTCTCCCTCTGAACACACTCCCCTGCTGGTCTGGACTATCAGAGCTTGCCACAGCTCTGGAGTTGACAAGATGTTCAGCCCCAAGATTGAAGAGCTGTTCCAACAAAAGAAAAATCTGTTTCATGGTAGCTGTTTTCCTAAAGGTAACCTAATGCTTTTTGTTCATTTGCCCGTAGGAAATTGGCAGGAGAGGCCCCATTTTCATGTCAGTCCATCACTTTCCACACAGGTCTACAGAAGCTGAGGGCCAAATGAAGCAGAGGCACCAGGTCAGTCTGTCCACGAATTCTGCTGACTTTATTGTGGAATGAGTGAGGATATGGGTATGAAAGCAGGAAGCATCCACACCCATGTCCCTTCAGAAAGTCTCACTGTGGGTAATGGGAAGAGAAGCTGGGCTAGTCCCATACTCGAAGAGTACAGAGAAAGGTCACCTGTCTGAGAAAACAGTTAAGCACAGAAGGTTGTTCTCACTCTGCTACTAACCACTCATAACAAGCCGCTAATATAAACCATGTGACAAAAGGTCATTACAGACTGAGATGACTCAATGACTGGCTCTTCCCCTGCTCTAGTGGCTTCATCAGAAGGGTGAATAAGAAAAAAAAAGAAGGAAAACATTTTTTTTTAGTAGTACTTTATGAGGCCTCTCAGTTAGCACAGTGGTTAGCACTGTGGCTTCACAGCTCCAGGGTCCCAGGTTCGATTCCCGGCTTGGGTTACTGTCAGGGTGGAATCTGCACGTTCTCCCTGTGTCTGCGTGCGTTTCCTCCGGGTGCTCCGGTTTCCTCCCACAAGTCCTGAAAGATGTGCTGTTAGGTGAACTGGACAATCTGAATTCTCCCTCTGTGTACCCGAACAGACGCTAGAATGTGGCGGCTAGGGGATTCTCACAGTAACTTCATTGCAGTGTTAATGTAAGCCTACTTGTGACAATAAAGATTATTATTATTAAAGATTGTTATTAACATCCCAAAGTCCTTCAATTAGAATGAATTACTTCACAGTGCAGTCACTTTTATGGAGACAAACTCTGTACAATGACATGAGGAACCCTTACCCTACTGAACAACAGAAACTCTATATCAGTGGTGAGCAACCTGCGGCCCAGGGGCCACATGCGGCCCATCTGGGTTCTGATTGCAGCCCACGAGACATTTTGTTGACCATTGCTCACATGCAGGATTGCCACATTCTGCTGATTACTGTTGCTGAAGTGATACACAAGTAAAGGAGAAGTGAAATGAGGTGCATGGTGATTGGGCACTACCATGAGAGCCGTGCGCTCCCTCGTGTCCAAAGTGTAAATATTATTTTTTTTACCATTTGAAGTTGATTATACTTCTAGTAATATCTAAATAATTAAGCATTTCTCTAACGAGATATAAAATATTCAGCCTGTATTAAATGTATTCATGGGGTCATGGTAAGTGACCAATTTCAGTCTTGCGGCCACTGAGGTGAAGGAGGGCCACTCATGCGGTTCCCTTACTAGCCTAGGTTGCCTATCATTGCTCTATAGAGTTACATAGTAAGTAAAGCTTACCCTGCTGAATAAACACAAACTCTATAGTGTTACACAGTATATAACCCTTACCCTACTGAACAAACTGGAGCTCTATTCGGTTAAACAATCTGTTATCCTTCATTGCCGCCAGGTCAAAATACTTGAACTCCCTTCCTACCAGCACTGTAGGTGTACCTACAACACTTGGACTGCACCAGTTTGAGCCGGCAGCTCACCATCATCTTCTACAGGGCAATTAGGGATGGGCAACAAATGCAGGTCTAGCCAATGATACACACATCCAGTGAACTAATAAATGGATTCTTAAAAGTCCTTGCCCTGCTCAATAAATGGGAACGCTACAGCTACACAGCAAATGCTCTGCTTAATAAAATGACTAGGTGGTTCGTTTTTGGAAGAGGAAAAAAATCCTCTCATTCTTTTTAATGCGGTCAGCCCAAGTTGATTTCTTTGAAAATGTTATTTTCACCTAATATATTGAATTAATTTGGGGAGGCCCTCTGCTTGTTTTTGGATCCTTTTTTTCTCTCCTCCTTCCTCAAGCTCACAACTAGAAAACTGTCCCACAGGAACTGAGCACCCTCCGCTATCTTGCCTTGCCCAAGTGACAGGTTTTCATTCATGAGTTCAGCTTAGGCCCATTGAGTGTCAGAAGCGCTGAATCTGGGGGATTGGGGGATGGGAATTTTTTTCTCTCTCTTACATGGCCTTTGTGCTTCACTGTCATGTAACTCAACCACAGCGTAACCACCCAACTCACAAATCTGTCTATTCACAAAAAAAAACATAATTTCCTTTAATGTGCAAAGTTCTCTCCCCCCCACCCCCAAAAGTAGTATGAGGAGCAGTGCTGTTGCTAGGCAACTGGTCTGCAGGAGCAGACGGCGGGCCTTGCTTCGTGCTCTGGTGACTCACACACATGGCTTGATTCGGAGCCGCTCTGACCTGTCAGCTCGTCAGTCCGCTCGCTGCTAATGCGATCTTGTGTCAAGCACAACATAGGCGCCAAAACCCAATCGCAGGGAGGCTCAAGCTCATGTCCTGGCATTAGAGAAGCTGTCAGTGATCTGAGCGGATGTCGAGAGACTGAGGAGAATCCGATCACAACAGGTCGGACTGGTCAAAACCAGCCAGCACAAAAGCCCCTGCCAGCCATCAACGACTGGTCACCGGACCTATTCCATATCTCTCCTGAAGGGGAGTGTGAAATCAGACTGCTCCCCTGTAGCATAATATACTTCTCCTGAAAAAAAAAATCCACTGCCTCCCAAGCAAACAAAAGATGCTCCTCGCATATTCCAACCTGCAGCACAATTTAAGACTGTTTTGTTCCAAGCTGATGGTGAGCGTCTTTTTTTCTGAAAGGGCAACCCCCAACGGACAACTGCATTTCTTTCCAAAATGTAGTTGGTAAACCAGGATTCCCAGACTGGGCCGAGTTGGAGATTCTGCCATTCAGACTCCAAAACCACACAGGTCAGCTCCCCTCACCGAGTCCCCTGCCTCGCTTAAGGTTTAGATTTCATTGTGGTTGCCCGCCAGGTTTGAACAACAAGCTCCAAGTCTGAACTGGCAGGATGAGCAGGACACAAGAAAAGTTAGATATCCAATCCAGGACAGAGGTTACCTGAAGCCTTGTTTTTGCAGCATTACTCAGACTGAACCTGTTGAACAAACAGCAAATTTAAGTATTTTTGCGAAGAGGATAACTCTTGTTTTGCTGAATAAATGGAAACACTGCATTTTCACAGTAAGAAACCCTTACCCTGCTAAATAAAATCCCCAATGTTCTTTCATTCTGTGATTACATAGTACATTTTTCCCCGCAAAATCCCAAGCAAGGAATATATACGCATGGAAAACTGACTGGATCATGTGGGAGCTGTGAAAGGTAACAGCTTTTGCAAGAAATTGAATTATTAATGCAGACTTTGCTTTGTCTTGTGAAGGCTGCCTCACATTCCCACTGCCTCTCCCACTCCTGCTGGGGGGAATACCCCTCTGCTGTGGGGGAATCTCCCTCCCGCTGGGGGTGAATCTCCCACCTGCTGGGGGGAATACCCCTCTGCTGGGGGGACTCTTCCTCCTGTTGGGGGGAATACCCCTCTGCAGGAAGGAATCTTCCTCCTGCTGGGGGGAATCTCCCTCCTGCTGGGGGGAATCTTCCTCCTGCTGGGGGGAATCTCCCTCCTGCTGGGGGAATCTCACTCTTCCTGGGGGGAATCTCCCTCCTGCTGGGGGGAATACCCCTCTGCAGGGGGAAATCTTCCTCCTGCTGGGGAGAATCTCACTCCTGCTGGGGGGAATACCCCTCTGCTGGTGGGAATCTCCCTCCTGCTGGGGGGAATCTTCCTCCTGCTGGGGGGAATACCCCTCTGCAGGGGGGAATCTTCCTCCTGCTGGGGGGAATCTCCCTCCTGCTGGGGGGAATCTCCCTCCTGCTGGGGGGAATCTCACTCCTGCTGGGGGGAATCTTCCTCCTGCTGGGGGGAATGCCCCTCTGCAGGGGGGAATCTTCCTCCTGCTGGGGAGAATCTCACTCCTGCTGGGGGGAATACCCCTCTGCTGGTGGGAATCTCCCTCCTGCTGGGGGGAATCTTCCTCCTGCTGGGGGGAATACCCCTCTGCAGGGGGGAATCTTCCTCCTGCTGGGGGGAATCTCCCTCCTGCTGGGGGGAATCTCCCTCCTGCTGGGGGGAATCTCACTCCTGCTGGGGGGAATGCCCCTCTGCAGGGGGGAATCTTCCTCCTGCTGGGGGAATCTCCCTCCTGCTGGGGGGAATCTCACTCCTGCTGGGGGGAAACTCACTCCTGCTGGGGGGAAACTCACTCCTGCTGGGGGGAAACTCACTCCTGCTGGGGGGAATCTCCCTCCTGCTGGGGGGAATCTCACTCCTGCTGGGGGGAATCTCACTCCTGCTGGGGGGAATCTTCCTCCTGCTGGGGGGAATCCCCTCTGCAGGGGGGAATCTTCCTCCTGCTGGGGGGAATCTCCCTCCTGCTGGGGGGAATCTCACTCCTGCTGGGGGGAATCTCACTCCTGCTGGGGGGAATCTCCCTCCTGCTAGGGAGAATCACACTCCTGCTGGGGAGAATCACACTCCTGCTGGGGAGAATCTCCCTCCTCCTGGGTGGAATCTCATTCCTGCTGGGGAATCTCACTCCCACTGGGGGAATCTCACTCCTGCTGGGGGGAATCTCACTCCCACTGGGGGAATCTCACTCCTGCTGGGGATAATCTCACTCCTGCTGGGGGGAATCTCACTCCTGCTGGGGGGAATCTCACTCCTGCTGGGGGGAATCTCCCTCTGCTGGGGGGAATCTCAATCCTGCTGGAGGGAATCTCCCTCTGCTGGGGGGAATCTCACTCCTGCTGGGGGGAATCTCACTCCTGCTGGGGGGAATCTCCCTCTGCTGGGAGGAATCTCACTCCTGCTGGGGGGAATCTCACTCCTGCTGGAGAGTGAATGAGAGAGACAGCAGGAGTGGAGCGTGAGAGAGACATCAGGAGTGGAGTGAAAGTGAGAGAGAGGCAGCAGGAGTGGAGCGAGAGTGAGTCAGAGAGACAGCAGGAGTGGAGCGAGAGATGGTGAGAGAGAGCAGGAGTGGAGCGAGAGTGAGAGAGACAGCAGGAGTGGAGCGAGAGTGAGAGAGACAGCAGGAGTGGAGCGAGAGTGAGTGAGAGAGACAGCAGGAGTGGAGCGAGAGTGAGAGAGGCAGCAGGAGTGGAGCGAGAGTGAGAGAGACAGCAGGAGTGGAGCGAGAGTGAGTGAGAGAGGCAGCAGGAGTGGAGCGAGAGTGAGTGAGAGAGGCAGCAGGAGTGGAGCGAGAGTGAGTGAGAGAGGCAGCAGGAGTGGAGCGAGAGTGAGTGAGAGAGGCAGCAGGAGTGGAGCGAGAGTGAGTGAGTGAGGCAGCAGGAGTTGAGCTAGCCTGAGTGAGTGCTCCTTAGCCAGCAGGACTGAGGGACGCAGCAGAAGTCATTAATGTGGCTTGGTAATTTCTCCTGGAACAGATCGGCCTTCTCACAGAGCCTTGTTTCAGGAAGTGCATGGTGTAAGAGAGAAACAGCATTTAGGCCTGAGACGTCTTATGTTATGGGCCTGACTATTTGTGCTGCGGACTTTCTGTTGCTGTTTTGGATCAGCAACCTGAAGATCTGCAGGTCTGAAAATCATCAAGGCCCGGATGAAAAACAGTTGACCCTCTCTGATCAAATCGAGGTCCTAGCGCAAGATCCACCACCAGGATCGTGGGGTATCCCTGTGCCTGATATCCTGTTGGGACATAATCATTCCAAACTCACTTCCATGGGGTATGCTGGTGCTGCGTTTATTACACACAGACACACACACACACACACAGGCACTGACTGTCCCTTAAGTAAAACACTGGAACCCCCAGGGTCAATTTAAAGAGGGTAGGCATGTGGCAGAATGAATCTCCACCCCTTATAATTACTCTTCATGCCCAGAGGTGAAGTGATCCCAGAGAGTAAATCACTTACCCCGAAAAATGGCCTCTCTCTAAAGTTGTGCTTTTGTAAAATCTAAATATGGCTGCTTTTCATTAGATATAAATGTGTGCGAACCATTTCACAAACGTAAAATCTGAATACCCTGCCACATAATCAACATTCTCTTGACACAGAAATTGGGTAGGTTTATCGTAGATATTGTCCCTGAGGCACTGGAGAATTCCAGGGGCCCTGTTTTTACCCTGCTGAATAACTGAGATCTTTACATAATTGCAAACAAAGTAATCCTTACCTGCTCAACAGACTGCAGTTCTTTGCAATCACAGTGAATAACCCTTATGAAGCTGAATAAGTTTCAACTTGTATAGTGTTCACTGTTTCAAAATCCTGTGTTCATGACTCCAATAACGCATTGAACAAGATCACCTATAGTCCAGATGTTGTAGACACCAGAGTGCACGGCCCCAATTTGCAGCCACCTCCTACCTACATCCCACTAGAGTGAAAGTCTAAACTACCACATGGTCTTGACTTTACCAATTCAAGTCTTAGGCAGGTTCGGATGACACTGACTTTGTTGCATCACACTCTTGGCACGAGGGTTCAAGTGACTTCAGCACTCTTGCTTGCCAAAATATCGGTCTGTCCATCCATAATTAGCCACAATCCGCAAGGGACTGAAGACTTCACTCTCTGTTTCAGAGAGAGATAAGTGGTTATAGCTTGAAGGGCACTTTTCTCTATCAAGCATCGCTGGGCGGGGATCAGTACTTGGCCGGAATTGGTGCTAGGCAATTGACAACAATGTGCAACTTTATCCTACTGGGCGGGCCTGCTATTGACAATTTGGAAGGTTTAGCAGGTTGATCGTCACCCTATTTGGCCACTTCATGAACGCTCCTTCTGTTGCTAACAGGTCCTGAGGTGGGACTTGATCCTGGAGTTTCTGGTTCAGAAATAGGTACTCTACCTACTAAGTCATAAGACCTCTTCCAAATTAATGGTAGGTCTGGAATATTAAACATAATTGAGAGAAACATGTCACAACAGAAGTCAGACCTATACAATCCCAATTAATGGAATATGATGTTTAATTCAATACAATTTGAATGCTGTTTAATGTCTCCTATTCAGAGTTATTAAATAAAGATAGATTGGCTTTGTTGACGATTCATTGAAACACTCCCCCTTTGAAAATCCAACTAAACCTCCTTCATCCATTTATAAGCAAACAATTTTGCAAGTGCCAGAATCACGCCTCCAACCACTTAGTCGATCATTTTATACATATTCGTTCGTGGTTCATGAACATCACTGGCAAAGCCAGTGTTCACTGCCCATCCTTAACTGCTCTGGAGAAGAGGCCGTCCGACACCTTCTTGAACCACTACAGTCCATGTGGTGTGAGTACACGCACAGTGATTTTTGTTCTCGCAGTTTGATATAACTGGATGCCTTGCAAGGCCCTTTCCGAGGGCATTTAGGAGTCAAACGCACACCTGTGAGTCTGGAGTCATATGTAGGTCCGACCAGTTAAGGGCAGCAGATTTCTCGCCTGAAGTACATGAATTACTCCCTACCCCACCCTTCCCCACCCAACCCTCACCACCCCGCTCCATCCCACCCCAACCTCCCCCCCTCCCTACCCACTCCAGCCCCAGCCTCCCTGCTGACCGTCACCACCCTACCCAACCCCCACCACCCCATCCCACCCCCAGCAAACCCCCCCCCCCCCCCCCCCCCTGCCAAATCTACTTTTTTCTGAGTTTAGGATAAAGTTGCACTTTGTTGTCAATTGCCTAGCACCAATTCTGGCCAAGTACTGAAAACCACAGCAGCAGCAACAATTGAGATACGTTAATATTCTTACTGCATTGCAAAACCAGTCAATTCTGGCCTTTTGAGAACCGCTGATTCTAAGCGCTGCACCATTAGTGGTCAGCTGCAAGGCCCTAAGCTTTGGAATTCCCTTCGGAAATCTCTCTATCCTTCTTTAAGATCCTCCTTCAAAACCTCCCTCTTTAAGCAAGCCTTTACTTATCTGTCTTGATATTTCCTTATGTGGCTCATTGTCTGTTTGGTAGTGCTGCTGTGAAGCACCCTGGCATATTTTATTAAGTTAAGTATGCTATATAAATGTAAGTTGTTGTTATTGCCCATTGCATTCAGGAGAGGAGTTTATCGAATAAATGTAAATATTGAAAAGAAAAAGCAGAGGCTTTTCGCGCAACACAGCTTTGACACATGGAACCAGCATGATGTATGACACCCGCAGTTATGTCCAAATTTAATGCTCTGCACCTGCCTGGTGCTGCAGGACATTAATATGCTTTGTGGCAATCTCAACACAGGCTTACTGCCCCCTGACAAAGGCCAAGAGTGGACACCAGCAGCCAGCCTGAGAGCTGTGGGACTGGCCACCGTGCCTTGGGGCCAGACTGTTTGAAATGAAAACGAAAATGAAAAGAACAGCAGTCAGAAGGCCCCAGGTCTAAAGTTTTGCTGGGCCCCCGAAGAAAAGCAAAAGTAGGACAGCTACCTTGTGGACCTTTTCAGCTCGCCATTGGGTCCGACAGGTTCTCTGGTTTGGGGGAGGCCAGATCCAAGGCACACAACCAACCTTTTGTGATGCAGCTGGATAAGGCACTCCTTGGACACTACTGGGGGAGATCGAGGTAGAAGGGCTTGGTAAGCGAACTCCCACCTTGTGACCATTTAAGTACTGGACCTGCGCCTACTTGTGGTGAAGATCCTACTCTGCCCCTCAGGGAAAACTCTGGAAACATTGGGCTGGATTCCCCGAACCCCCAGCTGCGTGTTTCTCAGCCGCGTGCCGTAAGCTGGCGGCAGGTCTCTAACTTCCCGGCACTTGTCAATGGGATTTCCCATTGTACCTACCCAAAGCCGTGGGGAAATCCACGGGCAGGGGTGCACTGCCGGCGGTGAAAGTACATCGCAAAGACTGGAGGATTCCAGACATTGGCTTAACTAATCTTTGCTTCTTTTCTAACACCTTAAACTAATTGGCATTATCCAGGGCCATAAACCTGGAAAATCAGCATGGTGCGTCATGGAGAAAATGGATACGGGTGCGTGTGGTTCATTTTCCACAGGCTGCAGAGTCGGCCAAGTTGTCACCTCATACAGTCACATTCAAAGTGAAATGTTGGGACAGGGGAGATATTGAGGGAGGTAAGTCCACTCTGGTCCCATATTTGTCATTTGAGGGTGCCCCAAGCATGGCTCAGAGGCCACTCTTGTCTTTGAACCTCAAGGCTCCCTGGTTCAAGTCCAATTCAGGGTTTGAGCACAAAAATGAAGTCTGCCACTCCAGTGCAGTATGGAGAGCGTACAGCACTGTCGGAAGTGCAGTTTTCCAAGGCGAGGCATTAAAACAAGGCCCCATTTGCCAACTCGGGTGGATGGAAAAATCCCCCCGGCAGCATTTTGAAGAAGAGGAGGGAAGTTATCCCCAGTGTTCTGGTCAATATTTATCCCTCACACAAAAAAGAAACAGACTATCTGGTCATTATCACTTTGCTCTTTTTGGGAGATTGCTGTGTTTAAATAAGCTTCTGTGCTACAGCATTACAACGGTGACTACACTTCAAAAGGACCTTGTTGGCTGTAAAGTGCTTTGAGACATCCGTAGATCATGAAAAAGTACTAGATAAATCCAAGTCTTTTGTTTATAATCAATCCCATCACAACTAATGTTTACAAGCACAGATCGGACATCTCGCGTCTGAAATGTGTTGAAGGGGTGGAAATCAGGGTGGATACATGAATTCAGAGCACAGTTGCAGAACCAGCAAATCAATTGATTTAATCAGCTCATCAGCCTGTGTAGACTGCTGCTGTGTTTGTCAGAGGCATTGCATGTTTATGACCAGAGTGCCCTGATTAAAGCAGAACAGTTGAAAGTATGTACTCAGGGGGCAGGGGAAAATGAAGTGTAGATCTGGACCACGCACACAGATAAATCATGCGAGGCAAACACTTACAGGCCATTAGGACACACAGGGGAAAATTGACTTTGAGTACCTGCAGTCCTTATCCTCTCCAGGTGACTTACAGTTATCGCGTTGGGAAAAAGGTTTTTTTTTTCAAAAACCAGTCATAAAGACAGAATCCGCCCTTCCTTAACAGTTAACGCTATACGGAGTGTCCGTAGTCTGAGGTGGAGCAAAAGAGAGATAGAGAGAGGGAGAGAGACAGACAGAAAGCCACAGGCCAGGAAAACTGATATTTTTATCCAAGTTATGTTTTGCCTGAGGCACAACAAAAGCTAATTTTATAGCGGTTTTGCAGGCTGTGTGTGAGCAGTCAGTGTGGATTTACCAGAACTGCCTCTTGGCAGCCATTCCTGTTTACTTACAGACATTAGTTATTCTGGTCACTGCAAAAGGAAAAAGAGTGACCATTAGCTGTGATTATCTTCCCTTTTTCATATAGATGGGGACCAAGGAAACAAGTAAGATGGGTCCGATGGTAAATGGGCCACTCATTATGGCACCCAGCTGTATCGACCACAGCAGCGCCTCACGTTCAGATAGCACCTTTAAAACTTCCCAGGGTGCTTCACTGGGAGGGTGGGTGGTATTCTGACAAAAACTGACACAGAGACAAAAAGAAAGCATCAGGTGGTCGAACACAGAGGGCAAATCTGAGGAGAGAGGTGTGGAGAGATAGAAAGGTTGAGGAAATGGGGGCGGGATTCTCCGACCCCGCGCCGGGTCAGAGAATCCTCGATCACTCCGATTTTTCACGCCGCGCCGGTCCGACGCCATCCCGCCATTCTCCCACCCAGCGTGAACGGCGTAATCGTGAACGGCAGCGCGCCGCCCGGAGAATCGGCCGAGGGGGCAAGTCCCACGAGGGGGGGGGGGGCCTGTATATTCGGCGGGGGGGGTGGGCCTCTACATTGGCGGGGCGGGGCCTCCATCTTGTGGGTGGGTGGGCCTCTATGCTGGGGGGGGGGGGGATGGCAGGGGGGGTGGGCCTCTACATTGGCGGGGCGGGGCCTCCATCTTGTGGGGGGGTGGGCCTCTATGCTGGGGGGGGGGGGGGGGGGGTTGGCGGGGGGCCGGGCCTCTACATTGACGGGGAAGGGTCTCCACCTTATGTGGGGGGCACGGGTTGGCATGTGGACGAATTGCCAGCCGACATGCCAGTGGATGGCGTTGCCAGAGCCACTGCCACTGCTGCCAGAACGGCAGCCAGGCTAACGGACACCGTCCCCGGGCACTGTCCGCCCTAATGGCCCCTGGACACCCATGGGTGCAGACCCCCCACAGGGGCAGACCTCCCATCAGACAGCATACTTCGGCGGCGGGATGGGTCCGCACCCTGGCATCCCCCAGTGAGTGCATAGCCATCCGACGATGGCGCTATCAGGAGGGACGGGCAGTACTTGGCAGAGGACGGAGGGTGTGGCCAGGGGTCTGGGTGCATGCATGGATATGGCGCATTCAGCAAGCCGGGGCAGACATGTACCCCAGGGCACCTTGCTGCAGAGGCGACCACGCGCCATCCTTAAACATGTTTAATATCCCCACCCCCTGCAGATCACAATGTTTGGCACCAGCCAGCGATGTTGGCCACGTGGCAGGAGCCGCTGCCCTGCATGTGGCTCTGTTGGAGCGTCGGCACATGCATCTTAGAGCGGCTGCGGCAGCAGCCGCAGCAGAGGGACGGGCTGCAGCAGAGGGACGGGCTGCAGTAGAGGGAGGGGCTGCAGCAGAGGGACGGGCTGCAGCAGAGGGACGGGCTGCAGCAGAGGGACTGCAGCAGAGGGACGGGCTGAGGCAGAGGGACGGGCTGCAGCAGAGGGAGGGGCTGCAGCAGAGGGAGGGGCTGCAGCAGAGGGACGGGCTGCAATAGAGGGACGGGCTGCAGCAGAGGGAGGGGCTGCAGCAGAGGGACGGGCTGCAGCAGAGGGACGGGCTGCAGCAGAGGGACGGGCTGCAGCAGAGGGAGGGGCTGCAGCGGAGGGACGGGCTGAGGCAGAGGGACGGGCTGCAGCAGAGGGACGGGCTGCAGCAGAGGGAGGGGCTGCAGCAGAGGGAGGGGCTGCAGCAGAGGGAGGGGCTGCTGCAGAGGGAGGGGCTGCAGCAGAGGGACGGGCTGAGGCAGAGGGACGGGCTGCAGCAGAGGGAGGAGGAGCAGAGGGAGGGGCTGCAGCAGAGGGAGGGGTTGCAGCAGAGGGACGGGCTGCAGCAGAGGGAGGGGCTGCAGCAGAGGGAGGGGCTGCAGCAGAGGGAGGGGCTGCAGCAGAGGGACGGGCTGCAGCAGAGGGACGGGCTGAGGCAGAGGGACGGGCTGCAGCAGAGGGACGGGCTGCAGCAGCAGCAGTTGCAGCAGAGGGAGGGGCTGCAGCAGAGGGAGGGGCTGCAGCAGAGGGAGGGGTTGCAGCAGAGGGAGGGGCTGCAGCAGCAGCAGCTGCAGCAGAGGGACGGGCTGCAGCAGAGGGACGGGCTGCAGCAGAGGGACGGGCTGCAGCAGAGGGAGGGGCTGCAGCAGAGGGAGGGGCTGCAGCAGAGGGACGGGCTGCAGCAGAGGGACGGGCTGCAGCAGAGGGACGGGCTGCAGCAGAGGGAGGGGCTGCAGCAGAGGGAGGGGCTGCAGCAGAGGGACGGGCTGCAGCAGAGGGACGGGCTGCAGCAGAGGGACGGGCTGCAGCAGAGAGACGGGCTGCAGCAGCAGCAGCTGCAGCAGAGGGACGGGCTGCAGCAGAGGGAGGGGCTGCAGCAGAGGGAGGGGCTGCAGCAGAGGGACGGGCTGCAGCAGAGGGACGGGCTGAGGCAGAGGGACGGGCTGCAGCAGAGGGAGGGGCTGCAGCAGCAGCAGTTGCAGCAGAGGGAGGGGCTGCAGCAGAGGGACGGGCTGCAGCAGCAGCAGTTGCAGCAGAGGGAGGGGCTGCAGCAGAGGGAGGGGCTGCAGCAGAGGGAGGGGTTGCAGCAGAGGGAGGGGCTGCAGCAGCAGCAGCTGCAGCAGAGGGAGGGGCTGCAGCAGCAGCTGCAGCAGAGAGACGGGCTGCAGCAGAGGGACGGGCTGCAGCAGAGGGACGGGCTGCAGCAGAGGGAGGGGCTGCAGCAGAGGGACGGGCTGCAGCAGAGGGACGGGCTGCAGCAGAGGGACGGGCTGCAGCAGCAGCAGCTGCAGCAGAGGGACGGGCTGCAGCAGAGGGACGGGCTGCAGCAGAGGGACGGGCTGCAGCAGCAGCAGCTGCAGCAGAGGGACGGGCTGCAGCAGAGGGATGGGCTGCAGCAGAGGGAGGGGCTGCAGCAGAGGGAAGGGCTGCAGCAGCAGCAGAGGGAGGGGCTGCAGCAGAGGGACGGGCTGCAGCAGAGGGAGGGGCTGCAGCAGAGGGACGGGCTGCAGCAGCAGCAGCTGCAGCAGAGGGAGGGGCTGCAGCAGAGGGAGGGGCTGCAGCAGAGGGAAGGGCTGCAGCAGAGGGAAGGGCTGCAGCAGCAGCAGCAGCAGAGGGAGGGGCTGCAGCAGAGGGACGGGCTGCAGCAGAGGGAGGGGCTGCAGCAGAGGGAGGGGCTGCAGCAGAGGGACGGGCTGCAGCAGCAGCAGCAGCAGCAGCTGCAGCAGAGGGAGGGGCTGCAGCAGCAGCAGCTGCAGCAGAGGGAAGGGCTGCAGCAGCAGGGAGTCTGCAGCAGAGGAACGGGCTGCAGCAGAGGGACGGGCTGCAGCAGAGGGAGGGGCTGCAGCAGAGGGAGGGGCTGCAGCAGAGGGAGGGGCAGCAGCAGCAGCAGCTGCAGCAGAGGGACGGGCTGCAACAGGCCAGGTGGGACCCGCTGAGGCTGCAGGGTTGCCTGCACGACTGGCGCAGGAGGATGCCAAGGCGGATGTCGAGCAGATCAATGAGGGGGTGCTCAGGATGATGACACCGGGGGAGCATGTGGTGAAGGGGCCAAGGCGCCGGAGGCACCCCATGAGGCCACGTGTTTACCGGCGCCGCTTGTCCTTGGAGGACCTGCTGGACAGGGTATGCAGGAGGAGACTCAGGATGAGTTGGGAAATGGTCGCACATATTTGCCACCTTATGGCACACCTGGCACCGTGTAGAACGGGGGGATGGCCGTCAAGGTAACACAGGCCTTTAACTTCTATGCGACAGGGTCGTTCCAGTCGCCGAGTGTGGACCTCTCCGGCATCTCCTAGCCACCGGTGCACAGGTGCATCCGTGTAGTGACTGATGCCCTTTACAACATCGCGGACCGCTACATTCAATTCCCAGTGGATCTTGCCCAGCAGAATGACCGGGCAGCGGGATTCGCTGCCATGGCAGGAATACCTATGGTACATGGGGTAATCGATGGGCTGCACGTCGCCATGCGGTCGGAGACCAGGGACGTCTTCATGAACAGGAAGGGGTCTTACTCAATGAACATTCAGATGGTCTGTGATCACCGCATGAAGATAATGCACGTCTGCGCGCAATAGCCCGGCAGTGTGCATGATGTGTTCATAATAGCACAATCGTTCATCCCCGCCATGTTCGAGCGGCGCCCCACCCCCCTGCCTGCAGGGCTGGTTGCTGGGTGACAAGGGTTACCCAGTGCGGTTATGGCTGATGACGCCTATACGGAGGCCACAGACCTAGGCGGCGACCCGCTACAATGGGGCACATGCAGCAACCAGGGTGATGATCGAGAGGTGCTTCGGTCTGTTGAAGATGCGCTGCAAGTGCCTGTACAGCTCTGGAGGGGCCCTCCAGTGCCATTCGGAGAGGGCCGGCCACACGTTGTTGATTGCTGCGTCCTCCACAATATTGCCCAGCAGATAGGCGATGTGCTAGAGAAGGAGGAGGAGGAGGGGGAGGCAGAGAGTGAGGCCGCGGGAGGGGACGCCGCTCCCGATGAGGAGGATGGGGACGAGGGAGGTAACAATGGCGACATAGGGGCGGGCTATGGACGGGAGGCTGCACAACGCCACCGGCTTGGGCAGCGCGCACGCGAGGCGTTAATCGCTGCACATTTCACCGATTAGGGGGGTGGGGGCTCTCTGAGCAGGAGCACTGGCACCACCATACCGCCCCACCTCACCACCCAGCACCCTCACCTCCCACTCCACCCGATTACCTTACCTGCCACACCACCAGCACAGCACCCTCCAACTGCGGCACAACGGGCTGGTCTCACACGATTGCCTATGTAAGTGGGTGTGTTCAATGCCATGGAGGATGATGACAACCTGCTCTGCGATGAGCTGTCAGCTCCAAATTGTTAGCCAATGTCTGACTCATGGCCACAGCCACACCCTCCACATGGGTGGTCCCTGTACGCGTAACGGACACACCCATGGACATGTTGGATGCTGGGTGCCGAGTGCAGCGGGGGGAATCTTTACACCCACCTTCACTCACCGTTCCACCGACCTTCGAACACAGTGCCAATCAGTTCCGTTCACGCGGCCACCGGACGTAGGACCGAGGCATCTTGCATTGGTGTAACAGTGAGTTTCATTGTAACGGTGACATACAAAGTGCCCGAGCCCCTATAACTATACTGTGCCCTGCACCCGTGTCAGCTTACTCGGTGTCAAACTTCTTGGCCTTACGGGCCCTACCACTACGTCTAGGTGTTTCCCCAGACAGTACAGCAGGAGAGGAGGCGGACTGCTGAGACTCCTGCCCTGTGACTTGGCTCCCCGTTGGCATGCATGCTTCGCGGGCATGCTGGATGGCTTGCTGCCACCCTGTTCTGCCCACTGCCCACCAGATGCGCCAGGGACGGGGGAGTCCGAGGATCCGCAGTGTTCCGGGACCACCCTTGCAGGAGTCACCAGGACAGACCCCGGAACCTCTTCCTCCCTCGGGGTGCCCGGTGGTCCCTGAGCCTCTCTGGGGGGACGGGGGTGTGAGCGGTGACAGGCCCCGAGGTACCCCCGACACCTGGCGCTGCCAGCCCTGGAGGCCAGGGGTGTTATCGACCAGGGTCCGAATGTTAGCAGCGATGGATCTCAGGGAGTGATCCATTCCTGTCTGGGACTGCGCCACCTCCCTCTGTGCTTGAGTAACGCCATCCAGCATCTGGGCAATGCCGCCGATGTTCTCACCAATGGCCTGCTGAGACTGAGCCATCACCTGGGCAATGCCGCCGATGCTCTCAGCGATGGCCTGCTGAGACTGAGCCATCACCTGGGCAATGCCGCCGATGCTCTCAGCGATGGCCTGCTGAGACTGAGCCATCACCTGGGCAATGCTGCCGATGCTCTCAGTGATGGCCTGCTGAGACTGAGCCATCACCTGGGCAATGCCGCCGATGCTCTCAGCGATGGCCTGCTGAGACTGAGCCATCACCTGGGCAATGCTGCCGATGTTCTCACCAATGGCCTGCTGAGACTGAGCCATCACCTGGGCAATGCTGCCGATGCTCTCAGTGATGGCCTGCTGAGACTGAGCCATCGCCTGGGCAATGCCGCCGATGCTCTCAGTGATGGCCTGCTGGGACTGGGCCATCACCTGGGCAATGCCGCCGATGCTCTCAGCGATGGCCTGCTGAGTCTGAGCCATCGCCTGGGCAATGCTGCCGATGCTCTCAGTGATGGCCTGCTGAGACTGAGCCATCACCTGGGCAATGCCGCCGATGCTCTCAGCGATGGCCTGCTGAGAATGAGCCATCACCTGGGCAATGCTGCCGATGCTCTCAGTGATGGCCTGCTGAGACTGAGCCATCACCTGGGCAATGCCGCCGATGCTGTCAGTGATGGTCTGCTGAGACTGAGCCATCACCTGGGCAATGCCGCCGATGCTGTCAGCGATGGTCTGCTGCGTCTGAGCCATCACCTGGGCAATGCCGCCGATGTTCTCACCAATGGCCTGCTGAGTCTGAGCCATCGCCTGGGCAATGCCACCGATGCTCTCAGCGATGGCCTGCTGCGTCTGAGCCATCACCTGGGCAATGCTGCCAATGTTCTCACCAATGGCCTGCTGAGTCTGAGCCATCGCCTGGGCAATGCCGCCGATGCTCTCAGCGATAGCCTGCTGCGTCTGAGCCATCGCCTGGGCAATGCCGCCGATGCTCTCAGCGATAGCCTGCTGAGACTGAGCCATCACCTGGGCAATGCTGCCGATGCTCTCAGCGATGGCCTGCTGAGACTGAGCCATCACCTGGGCAATGCTGCCGATGCTCTCAGCGATGGCCTGCTGAGTCTGAGCCATCGCCTGGGCAATGCTGCCGATGCTCTCAGTGATGGCCTGCTGAGACTGAGCCATCGCCTGGGCAATGCCGCCGATGCTCTCAGTGATGGCCTGCTGAGACTGAGCCATCACCTGGGCAATGCCGCCGATGCTGTCAGTGATGGCCTGCTGAGACTGAGCCATCACCTGGGCAATGCCGCCGATGCTCCCAGCGATGGCCTGCTGAGTCTGAGCCATCGCCTGGGCAATGCCGCCGATGCTCTCAGTGATGGTCTGCTGAGTCTGAGCCATCACCTGGGCAATGCCGCCGATGCTGTCAGCGATAGCCTGCTGAGACTGAGCCATCACCTGGGCAATGCCGCCGATGCTCTCAGCGATGGCCTGCTGCGTCTGAGCCATCACCTGGGCAATGCCGCCGATGCTCTCAGCGATGGCCTGCTGCGTCTGAGCCATCACCTGGGCAATGCCGCCGATGCTCTCAGCGATGGCCTGCTGCGTCTGAGCCATCACCTGGGCAATGCCGCCGATGCTCTCAGCGATGGCCTGCTGAGTCTGAGCCATCACCTGGGCAATGCTGCCGATGTTCTCACCAATAGCCTGCTGCGTCTGAGCCATCACCTGGGCAATGCTGCCGATGTTCTCACCAATGGCCTGCTGAGTCTGAGCCATCACCTGGGCAATGCCGCCGATGCTCTCAGCGATGGCCTGCTGAGACTGAGCCATCACCTGGGCAATGCCGCCGATGCTCTCAGCGATGGCCTGCTGAGACTGAGCCATCACCTGGGCAATGCCGCCGATGCTCTCAGCGATGGTCTGCTGCGTCTGAGCCATCACCTGGGCAATGCCGCCGATGCTCTCAGCGATAGCCTGCTGCGTCTGAGCCATCACCTGGGCAATGCCGCCGATGCTCTCAGCGGTGGCCTGCTGAGTCTGAGCCATCACCTGGGCAATGCCGCCGATGCTCTCAGCGGTGGCCTGCTGAGTCTGAGCCATCACCTGGGCAATGCCGCCGATGCTCTCAGCAATAGTCTGCTGAGACTCGGCTAGACTGCGGAGCACGGTTGAGATATCCAGTTGGCTCTGGCACATGGCTGCCTGTGAGAGGACGGCCCTGTCCTGGGCCACGGATGACGCGTGCACATGAAGCCCCCCTGACCCATGGCCGAAACCGTCGCACCCATTGCCTCCACCGCGGACGCCACCTGTGCAGTGTCGGCCTGGGTGGCAGCCATGACCAGCACCACTCCCTGCTCCTGGACGTGGATGGACTCCTCCATCTGTGTCTGCAATTGCTGGAGGCTGGCCGTCATCCCGTCGTCTAGCCCCTGGATTTGTAACTGTATCGGGTCTATTGGTGGGACTGGAAAGTCCAGGAACCCGGGAACCGCCTGGGCGGCAGGTGGTTGCTCCGGCAGTCCGGCCCCTCGGCTGCTCCTA
Source organism: Scyliorhinus canicula (assembly GCF_902713615.1). Classification (NCBI taxonomy): domain Eukaryota; kingdom Metazoa; phylum Chordata; class Chondrichthyes; order Carcharhiniformes; family Scyliorhinidae; genus Scyliorhinus; species Scyliorhinus canicula. The sequence goes on along the minus strand of NC_052146.1, from coordinate 31,030,767 downwards.
CCTCCACCTGCTGTACCGGTGCGGCTGTGTGGTGCGCACCAGTGTGTGTCCCAGAAGCGTCATCACTAAAGTGGCCAACCGAGACGCGAATCTCTGCGATGGTGGGGGGTGTGGGTGAGTGCAGTGACGCCAAGTCAGGGTAGTCATCGGTCCCAGAGTCATGTGGTTCCTGCGTCAACCCTTGGGGCGGTGTTCTTTCTTTTTCCCCCATCTGAGAGGCACTGTCCGGTCTGTCCGTCACCTGTGTGTCACTGTCCTGGCTTGACGTCCTCTGTGCGTCACAGTCCTGGCTGTCGTGCGTGTCAGTGTCCATCATCCCCATTTCGGGGCTGTCGCCGTCCTGGGTGTCCGTCCTTTGTTCATCACTGTCCTGGGTCTCTGTCCACTGTACGTCCGACTGCTGTGTCAGAGTGACGGAGGAAGGCCTTCGTTGCCGTCTGCTCTCCCGCCGTGGCGTCCGTCCCTGGGGGCACTTGGACCTGGCACTTGTGTGGTCCGAGCAGCTCCAGACGGTCCGGGACGATCTGCGGCAGGCCCTAAAACACACTATGCAGCATGTATCATTACACACACGGACTGGAGTGAGGAGTTGTGCTGGGGGGGGGGGTGGAGGTTGGGTTGAGGGTGAGTGCTGGGAGGGCGGGGGGAGGGGGGAGGGTGTAGACAGGCAGGGTACTCACTTTTTAAAAAAATTTAGAGCACTCAATTCATTTTTTTCCAATGAAGGGGCAATTTAGTGTGTTCAATCCACCTACCCTGCACATCTTTGGGTTGTGGGGGCGAAACCCACGCAGACACGGGGAGAATGAGCAACACCACACGAACAGTGACCCAGAGTCGGGACCGAACCTGGGACCTCGGCGCCGTGAGACTGCAGTGCTACCACCGCGCCATCGTGCTGCCCAGGGGACTCTCACTTGCTGGTGCGCCTCCGATCTGGCAAGGGGCAGTGCCCTCTGCTCGTGTACTGTGAGGGGGTGCAGTACAGGTGACCCCCCTCCAGTTCTTGCACGCTCCCTGTGGTTGTGGGCATTCTACTCCCGGGAGGGAGGGGCAGCAAAGCATCAGAGTTAGTTGGTACACAGCATCCCGCGCAGGTGCCGCCTATATGATGACATGGGAGCACTGGGCACCCAGCCACGGCGACTCTCAGGGGTATGCAGCCTAATAGGGTCAAGTGGGGGTTTGGCAACTCTCCTGGATGGGGGGGGCGGCGTTTGGTCATATGGGTAGGGGTTGGGTGGTGCCAGGGGCACGTCTCGGCGTACTCACCCCGGCTACCCTCGTCAGGTCGTGCATCTTCTTGCGGCGCTGCTCGGCCATCCGTGGGGTTTGCCCCACCGTGCTTACCGCAACGTCCACCTCACGCCAATTCCTCCGCACTGTGCGGGCAGGGTGCTGGTGGCCACGTCGATGGCACAGGATCGCCCTCCTATCTTCCACCGTGTCCAGCAGCGTTTCGAGGTCATGGTCACGGAACCTCGGGGCGGCATGGCGGAGGGCGCCCACCTCGCCGGACTCGTGACTTTGCGGCACTCGCGCAAATTTTAAGCGACTCGGCGCAGCATCATCGGACCGTCGCACAAATGTCGTCGCTATGGCGCCAGGCCCCCCGCACTTTGCGACGCGCCCGTGCTGGCCCCTTTTGTGGGCCAGAATACGTTGTCGGATCGGGCCTCTGACGCCATCGTAAAACGGGACGGCGTTTACGACGGCGCGGGGATTCCGCCGCGGGATGGGAGAATCCTGCCCGCGATCCCAGAGCTTCAGGGCCAGGATGGTAAAGACATCAAATGGGCGCGATCCTCCAGCCATGCTGCACCAGAAAAGCATTTTGCCATGGCGCAGCGTAGCTGGTGAAAGCCGGAAGACCCCGGGATCTAACCGGCTTGTAACGCCTCGCGAGAAGTTGCAAGGTGAATCCCGCTCACAATGGGCAGGGTCACGTTTTTGGCGAATCTGCACATTCCCAAGGGATTCAATCCCTTTGCCTCAGAGACCTCGGGTGAGCGACGTTTGGTACTGGCCCCCACAAACGGGGACCAGACAGAATGGCACTTGTGGGGGTCTCCAAGGGGCTGGGAGGACCGCAGCTGCTTGCCCTTTTGCAGCGTGGTGCCCTGGCACTACTGCTGACACCTGAGCACCCTGGCAATGCCAGCCTGGCACCCAGGCAGTCCCACTTGGGTGCCAGCTTGGCACTGCCCAGGTGGAACTGCCAGTGTACCAGGTTGGCACTGCTAAGCTGGTATTTTTCGCACGTGTACGATTGGGCTGGAGTTGCTCAGTGTTGGGGTGTGTGGGGGTTGGGGGGAGGTGGTTCGGGACCCATCCATATTGCCCAGGCTGGGGGGTGGTTGGGGATTTTTTTGTGGGCCTCAGAGATCAGGGCGATATTTTAAAATGGCATCCCTATCGCTCGTTACAACAGGGAGTTTGGCGAACGGAGATCCCCATTGTTAAAAAACGAGGCTATGTGTGGCCTCAGCCATGCATACCCGTTCAGGTCCCTTATTCAATGCGAGTCACGTTGAATAACCAAACGTTGCTCGGCACTGTGAGAAACATACGGCTAAAAGCGCTCGCTCGAGGACTTTGCTCCGTTTTGGGAAGATTGCAATTAGAGGGTGCAATTTAACGGGGAAAGAAACACAGACCCCCCTTGTGGGCCCGTTTAGCGGGTGTTTACCAGCGCTTTCAGCGCCGAGAATAACCCTGCTATTAAACGCGACTCTGTTCTTTTTGTTGGGCCTCGGCGAGGAAGGCCCCTGCCGAGGCTGCACTTATTTTCATTTCCTTCACTGAGGAGTTCAACTCTCCAGTGCAGGAAGAGATTGGGGTGCCATTTTTAAATGCTTCCCCTATCTCTTGTGCCCCCCCCCCCAACGTGACCCCCCCCCCCCCCCCCGCCAATGCTGCAACTTTCCGATTAAGGGGTTCTCGAGTCCACCTCACCCCACTTCAGAAGGGCAGGGCATCCCCGGGCCTGATCCTTGGCACGGGCAAGATGCCGCCTGGGCAGTTTCGCACTGCAAGCCTGAAAGTGCCACCTGGGCTCCCAGGGTGGCACCTAAGTGGCACTGCCAAGGTGCCAAGTTAGCAGTGCCAAGATGCCTGGGTGGCATCAGCAGTGCCAGGGTACCAGCCTTCCCAGGGGCCAACTATCCAGGGGCCACCGATCACCTGGGAGACCTTCCCATTTTTAAAATAAATTTAGATTACCAAATTATTTGTTTTCCAATTCAGGGCGGCACGGTGGCACAGTTGTTAGTACTGCTGCCTCACAACTCCAGGGTCCCAGGTTCAATTCTGGCCTCGGATGACAGTCTGTGTGGAGTTTGCACTTACCCCACGTGTGTGCGTGGGTTTCCTCCGGGTGTTCCGATTTCGTTCCACAGTCCAAGGATGTGCAGGTTAGGTGGATTGGCCATGCTAAATTGCCCCTTAGTGTTAAAAAGGTTAGGTTGGATTTCTGGGCTGGCACAGGGCAGGGGTTAGGAGGTTGAGGGACCTGTTTGTGGAGGGGAGGTTCGCGAGCTTGGGGGAGTTAGAGGGGAAGTTTGGGCTCCCCCCGGGGAACATGTTTAGGTACATGCAAGTTAGGGCGTTGGATCCAGGGTCAAGCCCGGCTGGGGACTCGCAATTTTTGGGGATGCAGTGGAGCCGGGAGTGCAGGAGGCGAAAGAGGTCGGTGTTCTGGCCTTTGCGTCCCTAGTAGCCCGGCTGAGGATCTTGCTCCAATGGAAGGATGCGAGGCCCCCAAGCGTGGAGGCCTGGATCAATGATATGGCGGGGTTCATTAAATTGGAGAAGGTGAAATTTGCCCTGAGGGGATCAGTACAAGGGTTCTTTAGGCGGTGGCAGCCTTTCCTGGACTTCCTGGCGGAACGGTAGGGAAATAGGCCGGCAGCAGCAGCAACCCGGGGGGGGGGGGGGGGGGGGGGGGGGGTGGGGGGGGTTTGGATCGGTGGGAGGGAGAACTGAAAACTGTGTACATGGGTTTGTGGGATGTGGCGGGTGTTATCTCTTTCCCTTTTGTTGTTTGGGTGTTCTTTTGGTTCTTTCTTTTGTTTGTAGTTGCTTTTGAAGTTGGGTGAGTATTGTTCTTGGGGTGTTACCACGGTTGTTTTGTTAATAGAGTTGAGATGTTTATATTTTGTAAAAATTTCAATAAAAATTATTTTTTTTTAAAAAAAGGTTAGGTTGGGTTAAGGGGATAGGATGGAGGTGTGGGCTTAAGTAGGGTGCTCTTTCCAGACTTGATGGGCTGAGTGGCCTCCTTCTGCACTGTAAATTCAATGATTCTATGATGATACACCTACCCTGCACATCACTTTGGGTTGTGGGGACACGAGGGGAATGTGCAAACTCCACACAGACAGTGACCTGGGGCTGGGATCAAACCCGGGTCCTCGGCCCCATGATGCAGCAGTGCTAACATCTGCGCCACCATGCCGCCCTGTGGTAGACCTTCCCAAATGGACCGCCTGGTCCATGTTTGTGGAGACCAATGCTAAATAGAGTGTGGCCGGGGTCTCCAAGGTGAGGTCATTCGATCCCGGGCGCTGGGTAGATCCGGTTGAATATATTTAAGTGAGGCTAACTATGGGCGGGATCAGATCACGACGCCTCGCAAGATCCCATTAGATCTCATGAGGCATAACGAGCCGGGTAAATCGCACGAGAGGCCTCTTGCGCGATTTACCGGCTGTGACGCGTGCCTAGGTTGGGCCATTAGATTGCGCCCATAGCTGCCACTGGTGTTGCAAAAGATGGAAAGGATAGACACAAGGCCAGAATGGAGGGGTTCTCAAAGGGTTGTTGCAAGACGTCACTAAGACAGGGAGGGGTGAGATTGTGGAAGGATTTGAACACAAATGTTCCATATTTCACTACTGAGCACTGGGGTTGCTCGTAAGTTACATTAATGATTTATACTTTGAAATCAAGAACACAATTTTAAATTTGTGAAAGATACATGGAGTCAAAACTGAGCTGGACTGCAACTAGTTACAAGGGGCCATTAGTAAACTTGCAGAATGAACATACAGTTGATAAATTATTTTCAACATTGTTAAGTGAGAGGTTACTACATCTGGTAAGACGAATAATCGGGTCACTTATTACTTGGGGGGGGAAAAGAATCTAAATGGAACAAAGGAGCAAACGGACTTGGGTGTACAAATGCACAAACCACTAAACAAGTCGCAACACCGATTATTGAAACCATCTTTAAAAAGTAAATCAACTCTCGGGTTTATTTCTAGACAGATAGCATTGAATAATGAAGAAGTTATGCTAATAATTATGTTGTATCTTTGGATAGACCACAGTGCAATAACGTGTACAGTTCTATTCACCCTATTACAAAAAGGAATTGGATTGGATCGGATTGGTTTATTGTCACATGTACCGAGGTACAGTGAAAAGTATTCTGCGTGCAGCTCAAACAAATTATTCCGTACGTGAAAAGAAAATACATAATGGGGCAAACATAAAAGTACACAATGTAAATACATAGACCCAGGCCTTGGGTGAAGATGTGTAAAGAGATCAGATCAGTCCATAAATCCATCAGTCCATAAGAGGGTCTTTTCGGAGTCTGGTAACAGCAGGGAAGAAGCTGTTTTTGAATGTATTAATGCGTTTTCTCAGACTTTTGTATCTCCTGCCTGATGGAAGAAGTTGGAAGAGTGAGTTAGCAGGCTGGGAGGGATCTTTGATTATGCTGCCCGCTTTCCCAAGGCAGCGGGAGGTGTAGACAGAGTCAATGGATGGGAGGTGAGTTTGTGTGATGGTCTGGGCTATGTCCACGACTCTCTGTAGTTCCTTCCGGTCTTGGGCTGAGCAGTTGCCATACCAGGCTGTGAGGCAGCAGACAGGATGCTTTCTATGGTGCACCTGTAAAAGTTGGTAAGAGTCAGTGTGGACATGCTGAATTTCCTTCGCTTCCTGAGGATGTATAGGCGCTATTGTGCTTTCTTGGTCATAGCATCAGTACAGCAGTACTGGAGAAGCTGCAAGAGAGATTCACAAGGATGACACCAAATATGTGAATTTATACCAATTAGGAATGAACTGACTGGTCATGTTTCTATTAAAGAAGGACAGAGGGATGACCGAATAGAGGTTATTTTATAATGCAAGATGAGAGTGGGCACTTGAGTATTCTTGTGAGGAAGAGCAAAATTAGGACCATCAATAAAAGATCATCACCAAGAGATCAAATAGGAAATTTGGAAGAAACTTCTTTACCCGGATGATGTGAAGCTTGGTGCCACATGAAGAAGAATGAATGAGATGAATGGCAGAGATGTATTTAAGGGGAGACTAGATATGCATGTGAGGGAGAAGGGAGCATAGAGTTATGAGAGGAGGTTTGAATGGGGAATAAACTGGTCTGGACTGATTGGGTTAAATAGCCTGTTTCTGTGCTATTTTCTTTCTAATTCTATGCGCTGTTCCAAGTTTACTGATCTCCAATCAAGCAACAGGAGAATCATTCAATTGACCTCCCAGCCCCTGGGTTTTTAGTTGCTTATGACGTCCAGCAAATTCTGCACTAGAAAATGAGTGAGTGTTGGTGAAGTGTGCGTTCAGGTCTGATTTCTATGTCATCCTTGGGTAGTTGTAACTTTGGGCGAGGTATCAAAGGTCGTATAATCAGATTCTATCCGTTTGGGAGAGGAATCAGGAGAAGACTGGCAATAAATAATAAGACAAGAATAAGGGAAGGTTCACAATGCAACCAGCATCAAACCAGCCTGAGAGTTGAGAGGAATCAGGAGTGTTGGTGGCATACTTGAAGCTTAGAACAAAGAAGGGAGGAAAGTTCGCAGTACCATTGACCATATAGTATTAAAGGCAAGAGATAAAGAGAGACAAAACAAGCGATATATCGGAGAAAGGAGAGCAATCAGAGACTAGAGTGCAAAATGGATTGTCCTACACGGTTCTCACATTCCCATACAAATTACTTGGAACTTGGTCTTGACTTCAGTCTGGTGTGCAGTTGGTTACTTTCGTCCATGTGACCATTTGGCCAACAATCTCATTGAAGATTTGAGCCCAAGGGGTCAATAAAGTAAACAGCACTGAACGCAAGGGGACTGACAGCAATAAAGATATTAATTACGTGAAACCTTTACTGCTTAAGAGAGGCCTTTGTTGCTGCAGCGAAGCTGATTTATAAGCAGGGTCATCAGTAAACACATTACTGCACTGAGACGTAAATAATTTTAAAAAGGAAAGCTCTCTCAATCGAAGCTCCACTGCCCTAACACTTTTTTCCCTCAGGTACAGATTGATCCTATCAAACCTGACCTCTCATAAATATGTTTTCTTGCTCCATTTTCTTGAGCTCCAACCAGTATATTGGATTTTCTTTTTTTTTTCATTTTACAACTGTATGAGCCCTGATAGCACAAGAAGAGTTCAGTTTGGACGAATATTCTATTATTTAATACAAGTTTTCAAGCCTATGCTCGAAAGGAGAGGTGGTTTCATTAATGTTTATTTACAGCTCGCTCTCCCGTGGGACTAACTGTTCCATCCGGTGTAGAGCCAAACCATACAGATCAGGAAGGCCAACCCTTGAACTGTGTTTCATTGGCTGGGCGTCAGCATGGATGAAAGTATTGGACAGGATTCCCACCACTGATGGCCCTTCAGTGAACGTGTGTATAAGCTGACAACCAGATCCTGGATCAGGCTCAGCTCTGAAGCAGCTCAGAATCCAGTAGCCTACCCTATGTCACATTCCAAAACCCAGGACCACGTGCTGAGGGATGCACTAAACCTTGGGGCAGCCACCACAGAGGGACAAAGGGGGAAGGTCACTGCCTATGACCTTTCAACCCATAGTGTACCGAGGGGAGGGGAATTGTATGGAAACCCTCGGACTGTATGACCCACACTGAACGTATACGGTGAATATTACCTATATCACAATTGCACTGAAGTACCTCAGAGTGCAACTTGATCAATGTAGACAACTTAAATGCCATTGCACCTTTTGTCGTGACCATTTTGAAATGTCTGGAGTGTTCCTTTGACTGTATTGAAACACCTCAGAGTGCAGGATAATCTGTGCAGGAAACGTGAATATTATTGCACTTTCTGTCATGGCCATTTTGAAATGTTTGGAATATTCTTTCAGATATTGTACAAAGTATATTTTTGTAACAGAAAAAATATTGGCACTTGCGTGAGGTGCCAGATGATGCCTAATGCTTATGGAAATGCTGTACAAGTGCTTATCAGTGCTCTCAGTGAAGTAACAAGAAAAATGAAAGGCAGCAAAGTGCATTTGGACAATAAGTTTGAACATGGCAAGTTGATATGGGCTTGGCAGAGAAATACTTTAAACTGAAAACCTGTCACATTGAGAAAAATGCACCTGGCCCAAATGTTAGATGTAAAGACGTCAAGATGGTGTTTGGTTCTCCAGCAAAGAGAGGACTTTGACCACAGCATCAACAGCAAACAGGGTATTTCTATATATACTACAGGAAACCCGACCCCAAAGTAGCAATAGGGGCGGTTTAGCACAGGGCTAAATCGCTGGCTTTGAAAGCAGACCAAGGCAGGCCAGCAGCACGGTTCAATTCCCGTGCCAGCCTCCCCGAACAGGCGCCGGGAATGTGGCGACTAGGGGCTTTTCACAGTAACTTCATTTGAAGCCGACTTGTGACAATAAGCGATTTTCATTTCATTTTCAATAACTTGCACTTACTTTTACTGTTGTCAAATTGATGAGGAGGCTTTTGAGAAGGTTTGTGAAATGGGGAGATCAGCAGCAAGATTGGGGGTTCCGAAGAATGAAGCTGTAAGATGGCTGAAGACTCTAAGTGCTAGAGTAAAGGAAGAAAGAGAATGAAGAACTTGCATTGCAGGCACTTTCACAAACTCAGTCCATCCCCAGAACCTCAAAAAACCATTCAAATACTCTTGAAGTGTCGTCGCTGTTTTCATGTTGGAATGAAGGTTAACGGATGCATTCCATATCCATGGATAGGTTCATAGAAAGTAGAATCTGTGATATAAATGTGATGAAGCAATCAACTTCAGCCACAACTTAAAGCAGTCCATTTGACAAACACAGAAAGAAAAATAGAAGCCCCACCAAAGGTAATTTATCACAGGGAACAATCTTTTAAAAAGAGATCAGTGTTTTGCACATTGCTCCTGCCCAGATGCAGAGCCCTGCTGCACATTATCTCTGAAAATGTTTCTCCTCCCACTAAAGGATTTCAGCTAACGGGAATGAGCAGCAAAATCAATTTCACCGACTGTGCATCAGCAGGCCGAGCAACCATGCAATCGACTGACCTCCGCACACCCCACCAACCCACCCCCGCCCCCCAACGCCCACCCCCACAGAGAGTGAGCACAAGATCGATCCAACCTCGGAACAAGAGCCCAGATCAGTGCACAAAGCAGACCTGGATACATCAACACCCTTCGGTCTCGGTTACTGTTCGATAGATTACATTTCAAATCTCAACTCCCTCGTGCCTCAGTCAGCCGATACGCCACCCAATCTGGTCCTGAGCTCCGAGGATCAGGAAGGTCTCGGGTTCAATCCTCGAAATGTGTTATTAGCTGATTTCAGCTGGTGGGCTCCAAGTGGTGTCAACACCCCTAGATTAGGAAAGGAAATCAGCCAGAGCTACTTTTCTTGATGGCTCTCTAGTGATCCTTGACAGAATAGATAAATGCAGCATGTTGGGCAAGAATATAATCTGTGCCTGTCAAACTCTATCTTTCTGTTTTTGTTTTTCTGTCTTTATCTGTCTCGCTTCTTTCAAGATTGTTTGAAATCTCAGCATCTTATCTGACCCTGAGCTGAGCTTCAAGTCCAATACCTTCCATCGTAAAGTCTGCGTATTTCAATCTCCAGAATTATGTCCGGTTTCAACCCCACTGAACCCTCATCCAAGTCATTGCCACTTCCATGCTCTCCTGGTCACCTTCTCACTCCCATCTCCAGAAACACCAGCTCGTCTAAAACTCTCCTGTCTGTACCCTATCCTGGGACAAGTCTCCATTAGCCATTACCTCTGTCCTTGCTGACCTACACTGCTTCCCGACGTCGCAATGCTTCAAATTGAAATTCTGGTGCTTAAATCCCTTCAGAAGCTTGCATCTTACTCTCTCCCTCTCTCTCTAACTTGTTCCAATCCCCAACTCCATCCTTTCAATTTTACTGACTCTGGCTTTCTGTAAATTGCTCATAAGGCCCCATGCTCAGGCATTCCCTCACTTTTGCCTCGTCATCTCCCACCCCACCTTTGAGATCCACATTAAAACCCATCTGTTGGACCAAGCTTTTGGTTACCCTTCATTTTCTCCTCTCTTTTATTGCCTCCCTTCCTCTTCCCCTCCTCCGATCTCTGCCACAGTCTGCTTCTATTGGCCTGGATTTTGCCACAAACTTCGCGATTCCAAAGTCGGGTCCCTATGCACTGGCTGGGAGTGAAACCAGTGGAGCAACCGCCCTGGAAGCAGCTTCCGAGTTGACCGCCTCCATGCCCACCATCTAGTAAAGGGCGAGGTGAGCAGGTCGGAGACCCTGGGAACACCTCGACATGGAGGTGACCACACTAGCCTGCACAGCAGTAAGCAAATATGCTTTGGGCAACACGGTAGAACAGTGGTTAGCACTGTTGCTCCACAGAGGCAGGGTCCCGGGTTCGATTCCCAGCTTGGGTCACTGTCTGTGCAGATTCTGCATGTTCTCCCCGTGTCTGCGTGGGATTCCTCCGGGTGCTCCGGTTTCCTCCCACAAGTCCCGAAAGACGTGCTGTTAGGTGAATTAGACATTCTGAATTCTCCCTCTGTGTACCCAAGCAGGCGCCGGAAAGTGGTGACTAGGGGATTTTCACAGTAACTTCATTGCAGTGTTAATGTAAGCCTACCTGTGACAATAATAAAGATAATTATTAAAAATAAAAAGAATCCAGGCCAAAGATGCATATGGATGGAGGATAAATCCTTCCACTGGACTAGTCTCAGCCATTATTGCAGCCTCTTTTATACACACAACCCACTCTGTGTAGCATGGAGCCTCTATCTCTGATGCTATTCCCCCCCCCCCCCCCCCCCCACTACCTCCGAACTGCCACAGGGGGGCCATTTCTATTGAGTGAGGGGCTTTTGCACACAGTAGGGAGGTTAATTTGGACCTTAACCATGTTAATTAACTGCCCATCTTTTGATCAGGCAACCAATCCATGATATAAGCCTGCCTTGGGAAACGTCCTCGATGGCAGCAATGCACTAAGGGCTGTCCCGATGCGGCCCCCAGTTGCAAATCCGCCACCATCAGTTAGCCGGTTAAATACAGCCCTTTATGTCTGTTTCTATCTTTTCTCTTTCTAACACTCTGACTTACTCTGTTAATCCCCTTCCTCTAATTCTGGTTCTATCACTCCTGGCCTCTCTCCATCCGCATCTCTAAGTCTCCCATTTGCTCCATCTCACTCATTCCCTCTCTCTATCACTCTCCCCTTCACCTTTGAGCAAACTGTCTTTCTCTCACTCGTTTTCTCCTTCTGCTCTTCCATTTTGCTGCATTCACCAACTACTGTGGCAGCAAAACACGCTGAAAAGGGTTAATTTATTGAAAAGCCTTCAACCCCTCTGGGTTCACTGATATTTTCTATCAATGAATTATGCAGAACTCACCAGATAATGACCCACCAGGCAGAACTATTTAACAAAACCAGAAAAACAAAAAAAAAGTCAATCAATGCGGAGACTGAAATACTCCAGGGAAGCGATAGCAAGCACAGCTTGAGAGAGAAAGAAAATAGCATTGGGGAGGGGGAGGGTGGGAAGCAGCATCCCTTAACACCCCCCCCCCCCCCAACCACCCCCATGTGGTTTACAGCCAGAATTTATGAGTATAATTTAGATGGTAATTGAGTGCACTCAGTACTTACACCCGATGAATTACACTATGTACTTGATTTGTGTTTTGGTAAAATGATTCCCTCACTTACATAGGGTCAATCACACATGTACACAATCACACACACACATACAATCACACATGTGTATACATGTACATGTACAATCACACACACAAACACATGTGCACAGACACACAAACCGCCTCTTCCAAGATCATACGTAGCAGCAGAGCAGATTTGGACCCAACTAAACATTCAAAGAATGAACAGCAAAAAAAAGAGCAAGGTTAAACCATCACCATGAGGTTGCAAGAAATCAGCTATTCCTTTGCACACTAGGTACTATTCAAAATAAAACCAACTAAAGAGACAGAGGGAGAATTTGAAGGATTCAGGAGATCAAATGTGATTCAGATTAATCTAACTGGGCAGCGAGTGAATGTTAGCGGGGAGGGCACCTGCTGGGAGAGACTATCCTGGGGCTATTTATGAGTGAGACTGAAGAGATGTTCCCACCAGGCCTGTCTACGGACAAGTGCCCCCGGCATTTGAAGGGCTACACATGGGCGACTGCCCCAACACATTGATGTCCATGTCTTAGTATCACCGAGCTGCACAGCTCAGTGACAGGGAGAAAGAAAAATCCCTGCCCCTTGTTTTCCTTCCCTAATCTCAGCTGTGTTCTAACTGAATGACAGAACATGCTTGGCAGACTGAATGGCCTGTTCCTATCATTGCATAATACAGCTGCTTCCACTGGTTCAGTGAGTAAAAGCATCACCTGGTGTGACACTGGGTCACGCCAACTATGAATGTTCCAAAGTCAGCCCTTTGCCAGTGTTGTCAGTTGATCTCATTGTGACCAGCTACAGTTGACCATAGTGTTCCTGATTTACAAGACCTGGGGAACATCATCCAGGTTTCCCACTGACAATGACTAACCAATGACACCTACTGGAAAACGTATATCTGTTAACTGCCAGGTGAGAAAAGGATTAGATCAGTCTGTGATGCCCGATGCAGTGGAATACCTTCCAACAATTGCAGTCAAGGGACACTCAAGACGAATTGCTACTTCAGCAGAAGTATCGAAGGGGCAGCTGGCACCCCGAAAGAACCATCAGAAGAACTGGCAGAAAATTGGATCAGGATCAAGCCAGTTGTTTTTTTTAATGAAGGCCCAGGGCCTCACGGCGGTGCACTGGTTAGCACTGACGCCTCACAGCACCGAGGACCCGGGTTCGATCCCGGCCCTGGATCACTGTCCTTGAGAAGTTTGCACATTCTTCCTGTGTTTTCATGGGTTTCACCCCCACAACCCAAAGATGTGCAGGGTATGTGGATTGGCCACGCTAAATTGCCCCTTAATTGGAAAATATAATTAGGTACTCTAAATTTTTTTTTTAAATGTAGGCCCACACATACATATATACAGATATACTATGAGAATTTTACTATGGGCACACAGAGGGTTAAACCCTTGTGATAGTCAGCATCCCGAGAGTCCCGCTCTGCGACCCGACCTACCTGGTGATGAAAGAAAGAAAAATCCACGTGGAGGCCCGACCGTGGCCTACTTCAAGATCCGACCCCAGGAGCGCCCAGGGAGGGAACAGGGAGGGAGGGAACAGTTCACGGGACTCAGCCCAGCTTGCCTCAGGAAGCCCCTGCCCACAAACCAGGACCCCTGAAACGGCGGAGACCCTGCGCGAGGACCCAAACGCGCTGCAAGGTATTTCCGCACCCGCAGAACGCCGGGATTCATCTGGATCGCAAACATGCCCCCCTAGAAACCCCTCTACCTCAACCAGCGCCCGGGACCCTGCCAGACGCGACCCCCGATACGTAAACAGCGCCATGGTCCCCACCAGCGCACTGGACCCCGCCAGACGCAATCACCTACCATCCACAAGGGCTGACGTCTCCCATTGGATCCCAGGATCAACCAACTGCAGCCGCCGACCGAGGCAGCGAGGGAAACGCGGCAGTCTGCAGGTTAGACTGAAGCAACGCATTTTCAAGACCCCCCTCCCCGGCATACTCCTGGCAAACGTCCAAGCAATTGAAAACAAGCTGGATGAACTTAACGCCAGACTTACCTCTGAGGGGGAAGTGTGTGCTCTGTTTCACAGAGACATGGCTCACCCCCGCCTCACCAGACTGTGCCATACAACCTGAAGGCTTCTCAATTCACCGGGCGGATCGTACAGCGTCTTCAGGCAAAGCAAAGGGTGGAGGGGTTTGCCTCCTCATCAACTCCTCCTGGTGCTTGGATGTGGCGACCCTGGTGACCTACTGCTCCCCGGACCTGGAATACCTGTCCGTGAAGTGCCGCCCATACTATCTTCCACGTGAGTTCACTTCAGCCATTATCACAGCGGTCAACATCCCACCCCAGGCAGAAGTGAGGAAGGTGCTAGACGAACTGTAGACAGTTATTAACAACTACGAAACAGAACACCCGGAGGCCTTGTTCATCGTGGCCGGAGACTTCAACAAGACCAACATCAAGAGTGTACTGCCAAAATTCCACCAGCACATCTCCTGTCCCACCAGAGGCGACAACACTCTTGACCACTGCTACTCAAAAATCAAGGGCGCCTACCGTTCCATCCCCCGACCGCACTTTGGGAAATCAGACCATAAGACTGTGCTCCTTCTCCTGGCATACAAGCAGAAACTCAAGCGCGAAAATCCAGCTAAGAAGGTTGTGCAGTGCCGGTCCGAGGAGACAGAAGAGCTCTTACGTGACTGCTTAGAGACAGTGGACTGGTTCATATTTAAGAACTCAGCGACCAACTTAAATGAATATGCCACCACCATCACAGACTTCATCAGCAAATGTGTGGACGACTGCGTGCCAAAGAAAGCAGTACGTACGTTCCCCAACCGGAAACCATGGCTCAATCGCGAGATTGACTCCCTACTGAAGGACAGTTCTGAGGCATTCAAGGCAGACGACCCTGACCTATATAAGAAATCCAGGTACGACCTCCGCAAAGCCATCCAAGATGCCAAGAGAGAATATTAAACTAAGCTAAAGTCACAGACAGACTCTCGGCGGTTGTGGCAAGGACTAAACAACATAACAGTCTACAAAGCGAAGCCGAGCAGTATCTCTGGCAGCAGCGCACCCCTCTCCGATGAACTCAATGCATTCTATGTTCAGATCGAGAAGGTAACCAACAATCCACTGTCGAGTGCCCCAGCAGCCCATAATTCACCCATACCCACCATCACAGTTTCCGAAGTCAGATCGGCCTTCCTGAAAGTGAACCTTCGAAGGGCGACGGGCCCGGACGGGATCCCCGGTCGTGCACTCAGAGCCTGCGCGGACCAGCTGGCAGAGGTTTTCACAGACATCTTTAACCTGTCCCTACTCCACTCCGAGGTCCCCACCTGCTTCAAGAAGACCACCATCATACCGCTGCCAAAGAAGAACCAGGCAACGTGCCTCAATGACTACTGTCCAGTGGCCCTGACTTCAGTCATAATGAAGTGCTTCGAGAGGTTGATCATGAAGCGCATCAACTCCATACTCCCAGAATGCCTTGATCCACTGCAATTCGTATACTGTTGCAACCGGTCCACAGCAGTCATTTCCCTGGCCCTACACTCATCCCTAGAGCATCGCGAAAACAAGGAGTCCTACATCAGACTCCTATTTATTGACTGCAGTTCCGCCTTCAACACCATAATCCCAGCCAAGCTCATATCAAAGCTCCAAAACCTAGGACTTGGCTCTCCAATCTGCAACTGGATCCTCGATTTTCTGACCAACAGATCACAATCAGTAAGAATGAACACCAACACCTCCTCCACAATAGTCCTCAATACCGGGGCCCCGCAAAGCAGCGTACTTAGCCCCCTACTCTACTCCCTGTACACACACGATTACGTGGCAAAATTTGGTTCCAACTCCATCTACAAGTTTGCTGATGATACGACCATAGTGGGCCAGATCTCGAATAACGACGAGTCAGAATACAGGAAGGAGATAGAGAACCCAGTGGAGTTGTGCAGCGACATCAATCTCTCCCTCAATGCCAGAAAAACTAAAGAGCTGGTCATTGATTTCAGGAAGCAAAGTACTGTACACACTCCTGTCAGCATCAACGGGGCCGAGGTGGAGATGGTTAGCAGCTTCAATTCCTAGGGGTGCAGATCTCCAAAAATCTGTCCTGGTCCACCCACATCGAGGCTACCACCAAGAAAGCACAACAGCGCCTATACTTCCTCAGGAAACTAAGGAAATTCGGCATGTCCACAAGCATCCTATCGGGCTGCATCACAGCCTGGTATGGCAACTGCTCATTCAAGAAACTTCAGAGAGTCGTGAACACCGCCCAGTCCATCACACGAACCTGCCTCCCATCCATTGACTCTATCTACACCTCCCGCTACCTGGGGAAAGCGGGCAGCATAATCAAAGACTCCTCCCACCCGGCTTACACACTCTTCCAACTTCTTCCATCGGGCAGGAGGTACAGAAGTCTGAGAACACGCACGAACGGACTCAAAAACAGCTTCTTCCCCACTGTCACCAGACTCTTATGGATACACTAAACCCTGTATGCTTCATCCGATGCCGGTGCTTATGTAGTTACACTGTATATCTTGTGTTGCCCTATTATGTATTTTCTTTTATTCCCTTTTCTTCCCATGTACTTAATGATCTGTTGAGCTGCTCGCAGAAAAATACTTTTCACTGTACCTCGATTCACGTAACAATAAACAAATCCAATCCAATCCAACCAACAGTGTGACAACCAGCCACAAGGGCGCCACGCTGGTTAGCACTGCTGCCTCACAGCTCCAGGGACCCAGATTTAATTCCAGCCTCAGGTGACTGTCTGTGTGGAGTTTGCACTTTCTCTCCGTGTCTGCGTGGGTTTCCTCCGGGTGCTCCGTTTTCCTCCCACAGTCGAAAGATGTGCAGGCTAGGTGGATTGGCCATGCTAAAATTGCCCCTTGGTGCCTAAAGGTTAGGTGGGGTTACAGGGTTACGGGGATAGGGCGGAGATGTGGGCTTAAGTAGAGTGCTCTTTCCAAGGGCCAGTGCAGACTCGATGGGCCAAATGGCCTCTTTCTGCACTGTAAATTCTATAATTCAAAGATGTGTAGTTTGGGTTGTGGGGATAGGGCGGGGGAATGGGCCACGGTCGGGTGCTCTTTCTGAGGGTCACTCGATGGGCCGAATGGCATCCTTTGCACCATCGGGATTCTAATCACAAGTTTCAAGTCATTTCTTAATCCAGAAAACTATTCTCGATTGTCAGAAAGCTGCACCCTCTGAGAACACCTGAGATCAGCTTAGTTATAAATCCTTCCTTCTCTGATTCAATTGATTAAAATACCCTGCAAAATAGAGTATTAACACTGTATCAAATCACCAATTAACAAAGAGTTTCTATTGATCAGCTCTGACTTTGCCAAGTAAGGTCATGCCATTTCGAGCCCCACAAACAGCTTTCTGTTTATCCTGTCCTATGTATAGGATCTACATTACACAGTTGTTGGGGTCTCTGTTCACTCCCTACTTAAGATCCGTGCCTGACTTCAGGAACAGGAACAAGACTGGTTCATAAAACTAGCCAATATTTTGCACGTGAGCCAATTTTTAAAAAATAAATAAAGATTCTTATTAAATTAATAAAACATAAAGCATCTGATATTGGACATCTCAGTTTTAATGGTATCGACTTCGATTGCATCTTTTAAAGTCAATTGGCTGAAATGCTTTAAAAGGGTAAATCACTGATTTTGAAATTCCAGTCTGTTTTCTCACTCAGATTGTGCCTTTCAATTCTAATGGCTCTTTTCCTGTTCCTGCATTGTATCCTACAATTGAAAGAGGACCACACAAGCTCCACCAATGTATTAGTTGTTAAGTGCAGTCCCAAAGCAATATCGATCCACTGACATAAGGATGGACAGAGATTAGATTCCCATTCTGGGTTGAGTTAATCGATGTAACACTCAAAAATGATTGCAGCAATTGGCTCCCTGTGCTCCTGGGTTTGAAAGGGTTAAAAAAGTACCGGGTTAGGGCGGCACAGTGGCGCAGTGGGTTAGCCCTACAGCCTCATGGCACCGAGGACTCGGGTTCGATCCCGGCTCTGGGTCACTGTCCGTGTGGAGTTTGCACATTCTCCCCGTGTTTGTGTGGATTTTGCCCCCATAACCCAAAGATGTGCAGGGCAGGTGGATTGGCCACGCTAAATTGCCCCTTAATTGGAAAAAAATGAATGGGGTCCTCTCAATTTATTTTAAAAAAACATACATGGTTACCATCCTCACTCTGTATCTTTGACCCTGAGCTAAGCCTTTTACACCTCTCCATCACAAGGACTACCAGTTTCTGCCTCAGTTTGTCTGCCATTGGCCAGACCACTCCATTACTCTTGTGGTCAATCCCCCAATCTCCAACCACTACACACTTGAGCTTGTCCAGTATTCTGCTGCCTCTGTTCTAATAAGGACCAAATCCTGCTCACCCATCACCCCTGTACTCTCTGAATAACAATAATTCCCAGACCGACAACACCTTGATTTTAAAATTCCCATCCTGGTGTTCAAATCATTCCATGGCCTCTTCAACCAGGTTTTTAGTACATAAGAGGTCAGGGCTGCAGTGTTGAAAGAAGGTAAATTATCTTATTACCTTCTTCGTGCAGCCCAGGTAAATCGGCCTCCTCCCAACTCCTCTTGCCCCCCCTTAACACACCCATCACACCTCCATGCTGTTCTGTCTCTATCACGGGGTCCCAATACTTGTCATGCCATTTTGCCTCCCCCCCTCCTCATTATCCCCCCAGGAGATAACTTGCTCATCATTCCCGCTCCCAATCACCTCCCACGCATGCCAAACTTCATCACCATCTGACCTGGCAGGATTCCTGACCGCACTCTCCCCATCTGTCTCATTTCAGGTCAAACTTGAGCACAACTGGCGTGAATGGGCACAACCTACCAGAGACATGCCTGAGCTGAGAACACCAACGCCCTTTAAGGAGAGAGCCCTTCAGCTGACCGGTGAAGAGTCCGACTGCACTTGTGCAGAGGGAGAGGTGGCAGCAAGAGACAGAAGTGAGAACCCTCAACATATGCAGCCATGATGCAAGCCTCACATGTGTTGCCTTTCTCCCATCAGTCAACCCCTCTGATGCACTAATGCCTTCTCACTTTCCTCAATTTATATTTTTTTAAAACACCAGCTCGACTGGCTCCATGACTCTCCCGAGTGAACAAGTGAAAGGAAAAGAACATCAAAGTGAGCGATGAGGTGCCCTGCCAATATCTTTACCCACAGCCCTCCCAGGATCTGGGACATCCACCCATGTGCATCACATGATGCGAGTGCCTTTCCAATGAACCTCACTCCCTCCCTGTCACACGATAGCCTCTTCCCCACAGTTGCCCTTCTGAACTCCACCTGAATGAAGATGAAGAGTTAGGGCAGTTGACTGCACTCAGTGGACCTGGGGCGGGATTTTTCCTCCCGCTGCACCCGTTTTCTGGTGCGGCGCGCCCCTCCAGCCCTGCAGCCGGCCAATGGTGTTTCCCATTCGGGCACCCAGGCCGTCGGGAAATCCGCGGGCGTGAGTGCGCTGCTGGTGAAGTGGAGCATTCCGCCAAAGGAGTATCCAGCCCATGGATTCTAACCTCTCAGGGGAACGAGATGCAGCCACCCATCATGTCCTGAACAGGCTGATTGATAAGTGTCTTCACCATAATGTGAGTGCCTTTCCAATGAACCTCACTCCCTCCCCTGTCACACGATAGCCTCTTCCCTCCGGTTTCCTCCCACAGTCCAAAGATGTGCAGGTTAGGTGGAGTGGCCATGCGAAATTGCCCTTAGTGTCCAAAAGGTTAGGTGGGGTTACTGGGTTACAGGGATGGAGTGCAGGCATGGACTTAAGTAGCTTGCTCTTTCCAAGGGATGGTGCAGTCTCGATGGGCCAAATGGCCTCCTTCTGCACTGTAAATTCTATGATTCTATGATAATATTTTGCATTGGGAGCCACATGTGTGTAAACCTCTCTCTCATGGAGATGTGAGTATTAGCCTTGGAGTTCAATGCTTGGGCTTGGGTTAACAATTGAGTGCCAATCAGTGGCACACTCATGTATTACAATGCAGACTAAATTGGATTGGATTGGATTTGTTTGTTGGCACGTGTACCGAGGTACAGTGAAAAGTATTTTTCTGCGAACAGCTCAACAGATCTAAGTGCATGGGAGGAAAAGGGAATAAAATAAAATACATAATAGGGCAACACAAGGTATACAATGTAACTACATAAACACCGGCATCGGATGAAGCATACAGGGTGTAGTGTTAATGAGGTCAGTCCATAAGAGGATCATTTAGGAATCTGGTAACAACGGGATGAAGCTGGTTTTGAGTCCGTCCGTGCGTGTTCTCAGATTTCTGTATCTCCTGCCCAATGGAAGATTGGCACAATTGTCTTACCTGGGAAGAGTCAGGGAACTGACTCGGTATCTGGCTTCCCCATGTGGCAGGTGAGGTGCACCTGAAGCATGTGAAGACTGCAATTAGCATGTCAACTTCATCCTTAGAG
This sequence comes from Scyliorhinus canicula, assembly GCF_902713615.1. Taxonomy (NCBI): domain Eukaryota; kingdom Metazoa; phylum Chordata; class Chondrichthyes; order Carcharhiniformes; family Scyliorhinidae; genus Scyliorhinus; species Scyliorhinus canicula. The sequence goes on along the minus strand of NC_052146.1, from coordinate 31,010,268 downwards.
GGCAGCCTCAATCTCCCAGCTGTCATGGGCTGCTGATTAAATGAGTCTTCCAATGTGAACAGCCAGCCACCCAGACATGTTCCCTGAGAGCCTAGCCTCCATAACCAATGGCCTTGAACTTCCAGACAGCTCATGCCCTCAGACTTCACAGTGCTGCCTGTTTGTGGGGATTCATTCTCACTGCAGTTATCCTCCCGCATGTGAGGGTCTTCAGCCTTCATGAAGTTAGGAACCAACCCTTGTCAAAGACTCCCAGTGTGCCCATGCAGCCTGGCATCACACGGGACCCCACCCATGAACCTCACTGTTGACCCCTGTGGATTCACTCGCTCCCACCCACTTTCCAGCTGCCACTCTGGAAGAACAATCCCTCAGTGGTGATATCGGCACAAGGAGGATATGGGAAGTGCTGCCTGAAAACCTGCTGCTGGACCTCGTTCAACGCAGAGACTCACAAACATGAAGGACAACTAAGGCCTGCGAGCAGCCCCCCCCCCCCCCCCCCGATATGCCGAGACTGAATCCCTCTGACACCAAATTGAACGTATCTGGGTTCCCGTGCCCTCTCCACTGCCCCCTCTGCCACTGGCACCCTGGATAGTACTGACGACCTGAATGCTCACGTCCAATATCCTCTTCGGAGGTGAGGTCGGCAGGTTCTTGTTTTCGCCCAGCTGCTGTACATCACGCCAGCGTGCTGTCATGCCAGCGACCAATGACTATTCAGTGAGGGGGAAGTCCTGGCAGTAGAGCAGTAGATATGCTGATGCATTTAAATGAGGCTCCCGGCATTCCCTGGTGGGATTCTCATTACATCACCAGTGAGGTGCCTGGAAAATCGGAAAATGTGATCTTGCCGGCAAGAATTGCGTTGCCTGATTCTCGCTGTATGTTGCACCCATGTCGCCTGACGGCTGGCGCGGGCTCATAATCACCCCCGTTAATAAATGCAAGTTGTTAAGCAAGTGACAGTATCTTTTTTCTTACCCAGCTAGTGTGTTCCAACACATCACTTCCAAACAAAAGCGCCAATTCTCAAATATTTCCATAATTGCCTTTAGAATTAAGCATCGCTGGCACAAAATGTAATTAAGCTGAGCGGATCCTCAAATACAATTTGTGGCTGCTCTCTATTATTAGATGTGTCTTCCACTGTCTGTTCCATTGTTTCCTCTATTTATTCGTATATTCATTAGTTTCTGATCTTTTTTGCTGTCTCTGCTTTTCTCTCTCGTCTCTTCATTCTTCTTTCTACCTCTTACTACTCTTTCCTTCGCTCTCCTTTTTCTATTTGTTTCTTCCCTCTCTCTGATCAGTGCTTTCTCTAAACCTCTTATTTACTCTCTCTTTATTGCTTCCTTCCCTCTCTTTTCTCCAAATCCCCCTGTTTTTCATTCTCTCTTCCCATCCCTTCATTTCATCTTTCTCTGCATGTCTTTCTCCTCCCTCCATTTTCTCCCCTTTCCTGTTTCCTTTGCTTCAGTTTCCTTTCTTGTGCGTTCTGATCACGCCTAACTATTTTCATTTAATGCCCACATCTAAATTAATCTATCATATGCCGGCTGTTTTTCCACTTTCTGTCAGTTCGACGGCATCACAAAATACAAGACTGGAGATTACTGTTGGTAATAACAGGCATTCATCCAACGTTCATCTGTCTGCCCTCTTAACAAAGGTGTTAACTCATTTATTTTAAATTAGCAGACAGAGGATTGTCACGCAAACCCTTTAAGCATTCATTCACTAATGCCACCAAAAGCCATTCTAACCTATAGTCTTCAGTCACTGCTGTCACCATCACCCGTGAGAGGCGGGTTGTGGGAAGAAATCACTTGGACACAACCAAAATGAAAAGAAACTGTTTCCTATTAAAATTATCTCAATATCTCTCTACCTTTTCAAAAAAAACTGGACTGCATGTACTAACCACATGAAAAGGGTTGTGAATGCGAAACAATTGCAGTAACAACGCCAGAGCAGACAAACTAACTTTGGCAAAACTTCTAAAAGTTGCCGGGAACCAGATTGAAGTATTTGTGGCAGGGAGGGGCTCTCAAAATCTAAACACTGCATGAAGTCAACAAGGGTTAAATAGCGCTTGAGCCTCTGGTTACCAAGCTCTCTCTGATCAAGCTCAGAAGGAAAATTCGATTAAAGCCCTTTTTCAGACCCCCACCCCCCAGTTAATGGAAGGTACTCCTCTCATCAGAATGCCTATTCTTCCTCCTTACAGATTTACATTTCCACAGACCCCGTATCAAAGTGCCCATTGTCTGATGTGACCTCTGGCATTTCCCAAGGGCACTGGGAACGACTCTCTCTGATTTCTCCAAAGCCCCTCTGGTTCCTGAAGAGTAGGGAGGTCCCAAAAGACTAAAAGCAGAATACGATTACAAAAGGAAAAATAAAAGAATGAAACAAATTTGCAAGCCAATAACTCCATCATGGTTTGGACTGCAAAACTGAGCAGCCATTTTGCTGGGAGACGAGCAAATGCAGAGGGGGGAGGGGGAGCTGAGTTAGAAGCGGTTTGTTATTACACGTTGTCATCACTCAAGCTGTAACTGTTCACTGATCCATCATAGGATACATATGAATCACAAGTTAATTACAGACAAGGAAGATCATTCGACCCATGTTAGTTTATCCATCAGAGAGGAAAATTTGGCAGTGTCCATCACAGCATCCAACTAGTTTTTGGATAGCTATGAGGTGCTCCCTCATGACCAGATGCAGAAGTCCATGCCAAGTGTTGATTGCTGTTTACTGAATAAAATTCTTACTGACAAGAGTCCTAAATCCATCATTCGTTAGTATGAACCAGTATCAATTTTCCTACTATTTTGATTTGCCTTGGAAGATGTGTTCCAGTTTCACTTTAGCTGCACCGTTTGACAACTTATATATTTTTAAATATATAAGTCTTGTGACCAGGTTATACCGTTGTCTCTGAGCCAGGAGCTCTGAGTTCGAGTCCCCTGACCTCCAACCCTCTCAGAACTCAATGGCCAAGGAAGGTGTGCAATTAACACAGCCAAATAGGTTGCGTGTTAACCTGCAAATTCTTTCAATATATGCCAATGGTGTGTCTTAAAACGTGGGAGAGAGTCTTGGCCAGCAGTTTGAAAGAAAGGGAATTGGAGCCTTTTCCATCACTTATTAATAACTGCAGGATTTTAATGTACATGTTGCCACAGTAACTCAGACTCCTTGGGGGCCAAGTTGACCGGATCAGATTGATTTGGGGCAGCACGGTAGCATTGTGGATAGCACAATCGCTTCACAGCTCCAGGGTCCCAGGTTTGATTCCGGCTTGGGTCACTGTCTGTGCGGAGTCTGCACACCCTCCCCGTGTGTGCGTGGGTTTCCTCCGGGTGCTCCGGTTTCCTCCCACAGTCCAAAGATGTGCAGGTTAGGTGGATTGGCCATGATGAATTGCCCTTAGTGTCCAAGATTTGCCCTTAGTGTTGGGTGGGGTTGCTGGGTTGTGGGGATAGTGTGGAGGTGTTGACCTTGAGTAGGGTGCTCTTTCCAGGAGCTGGTGCAGACTCGGTGGGCCAATTGGCCTCCTTCTGCACTGTAAATTCTATGTCTATGTCATACAGCAAGGGGTTCAGTCCCTCACTCTAGCTGGTGTGGATTTTCCCTCGGTAGTGGAGACTGTGACACTGAGGGTTGGACCTACCTTCGGACAAAGAATTGAAGAAGAGGAAGGTACTTCTAAATGCTCCCTGGGTTTCCTTCTGCATTGCTTCAAGGACTTGGACATTTCCCCTCTGTTCCACATCTTCTCGAGGGGCCAGATGGCCTACTCCTGCTCCTAGTTCTTATGTTCTTATGTTCTTATGTTCTTATGTTCACTGGCTTTCTGATCAGAGCCCTGTAGAGTTTCGGCGTCAGGGCTGAGTTATCGATTCATCATTCTGAAGATTGCTCCTGCAGTGACTGGACATTGTCAGGAAAGATTTGTCCCAATCTCCCACTGAATATTCAGGAGAAGATCATGGGAATTCTGTTGGACCAGTGTGAATCATCAACTTTTTTTTAAAATTTAGAGTACCCAATTCATTTTTTCCAATTAAGGGGCAATTTAGCCTGGCCAATCCACCTACCCTGCACATCTTTGGGTTGTGGGGGTGAAACCCACGCAGACACAGGGAGAATGTGCAATCTCCACACAGACAGTGACCCAGGGCCGGGATCGAACCTGGGACCTTGGCGCCGTGAGGCAGCAGGGCTAACCCACTGCGCCACCGTGCTGCCACAACCATCAACTTTTTAACCATTTACAGTGTTTCTGTGGAGTTCCATTAACTTCTTGTCAAAGACTCCCCACTTTGTTTCTAGCTGGATAAGATTTGAGTCTACTAACGTGGTGGATCAGTTCCAGCCTCACCATTACCTACTCCCCCATCATTCATAGAGCCAATTCATTCTTCCATTGCGTAGGAACTTTCTCTTATGGGGATTGAATTTTACCTTCAGCTGCTGAGCTGGCACCTTTTGTAAGTACTCCACTGCATCCTCCAACACAACTTCTATCTACTTCCATTTGGTATCACTTATAGACTCAGTTTGGAGGGGTTTTTGATGTATATTGGAAACAGCAAGAATTCCAGAAAGATGTGGCAATTGAGTGGGATCAATTCAGGACCTAGCCTGACTAACTGCAGAAAAGGTCAGACCTGAATAATGGAGGAACGGGCCAGGCCTGAATAACTTCAGAAAAAGGTTGGACTTGAATAGCTGAGGAAAGGGTCGGGCCTGAATATCTAGGAAATGGGTCAGGCCTGAATAACTGAGGAATGGGTCAGGCCTGAAACACTGAGGAAAGGGTCAGGCCTGAAACACTGAGAAAAGGGTCAGGCCTGAAACAATGAGGAAAGGGTCAGGCCTGAAACAATGAGGAAAGGGTCAGGCCGGAAAAACTGAGGAAAGGCTCGGGCCAGAATAACTGAGAAATGGGTCGGCCTGAATAACTGAGAAATGGGTCGGCCTGAATAACTGAGGAAAGGCTCGGGCCTGAATAACTGAGAAATGGGTTGAGTCTGAAAAACTGAGCAAAAGGGTCAGGTCTAAATAACTGAGGAATGGATCGGCCTGAATAATTGAGGAAAGGGTCAGGCCTATCAGAGATGGGCATGGTAATGTATACGTTGATGCTGAAGATGTGGGTTGGGTTCACAATGAGTACTTTGTCTCTGTCTTCACCTAGGTGATGAATAATGCAGGCATAAAGAGGAGGAGTGTGAAATATTAGATACAATAAGCATAATGAGAGAAAAAGTACTGGAGAGAAATAGCTGACAGACTGAGGATCGTTTTCAAATCCTCACTAGGTACAGGTGAGGTTCCAGAGGATTGGAGGGCTGTAACATTGTACCATTATTTATAAAGGTGTGAGGAGAGTCAGAAAATTATAGACCGCTCAGTCTGACTTGGCAGGAAAATTATTGGAAACTATTCTGAGTGACTGAATAAACTATCACTTAGAAAGTCACAGATTGATCAGTGATAGTCAGCATGGTTTTGTTAGATTGTGTCTTACGAACTTAATCAAATATTTTGAGGAAGTACCAAGGAGGATTGATGAGGGTAATGCAGTGGATATTGTCTACATGGATTTCAATAAGGCAGCTAACAAGGTCCCACATGGCAGACTGTTCAGGAAAGTCAAATCCCATGGGATATAGGAGAAGGTGGCAAGTTGCATTCAAAATTGGCTCAGCAACGGGAAACACAGGGTAATGGTCAATGAATGTTTTTGCAAATGCAAGCAGTTTCCAGTGTTATTTTACAGGGCTCATTGTTGGGTCCCTTGCTATTTGTTATATATATTAATGATTTGGACTTAAGTGTGGGAGGCATAATTGGGAAATTTGACGATGCATTTGATAGTGAAGAGGGTGGCTGTTGTCTCCAATATTATATTAATAGTTTGGTTGAGTGGGCGGCAAAGTGGCAAATTAAATTTAATCTGGAAAAGTGTGAGGTAATGTATTTGGGAAATGAAAATAAAGCACAGAGTAAACGGGAGGATTTTGGTGAAAGAAACAAGATAGTTTGGAGTGCATGTCCACAGGTACCTGAAGGTGGCAGGACAGGTGGACAAGGTGGTCAAAAAAGCATACAGAATGTTTCCTTTATTGAACGACGCATTGAATACAAAAACAGGGGTCTAATCCTGGAACTGTACAAAATACCGATTAGGCCTCAGCTGGAGTTTTGTGTACAGTTCTGATCACCATATTACAGGAAGGACAAAATTTCTCTGGAGTGCAGAGGAGATTTACATGAATGCTGCCGGGGTATGAAAATTGTAGCTATGAGGAATGATCGGCCAAAGTGTGACCTAATTGAGATGTATCAAACTATGAGGGGCCCAGATAATGTAGACAGGAACGACCTAGGGCGGGTTTCTCCATTGCCTGACGCCTAAATTGGGCAAGGTGGTTGGGCATAGAATAAGTTCCAATGCCAAAATCGCGGTGGCCGCCAATTTGATGCCAAATCACAATTCTCCATCACCTAGACAGCGATGTCAATGCATTCCGGAATGCACGTAAACACTGTTTGCATATTATTAGTGGTCCCGACCCGATATTCTCTGGGACCTCTACGATTCTCCGCCTCCGATGGGCTGCATTCCTGACAGCGCGGTTCACTAGTGCTTTACAAAATCATGAAACCACCGGGGTGGTTGTCGAAGGACATATGGGGTGGGATTCTCTAATAATGGGGCTATGTCCCCCCGCCAGCGTGAAAAGCGGCGCCAACCACTCCGGCGTCAACCGTTCCTGAAAGTGAGGAATTCTCCATTTCCTTGGCGGCTTGGTTGGCGCCTGAGTGGTCCCGCAGTTCCAGCCGGCGCGGAGCGGCCGGCATATTTCTGTGCATGCGCGCTACGGCAGGTGTATTTCCACGTATGTGCGGGGTTTCCCTTCTCCACGCTGGTCCTCGGGCAATATGGCGCAGCCTGGTGCGGAGTTAAAGAGGCCCCCACGAAACCAGCCCGCCCGCCGATCGGTAGGCCCCGATCGTGGGCCAGGCCACCGTGGGAGGCCCCCCCCCCCCACCCCCCCCCCCCGAGGTCGGATCCTGTCGCCCCCCCCCCCTCCAGGACGGCACCCTGCAGATTCACCTTCCGGATCCCACCGTGTGGGACCTAAGTAACCCACGGCAGCGGGACTTGGCCAAACTCGTCGGCCACTCGGCCCATTGGGGCCCGGAGAATTGCGGGGGGGGGGGGGGGGGGGGGGGCGTTATTAACGGCCACCGATCGGCGTGGCTGGAATCCCTGGAAGCCCGAGAATCGGCGCCGGAGAATGGGGAAGCCAGTGTTGGGGCGGCGAGGCGAGGTTCTCGCGTCCCCCCAGGGATTCTCCGACCCAGCGCCGGGTCAGAGAATCCTGGCCATGGAAAGTGTGCAACATCGCCATAATTTGCTGACATTTGTGCCGCTGGCCGGGGAGGGAGGCTTCTGCCAGTGCCGGGAGAGTAGCGGGTGGGGGGGGGGGTTTGGCAAGGAGATTGGCTGTAACATCGGGATGGGCACAGAATCCCATTGCCACAGCTGGCAAGGCAGCCATGTAGCTGCCCACACCACTGTGAACTTAGTGCCATAGTTAGTATCGGTGTCCCCGAAGCCACCCCCCCGGTGCCCTCTGGGCCCAGCCAACCCATCAGCTGTATGGGTGTGCCCCAGCACAACCAGTGCCATCTAGTTGGCTGGGATGAGTGTCTGTGGGGAGTGTAATGTGTCTGTGCGGCTGCAGCTTGACAGCCTCCCGAGTGTCAATCACAGACCTGGCGAAACCCCCATTGTTTTTCATCGGAATAAATGATGTTCCACGCCGCGCCGGTGCTAGCCCCTCCACAATCACTGAATCGATCCAGGTTCGGCCCCAGTTTTGATGTCGTGAAAACCCACAAACTCTGAGTTGGCTTCAACACTAAGGGCGGGATTCTCCGATTGCCAATGCCTAAATCGCGTTCGGAGATTGGTCAGAGATTCCGTTTTTACGCCAATATCGGGGGTGGCGCTGTTTTTCGGATGCTCCGCCCCCTCAAAAACGGCATCCTCAAGGAGTACGCCGCACGCCATTGGGACGGCCTCAGGACGTCACCTGTGGCCCTCCCCCGATGCCCTGCCCCCAATGGGCCAACTTCCCGATGGCGTCGGTCGCGTGTCCTCTCAATTTTCGGGGATCTCGCGTGGCGGCTGCAGACTGTGTCCAGCGCCACCACAGTCAGGGGGGGGGGGAGCCATTCTGCTGGCAGGGTGGGCTTCGACGGGTGCTGGGGGGACTGGTAGGGAAGGTCCAGGGGTGGCGAGGGGGGTTACCGGAGAGCACTCTCTGGCAGGCCGGGTCCCCGCGCATATGGTGTGGCTGCCGTGCGCATGCGTGGTCACAGACCCGCCCATTCTGCGTCCGAATCTGCAGGTAAAGCCGGGGGCTTTACATGGTGTGCCTGCTAGCCCCCAACCCGACCCTTCCTCTGGACATGGCCGCAAAATCAGAGAATCCCGCCCCAAGTCTCAGAAATGGAGAATCCCGCCACTGTTTTCTCTAGCTTTTTAAAAAATAAATTTAAAGTAACTAATTCTTTTTTTCCAATTAAGGGGTAATTTTGCATGGCTAATTCACCTACTCTGCACATTCTTTTTGGGTTGTGTGGGTGAGGCCCATGCAGACACGGGGAGAATATGCAAACTCCACACAGTCAGTAACCTGGGTCAGAGGGATCGAAGCTGGGTCCTCAGCGCTGTGAGGCAGCAGTGCTAATCACTGTGCCACCGTGCCACCCCTGTTTGCTCCAGCTGAGAGGTCAATGACCAGAGGGCCATAGATTTAAGATTATTGGTGGAAGAATAGAGGAATGGAACTCACTGCCCGAATTAGCGGTAGAGGCAGAAATGCTCAACTCATTTTAAAGTTACCTAGATCTGCACCTGAAGTGCTGTAACTGGCAAGGGAACAGACCAGGTGCTGGAAGGTGGGATTAAAATGACTAGTTTCTTTTTGCTTTATTTGGCCGGCACAGACACATTGAGCTGAATGGCCTCTTTCTATGCCGTAATGTTTCAATTTTTTCGAACAGTGGACTGATCATCACTGATTCAAAGGAATACTGAATCCCGCAAAATGTTCCTTTCAAATCCTGTGGTCAGCAAATGCGGTTCGATACAATGCAGCAACTGCACTGAGTTCCTATCTGCAGCCACTGGCGGGCATGCCAAGCAGTGATCTGAGGGGGTAAGTGGGGTCGGAAAACTGAGTGGTCGTGGCCGAAGAACAAATCAGGCCAACATCCTCACAGTTGCAGGATGTTTCAGACTCACATTGGCCTGAAGAGGGAGAGGGAGAACATAAAAGCCATACTTGAGGATACTTGATCTACTTTACTCCACTGAGAAAATTGAAGTACTTTGAAACAGAACAAGTTATGATCAGGAGCAGGAGTCAAATGTCATCAATATCTCCATTTGTCGATGGTATAACTTATTGATTGAAATATTTTGCATACATCCCCGAATCAAGAATTGGCCGCTATCTTTGTTTATAGAAGCAACGTTGGATCAGCTCGAAATGATTTTCCAGCCTGTATGCTCTGAAGTCCCAATGGTATAGATTGAATATTCAAAAACATTTTTATTTATTTCATGAGGTGGCGAAGTTTCTTTTTCATGTAACTTTCTTCCCTCCACATCTCCTCTCCTCATCATTCTCTGGGGTGACCACTACACAGGCAACCGGCACTTCCAGTATCTTGACCCAAATGGGTATGTGAGCTTCGACTATGAGAGTTGCTATTCACTTTGACTGTGGAGGTCATCATAGCTGTGCCTGATCTGACACCCTTCCAGGAACAACAATGAGGAGCAAAAATTCCAGCTGATTTTTTCCACTGCAGTGAGGTCAGTTAAGCAGCTCTCTCGCCCAAATCTGGAAAAATCACCTCTGATGGAACATTTTTAAATTACCTTCAGTGAAAAATCGCTGCTGTTTATGTAAACGACAGTCCTCCCACTCACAACTATACTCAATCATATTCACACGCACTCAAAAATAGACACACACACTTCAGCACACTAATACATACAGGCAGACATAAATACAAACTGTTTCATGCACACACACATTTATTCATGTCTGCACAAACACAAATATGCAGATTCCTCACACACTAACACACACATTGTAACTCACACACTAACACACACATGCACACACACAAATACACACTGTTACAACAGCCTGGGCAAGTGCGCGGTCAATTCCAGCCCCAATCGTTCCGGAGTTACAACACAAGTGAATTATAAAAACACCTAATTCTTACAAAAGTACCCAAAGGGCTCCATTCAACTAAATGGGAACAAAGTGCCACAGTGAGTGGGTTTAGCCGCATATTTCCCAGTGCTCGAAGCCCCAAGAATCATATGGCTATCCTCACGACTCGCATTGTATAAGGGGTCTCAGCGGGGAACGCAGAGCCAAGGCTGTACATAGTCCCATTTTGTACAGTGGGGAGTTCCGCTTGCTGGAACTCCCCAGTGTAGTGAGAGATCAGCACACCATTTTTAAATGGCATCCCGATCTCCAAGGCCCCCGAAGCAATCCCCCCCCCCAGCCCGAACACACTATGGGAGGGTTGTCCACCCCTCCCCCTCCCAGCAACCCAGCCTGATCACTCGAGTGCAAAGAATGTCTATATGGCAGCTTGGCAGTGCCAAGCTGGCACCCTGGCAGTACCCATGTCAGCTAGCAATGCCGTCTGGGCACCTTGGTGGTGCCAGGCTGGCGAGGGTGCCCAAATGGCACCTGCAGTGCCAGGGCATCACCCTGCCCAAAGGGCATGCAGACCACAAGAGCTGTTCTGCCAGGTCCCCGTTTGTGGGGACCAATGCTGAACTGCGCATGCCCGAGATCTCCGAGGCAAAGGGGACAAATCCCAAAGCCTCAGGTACCTTGGGTATCTGCGAGTTAGAGTGAGACTAGCTGTCTCACTCTAATATGTAGATTTGTCAAAAAATGATCCCCCCCCACAATGGGCAGGATTTTCATTGCAAGGTCTCACGAGATTGCGTTGGAATTTGCGAGGTGTTGCGAGCTGGGTACATCCCGGTAGCGAGTGGGATCTCCCGGCTTCATTTAGCCACGCAGCGTCTTGGCGAGCTGCTGTTTACGTGCAGCGTGGCCGTTGGATCATGCCCAGAGTTTTTGGCCCTTGGCTGCCCAACAATTCCAGTACCAGGCTTGTAAGTTTAAACACAATTACTGTTTATTTATAACAAGAACTATAATGATGATGAAATATGCAGCAAATACAGTTGGGTGACTATTAATAAATACCTAACTCCAAGTTTAACTTGCATTCCCACCCTCTACACACACTCACAAAACAGACAAACACACAGGTGTGGAAAAGGGGAAAAAATGCAAGTGAAAGAGAAAAGAGTCTTTGCTTCAGAATATGGCTCTTCGCATACTTTATTCACAGTAACTTTGTAGGTCACAGTCTTTGTTTCACAGCCTATACTGGTTTTCCTGTAGTTTTAAAAATACGGTACTCACACCTTTCCTGGAGTGGCAGAGTCTTTGGGCGGGATTCTCCTGTACCCAGCGGGGCGGGGAGTCCCGGCGGGACAGAGTGGTGAGAACCACTCCGGAGTCAGCCCGCCCCAAAGGTGCGGAATCGTCCGCACCTTCAGGGGCTAGGCCAGCACCTGAGTGGTTTGCGCCCCACGGAGGCTGACACGGCCGACGCGTAGGAAAAGAGTGCCCTCACAGCACAGGCCCGCCGGAGATCAGTGGGCCCCGATCGCTGGCCAGGCCACCGTGGAGGCACCCCCCGGGGCCAGATCGCCCTGCTCCCCCCCCCAAGGACCCCATAACCCGCCCACGCCGCCAGGTCCCGCCAATAAGGGACCTAGTCTAATCTACGCCGGCGGGACTGGCAAAGAACCAGTGGGACTTCGGCCCATCGCGGGCTGGAGAATTGCCGGGGGGGACCGCTGCGAGCGGCCGTCGACTGGCGCTGTGCGATTCCCGCCCCCGCTGAATCTCCGGTGCCGGAGAATTCGGCGGCCAGCGGGGGCAGGATTCACACCGCCCCCCCCCCCCGGCGATTCTCTGACCCGGCGGGGGGGGGGGGTCGGAGAATCCCGCCCTTTCTTTCAACAGACCCTGCTTTCAGTTCATGCGTTGTCTTCAGGCCTCTGTGTGTGCTCAGGCTCCAGGACCATAATATTCACAAGCTTTCTGGAGAGCATTAGCAACTACTTTTTGGAGAGGATTAGTAACAGCTTTCTGGAGAGAATTTAGTTGGATCTTTTACCCCAGTGCTGCTGAAAATGAAACTGAAACCTCTTCAGGTCTCTGAAACATTTCAGTGGACTAAGATTCAATCACATGGGGCTAATTTAGCACAAGACTAAATCGCTGGCTTTGAAAGCAGACCAAGGCAGGCCAGCAGCACGGTTCAATTCCTGTAACAGCCTCCCCGAACAGGTGCCGGAATGTGGCGACTAGGGGCTTTTCACAGTAACTTAATTTGAAGCCTACTTGTGACAATAAGCAATTTTCATTTCATTTCACCACCTGTTACCGGGCAAAGTACAGCCTTTGGGGCCAATTCATTGGTCACCAGCCAAACCAATCAAACCGAATCCCAGCCCATCTCGGTTACTGACGCCGGCCAGTCTACAACTTCAGCTTAAACCAGCATAGACCTGCACAGTGAATTCTTCTGCTTGAATTAAAAATACAGGTTGCCTTAAAAACACATGTTCATTAACCATCCATGGGTCAAAAATGTAACAGCAAAAAAAAGGGGGTTATAATGGAATAAACAGGAAGGCCCCGTACAATCCGAACACATTCTTACACACTAACCTGACTGTACACTCACAAAAACACACACACCCTTACACCCTAAATCTGATGCGCACTCAAAAATACAGACTCACACTATTTCACACTAAGTCACATGACAGTAATACAGCTACTGATTCACAAACTCTAACACACTAATTCACAAGCACACTCACAAAAATACACTCATACACTCTTACACACTAACTCGTATGCACACACACAGATAGATTCACACTCTTCCACAATAACTCACACATGCATACACAAATATGACTCACACACCCTTACACACTAACTCGCATACACATTCATAATAGTATCAACTCACACACGAACCCATGTGCACAATCACAGTTTCACATACTGACTCAATAACATGCATGCACACACAAAAACAGACTCACACACTTTTACACACTAACTCACAAGCACACACTCGCACATTTTACACACATTCACTTGCATGACAAAAATACAGGCTCACACAATCCTATTATATTAATAAAGAGGCGTTGGAAATCTTAAAAAGCATTAAAGTAGATAAGTTCCCAGGGCCTGATGGAATCTACCCCGGAATACTGCGGGAGGCAAGGGAGGAGATTGCTGAGGACTTGGCAGTAATCTTTGTATCCTCATTGGCTACAGGTGAAGTTCCAGAGGACTGAGAGTAGCCAATGTTGTTCCATTGTTTAAGAAGGGCAGCACAGATAATCCAGGAAATTACAGGTTGGTGAGCTTTATGTCAGTGGTAGGGAAACTATTGGAAAAGATTCTTAGAGATCAGATTTACTCACATCTGGAAACAAATAGACTTAGTGATGGACAGCATGATTTTGTGAAGGGGAGCTCGTGCCTCACCAATTTGATTGAGTTTTTTGAGGAAGTGACAAAGATGATAGATGAGGGAAAGGCAGTAGATGTTGTATAGAGGGACTTCAGTAAAGCCTTTGACAAGGTACCTCATGGTAGTCTGGGACAAAAGGTGAAGTCACATGGGATGAGAGGAGAGCTGGAAAATTGCGTACAGAACTGGCTTGGGCCACTCTCCTTGTGGAGTTTGCACATTCTTCCCGTGTTTGCGTGGGTTTTGCGCCCACAACCCAAAGATGTGCAGGGTAGGTGGATTGGCCACACTAAATTGCCTCTTGATTGGAAAAAATGAATTGGGTACTCTAAATTTACATTAAAAAAAAGAACTGGCTTGGGCACAGAAGACAGAGGGTAGCAGTAGAAGGGTACTTTTCTGCTTGGAAGACTGTGACTAGCGGCGTTCCACAGGGATCAGTTCTGGGGCTTTTGTTGTTCGTGGTGTATATGAATGATTTGGAAGAAAATGTAGCTGGTGTGATTAGTAAGTTCGCAGATGGCAAAAATTGGTGGAGTTGCTGATAGTGTCAGAGGATTCTGCAGGATATAAACTGGTTGGAGTCTTGGGCAGAGAAATGGCAGATGGAGTGTAAGGTAATGCACTTTGGAATGCACGAATTATGCAATAAATGGTAGAACTCTTGCGAGTACTGACAGGCAGAGAGATCTGGGTGTGCATGTCCACCGATCACTGAAACTGGCAATGCATTTGGATAAGGTGGTCAAGAAGGCATACTGCAAGCTGGCTTTCATCGGTCGGGGCATTGATATATAAAAATTGGCAAGTCATGTTGCAACTATACAACACGTTATTTAGGCCTCATTTGGAATATTGTGTACAATTGTGGTCGCCACACTACCAGAAGGATGTGGATGGTTTGGAGAGGGTACAGAAGTGGTTTACTAGGATGTTGCCTGGTATGGTGGGCATTAGCTATGAGGAGAGGTTAGATAAACTCGGTCTGTTCTCACAGGAACGACGGAGGTTGAGAGTCGACCTGATAGAGGTCTACAAGATTATGAGTGGCATAGACAGAGTGGATAGTCAGAAGATCTTTCCTAGGGTAGGAGAGTCAAGTACAAGGGGACATAGGTTTAAAGTGCGTGGTGAAGTTTAGGACAGATGTGCGAGGCAAGCTTTTTACAGAGGGTGGTAAATATATGGAACGCGCTGCCTGAGGGGGTGATGGGAGCAGGTACGATAGTGGCATTTGAGGGACATCTAGACAAATATATGAATAGGGTGGGAATGGAAGGATAGGGACTCCGTAAGTTCATACGGTTTTAGTTTAGGCAGGTACAATGCTCAGCGCAGGCTTGGAGGGCCGAAGAGCCTGTTCCTGTGCTGTATTGTTCTTTGTTCTTTGTACACACAGACTCGCACATTTACACATTAACTCACATATGCACACAGACACAAATACAGACTCACACACTCTTGCCCAGTAACTCACATGCACACACACAAATACAGGCTCACACATTCCTACAGACCAACTCACATGTACATACACACGAATACAGACTCACACACTCTTACACAATAACCCACATGCACACAAAAGACACACACACACTCTTACACACTAACACGCATGCACACTCACACAAATACAGACTCACAAACTTTTACACACTAACTCACATCCACACTTACACAAATACAGTCTTACACACTCTTACATACTAACTCACATTCACACTCACACAAAAAAAGACACACACTCTTATACACTAATTCACTTGCACGCACATGGATAGAAGCTTGCACCCTTGCACACTAATTTGCATGCACACTCACACCTATGCAGATTTACACACTCTCACACACTATCTCACATGCACACACAAATACTGACTCACTCACTCTTACACACTAACTCGCATGCACATACATTAATATATTCACGCACTGTTACACACTATGTCACATGCACACACAAATATAGATTGGTTACTCCCACAATACCTCACATGCACACACAAATACAGACTCATAGACCCTTACACACGAACTTGCATGCACGCTCAAACAATACAGACTCACACACCTTTACACACTAATTCACATGCACACTCACACAAATACAGATTCATGCACTTTATGCTAACTCAGACATGCACACACACAGATATCACACAATCTGACATGCTCACTTGCATGCACACTCATGATGTGTTCGGCAAGCTGGGTCTATGTGGACTGCGTTTGATGCAGTGTAGAGAGAGACAAGCTTCCAACACTTGATGAGATGCAACACAATTTTATTGAACAACTAACATGCTTAACTGTGTGTTGACACTCTGCTGACTTGACTGGAGACCTGAGGCTAACCTGACCAGACTAACTGACTACTACATGATGTTTGTACTCGTTGCTGCTCTTGAGCTCTGACTGTCTCAGAGGCTGGATCCCAAGAGAGCGGGAAAACTGGTGCCCTCTGGCTTTATAGTGGTCGTGTCCTGTCTGGTGATTGGCTGCTGTGTTCTGTGTGTTCATTGGTCATCCTGTGTGTCAATCACTGCCTGTCTGCATTCCATCATATACCTGGATGTATATTATGACATCTCCCCCCTTTTTAAAAAAAAATATGTGTTCAGGTCAATAAATAATGATTATGTATACAGGAACATGACTATGTACAGAATATGCTAACTTATATACATGGGAAGGTGTCTAGTGCAGATAGAGGGCAGATAACACATGAGAAAAAAACAATATGTACAGATGTCAAAACGATGAGATAACAAGGTAATGCAACATTCAGTCTATAAATTCAGTCTCTGTGGCGGGCGACGAATTCTGGTTGACTGAACGAGCATTTGGCTCTATTGAGTCGGAGGCCATGCTCGTGGATCCTGTGGAACATCCGCTTGAGGCAATCGATGTGTTCTTGAGGAGTTGTTGACCAGATTATGATATCATCGACGTACACTCACACCTCTCGATGCCCTCCATCATTTGTTCCATTATGCGGTGGAACACCTCTGAGGTGGAGATGATGCCAAAGGGCATTCGGTTGTAACAGTAGCGACTGAACGGGGTATTGAATATGCACAGCTTGTGACTGGACGCGTCCAGCTGTATTTGCCAAAACACCTTGGAGGCGTCCAGCTTCGTGAAGAATTTGGCATGAGCCTTCTCACTGGTTAGCTCTTCTCATTGAGGTATTGGGTAGTGTTCCCTCATGATGTTGCAGTTCAAATCTTTGGGGTCGATACAAATTCGGAGTTCCCCTGACGGCTTCTTGATGCAAACCATGGAGCTAACCCAGTCTGTGGGTTCTGTGACCTTTGAAATGACGCTCTGGCCCTGGAGGTCTTGCAGCTGCTGCTTGAGGTGGTCCTTGAGGGGTGCCGGCACCCGACGCAGTACGTGAACCACGGGGGTGGCATTTGGTTTCAATAGGATTTTGAATCGGTATGGGAGTGTGCCCATACCTTCGAACACGCTATGGTATTGCGCTATGATGTCACTGAGTTGAGCCTGGAAGTTATCATCTGGTGAGGCTGTTTCCTGTGTGGACGACATGGTGTGAACCCGCTGCACTAGGTTCAGGAGTTTACAGGCCCGAGCACCGAGCAGGGAAGCTCTTTGGTTCTTACGATTTCAAATCGCAGCTTTGCTTTTAATGACCTATTGGACACTGCAAGCTGGCATGAGCCACTGGCAGCAATGGCATTGCCATTGTAGTCGAGGAGCTGGCAGGCCGATGGAAGAATGTTTGGTCTGACGCGGATGGTGTCGAGGTCAGATTTGAAATGAGGTTTGCTGAAGCGCCGGTGTCCAGCTTGAAACATATGCGAGCCTTGTTAACTGTAAGGGTGGCACACCACTCGTCGTCCGGATCAAGGCTCAGGATTGGAAGTTGTTTCACCATCGTTGAGAAAGGCAGCGCATGCTTAGTGATGATGCCCACCCGGAATGGGGACTTGAGGCACTCAGCATCGGGATGTGGTAGACTGTTGGGGTCGGAGTCTGTCAACGGCTGCTGTACTGATCGGACGTTCCTGCGCTGTGGCTGGGATCGCTGTATGCTGGGCAGTGGAGCAGATCTGCAAAGGGCTGCGTAGTGGCCAAGCTTGCTACACTGGAGACAGCGTCAATATTTTGCTGGACATTGCCGCTTTAAATGGGCGGAGCCACAATTGGGACATGTCATGACGCCGATGTCAGGACATTCCGTGAGCCACCGCGCATGCGCAGTGCGGTCGAATGACGTGCGCACTTGCGCGGGCTGGTCGTCAGTCTCGCCGTCCTCTTGGTTGTGGCGAGCATGCACTGGACCCAGGAAAAGCACGCAAAATGGCCACTCACATCAAGATTCAGGCCCTGCATTTGTTTGATGGCCTGCACCCGTTCTGCCTCGTGGGGGTTTAGCCTTGCTGCTTCTGCCGCCCTGATGTGGGAGTACCGGTTGTTAGCATGCTCGTGGAGGACGCAGGTTTCGATAGTGATGGTGAGGGTGAGCTGCTTAACTTTCAGGAGCTGCTGGCGAAGGGAATCGGAGTGGACCCCGAAAACGATCTGATGCCGGATCATGGAATCAGTTGTCGAGTCATAGTTGCATGACTGCGGGAGGATGCGGAGATGGGTTAAAAAGGACTGAAAAGGTTCATCCTTACCCTGAAGCCTCTGCTGGAAAACTTACCATTCAAAGCTCTCATTGACCTCAATGTCGCAGTGGCTGTCAAACTTCAGCAGGACTGTTTTAAACTTCGTCTTGTCTTCGCCTTCAGCAAATGTGAGGGAGTTGTAGATGTGGATAGCGTGGTCCCCGGCTGTAGAAAGGAATAGTGTGATCTTCCTGGCATCTGATGCGGCCTCGAGGTCGGTGGCTTCAAGATAGAGCTGGAACTTCTGTTTGAAATTCTTCCAGTTTGCACCGAGGTTGCCGGCGATGCGGAGCTGCGGAGGAGGGCAGACGCTGTCCATGTTACCGGATGGCTGATCGCTGGTCAAGGCAGATTATCTCGAGGAAGTTCCGCCAAACTTCAGCATTACTCACTAGTACCATGATGTGTTGGGCGAGCTGGGTCTATGTGGGCTGCATTTGATGCAGTGTAGAGAGAGACAGGCTTCCAACATTTGATGAGATGCAACACGATTTTATTTAACATTTAACTATATTACATGCTTAACTGTGGGTTGACACTATGCTGACTTGACTGGAGACCTGAGGCTAACCTGACCAGACTAACTGACTACCACATGGTGTTTGTACTAGCTGCTGCTCACGAGCTCTGACTGTCTCAGAGGCTGGATCCCAAGATAGCTGGAAAACTGGTGCCCTTTGGCTTTATAGTGATCATGTCCTGTCTGGTGATTGGCTGCTGTGTTCTGTGGGCTCACTGGTCATCCTGTGTGTCAATCACTGCCTGTCTGCATTCCATCATATACCTGGATGTATATTATGACAACTCACACAAATATAGACACACACTCTTATAAACAAACTCACATGCACACACACACAGATACAGACTCACACTCGTTAACACTAACTCACTTGCACACACAATGATACAGACTCACATCTTTACACACAAACTCACATGCACACTCACACACATACCGATTTACACACTTGTTAACACTAACTCACTTGCAGGCAAACAAATATGGACACCCACACTCTTACACACCAACTCGCTTGTACAATCATACAAATACAGACACACACTCTTACACACAAACTCACTGGCACAATCACACAAATACCAATTCACACACACTTATACACTATCACACATGCTCATATACAAATACAGACTCAATTATTCTTAAACACTAACTCACATGCACACACAATGATTCAGGCTTACAGATTCTTACTCACAAACTGACATGCACTCATACAAATACAGATTTATACACTCTTACACACTAACTCACTTGCAGGCAGACAAATACAGATTCATACACTCTTACACAATATCACAGAAGCTCACAAACAAATACAGACTCAATTACTCTGACACACTAACACACTCTTCCACACTATCTCATATGCTCCCGGCTTATAAGCAGAAACTGAAGCGGGAGAATCCGTCAAAGAAAGTTGTGCATTGTTGGTCTGAGGAATTGGAAGATCTCCTACGGGACTACTTGAGTCAGTGGACTGGTCAGTATTTAAAAACTCTGCGGCTAGCCTGAACGAGTACGCCACTACAGTAACTGACTTCATTAGTAAGTGTGTAGAAGACTGTGTGCCAAAGAAGCAAATCCACGTGTTTCCCAAACGGAAACCCTGGATGAACAGGGATATCCACTGCTTGCTGAAGTCTAGGTCTGAGGCGTTCAAGTGAGGCGACCCTGACTGCGACAAGAAAGCCAGATATGATCTAAAGAAATCCATCAAAGATACCAAAAGATAGTACCGGACCAAGCTCGGGTCCCAGGTTAGCCACACGGATCCCCGCCATCTATGGCAAGGTCTGCAAGACATAACGGGCCACAAGATGAAAGCATGTAAAATCGTCGGCTCGAACGCACCCCTCCCTGATGAGCTCAACGCATTCTATGCCCTCTTTGAGCAAGAGGTCAGCGAGAGCGAGCCCTCCACCCCAGAAGCCGCGGATGAACTTGTATCTGAGTTCACCACTGCAGACGTAAGAGCAGCCTTCTCGAAGGTCAACCCACGGAAACCCACTGGCCCGGATGGGGTACCCGGACGAGCACTCAGGTCTTGCATGGATCAGCTGGTGGGGGTATTCACAGACATCTTCAACCTCTCTTTACAACAATCTGAGGTCCCTATCTGCTTCAAGAAGACAACCATCATCCCTGTACCAAAAAAACGTCAAGCAGCGTGGCTTAATGACTATCGTCCAGTGGCTCTGACATCCATCATCATGAAGTGCTTCGAAAGGTTAGTCATGGCACGAATCAACTTCAGCCTCCCGGATTGCCTTGATCCACTACAGTTCGCCTACTGCTGCAACAGGTCCACAGCAGAAGCCATCTCCATGGCCCTGCACTCTACCCTGGAACACCTAGATAATAAAGCAGAGGGCAGCACGGTAGCCTAGTGGTTAGCACAACCGCCTCACGGCGCTGAGGTCCCAGGTTCGATCCCGGCTCTGGGTCACTGTCCGTGTGGAGTTTGCATATTCTCCCCGTGTCTGCGTGTGTTTCGCCCCCACAACCCAAAAATGTGCAGAGTAGGTGGATTGGCCATGCTAAATTGCCCCTTAATTGGAAAACATAATTGGGTAATCTAAATTTAAAATAAAAAAAAGATAATAAAGACACCTATGTCAGAGTCCTATTTATCGACTACAGCTCAGCCTTCAACACCATCATTCCTACAAATCTCATCTCCAAACTCCTTGGCCTTGGCCTCGGCTCCTCCCTCTGCGACTGGATCCTGAACTTTCTAACCCACAGGCCACAATCAGTAAAGATAGGCAACAACACCTCCTCCACGATCATCCTCAACACTGGTGCCCCACAAGGCTGTGTCCTCAGCCCCCTACTATACTCCTTATACACCTATGACTGTGTAGCCAAATTCCCCTCCAAATCGATTTTCAAATTTGCTGATGACACCACCGTAGTGGGTCGGATTTCAAACAACAATGAGACAGAGTATAGGAATGAGATAGAGAATCTGGTGAACTGGTGCAACAACAATAATCTGTCCCTCAATGTCAACAAAACAAAGGAGATTGTCATCGACTTCAGGAAGCGTAGTGGAGAACATGCTCCTGTCTACATCAATGGGAATGAAGTAGAAAGGGTCGAAAGCTTCAAGTTTTTAGGTGAACAGATCACCAACAGCCTGCCCCGGTCCCCCCGTGCCGACACTATAGTTTTTAAAAATAAATTTAGAGTGTCCAATTAATTTTTTCCAATTAAGGGGCAATTTAGCGTGGCCAATCCACCTACCCTGCACATCTTTGGGTTGTGCGGATGAAACACATGCAAACACGGGGAGAATGTGCAAACTCCACACAGACAGTGACCCAGAGCCGGGATCGAACCTGGCGCAACCGTGCTGCCCTGCCGACACTATAGTTAAGAAAGCCACCAACGACTCTACTTTCTCAGAAGACTCAGGAAATTTGGCATGTTAGCTACAACCCTCATCAACTTCTACAGATGCACCATAGAAAGCATTATTTCTGGTTGTATCACAGCTTGGTATGGAGCCTGCTCTGCCCAAGACCGCAGGAAAGTACAAAAGGTCGTGAATGTAGCCCAGTCCATCATGCAAACCAGCCTCCCATCCATTGACTCTATCTATAATTCCCGCTGCCTCAGAAAGGCAGCCAGCACAATTAAGGACCCCACGCACCCCGGACATACTCTCTTCCACCTTCTTCCGTCAGGAAAAAGATACCAAAGTTTGAGGTCACGTACCAACCGACTCAAGAACAGCTTCTTCCCTACTGCCAGCAGACTTTTGAATGGACCCACCTCGTATTAAGTCTCTACACCTTGTTATAACTGTAACATTTTATTCTGCAGTCTCTCCTTCGTTCCTTATGTACAGTATGGATTGTTTGTACAGCATGCAAGAAACAATACTTTTCACTGTATACTAATACATGTGACAATAATAAAACAAATCAAATCAAAATACAGACTCAATTATCTTGCAAACTAACTCACATGCACACTCACACAAATACAGATTTACACACTCTTACACACTAACTTACATGCATGCACACAAATAGAGATTCACACTCTCTTATACACTAACTCATTTGCACAATCATGTAAATACAGATTCACACACTCTTACCCACTAACTCACTTGCACAATCACACAAATGCAGGCACACAGTCTTACACACTAAGTCGCTTGTACAATCATACAAATACAGACTAACACATTCTTACACACTAACTCACCTTCACAATCATAAAAATACAGATTTGCTCACTTGTACATACTAACCCACCTGCACAATCCTACAAATACAGATTTGCACACTCTTGTACACGAATGCACTTGCACAATCATACAAATACACTCGCACACTATTAAGCACTAACTTACATGTACACTCACACAAGAAACACACTCTTACATGCTAACATGCTTGTACAATCATACAAATGCAGATGCACACACTCTTACACACTAACTCACATGTATACTCACACAAATACAGAACTGACATACTCTTGCACGCTAACACGCTTGCCGAATTAAACAAATGCAGCCTCTCACACCCTTACACACTAGCTCACATGTACACTCAGACAAATACAGATTCACACACTCTTACACACTAAGATGCTTGCACAATCATACAAATGCTGCCTCGCAATATTGCCCACTGACCTGCTTATCTTCCAACTCTACGTAGCAGTAACTCAGACACAAGGGATTATAAATGAAACAAAATGTATGTCCAAGAGAATCTGAAAACAAAAGTGCTCTGAAATTTCTGATGTACTATGTCCCAGCTGCAGGCACAGGAACTACCCAGCAAATGTGTGCCAGTGATGGAAGCAGCCTGCTATGTGGCATATCTAACTCAATATTAGTTTAAATAATCAATATCTGATTAATGTTTGCTTCCCCACCACCCCCACCATGGAACACAGGAAAGCTAACTTATTTCTCTCCAAAAGCACAAACTTGTTCTTGCTAAAGGGCAAGAAACAAAGCAACTTCCTCACTCACCAAACAAAAAGGAAAGCCTCGTATCAAAGACGCATTGAGGAGAAAGGGGTCCCTCATTCATTCATCTCAACGCCGGGGGAACAAACGCTTTCTATTGGATTTCACTACAAGGTCAAAGTTCACTCCTCTTTCCCATTGAAAAAGAATGTGAATTTGATGATGGTTTTTTCTTTCTCTGTCTGCCACTCCCCTACCCCCCCCCCCCCCCCCCACTCCACCCCCACCACCGCAACTTTCTTTCTCTTTTATTAGCCTGACCACTAAAGGAACAAAACACACACCAGGCAATGGGTTTCCTATTAAAGTTGAACAACTAGATAGACGATGGCAGGAAGACCTGCTGTCAGCTCACTGCAGAACGGTGGACAAATGGCTAGTGTAACATCAGCCCCTTTCCACTTGGCCTGAAGGCCGAACAATAATATATCACTCATCTGCAGACAGCGAAGGAGTTCTTCAAAGGCTAATCCTACTCATGCATATACTCTCATATAATGCTAGAAATTTTGGCTGCATTTTGGTTGAAGGTAGGGGTGGGTCCCTCCTACACAGTGGTGAGTGATACTATAACTCACTTTGGGGAGTGCATTCACTTGTTTCCTGACCCACTCCTCCCATAGTGTCTATTCTGAATCATCACAGGTCACTCACATCTCTGCAACTCCTAATCCCCCACGCTCCAACCTTGTTTGCTCCACTCCCTCTGGCTCCTGGCCGTTCTTTACAGTGATGGTAACATATGAAACCGTCATTGCAACTCAAAATCTGGGCAGCTAACCCAAAGATGTGCAGGCTAGGTGGATTGGCCACACTAAATTGCCCCTTAATTGGAAAAAATGAATTGGGTACACTAAATTTATTTTTTTTAAACCTGGGCAGCTATGGGTACTCATGGGTGTCCTAAGACCCCCCCCCCCCCCCCCCCTAACTCCCACTGTTTTTTGGCTGAAAGAAAGGGAAGACATTCTTCAAAGGGATTCCTGGGCGACCACCCCACCAGTATTAGTGCAGTAAGGTATGCATTAGATTAAGTAGTGAGTTTTTCCAATGGCATTGAGCCTTCAGGAGGTCCCAGCAGGGACCCACGCCAAAATTCAGGAGTTCAATTAAATCTGTTTATGGACATAATGGGAAGCATTTCCTGGGAACTCCCTCTGAAACACCCCCTTGGTCCGCCCCCATCCCACCAATCTCCCCTCTCCAACCCCACCCACACATCAAAGGAAATTTAAATCTCGGATCTTAATGAGCCTGAATTCCAGGGGAACTAGTACCTCCCCAATATTCTAGAATTTCAGGCAGCACGGTGGCGCAGTGGGTTTGCCCTGCAGCCTCATGGCGCCGAGGACCCGGGTTCGATCCCGGCTCTGGCTCACTGTCCGTGTGGAGTTTGCACATTCTCCCCGTGTTTGCGTGGGTTTCGCCCCCACAACCCAAACATGTGTAGGTTAGGTGGATTGGCCACGCTAAATTGCCCCTTAATTGGCAAAAAATAATTGGGTCCACTAAATTAAAAAATATATATATTCTAGAATTTCTATTGGAAAGTCAGACTTATTGGCTCTCTCAACATGGACATTTTGGGGACAATGTTTCCCGCACTTGATAATAATATACCAATGTTCTAAAATTATTCAATTCATGCTGAAGCTACTGAAATGACCATTGCTCCCCAACATGGTGATAGTGGATCCACAGCATCCTGTCAGAGGAAGATACTGAGCCTGGATAAGGTGTTCCTGAAGTGTTATCATAGAATCATAGAATTTGCAGTGCAGAAGGAGGCCATTTGGTCAATCGAGGCTGCACCAGCCCTTGGAAAGAGCACCCTACTTTTGCCCACAGCTCCATCCTATCCTTGTAACCCAGTAACCGCACCTAACCATTTTGGACACTAGAGGTAATTTATCATGGTCAATCCATCTAACCTGCACATCTTTGGATTGTGGGAGGAAACCAGAGCACACGGAGGAAACCCACGCAGATACAGGGAGGACGTGCAGACTCCGCACAACAGCGACCCAAGCCAGGAATTGAACCTGGGACCCTAGCGCTGCGAAGCAACAGTACTAACCACTGTGAGACCGTGCCGCCCAGATGATTGAGGTAGAATCAATGACTGTCAAAGCAATGCTGCGCTTGTCCATTGTCAATTCAAGAGGCCTAGTAGCATTATACCTGTCTAGTTCTTTGTACAGTGAATAGGACGGGGAGAAGAAATTACTTTCATCATAATAATTACTTTCTTTCATGAGAAACAAACATTTGGCCAGATACCAAATGGTGACTGGAACCTGAGGAGCCTCGTCCCAACAGAGGCTCAACATCTTCAGCGCAGCAAAGTCACTGTAATGGGATTAAACAGGAAGAGTTCAGAAACAGAGTCAAAGTATTTACATATCATTTACAGGCCATACAATCCAAAAGTCCACGTTGGTGTTTATGCTTCCACTCATTTTCATTCAATTCCAACAACACCTTCTATTCCTTTCTTCCTCATGTACTCATCCAACATCCCCTTAAATATATCTACACGATTCACCTGAATAATTCTGAGCAGTGCTGAGTTTCACATTCAAACCACTCCATGTGTAAATATGATTCTCCTAAATTTTCTATTGGATTTATTAATGAGTATCTGACAGTTACGGTTCCTTTTTCTGGGTAAGAGGAAACATTCTCCGTCAGCGGGATCCCAGCCAAGCTCTTATCAAAGCTCCAAATCTTAGGACTTGGCTCTTCACTCCGCAACTGGATTCCTGACTTTCTGACCCATAGACCACAATCAGTAAGGATAAACACAAGACCTCCTCCACGATAGTTCTCAACACCAGAGTCCTGCAAGGCTGCGTACTTAGCCCCCTACTATACTACCTATACAGACACGACTGTATGGCAAAATGCTGCTCCAACTCCCTCTACAAATTTGCTGACAACACGACTATAGTGGGTCGGATCTTGAACAACAGTGATTCAGAATACAGGATGGAGATAGAGAACCTAGTGGAGTGGTGCAACAACAACAATCTCTCCCCCAATGTCAGCAAAACTAAAGAGATATTCATTGACTTCAGAAAGCAAAGTATTGTACACAGCCGAGGTGGAGATACATAGATACACAGAAGATAGTAGCAGGAGGTGACCTTTTAGCCCTTTGACCCTGCTCCCCCATTTATCATGATCATGGATGATCATCCAACTCAATAGCCTAATCCTGCTTTCTTCCCATAGCCTTTGATCTCATTCTCCCCAAGTGCTATATCTAATCGCCTCTTGAATATGTTCAATGTTTTAGCATCAACTACTTCCTGTGGTAATGAATTCCACAAGCTCACCACTCTTTGGGTAAAGAAATGTCTCCTCATCTCTGTCCGAAATGGTTTACCCTAATCCTCAGACTGTGACCCCTGCACACACCCATCATTGGGAACATCTTCCCTGCATCTACCCTGTCCAGTCCTTTTAGAATTTTATAAGTCTCTATGAGATCCTCCCTCATTCTTCTGAACTCCAGTGAGAACAATCCTAACCTAATCAATGCCTCCTCGTAGATGGTTGACAGCTTCAAATTTCTAGATGGGCATATCAGCAACAATCTGTCCTGGTCAACCCACGTTGGCGCTACGACCAAAAAAGCACAACAGTGCCTATACTTTCTCAGAAAACTAAGGACATTCGGCATGTCCACATTGACACTTTCCAACAGATGCGCCATAGAAAGCATCCTATCTGACTGCATAACAGCCTGGTATGGCAACTGCTCAGCCCAAGAGAGTAAGAAACTACAGAGAGTCGTGAACACCACCCAGTCCATCACACGAACCCACCTCCCAGCCATTGACTCTGTCAACACCTCCTGCTGCTTTGGAGAATCGGACAGCATAATCAAAGACTCCTCCCACCCGGCTTATTCACCCTTCCAACTTCTACCATCGGGCAGGAGATACAAAACTCTGAGAACACGCACTAACAGATTTAAAAACAGTTTCTTCCCCACTGTTGCCAGACTCCTAAACAACCCTCTTCTGAGCTGATCTGATATCTTCAGACATCTCCTCTACTGTGTAGTACTACACTCCTGCTTGCTTCACCTGATGCCTGTGTCTTAGTATTTACATTGTGTATTTTATGTTTGTCCTATGTATTTTCTTTTCATGTTCGGAATAATCTGTCTGAACTGTACGCAGAACAATACTTTTCACTGTATTTTGGTACATGTGATAATAAACAAATAAACAAATCCAAAAACAAATAAACATAATCTTAAAGGCCCCTATCAAGTTTCTCTTTTCTAAACTAAAGAGCCCAACCTGTTTAATCTTTCTTGATAAGGTCTCAGTTCTGGTATCATCCTTCTGCACTTTTTCCCCTGCCTTTATGTCCCTTTTATAATAGGAAGGCCAGAACCAATTGTGGTCCAACCAACGTTTGACACAAATTTAACATAATTTCTCTGCTTTTCAATTTTATTGCTCTGGAAATGAACCCCAGCTTGTTGTTTGCTTTTTAAATGGCCTTATTAAACCGCTTCTCTACTTTTGGTGTTTTAGCCCTCTGTTCCGCTATCCCACTCAGACACATTGCGCTAAAATGTTGCCTGTATAATGCTGTTCCAATGCAGTCCATTCCCCAGAGACAGACAGCTCCACCAGACTCTACCTTCGCAGCCTATGTGGGCTCCCTCATTAACATCGGTGGACAAATTGCACAGGTCGCACAGATGAGGTACAATGAAGGATGTGTGGTAAAGGGAGTGTTACAGTGAGCGGGTGTGGGTAAGATTGTGAGGAATGTCAGAGTGATTTTAATGAAGGATGTGTGGTATATCAGAGAATATTACAGTGAGGCTGTGCATAAGATTGTGAGGCATGTCAGTGTGTATTATAGTGAAGGATATGTGGCGTATGAGACAATGGTACAGTCAGGAAAGCCCGGATGATTGTGAGATATGTCAGAGTGTATTATAGTGATGGATGTGTGGTTTATCAACGAGTGTTACAGCACGAGGTGAGGGTGTAGTAAACATTCCAATCACTGTGATGTGACTGAGAGCCCCTGCCTGAAATGTTCCCCATCTCCCCTTCCTGCAGATTTCTGTTATCTTATCCCTGAGGTATAGTTTTGTTGTAAATCATGAGAAAAGCAATTGTATCTGCACTACTCAAGTCTGTCAGCAGCCTATAATTAATCACTTCTATAGTTATAGGAAGCAGTGTACAACCCCCATCAAGAAAATATCAATTTAGCAAAATGAGTCTTCCTGCTCAGTTTGGCTGCTGACTATCTGGGGTCACATCTCCACTTCACACTCCACCACCAAAAACCATCAAAGCTCCAATATTTAGATCATCTATTCCAATCCAATACAAGACACATATCCTCTGATGAACTTTTAATTTAGCATGTTAGGCAAAAGCACCTTAAATACAACTGTTCCTCAAATTACTAGATACCACAATATGAGTCTGTGTTCTAAAGTGATGAGCTTTCATAGGATGAGTGCCTCTCTCTCATTCGTGGTGGTTTTTTAGATTTCAGCCAGGAGGATCGAAATAACACGCGTGGCCTGAACCTAACGTAAGCAGGAGATATCTCGTTGTTATGACTGTGCATGTCTCAGACACCCGATGACATAACTCTGCGTGTCTCACAGACTATATAACGTGACTTTGCATGTTCCAGGCTCTATGATATAACTGCTCACACTGTAGACTCAGTGGCATAATATACAGTCCAGGTTGGATTGGCAGAAACCTTTTTTTTATTGGCCCTCTGTATTAACCAAAGTATGACACACAGCGGACGGCAATTGTGCAATGTCTGAATGTTTTGTAAATACATCAAATTTTCTATTACAGTTCTCCTAAGGAGCATAGTTCTCCTGTAGGAGAAGTAATTATACAACCCAAATTTGATGGGCAAGAATGGGGGGTGGTGGGAGAAGCGGAATTACATGGGAACATACGCGTCAAAGTTTTAGGAATAAAATGTTTTGAGGAATTGCTATCAATAGAAGCTTGAGACATAATGTTTAATAATGTCCTTTCCCCATTTTAATTAGCTTTCACACTTCAAAAGTAACTCATTTGAGAGACATCCTGAAGAAGCAAAAGGCATAATATAAATGCACTTTTTTCCTTTCTTACCCCAGACTAAAGACTGAATTTTAATGCTTTATCTGTGATATACTTGATACAATCTGAATCATAACCTTTTTCAGTACAGAAGGAGGATTGCCTGTGTTAGCACACTGTGAAAGAGTCATCCACTTAATCCCAATTACTTGATCTTTCATGTAACCTTTGAATCTTGGAGTTTACTGGAATTAAGATATTAAAAGTTCTCCACTTCCTAATGCATACCAGCCGTCTTTGGCGCCAAACACAAAATGGATCCCTTTTAATGTAGTAAAACATCACAACACGCTTTGCAGCAGCAATTATCAAACAACATCTGACACTGAGCCACAATTATTGAATCTCAATTGGTAAGAAGTAACTTTGGCTTGTAAAAATCATTCAATATTAATTTACAATAGGGAACTTGCAAACCTTTCGTGCTTTAGTCAACAAACAAATTGATTTATTCTCGATGCTCAATTGTATGAATTCCATTTTCTCCCTGTCTTTGCAGAGCTTCCCATGTTTGTGCTTGTGTCACAAAGTAATATTTCTCTATTGTGATTGCCATAACACTTCAAAATCTCAGTTTACTGGGGAGGGGGCTGTTCGAGTAAGGGGAAAAGGTGTAGAGAACACCAGTGATTCCAACAAGCGCACAGAGGAGATGTTGTATTTGGTTTGATATGCACTTGCCTATAACAGACTAACAGGCAAGAAAGTAAGAGCAAGCTATCTCGACTGTGTAATAGGTCCATTGGGGTCTATCAGGACAGATTCCTAGGTTCAGCCACTGCCATGGGTCTACCATCCTAATCTGTGCATCATAAATCATGAAAAGGACAGTTTCTAACAGGTCAAATTAAGATAAAATGCCTTTAATTATCAAAGCAATAGCTACTTGTCCCATCACAAGCTGTATTTCATCCCTGAAGAGACCAAGCGCCAGACTAGATGTGCTCATTGTGTTGCCGTGACACCAGGCAGACTTCAGCTGGTTTCCTTTCAAGAGATGGAAAGGAAGGTGGCTTCCTCTCAACTGCCATTCAACTATTTCAAGAAAGGAAATTCTAAACAGTGGGATGGGGGAAGGGCTCACATCAAGAATGAATGTTCTCCGCCTCCCACCTCAGCCCATAGCTTAAGGCCTGCTGATTAGGCCAATTATCATTACTTAATGACTTTTCAATACCACTCTATTCAAACAGAACAAAAACATTTAGTGACATCACAAAGGACTCCAGGAACAACTGTGCGGATTCAAGTTTCCATTACGGAACCCAACCTGAAATTGGAGCCTCGGCCTCAATGAGCATCAT
Source organism: Scyliorhinus canicula (assembly GCF_902713615.1). NCBI lineage: Eukaryota > Metazoa > Chordata > Chondrichthyes > Carcharhiniformes > Scyliorhinidae > Scyliorhinus > Scyliorhinus canicula. The sequence continues at coordinate 30,979,441 of NC_052146.1, read as the reverse complement.
TTGAGGAGCGAGATATGTGAGAAAGTTGAGATAGCACAAATGTTGAGAGGAAAAGCCTTTTGTGTGTGGTATTTGGCCTCGACTCTCAGTGCCCCTGGTGTGTTTTTTTTTTTGGCAGCCTTATGCTGAGGCTGTGAGTGTGTGTGTGTGTGTGTGCGGGTGTTTTTTTAATAAACTATTGATTAGGTTTGTTTGCTGGCTGGCTGGAGACTCATTAACAAACAGCTGAGAAGCTGCTTTTTCAGGATTTTAATCCCCCAAATCTTTAGCCTCTGAAAAGGCTATTGGGCTGCGCCCCCCCCCCCCCCCCCCCCGCACTGCTTGAGCTCAACCCTGGCACCTGGGTCACTGTTCAGCCAGGCCCAATGTCAGCATTGTGATATCCGCACAGAAAACAATCCAACTCGCGTCTTGACTTCTGTGCATTGAGTGCTGAGTGGCTGCATAAAGACCAGTTCCAGCAACCACATCATTAACCTGCACTGTAACTGTTCCTGTAGCTGGGAACATACAGGAAAGATTTTATCGGTTCATTAAGGGGTGAACCAGCTGAACAAGTTGCAAAACATTTCCTATTTATAGGGTGGGGCTGCAGAATGGTTGGAAAAGAGGAGCACACCTCAACCTGCCCTTAGAAATCCATGGGATCAGGGCAGCACAGTGGCTCAGTGGTTAGCACTGCTGCCTCACGGCACCGAGGTCCCAAGTTCAATCCCAGCTCCGGGTCACTGTCTGAATGAAGTTTGCACATTCTCCCTGTGTTTGCGTGGGTTTCACTCCCACGACCCAAAGATGTGCAGGGTCGGCAGCACGGTGGCGCAGTGGGTTAGCACTGCGGCCTCACGGCACCGAGGTCCCAGGTTCGATCCCGGCTCTGGGTCACTGTCCGTGTGGAGTTTGCACATTCTCCCCGTGTTTGCGTGGGTTTCACCCCCACAACCCAAAGATGTGCAGGGTAGGTGGATTGGCCACGCTAAATTGCCCCTTAATTGGAAAAAATGAATTGGGTACACTAAATTTATAAAAAAAAAAAAAGGATGTGCAGGGTAGGTGGATTGGCCACGCTAAATTGCCCCTTAATTGGAAAAAAAGAATTGTGTACACTAAATTTATGAAACAAAAGAAATCCATGGGATTTTCTGTTTAGCTTTATTCTCAATTATCTCCCTGCCTTTCCTGAAGAATCTTGCTGGGAACAGTTCCAGGGACACTGATCCCCTTTATATCTTCGCAACCGAGCCGGCTCCAATCCTTGGCTAACATCTGTAAAGCCTGGCCGAAGCACTGGATATGGACCTAGCCCGCTGCAACCACCGCTACCCACTACCACGCACCCACATGCTCTTCCCCCTACCACCCTGCACTGCCTCTTTGCTCAGTGCACTGAGGCCAGTTGTGGTACTCCCTTTGTTAGCGATCAAACCCTAAATCAGCCACAGATATGAGTGACTCAGGGACATGCAGAGTGATGCACTTACCCATTGAGTTGGTGGAGGAATAGGAATTGTGCTTTTAACATACTGGGAGAACATTAGAGATCGTAGAGGTCTATTTTGTAAGCGCCATGATCGCACATTCATAAACCTTCAGCAGAAGCATTTCTTTGGTTGACACTGGGACAAGCCGATGCAGTAATGGCTCGCCTCAAATGAAGCTCGCACTCACCATTCCCGCAGATCACAACATGCAATTTACACCAGGCCCTATGTGTCTTGTGTTTCTCTGGAGTCCCCCAAGTGCCATTAGTTTTACCAAAGCATAGCTTTTGTTTATTTCTACACACAGGAGTCTGCAGGCTGGCTTGGCAATATAATTTTTCTTTCTTAAATTTGAATAAAAACAAAAGAGAACAGAAAGCGTGTCCCCTCTGCCCCTACCCACTGAAAGACATGGCACAGAATAAATAGACAAGAACTTTCCCTCAAACAGAACTGGCCAAAAATATTTTTCCCAAAGCTGCACTGTCACTTCCTTCAACTTGATGAGCCATTTAGGAATAAAGAATGCACAAGCTGATGAAGGGAAACTAAAAAGTTTCAGAACTGTCTCCATTTCACTGAAATCTGAGTTCAGTGTGGAAAGTCTGGGCTGTCTCCACATTGAAAACAGCCAAAGGATGGGAATGAGGCTGAGTACAGGACACATACAGACACATCTCCTTCAACCACTTTGGAAAGAAACTGAGCTACTGCTATCAAGTTAAATGCACAAATATCCTCCGACTGGCTAGCAAGACAGGGTCAAAAGCTGCAAAGCGAATTAAAGAAATAATCTGTATTTGTAGAGTGCGTTTCACATCCTCAGGACATGTCAAAGCATTTTGCAGTCATTGAGGTACTTCAGTACAGTACTGTTTATTGCAGGCAAATGTGGCAGCTAATGTGCACACAACAATATCCCACAAGAAGTAATGGATAAATCACTTGATATAACCTGTTTTACTGATGTTAGATGAGTGACAAATGCAGCTAAATGAATGAGAATTGTGAGACTGAGAAATTGTGTCCTCGGGTTTTTTTTTTCCATCCACCTGTGAGGGCAGGTTGGGTCTCAGTTTAATAATTCATCCTAAAGGGAACAACTCTTAACAGTGCAGCACTCCCTCAGCACCTCACTGGTGTGTCAGTCTAAATCATGTACTCAAATCTGAAGCCCAGTATCTTTCGATATTTTTAACGTGCTCGTTAACATTTCGAAAAACTCAGACCATTTTCTCCCTTTAAACAATCCAAGGCAAAGCCAAACAGTTCTTACAGATTGGAGGATACGGCAGGCTGTTTAGAATGCTCTCTAATTGGACAGGAGATAGCATTGGAAAAGCTGACTGCACTTAATCCCAATCACATTGAGGTAAATGCGGCAGTCACTCAAACATACAGGAGTGTACTCACGTATTTTTAGCATAAAGACATAGTCCTATCTTCTCAAAGGTCTATTAGAGAAATTTATTTTGTCCTAGTGTAGTGAAAAATAGTCAATGAATCTTTAAAGGCCAGTCACATCTGATAGCTTCCAGGTTCAATTCCTGACCAATGCTGAAGCACTGAGGTTTCTGCTCAGATTCAATGATTGGCTTACTTGACCCTAGCTAAGGTAAGGAGATGTAAACCCTGTTCCATCCCTAGCAGTCATTCCATTAATTAAATATGTGTGGGTTTAATGCGGTCGGGATTGGATTCAGTGTAAGTAATTCCCACATTGTGGAATACCCTACTGATACCCATTGCTCTGGACTGACATACAAGAAGAACAAAATTTGGATTTTGCTTCCAAATAAAGCAAGCAACTCCAACTCAAGCAGGGGAATGTGTCAGTGTTTGCAGGTGAAAATGTCAATTTGTTGCTGTCAACGGTTTCTCTTTGTCATCGATGTCACCTGCGATGTGTTCTAACCTGGCTGTGGAGCCTGATTGCAGACCTGCATAGCTTTCCACACTGTGGGCAAGGACGAACTGTTTGATTTTTGTCGGGATTGCCCAGTCTTTCTCGCTTGCCTTTTGTCCTTTGCCACCTGTACTCTTTGCTGTTTGAAGAAAACAATGCTACTACTTGCGATTGCTCCTCGGGTAGTTATTGTTTGTGAATTTTTCTCACAGGTCTGTGGTGAACATGCTGCATTTCATGATGTTCACCTCCATGAGGTCCGTGAACCCTAATCTCAGCCTTCCTGACAAGCAGTGTCCATGTTCAAGCCGTGAATAGATGACCAGCGTAAGGATTTGATGGTCAGTCATATATACCACATGTCCACCCCATCTAAACTAGGTTCTGATGATGAGTGTTTCATTTACCAACATTTCTGCTCTTACAAGCACCTCAATGTTGGGCATTTTGTCCTCCCATTTGATGCCCGAGATGTTCCGAATGCATCTCATATGAAACCTGTCGAACTGCGTATGTTTGGAGTAGGTAGTTCATCTCACAGGCATAGAAGGATAGCTTTTTCTCCAGCTTTGAACACAGTAACAGTAACTTAGAACACAGTTCTAAGTTTGCTACCTCATTTTCTCCACAATCTCTCACAATAAACAGGCAAATTCTGAGCTTGCTCTCTGGCAATGCAGACATTTCCAATGATTGTCCTTCCAAGATTGGTGAAGTTTACTCCAGCTATCAAGATGTGTCGGTGATAGTTATAGTAGGTGAGGTATAGTCAGAATTTAAACAAAATTTGGTGGTGGTTGGTGGAGTTTTTCTGCAGGACTTAAGCTGATGGTTGGCCCTCAGTTGTCAGCTGCTTCTGGAAAAATAGTCAATGAACTTTTAAAGGCCATGGTCACAGGGTGACACGAGGGCACAGTCACAGTCAACCCACATGGACTTTCTGGCAGTTCATGTTCTGCTTTGTGGGTGACAAGTTGGCTGAGTAGAGGTTTTGCGAGAGTTTGACTCTCTCATAAGTAGTGAGATTCCTGTCACAAACAGACTTTTGTCCTTTTCCTTTGTACCAGACAACAATCATGGCATTCTTGAGTTCCTGAGCAGTGGTTTGTTGACACCACATTCTGTGCTATAATTCTGTGAGTGTGATGACTAGCTGGGGTCTCCCAAATAAGCAAATTTCTCCTCAGCTCCTATTTGAGCCTGGAGCTTTCCCAAAGAGTCGGGATCTGATGGCTTTGCCAACCTCCGAAACAGAGTATTCCACATTTAGCCAGTCTGGAAGCTTGTCCATTGATTTCCCCCTTACCAGTGGATAGGTAATTGAGCACCCCTCAAAAAGTGTTTAGCTCAGTTCTCTTTAATAACTGCCCTGTTTGTCAGGAGACATACCCTGTCAGTGCTGATAACAGGAGAGTGGTTTAGTGAGGGAGTCTACAGGCCTTAATAGAAATCCTCACGTCACGCTGGTCGGCATAGACTTGAAGCTCTCTGGCTTGTTTGACCCATCATATGTCTTGCAGCCTCTGTTGAAAGTTTGTTTTGCTCTCCTAAGAAACTCATTTCTTAGCAGAAGATGCATCTTTGTTTCCAGTCCAGCTACATATGCTGCTTTTTTTCCTCGACTAGTTCCTTCATTTGATCGTTGTGTTAACTGTACCGATCTCTGAGTTTCCTTTTCTGTGATTCCAGGATATCGCTGGCAGCCTCTAGTTGATTTGAAGGTAGGCCCATGTATGTCACTTCAACGTCACCACTTGGGTTTTCTGCAGAGAACAGCTGAGCTTGAATTTTCCCAGTACTCTGTGGATTTCAGCTTCTGCACGTCTAGCTTTCTTGGGGGTCCAGTGGCGTTGATATTCTTTTTGGTGAAATGGTGGGTCGTAGCTTCTGAGCTGCAGGGCAATGTAACAGACTCACGCCAACCACCATCCTTCGGGAGTCAACCCACACTCCCGAGCCCCAGGGGACATCCCTACCACCCAACTAACCCCCCCATCAAGGAACTGCACCCATGTAGAACTCCCCCATAGCTCCCACCATGGGACTTCCCATCAACCCCCTTGGTGGACTCGCCCCCCAACCCAAGGGATTTCCCCAATTCCGACTACTGCCCAGGGCTGGCCTGACCCAACCCCCCCCCCCCCCCCCCCCCCGCCCACTGGTTGACACGCCCAACTGGCTGGCACCCCACCCCTCATCCCCAAGTAGCTGACTCCCTTTTACCACCACCCCCAAAAGCGGCCAATGCGCCCCCAAGTTCCCCCCAATTGGCTGACGCACCTCCCCCTTTTTGAAAATTCATTTGCGGGATGTGGGCGTTGCTGGTTAGGCCAGCATTTATTGCCCATCCCTAGTTGCCCCTCAGAAGGTGATGGTGAGTTGCCTTCTTGAGCTGCCGCTGCAGTCCCTGAGTTGTAGGTACACCCACTGTGCTGTTAGGGAGGGAGTTCCAAGATGTTGCCCCAGTGACAGTGAAGGAGCGGGGAAACTCCTAGTGGTGGAGTTCCTAGGTATCTGCTGCTCTTGTCCTTCTCGATGCTGGTGGTGGTTGGTTTGAAATCCTATGGAATTCTATGGCAGCCAGCGTGGTAAAAAAGTGGCATGGCCTCCTTCCATCCGATTCTGTAGCCCTTGACTGAAGGCCTCAGGAACGTGCTGCCCTGCATAGTTCTCGCCTGGCCTGAGCCAGAAGAGCCGGTGAGAAAGGGTGGAAAAAACCTCAAGGTAAGGAAATAGGAGTGTCAACCCGAGTGTGACAACCACTCGGCGGAAGTTCAGGCACAGCAAGTTATATCTTGGAGCAAAGCATCCTGTGGCCTGTGGAACATTGCACTCCTCTAATAACCCTGGCAACTAAAACTTATTTATGTTCCTCTGCTGGGTGATAATAAAGTCAATTAGATGCCAGTGTATTAGATCTAGGGCGTATCTTGGGTGTAGTTTACCCTCTGTATACAGTGGTGTTGGTGATTGATGTTCTCAGAAGTTGCAAAGACTGAGGAGAAGACTGTCATTGAAATGAAATGAAAATCGCTTATTGGCACGAGTAGGCTTCAATGAAGTTACTGTGAAAAGCCCCTAGTCGCCACATTCCGGCGCCTGTTCGGGGAGGCTGGTACAGGAATTGAACCGTGCTGCTGGCCTGCCTTGGCCTGCTTTAAAAGTCAGCGATTTAGCCCAGTGTGCTAAACCAGCCATTGTAATCCGTTGCCGTTGCTGTTGTAATCCCCCACCAACACCTAAGTTCCCCAGGATACCATCCCAACATTGGCCAGCCCTTACAGATATTTTATTGGCAAGGTCAGCCCTTACTGAAGTCCCAGATCGCAATAAGCTTGTTCTGCTGTGGAAAATGTTTAAAAGCTCTGACAGGGTCCTCAGTGAATTAGCCCTTGCTAATCCCCAGGACTGATAGTCGTTCACAAGTGGTAGGCGTGGAATCTCAAGATTATTATTGATGTCCATGGGGAGAGTATCCAAACTTTTTTGGTGATGTCAGACTTGATCGCAAAGCTGACGCCTGCCTCTCACTCTTTGACCTGCCTGTTCGGAAGAATGTGTCGCCTGCTGATAGCTGTTAGCTGGCACTATTTCCTCTGGGCAGGTTTTGCTTAAAATAGCAAAGCTGTGTCATGTTAGCTCCCTGCCGACCAGAGCAGTTCTGTGCCTGGGTTGGGAGCTGCTGCCTTTCTCAAATAGAGCTTGTACATTCAAAGAAGCTGGACTTCACGTTTCCTCTTCTTTTTTTTACCTTGCCTACAACGTACTGCATGGTGTGGGTGGAGTTCTAATGAATGCATTTTCTTTCTCTCGGGACATAACGGGATGTGTGAAGGAGTGTGTAAAGTATGAACCCCCTTTGTTTGAAACACCAGCGGAGATGGACCGTGCTTTGGCCAACCCCACCCTCTTGGTCTTCAATATGGTAGCACCGTGGTTAGTACGGTAGCACAGTGGTTAGCACAGTTGCTTCACAGCTCCAGGGTCCCAGGTTCGATTCCCGGCTTGGGTCACTGTCTGTGCGGAGTCTGCCATTTCTCCCTGTATCTGCGTGGGTTTCCTCCGGGTGCTCCAGTTTCCTCCCACAGTCCAAAGATGTGCAGGTTAGGTGGATTGGCCATGCTAAATTGCCCTTAGTGTCCAAAAAAGGGTAGCTGGTGTTACTGGGTTACGGGGATAGGGTGGAGGTTAAGTAGGGTGCTCTTTCCAAGAGCTGGTGCAGACTCGATGGGCCGAATGGACTCCTTCTGCATTGTAAATTCTATGATTCTATGAACATTTGTTTCCTGGTGGCTTGGTGTGTCAAGACGACTGGAGATGCGGTTGACTGTAGTAGATGATCTGCAGCACCTTCTGCAGATGTTAATGGACGTTACAGATGCCCACACAGCTGTGCTGTCAGGAGCAGTAAAGAAGAATCATTTCCTCTGTTACACCCATGAAGGCGGCTTTCTTGCACTCGAACAAGGGTGGTTAGAGTTAGGAGTTCTCCCTCACATGTGGACACTTGCTCGCATGCTACCACCACCGGGTTTGATACAATGAACCAATATAGTTGTTCAGTGTGCTCGCTGCCTTGCACAAGCAGCTATTTGGAATCACAGGTGAGAACCGGGGGCCAGTTATCCATCCAGTTTATGAAGTACATTGCAGATGAATCCTGCAGACATCTATCTCTGACCTACACCCTACACCTTGCCTCAATCCCAGAAGATTACTGCCTCTTTGTGTAACACAGGTCATTAAAAAAAACTCTAGCCTGTGTTTTTTCTTTGATAAGCAAGTCTTAAATTTATTGAATTTAATCATTTTCTGGGTCAAGGCTTTTTAATTGCACCCACCCCTCCCACACACCTCAGTATTTGAACAATGGCTCCTTACACACCAAAAGGGACATTTGCCAGTTACATTTCAGGTGTGACTTGGCAACAGGCTTGACAGTTTTGGTATCAGTGGAAAAGGCAAAGTTCCACCTGACCAACTGGATTACAACTTTCACCCCGTCAGAGAAGAGAAAGTCGGAATAAGCTCCAAAATTATCAAATTTAAAAGGAGTCTTTACCACCAGAGCTCTTTAACTAAATGTCGTTGACACAGGATGGTGGGTACCTCATTGTTTCTCATCGTCCAAAATGCCTGAGATATTCAAACAGAATCAGGGATTATATATTTGCAAGGGTCATTGTATTAACTGCCACTCCTGATTTTGCCGGAGTTACATTGCGTATCTGGCAGGTTTGATGGATCATTCCCTCTTGGCCAAACAAGGCCCTTAATTCACCAACAGGTTACCCCCCTCCTGTGGCCTCTTACAGCAAGTCAAAATAATCAATTGCAGGTGAATGCGGAGTAGTTAGGTGCTCAGTGACTCTAATCCCAATATAGAGTGAAACAGAATATTTTTAAGTGCAGTCACTAATCATAGTTCAGCCTGATCCTATCCTGGGCCAAAGCCTGCACACACGCTTCTATCAGCAGTCACTGTATCGTAACCCTCCTTATCCCAGGATATTGTATCCCCTCTGCTTCTCTGTGTTATTCTCTGATGCAGCCCAGACCAGGACCTGATGCTGTGATCTGTGCAGTATCACACTGAATATCGTTACTGAGCAAGAGGAGCCGCCAATTTTATTTTTGAAGAGCAATTAATCACCTCGCAATGGGTTACAAAAAGGAGTCTCTGAGGATCAACTCGGAGTTCTCTGCTGAGGAAAGATGCCAAAGAGCAGAAGGTAAAAGAGAATGGACTCAGAGCAGACTTGAGTTTATCACTTGCATTATATTTTATTCATCTTCTTGAGTCTCATTAAAACATATGTATACATTAGGCATGAGTACAGGCGAATGCACCTACAGTACATAGTACAGATTTTGTTTTTCTTCCTGTTTCCAAAACTAAGTCCTGTTGCACTGAACAAGACAAAACACTCCAAAAACAAAAACCATGGGAACTGCTCTAGTCTGTCGGCAGCGACCAAAAGCAGTTTTGTGAGAGACAGAGTCAAAGAGAAACTTCAAATTTCAAAATGGCAAGAACAGTATTTGTCAAACCACACAGAAAGGGGTTATTAGCTCACGTTGTTACATGGGCAACTATATTTAACCTGCAGCTGGAGGCGAATGGGTGACCTTCCACCCTGCCCCAGTATCTCAAAGGGTCTGTTTGTTAATGTAACGATCATGGGTCCGCATGGGACCAGATCCACAGCAACCTTTCAATGTACAGACTATTCCCCACTCTCATAATTTTTCATTCAAACCCCTCCTCTCAAGAATACCCAAATTTGGCCACAATTATAAAATAAGCCTATCAATCATATCCTAATTCTCACACAGTAATTCCAGATGGAAGAGTTTCTTTTTATTTCAGGACTGGATGGTTTAGATTGGTAGCACACTGATCGTTGACCTCCAAATGGGAAGCTAGCCCAAGCAGAGCGGATGAAGAAGTTTCTCTGATGGTGGAACAGCTCTGCAGCAGATCAGAAACTGTCCTTTCTATCCTTTATTTGTTTCAATCCCTTCCCAAAGTGGTGGCCATTGAGGACCCTGCAAAACGAGGCAGCTGAGGACAATGGTGGTGTTGGGACACTGATAGACATTGTTTTGGGGGAACCGTTGGATGCTTAAACCAAGGTAGGAGTAGGGAAGCTTCCAATGTAAGTTTGGATGTCCTGGTTAGAGGGAACTGGAGCATGCACATATAGCAATGTGGATTGATATAGTGGTGGCACATGTGGACAGTTTACGGGGGGAGGAGATTAAACAGAGCAAAGGATGGATTGAAGCAGGATGTTATTGAAATACAAACCAGAGGGATTCAGGGGGTTTTATTGAAAGAGGAAAGTGATGTATCAAGGCCACATTATATGGTAAGGGGGTGACGGCTGATGGGTGGCCAGTGGGGGGGACGAGTTGATCATTGATCCAGAGCAGGAGAAATGGAGGTTGAACTCGGTTGAGGGAGATTGCTGAATTGAGAAGAGGTGAGGTGGCAGAGAGATTTGGAAATGAGATAAAGAAAGCCTTGTGGAAAAAAATGTATCAGCGAACATCCAGAGTTTTACTCTCACAAAGCAAGTTAATTAATAAGTGTCTGCCGGTGGATGACAGATGGGGATGCAGGTTTGTCACTGATGATGCAATACTTTACCGTGGGAACAAGACTATGCTACCAAAACACTTGGAAGTACCAGTACAGCGTTCATAAAGGCAGTGAACTATCCAGACACCATTAAACTTGTTGGACAACTTTACCGCTGCACCCTGGGCAGAATCTGACCTTAACATCATGTAACGCAGTTTACAGTTCAAATAAAACTACAGGCAGGGTGATTCTGTGGCATGGCATTTGGAGTTCAAATGCTGCGAGTGGAAGAGTTATCTTGTTTTTTAACTTACAGAAATTGGACCATACCAAAAGTTGCCAAGTGTGGGATACATTTCATTCAACGGAGTGAGTAACGTTGTGAGGAAACATGTGCTTCAAGCAGATTGTATGACAAGCAGCACATAACACTTGGCATAAGTCACCATTCGCGTTGTGATAAGCTGTAGTGGCTTGCTACCGTTATATGCAACAAAACCACAATGGCAAGGAAGACAGGCAGCAAAAATAGGAACTTAAGGCAGCGAAAATGTAGACCGAAGCTCCTTCACGCTGAACAGACCCCACAAGCTCTGAGCAACACAGGGCGCAATATTCCATTTAGCATTTTCAAAGGTTAAGAATCCAAACTTGAAAAAAAATAGTGTTTTAAATCAGCAAAACACGATGGGCTCTAGTGTCGACTTAATAAATTAATGCTTCCATTTGCTGCTTGTTCACTTTCAAGAAACTAATATGACTCCACACTAGTGTGCACCGACCTGTGTAAGTTACTCGGGAGTGGACAGTGAATTGGAGGTTCATGGAACAACCTGAGGGATCACTGATACTTGCTCTGGCGCATTAGCGAACCTGGGGAGATTCCTTTGTGTTCTTAATTTCCAGTGAAATTGGAATGGCATTCCACAAAAAAACAGGCAATAGTTTGTTCAAAATGGCAATAATGGATATTCCCACTGTGTTCACTTTTAATATATAATGGACAGAAGAATTCTTCCCAGATTTGACTTTTTCCTCATTGATTTTTGAAAAGATATTCAGAATGTTGCAGGTTTCGGTTGGAGCACTGGAACTGCAGATTACTTTAGCAACACTGTAGCTACACTACCATCTATTTTGCCCGTATGGTATATATATGCCCATATAGTACATAAAGAAAACATTCCACACATGGTTTATTTATTGTTTGTCTGGTCAGTGTTCCCTAATGACAGTGGTTTAAAACAGGTGAAGTTCTCAGCGTAAAACCATCTCCAATATAAAGGCTCTTTGCAAAATGCTTTAAAACATAGCTTAAGGATCACAGGACATCCCTTGGAACGGCAAGAGCAACTCATGACGTAAAGCCAGAGTTGTGCTTCTTGGCATTTTAAATAAATACCCTCTCTAACTGCCTCTTGGGAGCATTTAGTCTGTTCAATATTTCAGCAATGATAAATTCACTCATTAAAAAAAAAATTTAGAGTACCCAATTTGTTTTTTCCAATTAAGGGGCAATTTATCGAGGCCAATACCTACCCTGCACATCTTTGGGTTGTGGGGGCGAAACCCACGCAAACGCAGGGAGAATGTGCACACTCCACACGCAGTGACCCAGAGCCGGGATTGAACCTTGGGACCTCGGTGCCGTGAGGCAGCAGCGCTAACCGAATTTTTGAATTAAAAGTTCCTAAATCTGTATACTGGAGAGAGAGAGAGAGAGAGAGAGAGAGAGACAAAGAGCGGGTGGAGGGAGAGAGAGAGAGAGAGAGAAAGAGAGGGTGGAGGGAGAGACAGCCACTGTTTTTAAATCCATCCTCCACTTGTGAAGTTGGTGGGAGATGAACGCGATTTGAAAGTTGTTTAAGGTGAAGTTTTATTCCTGGATGACCTTAGTGACCACAATTCGGTGTCTTTCACTATTGCAATGGAGAGGGATAGGGCCATACGGCAGGGCAAGGTTTATAATTGGGAGAGGGGTAATTATGATGCGATTAGGCAACAATTAGGGAGCATAAGATGGGAACAGAAACTGTCAGGGAAAGGCACAAATGAAAAGTGGAGCTTGTTCAAGGAACAAATACTACGTGTCCTTGATAGGTATGTCACTGTCAGACAGGGAGGAAATGGCCGTGTGAGGGAACCATGGTTCACAAAAGAGGTTGAATGTCTTGTCAAGAGGAACAAGATAGCCTGATCTTGGTTTCGGACAATGCTCGGCACAACATCGAGGGCTGAAGGGCCTGTTCTGTGCTGTGCTGTACTGTTCTATGATAACCATTGTGCCATCGTGCTACCCCTAAATTTGCTCATTTAAAACCGTATGCAAAATAATTTAGAAAATAATTGGTTTAAGTGTAAATGGCTTTGCCCATTTCAAAAATAGAGGACGGAAATCAAGGCAACATTTGGGACTTTTGGTCTTTGTTTTTTTAACAGTTTAAAAAGTTCAATTGATGTATTCACTTCATCCCGCCAAACCCCTCCATCACCAGTGTGCTCTCAAATTTCAAGGACGTCACTCTTGTATCAAAGAAGTGCTAAGGAGTGAACTTGAATTGTACAATTCAAATTATTGGAGTAGGAATGGAAATTATGGAAAATCAGAGGAGAAGAAAACAACCAGAAATTGAGAAATTTACTCAACGAAATCTAAGTGGGTTATGTAATCTGAACACCAAAAGTGTTTTTGTTTTAGACAAAGATGAGGAGGAAGGTCTTCATGCAGAGGGTAGTGACTGTGTGGAATTCTCTACCTCAGAGGGCCGTAGAGACTGGGTCATGTTCAAGGCTGAGATTGACAGATTTTTAATCAATAAGGAAATCAAGTGATATGAGGAAAAGGCGGGAAAGTGGAGTCGGTGATTATCAGATCAGATCAGTCATGATTTCATTGAATGGTTGAGCAGGCCTGATGGGCCGAGTGGCCTCCGTCAGCTCCTAAGTCTTATGGTAATCCCATTGTGTCATTCTCATTGTTCTTTTCTTCCGAACCAACCGTCAATTGGCTAATATGTTCTGAGATTTCAAAACATTAAACTGCTTTCTAAAACTTGTTGGAAGACAATCAATTATTAATGCGACAGCTTCTGAAAGGGGCACGCACAAACAGTAAACATAGAACACACTTTAAACAAGTGGTCACCTCTTTTCTGTGGAGTGGTACAGAGGGGCGTTTAATGGTGGCGGCAGGAAAGGTAGTCCACTGTGCACCCTCAGCCAATAGATAAGAGCTGAACCTGGCTGTTTTTATCTGTTTTGCACCTGAATGTTTCTCTGCAATGAGATCAGCTATGGAACGGACTGCTGGCCCATAACCCTGGGAATGGGTAGACTCTAACACAGGAAATAATGCGAATGGCTCACGGATGGAAGAATATCTTGCAGGAGCAAGATAACCACTACGCATGCCTCCCTTCCCCCCTCCACACACACAGCTCTCCTACCCCACCCTATTTTTCCATTGGGAAATGCATTTTCAGAGGAGGCAGTTTTGTCACTGGACTGGTAATCCAAAGATCCAGGAAAATTCTCTGAGGACCCAGGTTCAAATCCCTCCAGAGCAGATGGTGAAACTTGAATTCAATAAAAATTCTGGAATTTGATGTGCATGAAGCCATGGTTAATTGTAGTAAAGGCCTCTCTGGTTCATGAATGTTGTTGGGAAAAGGAAATCTGCCGTCCTTACCTGGTCTGGCCTACATGTGACTCTTAGCTACCACTCAGTTCGAGGGCAATTATGGCATTTTAAAAAAGGGGAAACACATAAAGTATGCTTTGATGATCCTGTTTTCTCTGTTCCATCCAATCACCATCCAGCACCCTTACTCCCGTGACCATTCCTCATATATGCCCTCTGTAGTGCTCATCAGCACATTGTAAAAGGGAACATTACAACCAATTTTGATCTTGTCCTCATCCAAAGAGTGCACGGGCATATGTACATTTACCCACATGTATGCACGTAGTCCTGGGGGCGTTTATGAGCAGAAACTCGGGCTGATTTTGCCAGCTCTCACCCCCAAGGGCACTGAGGCCCATTTAGCATCACCACTCCTGCCCCTGGTTGAGCTAATTCAGCAGAGGCAGGAACTGGACCCTGGGAGCCTCCTGATCTGTGAGGCTCAGTACACCCATTGAGTCAGTTCCCATCATAATTTCAAAACACTCAGATAATCCACCTTGCGGATTCTTTGCTCCTGATTTTGCTTGAAAATGCATGAGTGGCCATGTGGCTGTAGACTTAATCACATTGGAAGATTACAATTGACACACAAGGGCTGAATTCGATTCAGCTATGGTTAGTCCCCTTTCACAATGATGCACCAACATGAAGCGGACAAACCATGAACTGAATCATTCCCCTGGGCTTCACACCTTAAATGAGAACTTCAGAAAAAAGAACCTGGTTCCCATAAAATCTGAAACATCTCAAACTTACAGCCAAGTCACGGCCCTGTGCACACGACCACATGCACAACTGTCAGATTATAGCATCACACCCATTTTGCCATGTTGTTATATATCATATCAATCGGTCTTGTGTATATTTGTGGCTCTTCAGATGCCCTCTCCGCATGTGTGAAAGAGTGACACAGGGAAGGTGCTGTCCGTCTCCCACTCAAGTAAGTCTTTCTGAATTATGGTTCCCCATTTATTTCTACTATTTTCAACCGCAAATTTTAGAAAGTTAGGACAACATCCAGCACTACCCTCGTCCGCTGCCTCAGGGGTATTCAGCCAGGATTTAGTATTTTTTATAAATGATAGATTGCTGGGCATAAAGAAGGCGTCTGGACAAAGCCACTGCAAAATCTAGCTGGATTTCACCTATTTGTGCTCACTGAAGTCAGTGAGAAAAAAATCAGAGCTGGCTACAGGACCCATACTGGAAAAAGACCACTCGCTAATTTGTGTGGCAATTGAATAGCTAAGGAGATGGATAAGAGGGACATGTTCCCTCAATTTGATTTTGGCATGGATTATGGCCCGTTCCTTACTCCCAATACTGCAATTGCTTTAATGACCCTCCAGTTCTTTATGTGTGCTGGAACATAGGCCACAGATAGCCATGATCTCATTAAATAACAATGGTGCCGAACGGACTACTCTGGTTCCTAACTCCATATACCTGTCTTTGCCCCATATACTGTGATGTGATGGTCCCATGGTGGAGGGATTAGGTGGTTGTGACACTGCACAGGCCAGGGACAACTGAATCGACCTTGGGGTAAAAGCCACCCTTGTTGTTCATTTTTGCTGTGCATTGTAAACTTTGTTTTGATGTCCTTGTCACAGGCCCTGCATGTCTTGCCGCCTCAACAGAGGCATTTTAAACATTTCCAAGTGAAAGAAACGTGTTTTTAAAAACAACACAGCCATTCATTGGTTATGGGAAATGAGTGACATTTTGTGTGTGTGTGTGTGTGTTTTTAATGCAATTTTTGTCACAGAAATTCAAATATTATGAGCTCTGGTTGATCCGGGATCACTCTAGTTGTATTTTACTTGGTGGAATAGATTGGTTCAGGCCACCAGTTCATTTTTCTTTAGTCCTGAAGTTGTGCAATGTGAATCGGGCATCTAGAACACTTGAGTTTTCATTTACCCATGTTTACTTCTGTGTCTCGCAGAATGTAGCCATTGGTGACTGAAGTTTGCAACAAATGATCACATCGGCAATGAAAAGCATCCAAATACCAGCCACAATCCCGCCCCTTAACCTGCACCTCTCCTGTTCCCCATCTGACATTGGTTGAGGTGACAACCCCCAACTCGAGCCAGTTTTCATTGAGGTTTACACATAACAAACTTTGGATTCCTGGCGAAAAGGTCTGATAAAAGAATGCAAAATAAAACAGTGCCTCGCTCTTTGACTGCGGGATGGTTGCCTGGGAAGCTGGGTGCCTGGGGAGTGCGGGTGGGCTGGGGGAGAAATCAGATATGTAAGTGCACGGGGGAATCCAGTGAGGAGAGCATTGTACAATTCCAATAACAAACAGTCTGTTCAGCTCAGTTTAGGATCAGTCACTGTAGCTTTTTGTTTTGAGTAATCCGACAGGCCTGGTATCGGGCAAGCCACTGTAGCAAACGGCAGGCTTGGAATTAACCCTTTCCAGGCCACCAGCCGGTGTTGCAGGTACTGAGGCAAAGTGCCAGCAAGAGGCCCAGATCCTTTCGTCACTGTAACTTTTTATTTGCTTTGATGTTCTGTCTGTCTGTCGCACTGCAGCAGCCAAGAGGAAGAAAACAACAAAAAAAAAAGAAATCAAAAGAAAATTCATCTCTGTTCAGGTCAAAGCAGCCACGAATGTCCCAAATCGATTAGAGATGTCCGAATGCAAAGATCTCCAAGTTTGCATGGGGCTCCGGCCTTTAGAGTCAGTAAGATCGTCTGTGCAGTGAACCGACAGGCACTGCAAATGGCTGCCAGTCTGGACTGATGAAGCCTTGTTCTGGGAAAGCTCGTGGGCTGGAAAGGGTTAATAAACAGAATAAGTTTTAGTTTTCTGGATTAAGGATCATTTTTGCTTTCTCTTTTTTTTTCCACAAACAATCTGATTTTTCTCATTGTACTAAAGTAAATCCTTCGATCGACACATCAACCTCTGTAAATACTCCTCTGCATAAGCAGCCATCCACAACCCCACCTTTCCACATGAACTGTGCTTCCCGCGTTTGACAGGAGTTGAACAGCAGAATGCGGGACCATCAATGCAGTAACCCAGGATGTACAGGTTGAAAAATTTTAGCTTGAGTAAGCAATGATCATCATCTGTTAGCTGTGAATAATTTAGGGGGGGGGGGGAATGGAATTACTTGGAAGTAAAGAACCCATCAAGTGTGTCCATTGGTGACCAACTAAATCAGGTTCAACTAAATTTGAAACAGTTGCCGTTAATGTATTTTTGTCTTGCGACTTATATTCTCTCCCCAACCCTGAATTTGTAACATTGTTACTTAAAGCAATGGGCCGTCATTCTGCTGCTGTCATCCTGAAGATGGTCTCCACAAGAACGATTCTCTTGTTTCTGTCTACATGGGTCCTTTCCACTCGCAACTCTAGGACACATGGACAATGCAGAACTCCCCCCCCGCCCCACCCTGTGGGGGTGCGGTATCACCCACAGCAGATATAGGGCATGAGAAACCTCTTAGAATTATCCTGACATGAAGAATCAGGCAGCAAGAGTTTTTTTTATATAAAATAGTTGATTTTGGCCAATAGTTTTAAAATGATGATATCAAAGGACGTGCCTTCTTAAAGGCACATGATCTTGCCTTCGTAACAGGGCAAGTCCATTTTTTTTGGCTCCATTGTCCATTTCATACCATATTGTACAATTGCCCATACTGACAAAAGGCACCATGGGGGTGAAATGCTTCATGAGAGGTTATGGAGAAAGGGCAAGAACAAATTGGCAGCCTGGTTTACACACCATCCGACTGTCTTCTTGATTAATAAGGGGATCAGGGGTTATGGGGAAAAGGCAGGAGAATGGGGATGAGAAACATATCAGCCATGATTGACTGGCGGAGCAGACATGATGGGCTGAATGGCCTAATTCTGCTCCTGTGTCTTATGGTCTTATGGTCCAATGGCCTTCAAAATAGTGAGACTGACAACTCGCTACAGCCAAAATGAATTACACCTCTGATGCCTCCACTTCAGTGAAGCTCGACCCTCAAGACATAGCAAGTATACCATCCAGTTACAAAATTCTGATTCTGTCACCTCTTGGGAGTGAAGAGTCATTATGGTATCATCTTAGCATCACACCCTGCAGATAGATTTTATTTTAGCTTTATATGGATTTGACTCCGTTCAATTATCAGCCTCTTCCACATGCAAACAGTGCAGAACTTTAAACCCAATGTCTTGCTGAGTTAGTGAATATTATCCGCTGCAGTAATCAAGATTCTGCAGTCAGTTGTTAGCACCTCGGAGGTAAGGAGGGTCGGAATATTCCACTCCTGATCATGTGTGCCTGTCAGCCAGGGCAGGATTGGCTTTGTCTGCATGCCTTGTGGTCCAATCGATGCTCACTGCACTCGCACACTGAAAAATGGCACTCGAGCAAAGTTGACCGGCCTCCCATTGCTGAGGAAAAGTGCCCAACACCATTCACTGCTAAAATGGAATAAAATACTATGCAGTCCCACAAGTGATATCAACAAAGCTCATCGCTGCCTTCATTTCGGACGCCACTGATGTTATTCATTGCGAGATAAGTCCAATGTTACAGAGAGCCTTGGCAAAATTAAGAAGAATTATACTCTAATCTATTCAAGGCCAGAGCAAAAGAGATGCCACCTTCCTCAATCAACCACATGATTCAGTATTGCATCATTTTGAAACAACTGGGAAAAAATAAATTCTTCTGTAAAAGGATATAATCCCACTCCTTGTCCCCAACATCACATTGTGCAGAGGTCCCAGGAGGGAAGGGAGTTCCCCAATTAATATATTTTTTAAAAATGTAAAACTTTCCAAATAACTGGGATCTGGTGAATACAAAGCAAGGCATAAAATATAAAATTGTTTTTAGGCTTTACATTCAGCACCATAAACTAGTGAGATTATGATTTACATAGATTACAATTGAGACCCAGCTGCTCTCCTAACAGCAAGTAGCCATGAATTTGAGGAGGTGGGTCTGACAGAAGGAGCTCCATCTCCCATTTATTTCTGAGCCACGTTATTTCGTCGAAGCAGAAGCTCAAGTGTCAGAACATCTCAGAGCTACAAGTATGTCCATATGCTAAAGCACCCATGATTCTGCAATCCCACATTCCCAGCGGCAAACATTAGAACAAAGAACAAAAAAAATTACAGCACAGGAACAGACCCTTCGGCCCTCCCAGCCTGTGCCGATCCAGATCCTTATCTAAACCTGTCGCCTATTTTCCAAGGATCTACTTCCCTCTGTTCCCCGCCCGTTCATATATCTGTCTAGATGCATCTTAAATGATGCTATTGTGCCCGCCTCTACCACCTCCGTTGGCAAAGCGTTCCAGGCACCCACCACCCTCTGTGTAAAAACTTTCCACGCATATCTCCCTTAAACTTTCCCCCTCTCACCTTGAAATCATGGCCCCTTGTAATTGACACCCCCACTCTTGGAAAAAGTGTGTTGCTATCCACCCTGTCCATACCTCTTAGAATTTTGTAGACCTCAATCAGGTCCCCCCTCAACCTCCGTCTTTCCAACGAAAACAATCCTAATCTACTCAACCTTTCTTCATGGCTAGCACCCTCCATACCAGACAACATCCTGGTGAACCTCCTCTGCCCCTCTCTAAAGCATCCACATCCTTCTGGTAATGTGGCGACCAGAACTGCACACAGTATTCCAAATGTGGCCTAACCAAAGTCCTATTCAACTGTAACATGACCTGCCGACTCTCGTACTCAATACCCCGTCCGATGAAGGCAAGCATTCTGTACGCCTTCTTGACCACTCTATCGACCTGCATTGCCACCTTCAGGATACAACGGACCTGAACTCCCAGATCTCTCTGTACATCAATTTTCCCCAGGACTCTTCCATTGACCGTATAGTCCGCTCTTGAATTAGATCTTCCAAAATGCAACACCTCGCATTTGCCTGGATTGAACTCCATCTGCCATTTCTCTGCCCAACTCTCCAATCTATCTATATTTTGTTGTATTCTCTGACTGTCCTCCTCGCTCTCTGCAACTCCACCAATCTTAGTATCATCTGCAAACTTGCTAATCAGACCACCTATACCTTCGTCCAGATCATTTATGTATATCACAAACAACAGTGGTCCGAACACGGATCCCTGTGGAACACCACTAGTCACCTTTCTCCATTTTGAGACACTCCCTTCCACCACTACTCTCTGTCTCCTGTTGCCCATCCAGTTCTTTATCCATCTAGCTAGTACACCCTGAACCCCATGCGACTTCACTTTTTCCATCAACCTGCCATGCAAAACTTTATCAAACGCATTAGTTGCGTTCAAGCAGAGTGTAGCTTGACGAATCAGAGTTATAATGTCGGAACTCTAGGAGTGGCCTCATTCTCCCAGTGAGAATAGGATTTCACAGTCACCCCAATGGTGCAGATTGATGGTGGATTTTTAAAAAAACATTCTATTTTTGAAAGGCCCCGTAGTATGGGCAGCACGGTAGCACAGTGGTTAACACTGTTGCTTCACCGCTCCAGGGTCCCGGGTTCAATTCCAGCTTGAGTCACTGCCTGTGCGGGGTCTGCACGTTCTTCCCGTGTCTGCGTGGGTTTCCTCCGGGTGCTCCGGTTTCCTCCCACAGCCCCGAAAGATGTGCTTGTTAGGTGAATTGGACATTTTGAATTTTCCCTCAGTGTGCTCGAACAGGTGCCAGAGTGTGGCGACTAGGGGATTTTCACAGTAACTTCATTCATTGCAGTGTTAATGTAAGCATGCCTGTGACACTAATAAATATTATTATGATGATTGTTATTATTACTTTCAAATTCAGTGGCCGAAATTTTGGTCGTTGCAATTCACTTGGCGGCAGCACACCCCCACCCACCAGTTTCCCGGTCAGGGTTGTTTCAATGGGAACTGCCATTGACAAGCAACAGGAAGACAGAATCCCGCCACCATAAAACAGCGCGTCGCCGAGAAACACGCGGCTGGAGGACCAGAAAGTCCAGCCCAGTAAATATAAAAACATATCAAAATAACAACATGCAGTACACCACAGCAAACATTAGGATAATGGTGCTCCTAATAAGGCATGGGAGCCATATGCAAACCACGACTCAATCATCTAGGTTGCTAATTTTGGCGTTTCTTGAAGTTTCCAGGAATTCACGATTAAACTCCTAGGCACTTCCATGAGCCAACCAGAATGATGGTTATAGGGGCATGAAGAATATCAGGGATATTCAGGAATGGTTAGGAATCATCCAACTGTTGTAGTTGGAGGCGACAGGTCATGTGATGAAATTGCTTGGAACACGTCCACCAGAGTTATCAACTCTACCTTAACCTACAACCCCTGACTGGCTAGCTGCTCCACGGGCCCTTCGGCCTCCATTTACAACCTACTCAACTGCAACCTGGGACTTCAGTGCTAATTCCCCATTCTTGCTCTTAAGCGAAACAAAGAAAGTGAAAGTTACTCGGTGGCAAGGTCACCCCACCTTCCTTGCACAAGTGAAAGGACGTTCTAAAATAGAGCTGTAGTGGTCTTGGTCTGGTGGTTTTTTGTTTCAGTACCCCTATTCTGTGGGGCACCGGGGAACAAGGGGTTTGGGAATAAGTGCCTGACCTTCACTTTCCAATTATTTCCAGTCCCATTACAGAGATCACATGAGCGAATGAGAAATGACCGAGCTAATAGGGTCCTGCTCCCCAAAATACATTTTGGAGTTGCACTCTGTGGTATCTCAGTTGCTTGGTCAGCCTGATACTTTAGGTCATCTGCAGCACAATTAAACGACAACTCAACATTCAGCTCGACTGACATGAGCACAACACATCCTGATTAGAAATACGCACCGTGCCTTTTGTCGCGCGCTCGCGCGCCGATGTCACGCTGAGCACCTCGAACAGCTTTACGTTTTTTTTCAGCCCATGCGCACGCCAACTGCCCAGCTACAGACTACAAGTAACACGTTTGCTTTATCGCAACATTGTGTCAGCTGTCCTCGTGGAGAACGGCATCTAAAAAAAATAAAGAGGGCAGTCAGACGTGTCATCAGAGCTATACTCCTCCTAGTCATTCCCTCTAGCACACCACCACCCCCACAACAAAAGAAAGCAGCGCGTTTCCATTACAAGACCAGTGGCCATTAAATCATGAGCCAGCACAGTCTTTAAATTCACAAAATAAATATATCAAGTCTCTCTTCCAACCGTTTCCTCCCTTCCTCTTTCGAAATTGAAGAAACTTCTGAGGTGAATTCCCAAGATGTCCCAAGCTTCCATGCAGAACCTCACCCAAGTAACTGCTGATTATGTGCGGCCCGAGACAGTGATTGTCAGCAAACTATTCACTGCCAGGAGGCACCACAGAAAAAACTAAATCTTAACCTCACCCAACATCCACACAAATGCACCTTCCAGAGTGCGGTCACTGAACTGCAATTGGATTATTTGCTGACATTGCCCTTAGCCCAGGGATCATGGGGTGAAATGCAACTTCTCAGCTCACCCCGCGCGGATTCAACTGGCCAAATTACCTTCATCAAGACCATCAACATTCCATCATTCTGATTCACTCAACACAGGCCAAGGGTTGAACCAGGAAATGTATCAGGTTTATAGAATAAACTCACACCAGTTAAACCACCACGCCACCTTTCATGATCTATTGTGCACTATTCACCTTCCCGCTGGCTAAGTGTAGGTAACACAATTTGATACCACCCTTTAAATTTTCTTTTCCTCCTCTACCTCACAACTCCAAATTCCACAACATAGCCAAAAGAAGGCCCATGTTTCCATCACTCCAGGACACGGATCTGAGAAAGCACTCTCATCCCTCGTACCCATATCCCTATTACCCTCACCCTGATTAACCACATCTCAAGTACCCTCAGTCCTAGTGCTTTCACACCTTGCACACACAAACTATTCTCTTGAACTATGATCATTGTGATTGAAAAATAATCTAGCTGAGAAAATGAAGTAGTCGCATTATTAATAACACAAATGTAATCTGCAGGGCAACTCCAAGGACACCAGCCGACATGCTGAATGACTAGACAGGTAAGTACAATCATAGAAGGACAGTGGCATTCGTGGCGCATAGACTCCTGTCAATAATACCGTGGCACTCCTGAGAAAGTGACAAATAAGAACAATTTAAAACTGTTCTTGAAATGATTTAGAATTTCAACAAGGAATTTGGGCAGCATGGTGGCACACTGCTTAGCACTGCTGCCTCACAGCTCCAGGGACCCAGGTTCAATTCTGACTTCGGGTGACTGTGTAGAATTTTCACTTTCTCCCCATGTCTGCGTGGGTTTCCTTCGGTTACTCTGGTTTCCTCCCACAGTCCAAAGTTGTGTGGGTTAGGTGGATTGACCATGATTTAAAAAAAAATACCACTTAGTGTCCAAAAGGTTAAGTGGAGTTACTGGGTTACAGGGATAGTGTGGAGGCGTGGGCTTAAGTAGGGTGCTCTTTCCAAGGGCCAGTGCAGAATCGATTGGCCGAATGGCCTCCTTCTGCACTTTAAATTTGTGATTCTATATCCTAGCTCCATTCTAAAGATACCATTTACTGCTTGACTTTAAGTCCACACACGACAATCATTTTATTTGATCATTGGGTACCTACACATTCACAGGGCTGAGCAAAGGCATGGACTGCACTTCATGTGCAGATATTACACTGCGCACATGTACAGATCATGCTGCTTGTGCCTATACACGTAGACGTGGGAACATAAATTGTCCTCTACGTACATATCCATTGCAATGCCAGCATATGTATCATACTGTATGCAGATCAACTTCAGGAACAAAATAAGAATATTTATTTATTTAATGTAAAATTTCTATAAAGGTAAGAAACTCTCCATATTGAAGAGAAGGCAAAAATGCAGAACACGGTTCTATTTCCAGGTAAAGTAAGAATCATAATGATGATGTGTGATATTTTCCAAGGAGTTGGTTTTATTTCAAAGCAAAAGAACATAAAATATTCCAAAGGTGATAATATTGAATAAGCACCAAGCAGTGGTGCAAGAAGGGACGGACAAAAGTGCTTTGATGACAGAGCAGAGGACTAATACTGGATTTCTGGCTGGAGATGATCACTGAGGTTGGATGGATATCACGCAGGAATTGGAAAGTGAGGATTACCATCTTAAAAGTCAATTCACCGGGGCAGCATGGTGGCGCAGTGGTTAGCATTGCTGCCTCACGGCGCCGAGGTCCCAGGTTCGATCCCGGCTCTGGGTCACTGTCTGTGTTGAGTTTGCATATTCTACCCATGTTTGTGTGGGTTTCGCCCCCACTACTCAAAAGATGTGCAGTGTAGGTGGATTGGCCATGCTAAAATACCCCTTAATTGGAAAAAATTAATTGGGTATTCTAAATTTATAAAACAAAATTTTTTTAAAAAGTCAATTCGCCAAGGCGGTTTCAAATAAAAGTCTGAAATATCAGCAACAATGGAAGTGTTTTCAAACAACAGAACACACATAATTCCAAATCATGCAGCCCTCCAGTAGCTGCTGTTCAATTGCTCTAAAATTATATAAATCTCAACCTTGTTTTCAAATCCTGCCATGACCTCTCCTCGTCTATCTGCTGTAACCCTCCTCCCATCCGACAAGCCTCCAAGACCTCTGCAATTCTGGCTCCTTGTGCATTCCACATTTTAATCACAGCACCAATGCAGACTGTACCCTGAGCTGCCTAGACCCTAAACCCTGGAATTCCCCCTAAACTTCTCTGTCTCTCTTTCCTCCTTGAACACATTCCTTAAAGCCAATCTCATTGGCTGGGGCGGCACATGGCACAGTGATTAGCACTGCTGCCTCACAGCTCCAGGGTCCCGGGTTCAATTCTGACCTCGGGTGACTGTGTGGAGTTTGCACTTTCTCCCAGTGTCTGCATGGGTTTCCAGCGGGTGCTCCGGTTTCCTCCCACAATCCAAAGATGTGGAGGTGAGGTGGATTGACCATGCTAAATTGTCTCTTAGTGTCCCAAAGGTTAGGTGGGGTTACTGGGTTACGGGGATGGGGTGCAGGCATGGGCTTAAGTGGTGTGCTCTTTCCAAGGGCCGGTGCAGACTCAATGGGCCGAATGGCCGCCATCTGCATGGTAAATTCTATGATTCTATGACCAGGATTTTGGTTACACTGTCCTAATATCTCCTGGCGCAGCTTTGTGTTAAACTTGGAGGATAAGAGCTCTGTGAAGCATCTTCTGGTGTTTCCACTGTGTTAAAGGTGCTACATAAATGCAAGTTGCTGTCCAAGCCTCAACCATGACTGGCCACTTGGGTGGAGCAATGGTAGGTGGCTAATGAGGAGGAGTTTGTATCTCGTGTTGGGTGGGTTTGCGGTGGGGAGGGGGGCGGGGGGAGGGGCACGGGCAGAGAGAACAAACAGGGAAAGGTAAATTTCACACACAATAACAACAAAAAAACTTCCAGCCTGCACAAGGTCAAGCTGCACAAGCATTCCGGTTTCCCCTCAAGAAACTAGGAAAAGTAAGAGGGGGAGGGGGGAGTCGCATAATAACAAGGAAAATAAATAAATGAGCCTTTTTAAATGCTGGATGCACATATTTCTGTGCAGCAAAAACAGTCAAGTGTGAAATCTAATTCCCATCCCCGCCCTACGTAAAAATAATTAAACTGAGCAGGAGCAGAGCAACAATGCATTATTCAATTTCATATTTCAATTCATTTCATTAGATTCCTCGCTTATCAGGAAGTTACAATCAGTGAAATTGGGCATGTAAAATTTGGTCCCTTTGTTGTCCAGCTTCCAGGACTGCATCTAAAACTTCACACCTCGCTCTCTTCAATCTTTTAACAAAAAAACCCAAAGGTGGTAATTTTAAAATTAGCTTTGACTGATTTCATGCAGTTATCTGTGGGACAGAAAAGAAAGCAGCAAACTCCATTGAATCAAACCACAACCAGGAACCCTTCCAACATAAATGAGAACTAATGGCTTTACTTCAGGGAGACATGGTTTGTTTGACTGTGTGGGCCTGTGTTGTGGGTGGGTTTTTTCTTTTCTCTGCCGTCGTTTCTTTTCCTATGGCGCAGGAAAGTTATTTGCAATTGCAATCTGCCGTGGGTCACTCTTGAGAATCAAATGTACACTGTAGTTAAGCACAACTGGGAGAATTTAAGTGACAGGGCAGAGTTTGAATATCTGCCGTGGCCTGCGGGCTTGTCGTTTTCACCTAGTGGAGCGTGCTGACAAACTGCAAGCAACTGCTTCACGACTGCCCGACTTCCATCCACCGAGCACAGCATGAGCCCTGTACGAAGACGACCACTCTCAATGGTTAGCCAAGCATGAGATCCTGATCTGTCTGTCTGCCTCTCTCTCTCTCCCTCTCTGCTGTTCTCAGATTATGTGCAACCCAATCGCTTTCCGAGCTATTGCCTTGAATGGCAACAAAATGGAAACACACCATGTACTTAAACAATCAAGGAGTCAAGAATTGGGGCCTTTCGTTTTATCTGCGTTGAGATTTTTTTTCTTTCTCCCTTTAACAAATAAACTAGTCATTCCAGCGAGATGTTCTGAGCTGATTGGATACCAACAGCCGACAGAAAGTGGTCTTTCTACTTGGCTGCCTCTGAAAGAGGCTATACCCTCCCTACCCTTCCTTTCCCATCTCAGGCAAACTGAGGCTGAATGGGAAGATGTAACCCAGGGTCAATCATGGCGGGAAGGGGAGAGAAATAGTCCTTTCTTTCCCCCCTTCAAATCACACAATACCTCAAATCAGTAACTTGCCTGCTGGAGTTTAGCTGTTTAAGAGACTCCAGCAGCCATTTCATCCTCTGCACAAATGCAAACACCACAAAACACCATCAACAAAGGCAGAATAGTTGCTGTTCTGTGCATTTTCAAGTTCTTTAAGATTATAAGCATCGCGCAGCTCAAGTGTCTTTGTTTCTCTCCTTGTCACCCCCATTTTAAAATTACTACTTGATTCCCAATGCCCAGTCCAATGTATAGCTGCCAACTCTGGCTGGAGGCATTCCAAGAGCTTTCATACCCCCTCCAACCACCCTGCTCCAGTCAAACAGCCTTTCTTTCCCCCATCTCTGATATTTTTTAGAACCAATAAACAGAAGTTGTCAAAGAAAATGAAAGGCTGACTGGGACCAGATTACCCCAGCCACCTGAATTATAGGCCAGTGCTGGACACCCCAGATCGGAAGTCTTAAATTGACACTGATCCTAATTAGAGTTAGACCTATCAATGGAAGAGATTCGCTGAGTTCCAAAAACATTTCCGAGTTTGCACTGCCACAGACAGCCACGAGCTGAGAGCACATAGCCAATGTCTTATGTGGTTCCTTGCAAGTGAGAATGGGGAGAGTGGGGAACTGAATGGGGACTTTACTCACACTGAAGTGACATTTGCACAATGTTGCAGCATTTACCAGGGTCTCTAGACTGTCCACTCAATCAGGAAAAACAGGGTATGAGAGAGAGAGTGGAGGGGAAGACAGGTAAAGGATGTTCTGATTGTCGCCGTGTAATTGAACCATCCAGTGTGGCATTGAGCATCCAGCCTATGGTCATCTGGGACTATGGCGACATTACCTTTATTTACTCCCTGCCCTTCACATGTTTGATGATCTTGGCCAGGTGAGCAGTTGGAGCATCATAACTGTCCCTATTGGCCCTGGGGCATCTATTCCTGGTCGTTATCCAAAGCTTCCTCTGGAAAATATTTCTGGGTGGAAATTAGGTGGGAACAGAATTGAGATGGCTGTGATGCTCTGCCCATTCACTGTGTTTACAATCAATATCTTCGGTAGATGGAGGAAGAGGAAAGAAATATAATTCACACCTTGTTCCCGCAAACTTGCCAAAGCAAAACAAAAAAAAACAGGAGAGGTGACAAGTCCTGCCATTATGCACCTCTGCTGAAAAGGAAACGTCTTTGTTACTTTACCAAGGAAGCCACTGTTCTATGAGAGGTCACATTTGGAAACACTGAACGGTCACCATCAGTCTCTGCTGTCATGAGCCTAGTCAGGAATCAGTAGAATAACATAAACTTGACCACGTTGATGTGGTAAAGTGGCTCAATGAAGATAATTGCAGATACACATCTGACATGAACGGTGTAACTCTCAAAATGTTTTACACCAGTTGCCAAATATCCAATGGCACACAAAATGCACAACTGATGGGTACATCAAGCAGCCCTAATGCAAGCCAACTTTAAAATATTATTCCATCCACCAGCCCTGTCAAACTAAATATACCACCATGTCAACGGACATAGATCATCAAATATCCCGACAGAGATGGTAGATTTAACACCAATATTAAGATACAACCAAAAGACAAATATATCAAGAGAGAAGCAGATAGGGAAACAAAGAGAGGCGGCACATTTAGACAGATATGGAAAGATGGTGAGAGACAGTCACAGAAAGGCAAATAAAAACAAGCATATATACCAACACATAGAGTTGGGCAAGGATATAAAGAGAGGTAAATACACAGGCACAGTTAGACAACCAGACAGGTACGCAGATTGACACAGATAGACACATTTGCAGGTACAGGCAGTCAGATACAGGTAGTCGATCATGGATAGATGGATAGACATAAACAGGCCAGGCAATGCACACTGAGGAACGGGCATAGATACATGAACAAAGAAAGATAGACAGATGAACAAAGAAAGACCGACACAAATGGATGGGCAGGAACAGTCACAAACACAGAGGGTCACAGATGTCGACAGACCCAAAAGGACAAATGTGAAAACTAATGAAGACAGACTGATAAAGTATAAAACAAACAGAACACAAAAAGACAGATAAACAAAAAAACATAGGTGCAAATAGATGGATAATGTGGACAAAGATAGATAGAAATGCAGAAAAAATAACAGACAGATAAATTCGGCAAGAAAGACACAGAAAAATAGAAACAGGCAAATGGACAGACACAATGATGTATAAGTACAGTATCCAATGTATCATTCATAGTTCCGTACAGTTGGCAGCAACTGTACCAATCAAATCCAATATTAATAATTGCATTCAGAGGTTATTCATCATCAGTGTAAAAACAAAAACACAAATGTAATAATATTCCCAACATGCTAGTCACAGATACTATAGACACAGAAAGTTGAACAAATCTGATGATTGCAGAGGGAGCACTATTAAAACGGAATATATGGAAGTTTGAGGATTTCAGCTGCTACATTTAACAGCAAACGATTGTATTCAGAAAGTTCATTTTTATCTAATCCAAACCTTTTCCAGCTTAACCAGGGAGCACTGACACTCACTGAGAACCCTCTGCTACTGAAATCATTGACTCTTAACGGAGATCGCACTGCCACGGAAACCAGACACTGCTGATCAAAACACTGACTGTCACTGAGATCCCTCTGCCCTGAAAACACTGACTCTCACTGAGATCCCTCTGCCCTGAAAACACTGACTCTCACTGAGATCTCTCTGCCCTGAAAACACTGCCTCTCACTAAGATCCCTCTGCCCTGAAAACACTGACTGTCACTGAGATCTCTCTGCCCTGAAAACACTGCCTCTCACTAAGATCCCTCTGCCCTGAAAACACTGACTCTCACTGAGATCCCTCTGCCCTGAAAACACTGACTCTCACTGAGATCCCTCTGCCCTGAAAACACTGACTCTCACTGAGATCCCTCTGCCCTGAAAACACTGACTCTCACTGAGATCCCTCTGCCCTGAAAACACTGACTCTAACTGAGATCCCTCTGCCCTGAAAACACTGACTCTCACTGAGATCCCCCCCACTGCCCTGAAAACACTGACTCTCACTGAGATCCCTCTGCCCTGAAAACACTGACTCTCACTGATATCCCTCTGCCCTGAAAACACTGACTCTCACTGAGATCCCTCCCTCTGCCCTGAAAACACTGACTCTCACTGAGATCCCTCCCTCTGCCCTGAAAACACTGACTCTCAATGAGATCCCTCTGCCCTGAAAACACTGACTCTCACTGAGATCCCTCTGCCCTGAAAACACTGACTCTCACTGAGATCCCTCTGCCCTGAAAACACTGACTCTCACTGAGATCCCTCCCTCTGCTCTGAAAACACTGACTCTCACTGAGATCCCTCTGCCCTGAAAACACTGACTCTCACTGAGATCCCTCTGCCCTGAAAACACTGACTCTCACTGAGATCTCTCTGCCCTGAAAACACTGACTCTCACTGAGATCCCTCTGCCCTGAAAACACTGACTCTCACTGAGATCCCTCTGCCCTGAAAACACTGACTCTCACTGAGATCCCTCTGCCCTGAAAACACTGACTCTCACTGAGATCCCTCTGCCCTGAAAACACTGACTCTCACTGATATCCCTCTGCCCTGAAAACACTGACTCTCACTGAGATCCCTCTGCCCTGAAAACACTGACTCTCACTGAGATCCCTCTGCCCTGAAAACACTGACTCTCATTGAGATCCCTCTGCCCTGAAAACACTGACTCTCACTGAGATCCCTCTGCCCTGAAAACACTGACTCTCACTGAGATCCCTCTGCCCTGAAAACACTGACTCTCACTGAGATCCCTCTGCCCTGAAAACACTGACTCTCACTGAGATCCCTCTGCCCTGAAAACACTGACTCTCACTGAGATCCCTCTGCCCTGAAAACACTGACTCTCACTGAGATCCCTCTGCCCTGAAAACACTGACTCTCACTGAGATACCTCTGCCCTGAAAACACTGACTCTCACTGAGATCCCTCTGCCCTGAAAACACTGACTCTCACTCATATCCCTCCCTCTGCCTTGAAAACACTGACTCTCAATGAGATCCATCCCTCTGCCTTGAAAACACTGACTCTCACTGAGATCCCTCCCTCTGCCCTGAAAACACTGACTCTCACTGAGATCCCTCTGCCCTGAAAACACTGACTCTCATTGGGATCCCTCCCTCTGCCCTGAAAACACTGACTCTCATTGAGATCCCTCCCTCTGCCCTGAAAACACTGATTCTCACTGAGATCCCTCCCTCTGCCCTGAAAACACTGACTCTCACTGAGATCCCTCTGTCCTGAAAACACTGACTCTCACTGAGATCCCTCTGCCCTGAAAACACTGACTCTCACTGAGATCCCTCAGCCCTGAAAACACTGACTCTCACTGAGATCCCTCTGCCCTGAAAACACTGACTCTCACTGAGATCTCTCTGCCCTGAAAACACTGACTCTCACTGAGATCCCTCTGCCCTGAAAACACTGACTCTCACTGAGATCCCTCTGCCCTGAAAACACTGACTCTCACTGAGATCCCTCTGCCCTGAAAACACTGACTCTCACTGAGATCCCTCTGCCCTGAAAACACTGACTCTCACTGAGATCCCTCTGCCCTGAAAACACTGACTCTCACTGAGATCCCTCTGCCCTGAAAACACTGACTCTCACTGAGATCTCTCTGTCCTGAAAACACTGACTCTCACTGAGATCCCTCTGCCCTGAAAACACTGACTCTCACTGAGATCCCTCTGCCCTGAAAACACTGACTCTCACTGAGATCTCTCTGCCTGGAAACACTGACTCTCACTGAGATCCCTCTGCTCTGAAAACACTGACTCTCACTGAGATCCCTCTGCCCTGAAAACACTGACTCTTACTGTGATCCCTCTGCCCTGAAAACACTGACTCTCACTGATATCCCTCTGCCCTGAAAACACTGACTCTCACTGAGATCCCTCCCTCTGCCCTGAAAACACTGACTCTCACTGAGATCCCTCCCTCTGCCCTGAAAACACTGACTCTCAATGAGATCCCTCTGCCCTGAAAACACTGACTCTCACTGAGATCCCTCTGCCCTGAAAACACTGACTCTCACTGAGATCCCTCTGCCCTGAAAACACTGACTCTCACTGAGATCCCTCCCTCTGCTCTGAAAACACTGACTCTCACTGAGATCCCTCTGCCCTGAAAACACTGACTCTCACTGAGATCCCTCTGCCCTGAAAACACTGACTCTCACTGAGATCTCTCTGCCCTGAAAACACTGACTCTCACTGAGATCCCTCTGCCCTGAAAACACTGACTCTCACTGAGATCCCTCTGCCCTGAAAACACTGACTCTCACTGAGATCCCTCTGCCCTGAAAACACTGACTCTCACTGAGATCCCTCTGCCCTGAAAACACTGACTCTCACTGATATCCCTCTGCCCTGAAAACACTGACTCTCACTGAGATCCCTCTGCCCTGAAAACACTGACTCTCACTGAGATCCCTCTGCCCTGAAAACACTGACTCTCATTGAGATCCCTCTGCCCTGAAAACACTGACTCTCACTGAGATCCCTCTGCCCTGAAAACACTGACTCTCACTGAGATCCCTCTGCCCTGAAAACACTGACTCTCACTGAGATCCCTCTGCCCTGAAAACACTGACTCTCACTGAGATCCCTCTGCCCTGAAAACACTGACTCTCACTGAGATCCCTCTGCCCTGAAAACACTGACTCTCACTGAGATCCCTCTGCCCTGAAAACACTGACTCTCACTGAGATACCTCTGCCCTGAAAACACTGACTCTCACTGAGATCCCTCTGCCCTGAAAACACTGACTCTCACTCATATCCCTCCCTCTGCCTTGAAAACACTGACTCTCAATGAGATCCATCCCTCTGCCTTGAAAACACTGACTCTCACTGAGATCCCTCCCTCTGCCCTGAAAACACTGACTCTCACTGAGATCCCTCTGCCCTGAAAACACTGACTCTCATTGAGATCCCTCCCTCTGCCCTGAAAACACTGACTCTCATTGAGATCCCTCCCTCTGCCCTGAAAACACTGATTCTCACTGAGATCCCTCCCTCTGCCCTGAAAACACTGACTCTCACTGAGATCCCTCTGTCCTGAAAACACTGACTCTCACTGAGATCCCTCTGCCCTGAAAACACTGACTCTCACTGAGATCCCTCTGCCCTGAAAACACTGACTCTCACTGAGATCCCTCTGCCCTGAAAACACTGACTCTCACTGAGATCTCTCTGCCCTGAAAACACTGACTCTCACTGAGATCCCTCTGCCCTGAAAACACTGACTCTCACTGAGATCCCTCTGCCCTGAAAACACTGACTCTCACTGAGATCCCTCTGCCCTGAAAACACTGACTCTCACTGAGATCCCTCTGCCCTGAAAACACTGACTCTCACTGAGATCCCTCTGCCCTGAAAACACTGACTCTCACTGAGATCCCTCTGCCCTGAAAACACTGACTCTCACTGAGATCTCTCTGTCCTGAAAACACTGACTCTCACTGAGATCCCTCTGCCCTGAAAACACTGACTCTCACTGAGATCCCTCTGCCCTGAAAACACTGACTCTCACTGAGATCTCTCTGCCTGGAAACACTGACTCTCACTGAGATCCCTCTGCTCTGAAAACACTGACTCTCACTGAGATCCCTCTGCCCTGAAAACACTGACTCTTACTGTGATCCCTCTGCCCTGAAAACACTGACTCTCACTGAGATCTCTCTGCCCTGAGAACACTGACTCTTACTGAGATCCCTCTGCCCTGAAAACACTGACTCTCACTGAGATCCCTCCCTCTGCCCTGAAAACACTGACTCTCACTGAGATCCCTCCCTCTGCCCTGAAAACACTGACTCTCACTGAGATCCCTCTGCCCTGAAAACACTGACTCTCACTGAGATCCCTCTGCCCTGAAAACACTGACTCTCACTGAGATCCCTCTGCCCTGAAAACACTGACTCTCACTGAGATCCCTCCCTCTGCCCTGAAAACACTGACTCTCACTGAGATCCCTCTGCCCTGAAAACACTGACTCTCACTGAGATCCCTCTGCCCTGAAAACACTGACTCTCACTGAGATCTCTCTGCCCTGAAAACACTGACTCTCACTGAGATCCCTCTGCCCTGAAAACACTGACTCTCACTGAGATCCCTCTGCCCTGAAAACACTGACTCTCACTGAGATCCCTCTGCCCTGAAAACACTGACTCTCACTGAGATCCCTCTGCCCTGAAAACACTGACTCTCACTGATATCCCTCTGCCCTGAAAACACTGACTCTCACTGAGATCCATCTGCCCTGAAAACACTGACTCTCACTGAGATCTCTCTGCCCTGAAAACACTGACTCTCACTGAGATCCCTCTGCCCTGAAAACACTGACTCTCACTGAGATCCCTCTGCCCTGAAAACACTGACTCTCACTGAGATCCCTCTGCCCTGAAAACACTGACTCTCACTGAGATCCCTCTGCCCTGAAAACACTGACTCTCACTGAGATCCCTCTGCCCTGAAAACACTGACTCTCACTGAGATCCCTCTGCCTTGAAAACACTGACTCTCACTGAGATCCCTCTGTCCTGAAAACACTGACTCTCACTGAGATCCCTCTGCCCTGAAAACACTGACTCTCACTGAGATCCCTCAGCCCTGAAAACACTGACTCTCACTGAGATCCCTCTGCCCTGAAAACACTGACTCTCACTGAGATCTCTCTGCCCTGAAAACACTGACTCTCACTGAGATCCCTCTGCCCTGAAAACACTGACTCTCACTGAGATCCCTCTGCCCTGAAAACACTGACTCTCACTGAGATCCCTCTGCCCTGAAAACACTGACTCTCACTGAGATCCCTCTGCCCTGAAAACACTGACTCTCACTGAGATCCCTCTGCCCTGAAAACACTGACTCTCACTGAGATCCCTCTGCCCTGAAAACACTGACTCTCACTGAGATCTCTCTGTCCTGAAAACACTGACTCTCACTGAGATCCCTCTGCCCTGAAAACACTGACTCTCACTGAGATCCCTCTGCCCTGAAAACACTGACTCTCACTGAGATCTCTCTGCCCTGGAAACACTGACTCTCACTGAGATCCCTCTGCTCTGAAAACACTGACTCTCACTGAGATCCCTCTGCCCTGAAAACACTGACTCTTACTGTGATCCCTCTGCCCTGAAAACACTGACTCTCACTGAGATCTCTCTGCCCTGAAAACACTGACTCTTACTGAGATCCCTCTGCCCTGAAAACACTGACTCTCACTGAGATCCCTCCCTCTGCCCTGAAAACACTGACTCTCACTGAGATCCCTCCCTCTGCCCTGAAAACACTGACTCTCACTGAGATCCCTCTGCCCTGAAAACACTGACTCTCACTGAGATCCCTCTGCCCTGAAAACACTGACTCTCACTGAGATCCCTCTGCCCTGAAAACACTGACTCTCACTGAGATCCCTCCCTCTGCTCTGAAAACACTGACTCTCACTGAGATCCCTCTGCCCTGAAAACACTGACTCTCACTGAGATCCCTCTGCCCTGAAAACACTGACTCTCACTGAGATCCCTCCCTCTGCTCTGAAAACACTGACTCTCACTGAGATCCCTCTGCCCTGAAAACACTGACTCTCACTGAGATCCCTCTGCCCTGAAAACACTGACTCTCACTGAGATCTCTCTGCCCTGAAAACACTGACTCTCACTGAGATCCCTCTGCCCTGAAAACACTGACTCTCACTGAGATCCCTCTGCCCTGAAAACACTGACTCTCACTGAGATCCCTCTGCCCTGAAAACACTGACTCTCACTGAGATCCCTCTGCCCTGAAAACACTGACTCTCACTGATATCCCTCTGCCCTGAAAACACTGACTCTCACTGAGATCCATCTGCCCTGAAAACACTGACTCTCACTGAGATCTCTCTGCCCTGAAAACACTGACTCTCACTGAGATCCCTCTGCCCTGAAAACACTGACTCTCACTGAGATCCCTCTGCCCTGAAAACACTGACTCTCACTGAGATCCCTCTGCCTTGAAAACACTGACTCTCACTGAGATCCCTCTGCCCTGAAAACACTGACTCTCACTGAGATCCCTCTGCCCTGAAAACACTGACTCTCACTGAGATCCCTCTGCCTTGAAAACACTGA
The DNA here is from genome assembly GCF_902713615.1 of Scyliorhinus canicula. Classification (NCBI taxonomy): domain Eukaryota; kingdom Metazoa; phylum Chordata; class Chondrichthyes; order Carcharhiniformes; family Scyliorhinidae; genus Scyliorhinus; species Scyliorhinus canicula. Next base: position 30,943,357 of record NC_052146.1, on the reverse strand, counting down.
CTCTCACTGAGATCCCTCTGCCCTGAAAACACTGACTCTCACTGAGATCCCTCTGCCCTGAAAACACTGACTCTCACTGAGATCCCTCTGCCCTGAAAACACTGACTCTCACTGAGATCCCTCTGCCCTGAAAACACTGACTCTCACTGAGATCCCTCCCTCTGCCCTGAAAACACTGACTCTCACTGAGATCCCTCTGCCCTGAAAACACTGACTCTCATTGAGATCCCTCCCTCTGCCCTGAAAACACTGACTCTCATTGAGATCCCTCCTTCTGCCCTGAAAACACTGACTCTCACTGAGATCCCTCTGCCCTGAAAACACTGACTCTCACTGAGATCCCTCTGCCCTGAAAACACTGACTCTCACTGAGACCCTTCTGCCCTGAAAACACTGACTCTCACTGAGATCTCTCTGCCCTGAAAACACTGACTCTCACTGAGATCCATCTGCCCTGAAAACACTGACTCTCACTGAGATCCCTCTGCCCTGAAAACACTGACTCTCACTGAGATCCCTCTGCCCTGAAAACACTGACTCTCACTGAGATCCCTCTGCCCTGAAAACACTGACTCTCACTGAGATCCCTCTGCCCTGAAAACGCTGACTCACACTGAGATCCCTCCCTCTGCTCTGAAAACACTGACTCTCACTGAGATCCCTCTGCCCTGAAAACACTGACTCTCACTGAGATCCCTCTGCTCTGAAAACACTGACTCTCACTGAGATCCCTCTGCCCTGAAAACACTGACTCTTACTGAGATCCCTCTGCCCTGAAAACACTGACTCTCACTGAGATCCCTCTGCCCTGAAAACACTGACTCTCACTGAGATCCCTCCCTCTGCTCTGAAAACACTGACTCTCACTGAGATCCCTCCCTCTGCTCTGAAAACACTGACTCTAACTGAGGTCTCTCTGCCCTGAAAACACTGACTCTCACTGAGATCCCTCTGCTCTGAACACATTGACTCTCACTGAGATCCCTCTGACCTGAAAACACTGACTCTCACTGAGATCCCTCCCTCTGCCCTGAAAACACTGACTCTCACTGAGATCTCTCCCTCTGCCCTGAAAACACTGACTCTCACTGAGATCCCCTCCCTCTGCCCTGAAAACACTGACTCTCACTGAGATCCCTCTGCCCTGAAAACACTGACTCTCACTGAGATCTCTCTGCCTGGAAACACTGACTCTCACTGAGATCGCTCTGCTCTGAAAACACTGACTCTCACTGAGATCCCTCTGCCCTGAAAACACTGACTCTTACTGAGATCCCTCTGCCCTGAAAACACTGACTCTCACTGAGATCTCTCTGCCCTGAAAACACTGACTCTTACTGAGATCCCTCTGCCCTGAAAACACTGACTCTCACTGAGATCCTCCCTCTGCCCTGAAAACACTGACTCTCACTGAGATCCCTCCCTCTGCCCTGAAAACACTGACTCTCACTGAGATCCCTCTGCCCTGAAAACACTGACTCTCACTGAGATCCCTCTGCCCTGAAAACACTGACTCTCACTGAGATCCCTCTGCCCTGAAAACACTGACTCTCACTGAGATCCCTCCCTCTGCTCTGAAAACACTGACTCTCACTGAGATCCCTCTGCCCTGAAAACACTGACTCTCACTGAGATCCCTCTGCCCTGAAAACACTGACTCTCACTGAGATCTCTCTGCCCTGAAAACAGTGACTCTCACTGAGATCCCTCTGCCCTGAAAACACTGACTCTCACTGAGATCCCTCTGCCCTGAAAACACTGACTCTCACTGAGATCCCTCTGCCCTGAAAACACTGACTCTCACTGAGATCCCTCTGCCCTGAAAACACTGACTCTCACTGATATCCCTCTGCCCTGAAAACACTGACTCTCACTGAGATCCATCTGCCCTGAAAACACTGACTCTCACTGAGATCTCTCTGCCCTGAAAACACTGACTCTCACTGAGATCCCTCTGCCCTGAAAACACTGACTCTCACTGAGATCCCTCTGCCCTGAAAACACTGACTCTCACTGAGATCCCTCTGCCCTGAAAACACTGACTCTCACTGAGATCCCTCTGCCCTGAAAACACTGACTCTCACTGAGATCTCTCTGCCTGGAAACACTGACTCTCACTGAGATCCCTCCCTCTGCCCTGAAAACACTGACTCTCATTGAGATCCCTCCCTCTGCCCTGAAAACACTGACTGTCACTGAGATCCCTCTGCCCTGAAAACACTGACTCTCACTGAGATCCCTCTGCCCTGAAAACACTGACTCTCACTGAGATCCCTCTGCCCTGAAAACACTGACTCTCACTGAGATCTCTCTGCCCTGAAAACACTGACTCTCACTGAGATCCCTCTGCCCTGAAAACACTGACTCTCACTGAGATCCCTCTGCCCTGAAAACACTGACTCTCACTGAGATCCCTCTGCCCTGAAAACACTGACTCTCACTGAGATCCCTCTGCCCTGAAAACACTGACTCTCACTGAGATCCCTCTGCCCTGAAAACACTGACTCACACTGAGATCCCTCTGCCCTGAAAACACTGACTCTCACTGAGATCCCTCTGCCCTGAAAACACTGACTCTCACTGAGATCCCTCTGCCCTGAAAACACTGACTCTCACTGAGATCCCTCTGCCCTGAAAACACTGACTCTCACTGAGATCCCTCTGCCCTGAAAACACTGACTCTCACTGAGATCCCTCTGCCCTGAAAACACTGACTCTCACTGAGATCTCTCTGCCCTGAAAACAGTGACTCTCACTGAGATCCCTCTGCCCTGAAAACACTGACTCTCACTGAGATCCCTCTGCCCTGAAAACACTGACTCTCACTGAGATCCCTCTGCCCTGAAAACACTGACTCTCACTGAGATCCCTCTGCCCTGAAAACACTGACTCTCACTGATATCCCTCTGCCCTGAAAACACTGACTCTCACTGAGATCCATCTGCCCTGAAAACACTGACTCTCACTGAGATCTCTCTGCCCTGAAAACACTGACTCTCACTGAGATCCCTCTGCCCTGAAAACACTGACTCTCACTGAGATCCCTCTGCCCTGAAAACACTGACTCTCACTGAGATCCCTCTGCCCTGAAAACACTGACTCTCACTGAGATCCCTCTGCCCTGAAAACACTGACTCTCACTGAGATCTCTCTGCCCTGAAACACTGACTCTCACTGAGATCCCTCCTCTGCCCTGAAAACACTGACTCTCACTTGAGATCCCTCCTCTGCCCTGAAAACACTGACTGTCACTGAGATCCCTCTGCCCTGAAAACACTGACTCTCACTGAGATCCCTCTGCCCTGAAAACACTGACTCTCACTGAGATCCCTCTGCCCTGAAAACACTGACTCTCACTGAGATCTCTCTGCCCTGAAAACACTGACTCTCACTGAGATCCCTCTGCCCTGAAAACACTGACTCTCACTGAGATCCCTCTGCCCTGAAAACACTGACTCTCACTGAGATCCCTCTGCCCTGAAAACACTGACTCTCACTGAGATCCCTCTGCCCTGAAAACACTGACTCTCACTGAGATCCCTCTGCCCTGAAAACACTGACTCTCACTGAGATCCCTCCCTCTGCTCTGAAAACACTGACTCTCACTGAGATCCCTCTGCCCTGAAAACACTGACTCTCACTGAGATCCCTTCTGCCTCTGAAAACACTGACTCTCACTGAGATCCCTCTGCCCTGAAAACACTGACTCTTACTGAGATCCCTCTGCCCTGAAAACACTGACTCTCACTGAGATCCCTCTGCCCTGAAAACACTGACTCTCACTGAGATCCCTCCCTCTGCTCTGAAAACACTGACTCTCACTGAGATCTCTCCCTCTGCCCTGAAAACACTGACTCTCACTGAGATCCCCTCCCTCTGCCCTGAAAACACTGACTCTCACTGAGATCCCTCTGCCCTGAAAACACTGACTCTCACTGAGATCCCTCTGCCCTTAAAACACTGACTCTCACTGAGATCTCTCTGTCCTGAAAACACTGACTCTCACTGAGATCCCTCTGCCCTGAAAACACTGACTCTCACTGAGATCCCTCTGCCCTGAAAACACTGACTCTCACTGAGATCCCTCTGCCCTGAAAACACTGACTCTCACTGAGATCTCTCTGCCCTGAAAACACTGACTCTCACTGAGATCCCTCCCTCTGCCCTGAAAACACTGACTCTCACTGAGATCTCTCTGTCCTGAAAACACTGACTGTCACTGAGATCCCTCCCTCTGCCCTGAAAACACTGACTCTCACTGAGATCCCTCTGCCCTGAAAACACTGACTCTCACTGAGATCTCTCTGCCCTGAAAACACTGACTCTCACTGAGATCCCTCTGCCCTGAAAACACTGACTCTCACTGAGATCCCTCTGCCCTGAAAACACTGACTCTCACTGAGATCCCTCTGCCCTGAAAACACTGACTCTCACTGAGATCCCTCTGCCCTGAAAACACTGACTCTCACTGAGATCCCTCCCTCTGCCCTGAAAACACTGACTCTCACTGAGATCCTCCCTCTGCCCTGAAAACACTGACTCTCACTGAGATCCCTCTGCCCTGAAAACACTGACTCTCACTGAGATCCCTCTGCCCTGAAACACTGACTCTCACTGAGATCCCTCTGCCCTGAAAACACTGACTCTCACTGAGATCCCTCTGCCCTGAAAACACTGACTCTCACTGAGATCCCTCTGCCCTGAAAACACTGACTCTCACTGAGATCCCTCCTCTGCTCTGAAAACACTGACTCTCACTGAGATCCCCTCTGCCCTGAAAACACTGACTCTCACTGAGATCCCTCTGCCCTGAAAACACTGACTCTCACTGAGATCCCTCTGCCCTGAAAACACTGACTCTCACTGAGATCCCTCTGCCCTGAAAACACTGACTCTCACTGAGATCCCTCTGCCCTGAAAACACTGACTCTCACTGAGATCCCTCTGCCCTGAAAACACTGACTCTCACTGAGATCCCTCTGCCCTGAAAACACTGACTCTCACTGAGATCCCTCTGCCCTGAAAACACTGACTCTCACTGAGATCCCTCTGCCCTGAAAACACTGACTCTCACTGAGATCCCTCCCTCTGCCCTGAAAACACTGACTCTCACTGAGATCCCTCTGCCCTGAAAACACTGACTCTCACTGAGATCCCTCCCTCTGCCCTGAAAACACTGACTCTCACTGAGATCCCTCCCTCTGCCCTGAAAACACTGACTCTCACTGAGATCCCTCTGCCCTGAAAACACTGACTCTCACTGAGATCCCTCTGCCCTGAAACACTGACTCTCACTGAGATCCCTCTGCCCTGAAAACACTGACTCTCACTGAGATCTCTCTGCCCTGAAAACACTGACTCTCACTGAGATCCCTCTGCCCTGAAAACACTGACTCTCACTGAGATCCCTCTGCCCTGAAAACACTGACTCTCACTGAGATCCTCTCTGCCCTGAAAACACTGACTCTCACTGAGATCCCTCTGCCCTGAAAACACTGACTCTCACTGAGATCCCTCTGCCCTGAAAACACTGACTCTCACTGAGATCCCTCCCTCTGCCCTGAAAACACTGACTCTCACTGAGATCCCTCTGCCCTGAAAACACTGACTCTCACTGAGATCCCTCTGCCCTGAAAACACTGACTCTCACTGAGATCCCTCTGCCCTGAAAACACTGACTCTCACTGAGATCCCTCTGCCCTGAAAACACTGACTCTCACTGAGATCCCTCTGCCCTGAAAACACTGACTCTCACTGAGATCCCTCTGCCCTGAAAACACTGACTCTCACTGAGATCCCTCCCTCTGCCTCTGAAAACACTGACTCTCACTGAGATCCCTCTGCCCTGAAAACACTGACTCTCACTGAGATCCCTCTGCCTCTGAAAACACTTGACTCTCACTGAGATCCCTCTGCCCTGAAAACACTGACTCTCACTGAGATCCCTCCCTCTGCCCTGAAAACACTGACTCTCACTGAGATCTCTCCCTCTGCCCTGAAAACACTGACTCTCACTGAGATCCCCTCCTCTGCCCTGAAAACACTGACTCTCACTGAGATCCCTCTGCCCTGAAAACACTGACTCTCACTGAGATCCCCCCTCTGCCCTGAAAACACTGACTCTCACTGAGATCCCTCTGCCCTGAAAACACTGACTCTCACTGAGATCCCTCTGCCCTGAAAACACTGACTCTCACTGAGATCCCTCTGCCCTGAAAACACTGACTCTCACTGAGATCTCCTCTGCCCTGAAAACACTGACTCTCACTGAGATCCCTCTGCCCTGAAAACACTGACTCTCACTGAGATCCCTCTGCCCTGAAAACACTGACTCTCACTGAGATCCTCCCTCTGCCCTGAAAACACTGACTCTCACTGAGATCCCTCTGCCCTGAAAACACTGACTCTCACTGAGATCCCTCCTCTGCCCTGAAAACACTGACTCTCACTGAGACCTCTCTGCCCTGAAAACACTGACTCTCACTGAGATCCCTCTGCCCTGAAAACACTGACTCTCACTGAGATCCCTCTGCCCTGAAAACACTGACTCTCACTGAGATCCCTCTGCCCTGAAAACACTGACTCTCACTGAGATCTCTCTGCCCTGAAAACACTGACTCTCACTGAGATCCCTCTGCCCTGAAAACACTGACTCTCACTGAGATCCCTCTGCCCTGAAAACACTGACTCTCACTGAGATCCCTCTGCCCTGAAAACACTGACTCTCACTGAGATCCCTCTGCCCTGAAAACACTGACTCTCACTGAGATCCCTCTGCCCTGACAACATTGACTCTCACTGAGATCCCCCCTCTGCCCTGAAAACACTGACTCTCACTGAGATCCCTCTGCCCTGAAAACACTGACTCTCACTGAGATCCCTCTGCCCTGAAAACACTGACTCTCACTGAGATCCCTCTGCCCTGAAAACACTGACTCTCACTGAGACCTCTCTGCCCTGAAAACACTGACTCTCACTGAGATCCCTCTGCCCTGAAAACACTGACTCTCACTGAGATCCCTCTGCCCTGAAAACACTGACTCTCACTGAGATCCCTCCTCTGCCCTGAAAACACTGACTCTCACTGAGATCCCTCTGCCCTGAAAACACTGACTCTCACTGAGATCCCTCTGCCCTGAAAACACTGACTCTCACTGAGATCCCTCTGCCCTGAAAACACTGACTCTCACTGAGATCCCCCCTCTGCCCTGAAAACACTGACTCTCACTGAGATCCCTCTGCCCTGAAAACACTGACTCTCACTGACATCCCTCCTCTGCCCTGAAAACACTGACTCTCACTGAGATCCCTCTGCCCTGAAAACACTGACTCTCACTGAGATCCCTCTGCCCTGAAAACACTGACTCTCACTGAGATTCCTCTGCCCTGAAAACACTGACTCTCACTGAGATCCCTCTGCCCTGAAAACACTGACTCTCACTGAGATCCCTCTGCCCTGAAAACACTGACTCTCACTGAGACCTCTCTGCCCTGAAAACACTGACTCTCACTGAGATCCCTCTGCCCTGAAAACACTGACGCTCACTGAGATCCCTCCTCTGCCCTGAAAACACTGACTCTCACTGAGATCCTCCTCTGCCCTGAAAACACTGACTCTCACTGAGATCCCTCTGCCCTGAAAACACTGACTCTCACTGAGATCCCTCTGCCCTGAAAACACTGACTCTCACTGAGATCCCTCTGCCCTGAAAACACTGACTCTCACTGAGATCCCTCCCTCTGCTCTGAAAACACTGACTCTCACTGAGATCCCTCTGCCCTGAAAACACTGACTCTCACTGAGATCCCTCTGCCCTGAAAACACTGACTCTCACTGAGATCTCCTCTGCCCTGAAAACACTGACTCTCACTGAGATCCCTCTGCCCTGAAAACACTGACTCTCACTGAGATCCCTCTGCCCTGAAAACACTGACTCTCACTGAGATCCCTCTGCCCTGAAAACACTGACTCTCACTGAGATCCCTCTGCCCTGAAAACACTGACTCTCACTGAGATCCCTCTGCCCTGAAAACACTGACTCTCACTGAGATCCCTCTGCCCTGAAAACACTGACTCTCACTGAGATCTCTCTGCCCTGAAAACACTGACTCTCACTGAGATCCCTCTGCCCTGAAAACACTGACTCTCACTGAGATCCCTCTGCCCTGAAAACACTGACTCTCACTGAGATCCCTCTGCCCTGAAAACACTGACTCTCACTGAGATCCCTCTGCCCTGAAAACACTGACTCTCACTGAGATCCCTCTGCCCTGAAAACACTGACTCTCACTGAGATCCCTCTGCCCTGAAAACACTGACTCTCACTTGAGATCCCTCCCTCTGCCCTGAAAACACTGACTCTCACTGAGATCCCTCTGCCCTGAAAACACTGACTCTCACTGAGATCCCTCTGCCCTGAAAACACTGACTCTCACTGAGATCCCTCTGCCCTGAAAACACTGACTCTCACTGAGATCCTCTCTGCCCTGAAACACTGACTCTCACTGAGATCCCTCTGCCCTGAAAACACTGACTCTCACTGAGATCCCTCTGCCCTGAAAACACTGACTCTCACTGAGATCCCTCTGCCCTGAAAACACTGACTCTCACTGAGATCCCTCTGCCCTGAAAACACTGACTCTCACTGAGATCCCTCTGCCCTGAAAACACTGACTCTCACTGAGATCCCTCCGCCCTGAAAACACTGACTCTCACTGAGATCCCTCTGCCCTGAAAACACTGACTCTCACTGAGATCCCTCTGCCCTGAAAACACTGACTCTCACTGAGATCCCTCTGCCCTGAAAACACTGACTCTCACTGAGATCCCTCTGCCCTGAAAACACTGACTCTCACTGAGATCCCTCTGCCCTGAAAACACTGACTCTCACTGAGATCCTCCCTCTGCCCTGAAAACACTGACTCTCACTGAGATCTCCCTCTGCCCTGAAAACACTGACTCTCACTGAGATCCCTCCCTCTGCCCTGAAAACACTGACTCTCACTGAGATCCTCTGCCCTGAAAACACTGACTCTCACTGAGATCTCCTCTGCTCTGAAAACACTGACTCTCACTGAGATCCCTCTGCCTGGAAACACTGACTCTCACTGAGATCCCTCTGCCCTGAAAACACTGACTCTCACTGAGATCCCTCTGCCCTGAAAACACTGACTCTCACTGAGATCCCTCTGCCCTGAAACACTGACTCTCACTGAGATCTCCTCTGCCCTGAAAACACTGACTCTCACTGAGATCCTCCCTCTGCCCTGAAAACACTGACTCTCACTGAGATCTCTCTGCCCTGAATACACTGACTCTCACTGAGATCCTCCCTCTGCCCTGAAAACACTGACTCTCACTGAGATCCCTCTGCCCTGAAAACACTGACTCTCACTGAGATCCCTCTGCCCTGAAAACACTGACTCTCACTGAGATCCCTCTGCCCTGAAAACACTGACTCTCACTGAGATCCCTCTGCCCTGAAAACACTGACTCTCACTGAGATCCCTCTGCCCTGAAAACACTGACTCTCACTGAGATCCCTCTGCCCTGAAAACACTGACTCTCACTGAGATCCCTCTGCCCTGAAAACACTGACTCTCACTGAGATCCCCTCTGCCCTGAAAACACTGACTCTCACTGAGATCCCTCTGCCCTGAAAACACTGACTCTCACTGAGATCCCTCTGCCCTGAAAACACTGACTCTCACTGAGATCCCTCTGCCCTGAAAACACTGACTCTCACTGAGATCTCCTCTGCCCTGAAAACACTGACTCTCACTGAGATGCCTCTGCCCTGAAAACACTGACTCTCACTGAGATCCCTCTGCCCTGAAAACACTGACTCTCACTGAGATCCCTCTGCCCTGAAAACACTGACTCTCACTGAGATCCCTCCGCCCTGAAAACACTGACTCTCACTGAGATCCCTCTGCCCTGAAAACACTGACTCTCACTGAGATCCCTCTGCCCTGAAAACACTGACTCTCACTGAGATCCCTCTGCCCTGAAAACACTGACTCTCACTGAGATCCCTCTGCCCTGAAAACACTGACTCTCACTGAGATCCCTCTGCCCTGAAAACACTGACTCTCACTGAGATCCCTCTGCCCTGAAAACACTGACTCTCACTGAGATCTCTCTGCCCTGAAAACACTGACTCTCACTGAGATCCCTACCTCTGCCCTGAAAACACTGACTCTCACTGAGATCCCTCTGCCCTGAAAACACTGACTCTCACTGAGATCCCTCCCTCTGCCCTGAAAACACTGACTCTCACTGAGATCCCTCCTCTGCCCTGAAAACACTGACTCTCACTGAGATCCCTCTGCCCTGAAAACACTGACTCTCACTGAGATCCCTCTGCCCTGGAAACACTGACTCTCACTGAGATCCCTCTGCCCTGGAAACACTGACTCTCACTGAGATTCCTCTGCCCTGAAAACACTGACTCTCACTGAGATCCCTCTGCCCTGAAAACACTGACTCTCACTGAGATCCCTCTGCCCTGAAAACACTGACTCTCACTGAGATCCCCCTCTGCCCTGAAAACACTGACTCTCACTGAGATCCTCTGCCCTGAAAACACTGACTCTCACTGAGATCCCTCTGCCCTGAAAACACTGACTCTCACTGAGATCCCTCTGCCCTGAAAACACTGACTCTCACTGAGATCCCTCTGCCCTGAAAACCTGACTCTCACTGAGATCCCTCTGCCCTGAAAACACTGACTCTCACTGAGATCCCTCTCTCT